>NC_092713.1:95589291-96259730 GCF_047496885.1 Scyliorhinus torazame
TATCCTATGTTCCAAAATTGTTGTTTTAACACAATTCTTGACATAGTCACTCATTCCTGTTACGTCAAGAGTCGGCTCCAAACTTAAGTGAGGCTTTGAAAGGGGCTCTCCTGACTCCTTCCACCTTTAAAGCTGCCTGATAATGGCAAGGATAGCAGTATAGGAAGGGGTTATTCAACTACTAATTCAACTACTTTTTCAACACGTCTTCATTCAGACCGTTACCAGCTGGTGGAAACATACATATTAGCGTATAGTGAATAGTTTAATTTTAACTCAACAACTTTTATCTTCCAGTGGCAAAAATTCAGAATTAAACACTCAATCTTCAAAATAGTACTTTTATTGCCCGAGATGCAACATTTTAACAATAAAACCAAATTTTCAGCCACAAATCAGACTTTGATTTTTGAAATTGAGAGTTCATACATTATAGTAAAAACCAAACCATTAGGGTTGGCCAATAAATGCCAGCCTTGTCAGCAACACTCATATCCCGTGTAGATCTGTAGAGGGACAGGTAGTATTGAGGAAGCAAGGGGGCTGCAGAAGGATTTGGACAAGCTAGGAGAGTGGGCAATGAAGTGGCAAATGAAATACAATGTGGAAAAGTGGAGGTTATGCACTGTGGAAGGAGGAATTTAAGCATAGACTATTTTCTAAATGGGGAAATGCTTAGGAAATCAGAAGCATAAAGGGACTTGGGAGTCCTTGTTCACGATTCTCTTAAGGTTAATGTGCAGATTCAGTCGGCAGTTAAGAAGGCAGATGTAATGTTAGCATTCATGTCAAGAGGGCTAGAATACAAGACCAGGCTCTGGTCAGACCCCATTTGGAGTATTATGAGCAGTTTTGGGCTCCGTATCTAAGGAAGGATGTGCTAGCCTTGGAAAGGGTCCAGAGGAGGTTCACAAGAATGATCGCTGGAACGAAGAACTTGTCATATGAGGAACGTTTGAGGACTCTGGGTCTGTATTTGTTGGAGTTTAGAAGGATGAGAGGGGATCTTATTGAAACTTACAAGATACTGTGAGGCCTGGATAGAATGGACGTGGAGAGGACGTTTCCACTTGTAGGAAAAACTAGAAGCAGAGGACACCATATCAGGCTAAAGGGACGATCCTTTAAAACAGAGATGAGGAGGAATTTCTTCAGCCAGAGGCTGGTGAATCTGTGGAGGTCAAATCATAGAGTGTCTTTAAGACAGAGATAGATAGGTTCTTGATTAATAAGGGGATCAGTGGTTATGGGGAGAAGGCAGGAGAATGGGGGTGAGAAAATATCAGCCATGATTGAATGGCGGAGCAGACCTGATGGGCCGAGTGGCCTAATTCTGCTCCTTTGTCTTATGGTCTTATGTACAAGCAAAAACAATTTGTTTTTTTTTGTCTTTTATGTTCCTGGGTAACAAATGAGGCATATTAGGGTCAGTGTGATATAGAAATCAGAGTATGGAGGGCGGCATGTGGTGCAGTGGTTAGCATTGGGACTGTGGCACTGAGGATCTGGGTTCAAATCCCGGCCCTGGGTCACTGTCCGTGTGGAGTTTGCACATTCTCCCCATATCTGCGTGGGTTTCACCCCCACAACCCAAAGATGTGCAGGTTAGGTGGATTGGCCACGCTAAATTGTCCCTTAATTGGAAAAAAACAAATAATTTGGTACCCTAAATTTATTTTAAAAAAAGAAATCAGAGTATAGAAGGAAAACATTAGTTTAATTGACAGCTTGGTAGGGAAACTCATTGTGGAACTGAACTCAGGAAGGCCCTTGGTTCCATCCCAAGTCTGTGCTGAGCAAACTGATCTCGGTCAGAGTGGCAGGGAAAACTGCAATTGCCTCAGCTAGGAGGAATAAAACAAAATCTGGGCTCACAATCCTGAATGAGGCCTGTTGCAAAACATGGACCTGTGAATCTCAGGTATGGAAATAACCAGGTTCAGCTATTATCCCATCAAACTGGGCCACGTTAGCAAGGTCTTCAAGGAAGGGTAAAGTTCTTGGAACTGCACTCAAGTTAGTTCCTCCAGAATAAAAGGAGAAAATGGAAAATCAAAAGGACTTCCAAATAGTTCATTCTCTGTAAAGCAAAGGTCCTGCTCAATCTTTCCTGCAGTGGCCTTCCTTCCACTCACTGTCTCCTTCCTACGGCATCATTCCCATTGGTTGCGGGTGGAATCCTGTGCCCAGTGGCGGGTTTGGTCACTGTGGGGTCTTTAATCAGTTAGGAGTGTGCAGACCCCACCACCTTCCCGACTCTCCCATGACAGGCTTCCTACCCTGCCACCCCTATTGATGCCCATTAAAGTGAAATTAAGGAGGAAAAGCAGCGAGAGGGAGAGGGGGAAAAGCAGCGAGAGGGAGAGGGGAAAAATCAATGAGACCGAGAGGGAAAAAGCAGCGAGAGGCAGAAGGGGAAAAGCAATGAGAGGGAGAGGAGGGAAGCAGTGAGAGGGAGAGGAAGAAAAGTGGTGGAAAGGAGAAAAAGCAGCGAGAGGGAGAGGGGGAAGCAGTGAGACGGAGAGGGGGAAAAGCAGCGAGAGGGAGAGGGGGAAATGCAGCGAGAGGGAGAGGGGGGAAAGCAGCGAGAGGGAGAGGGGGAAAAGCAGCGAGAGGGAGAGGGGGAAAAGCAGCGAGAGGGAGAGGGGGAAAAGCAGTGAGAGGGAGAAGGGGAAAAGCAGCGACAGGGAGAGGAGGGAAACAGTGAGAGGGAGAGGAGGAAAAGCAGCTAGAGGGAGAGGGGAAAAGCAATGAGAGGGAGAGGGGGAAAGCAACAAGAGGAAGAGGTGGAAAAGCAATGAGACCGAGAGGGAAAAAGCAGCGAGAGGCAGAAGGGGAAAAGCAATGAGAGGGAGAGGAGGGAAGCAGTGAGAGGGAGAGGAAGAAAAGTGGTGGAAAGGAGAAAAAGCAGCGAGAGGGAGAAGGGGAAAAGCAGCGAGGGGGGGGGGGGGAAAGCAGTGAGAGGAAGAGGGGGAAGCAGTGAGACGGAGAGGGGGAAAAGCAGCGAGAGGGAGAGGGGGAAATGCAGCGAGAGGGAGAGCGGGGAAAGCAGCGAGAGGGAGGGGGGAAGCAGTGAGAGGGAGGGGGGGATAAGCAGTGAGAGGGAGAAGGGGAAAAGCAGTGAGAGGGAGAGGGGGAAAAGCAGCGAGAGGGAGAGGGGGAAAAGCAGCGAGAGGGAGAGGAGGGAAACAGTGAGAGGGAGAGGAGGAAAAGCAGCTAGAGGGAGAGGGGAAAAGCAGCAAGAGGGAGAGGGGGAAAATCAATGAGACCGAGAGGGAGAGGGGAAAAGCAGCGAGAGGGAGAGGGGGAAAATCAATGAGACCGAGAGGGAGAAAGCAGCGAGAGGCAGAGAGGGAAAAGCAGCGAGAGGGAGAGGGGGAAGCAGTGAGAGGGAGAGGGGGAAAAGCAACGAGAGGGAGAGGGGGAAAAGCAGTGAGAGGGAGAGGGGAAAGCAGTGAGAGGGAGAGGGGGAGAAGCAGCGAGAGGGAGAGGGGGAAAAGCAGTGAGAGGGAGAGGGGAAAAGCAGCGAGAGGGAGAGGGGGAAAAGCAGCGAGAGGGAGAGGGGGAAGCAGTGAGAGGGAGAGGGGGAGAAGCAGCGAGAGGGAGAGGGGGAAAATCAATGAGACCGAGAGGGAGAAAGCAGCGAGAGGCAGAGAGGGAAAAGCAATGAGAGGGAGAGGGGGAAAAGCAACGAGAGGAAGAGGGGAAAAGCAATGAGACCGAGAGGGATAAAGCAGCGAGAGGCAGAAGGGGAAAAGCAGCGAGAGGGAGAGGGGGAAGCAGTGAGTGAGAGGGGGAAAAGCAGCGAGAGGGAGAGGGGAAAAGCAGCGAGAGGGAGAGGGGGAAAAGCAGCGAGAGGGAGAGGGGGAAAAGCAGCGAGAGGGAGAGGGGGAAAAGCAGCGAGAGGGAGAGGGGGAGAAGAAGCGAGAGGGAGAGGGGGATAAGCAGCGAGAGGGAGAGGGGGAAAATCAATGAGACCGAGAGGGAGAAAGCAGCGAGAGGCAGAGAGGGAAAAGCAATGAGAGTGAGAGGGGGAAAAGCAACGAGAGGGAGAGGGGGAAAAGCAATGAGACCGAGAGGGAAAAAGCAGCGAGAGGCAGAAGGGGAAAAGCAATGAGAGGGAGAGGAGGGAATCAGTGAGAGGGAGAGGAAGAAAAGTGGTGGGAAGGAGAAAAAGCAGCGAGAGGGAGAAGGGGAAAAGCAGCGAGAGGGAGAGGGGGAAAAGCAGCGAGAGGGAGAGGGGGAAAAGCAGTGAGAGGGAGAAGGGGAAAAGCAGCGAGAGGGAGAGGGGGAAAAGCAGCGAGAGGGGGAAAAGCAGCGAGAGGGAGAGGGGGAAGCAGTGAGAGGGAGAGGGGGAGAAGCAGCGAGAGGGAGAGGGGGAAGCAGTGAGAGGGAGAGGGGGAGAAGCAGTGAGAGGGAGAGGGGGAGAAGCAGCGAGAGGGAGAGGGGGAGAAGCAGCGAGAGGGAGAGGGGGAGAAGCAGCGAGAGGGAGAGGGGGATAAGCAGCGAGAGGGAGAGGGGGAAGCAGTGATAGGGAGAGGGGGATAAGCAGCGAGAGGGAGAGGGGGAAGCAGTGATAGGGAGAGGGGGATAAGCAGCGAGGGAGGGGGGAAGCAGTGAGAGGGAGAGGGGGATAAGCAGCGAGAGGGAGTTGCAGCGAGAGGGAGAGGGTGAAGCAGTGAGAGGGAGAGGGGGATAAGCAGCGAGAGAGAGAGGGGATGCAGTGAGATAGAGAGGGGGATAAGCAGCGAGAGGGAGACGCAGTGAGAGGGAGAGGGGGGAAAACAGCGAGAGGGAGAGGGGGATAAGCAGGGAGAGGGGGATGCAGTGAGAGGGAGAGGTGGAAAAGCAGCGAGAGGGGATGCAATGAGCAACGGAAACATTGAGTGGAGGAAGGGGAAATGCAGTAAGGAGGGGGGAAAAGCAGTGAGCGGGGGAAGCATTGAGTGAGGGAGGGGGCTGCGCCATGAGGAATTTAAGTAGAGTTAGAAAGTTGTAGAGAGTTTGTAAGTTATGAAACATGAATAACTGTAGACCTGGTACACTGTACAGTTACTAGTGTATTTGTATTGTGTAAATGTTTTTGTGTTTTTTTGTGCCAAGGTATCTAATTGAAGAATTAAAACAATAAATTCTACTAATTAAAATAAGGGTGATTTAGCTTGGCCAATCCACCTAACCTGCACATCTTTGGACTGTGGGAGGAAACCGGAGCACCCGGAGGAAACGCACGCAGACACGGTGCGAACGTGCAGACTCCGTCCGCACAGACAGTGACCCAAGCCGGGAATCGAACCTGGGGTCCTGGAGCTGTGAAGCAACTCTGCTAACCACTGTGCTACCGTGCTGCCCTACCGATGTGATATTCCTCAACTCCACTTTCCCGCATTATCCCCATAACCTTTGATTCCCTTAAAAATCTGTCTATTGAGAGGTATGCTTGTTGCTCAGTTTCTTCCACAGCTTTCCATTATTATCGTCAAATGGCTTAATTAGGTAATTACATGTTAGGACAGCATAGAAATGCATTTGATGCCTGCTTAAACAGAGTTAAAATGTTTAAATGCAAATTTTGAATTCTGAATGAAGTATTTCAAGAAGTATGGAGTTGTACTCACTCTTTCTACTTAACTCACTTTTGTCACGCCCCCCTCCCCTCTCGCTGTTTCCCTCCTGCTCCCATCTTGCCCTTCCCCCTCCCTATTTTATTGACCTTTTGAACTGCAATGACATTGAAAACTTAGATGAGGTTGAGGCTACATGTTATGAAATGAAATGAAAATCGTTTATTGTCACAAGTAGGCTTCAACTGAAGTTACTGTGAAAAGCCCCTAGTCGCCACATTCCGGCGCCTGTTCGGGGAGGCTAGTACGAGAATTGAACCGTGCTGTTGGCCTGCCTTGGTCTGCTTTCAAAGCCAGCGATTTAGTCCTGTGCTAAACCAGCTCTCAATTTTGTAGACCTCTATCAGCCTCCGTCTCTCCAGTGAAAACAATTCTAGTTTATTCAACCTCTCCTCATCGCCAACACCCTCAAGATCACCCAACATCCTGGTGAACCTTCTTTGCACTCTCTCCAAAGCTTCCACATCCTTCTGATAATGTGGTGATCAGAACTGTACGCAATATCCCAAATGCAGCCTAACCAAGGTTTTATACAGCTGCAACATGATTTCCCAACTCCTGTACTCAATGGCCTGGCGGATAAAAGCAAGCATGCCATATGCCTTCTTAATCACCTTGGCCACACGTGTTGTCGGGAACTGTGGACCTGCACGCCCAGATCCCTATTTATGTTAACGTTCCTAAGGGTTCTGCCATTTATAGTATAATTCATATCTAGTGACATGATAGTACACAGCAAATGATCCACTCGTGCAGAACTAACATGCTAAATATCGTAGGGTAGATAGTCAGAGACATTTTCCAAGGATGGAAGTGTCAATTGAAAGGGGTCACAGGTTCAAGGTGAGACGGGGAAGTTTAAGGGAGATATGCAGGGTACGTTTTTCACACAAGAGTGGTGGGTGCCTGGAATGTGCTGCCAGAGCATGTGGTGGTAGCAGGCACATTAACAACATTTCTGAGGCAAATGGATGGATACATGAATAGGGAGGAAATAGAGGGATACGGACCGATTAAGGGCAGAAGTTTTGTTTTTAGTTAGGGCATCATGATCAGCACATGCTTGGAGGGCCGAATGGCCTGTTCCTGTGCCACACTTTTCTTTGTCCTTTTGTTTTTTAACATTACTCTCCTGACCCACAATCCCAACTGATAAAGTGCTTTTTCTGAGAGCATTTTTCAAGGATGTCATCAATGGGTTAGCAATCAGATGTTTCTGTGATTCCGTACACAATGAATTATTCACTTAATAACTCACTCAGAGCTAAGTTCAGATTTGACACAGCAGCAGAGGAAAGGAAACAGAAAATCAAGAGTGGGGTCAATTCAAGAAGGGTGCAGGTTCAAGGGCCACTCTCAGACTTGAATGAGTCAAAAATGAGGAGTCACATTCCATTGCAGTACTGAGGGAGTGTTCCAGCATTGGGTGTGCTGTCTATTGGATGAGACGTTAAACTGAAGCCATGTCAGTCATCTCAGCTGGGCATAAAAGAAAGAATAGCAGAGTTAGAAGGAGGCCAGGGGAGTTAACCCAATGTCCTCAACAGTATTTGTCCTTCAAAAGAGCATCATAAAATAGATTTTCTTGGTCATTATCACATTCCTATTATGGGAGCATGCTGTTTGTCAATGGTTTGTGTGTCAGAGCTTCCAATATTATAGTATTTCAAAAGTACTTCATTGATTGTAATGGGCTTTGGGATGTCTCGTCATGAAAGGCACAATATAAATGTTAGACTGGGAGCTTGGATAATGGAGCCTCCCAATCTCGTTCTCTTGCCTTCTTTTTCCAGCAAGAAATGTGAACAAAGCTAATTCCCAGCTCGGATAACATCCCACAGCCAGGACAAGAACGTAGTAACTGTGCTGAAGCTCACTGATGAGGGACAGTCAGACTGCAAATGTTTCCCAGACCAGGTTGAACACAATAAATAGCAGATAGATGATTTTTTTTCCCCCTAAAAGACATTAGCATATGAGCTTTATATTCAGCACTATTCTTACAATGTTTCACTATTTTGCACAGGTACATTTCATTCGAAGTACACTGCAAAGACATTAGCAACAGCAAAGAGAGATCGGTTACAGAAAGAGAAGGAAGAGAATGTGTCCGTGCTGGAATTCCAGAGACAGCGGCTGCCGATGCGGATGCTCTGTTCATTCAGCTGTCCAATATGGATTAAAACAATAATCTTGTATCGTGGAATCATGAGATCCTTTATTCGAGCTTTTATAACCTAAAAATGAGAAGTATTATTTTACAACAATTTATTAAATATATGGACAGCCAGCTATTATCCTCTGGCAATATCCCGTTCTCAAAAACAGACTATGTGTACATAATATCAATTCCCAACTCCAATTCCATTTGTAAAACATAGTTTTCCTGGAGATAGGTGAGCCATATGCTCTAACCTCACTCGCATTACGGATCACGAGACATAACTTTTTTCAAGGTTCTAGTGCTGCCACGAAGTACTGGAAGTTTTTTAAAATTACTTATGCCACTGAAAGTGGGCAGAGATAATGGGCGCAATTCAACAACCTCGTTAACCGGATTTAACGGTCGCACCTGCGAGGCCTCAACCTGGTGCCTTTCAGTACTGGTTCACATAGTGAACCAGGCTCGAAACAAAACTTGCCGCGTTGATAGGGTATGTCCCAAGGAAGAACAGTTTAAGAAATCCAGATTGTGCACTTTAAAAATTTTTTTTTAGGAGCACCCAATTCTCAATTTCTGCCTGGAGGTCGGTGACCAGTGGTTTTCCGTAAGGATCTGTTCTGGGACCTCCGCTCTTTGTGGTTTTTATAAATGACTTGGATGAGGAAGTGGCAGGGTGGGTTAGTAAGTTTGCCGATGACACAAAGGTTGGGGGAGTTGTAGATAGTGTTGAGGGTTGTTGCAGGTTACAACAGGACATTGACAGGACGCAGAGCTGGGCTGAGAAGTGGCAGATGAAGTTCAACCTTGATAAATGTGAAGTGTTTCATTTTGGAAGGTCAAATTTGAATGCTGAATACAGGGCTAAAGGCAGGATTCTTGGAAGTGTGGAGGAACAGAGGGATCTTGGGGTCCACGTACATAGATCCCTCAAAGTTGCCACCCAGGTTGATAGGGTTGTCAAGAAGGTGTATGGTGTGTTGGCTTTCATTAACAGGGGGATTGAGTTTAAGAGCCACGAGGTTTTGCTGCAGTTTCATAAAACCCTAGTTAGACCACACTTGGAATATTGTGTCCAGCTCTGTTCGCCTCATTATAGGAAGGATGCAGATGCTTTAGAGAGGGTACAGAGGAGATTTACCAGGATGCTGCCTGGACTGGAGGGCATGTCTTTTGAAGAAAGGTTGAGGGAGCTAGGGCTTTTCTCACTGGAGCGAAGAAGGCAGAGAGGTGTCTTGATAGAGGTGTATAAGGTGATGAGAGGCATGGATAGAATGGATAGCCAGAGACTTTTCCCCCAGGTGGAAATAGCTGTCACGAGGGGACATAATTTTAAGGTGATTGGAGGAAGGTATAGGGGAGATGTCAGAGGTAGGATCTTTAAACAGAGAGCGGTAAGTGAGTGGAATGCATTGCCAGCAGAGGTGGTGGAGTCAAAGTCATTAGGGACATTTAAGTGACTCTTAGACAGGCACATGGAGTGCAGTAAATTGAAGGGGTGTAGGTTAGGTTGATCTTAGATTAGGATAAATGGTTGGCACAACATCGTGGGCTGAAGGGCCTGTACTGTGCTCTACTGTTCTTTGTTCTATGTTCTCATTCATTTTTCCAATTAAGGGGCAATTTAGCATGGCCAATTCACCTACCCTGCACATCTTTTGGGTTGTGGGGGCAAAACCCACGCAAACACGGGGAGAATGTGAAAACTCCACATGGACAGTGACCCAGAGCCAGGATTGAACCTGGGACCTCGGCGCCGTGTGGCTGCAGTGCTACCACTGTGCCACCGTGCTGCCCTAGATTGTGCACTTTTTAAAAGAATGCACTTTTTAAAAGAAGATCCTTTATATAATAATGTTTACTGTCACAAGTAGGCATACATCAACTCCACCACTCTCCGGCGCCTGTTTGCCTACACAGAGGGAGAATTCACAATGTCTAAATTACCTAACAGCACGTCTTTCAGGACTTGTGGGTGGAAACCGCAGCACCCGGAAGAAACCCACGCAGACACAGGGAAAACGAGTATACTCCACTTAGAAAGTGGCCCAAGCCGGGAATCGAACCTGGGACCCTGGAGCTGTGATGCTACAGTGCTACCGTGCCACCCATCTGCTAAAAAGGGGAAATGGCCTGAATTTTTTAATTTTAAGTAGAAGAATGTTGAATGTTGTTTTATTTATAATTTGCTGATTATTCGTCACAGCTGTCAAAATGTGAGCAGAGTTTTCAGAGCAGCTTGTTGGATGCGGATTGGCCTGAAACCGCCTTAGCGAGATGGAAGCTCCCAATTAAAATATTTTGTTTTTAAAACTTTGTACTTGTAGACCATCCAGCAAGCAGAGAAAATCCTCAAGGAAGAGCTGTGTAATTGTAATAACATTGATTTAACTAACACAACATGAAGGAGCTATGCATTCTACACGCCTCCGTTGTCTGGTTTTCAATAAATAAACTTGTGACTCAAGATTTTACTACTAGCCTATGGGTTCTGTTTTGCCCTTCACCTGGTGGCACAGATGGAAAAATCCAGAAATGAGACAAATGATAAACAGTTCTTCAACATGCTGAACCATCCGATCAATAAATTTTCTCCCATTAAATTCCAAAGATGTTGTTTAAACACATTTCCCTCTACCTTTGTTGTTTGAAATCAAGAATCATCACTATGATTCCTACTCCAATTCATTCTTTTCCAGAACTTCAACATTGTGAAACTCCTGCATTTTCTTTTCCTGTACAATAAATAGGCATTCAAAACCCAAATTTTGCAATACTTATCACTGATACGGAGTTATCTTAAATCTCTCAATAATGGTGACGTCTTTTGATCTGGGCCTCTGCTCCATTATAATTGACTGTATAAAGATGGAACAGTTTTGAACCAGTAAATATTAAAAGTGCTCGAAGAGAAACATATTCTGGAGTTTGGTGTTTTATCGGCTTTGAGAAAGAAGGACGGAGAGAAACATAGTGGGTTTGAAGATTATTTCCATAAATTACAGTTTTAAGACAATGCTGAATTTTCTGAATCCCACAGTAGATTTTAGTGCAGAAATATGGGCACCCTGGATGAATATTGGTATGCAATTTTTTTTTCTCTTCAGCAAAATCTTACTAAAGATCTATCGCATCTCCTAGCAGAGTGTGTACCTTAATTTTCTCCAAGATGTGTAAAGATAGTGCGGGCAACAAATAATGGTGATTTTGGATCATTGGAAAGGAGAAATCCCCAGGATAACTTTCTGAAGAGTTAATTACCTGCAGCTTCACCAGCCCCCTAACACCTCCTCCGCAGCAAGAGATGTCAAATGCCAGCATACGAGACTGTCAATTTAATGCCACATTATGTTGAGCTTTTGAGTGTTGACTGTGGGTTCAAAGTGGTCCCAAGGTGAAATGACTTTAATATACAGTGGAGGTTTCCCTCTCAGGGGCTGGACAGAGACCCTGGCTGGGATTTTCCAGCCTCTGTGCCGAAATTGCGTTCGGCGCGGGGACGGAGAATGGGCGCCAGACCCGCGATCGGGTCCGACGCTGGGATGCGAGCCTCTGCCAACCGGAGAATCAGCGCCAGTCGGGGGCCGTTGAAAGGCCCCTGCGGCGATATTCCGCGGTCGACCGGCCAAGCTCCCGTCGGCGTGGTTCACGTATGGTTCCACCCGGCGGGAGCTTGGCGTTGCGGCGGCCGTCCTGGTTGGGGGGGGGGGGGGGATCAGCCTCCAGGGGGGAGTGGCCTCCACTACGGCCAGGCCTGCGATCGGGGGCCACTGATCAGCAGGCGCGTGCGATCTGGGGGGGGCGGGGCCTACCTTTGTACTGGCCCGCCGTGTGGATCTGCCATGTTCTGCGGGGCCAGCAAGGAAGCGGCCGCTGCGCGTTTGCACGGACCTGCAGCCAGCCGCAGCTTGCATGCATGGACCCGCGGCTGGCAGTGCGGGGCCGCGTTTCGGCAGCCGGAGCTGCGTGGAGCACTCCGGCGCTGTGCTGGCCCCCCGTGGGCTACGGAATTGCTGGACCAAGAGGCTCGTTGGTACCAGCGTGAAACACTTAGCCACCGTTTTGAAGAATCCCGGCCCGAGTTCTCAGATGTCAACATATGGTGCACCAACTGAGTCACTTAGTTTCTCCAACATACAATTTAATCAAATTGTAGAAAATTGTCCATGTACAAATATAAATGCATGGACTTTCAGTGACTGAATGACCCATCCAGGTGATATTGGGAATACTGACAACAAAGTGAAAAGCGCTGTGAGCCAGAAAAAATAACAGACAGCATTAAGGTGGAGCGTTTACAATCCCACTTACAAATGTATAGTTTTAACATGAACTTTTAGAGTTTATTATTAAAGCTTAAAGCAATTAAATTTGATAACTGACACGGGATGCTCGTAAAAATCATCCACAACAGAAGAGGTCAGTTGAACAAATCTGTTCATTATCCAGATTAATTCTGTCTACCATTGGCATATATTTTCATCCAGCTCTGTCCCAAACCCCTCTGAAAATGTACTTTGTGACCCTGCCACAGGACCTTATTCCATAAATTGTTATTGTTTTACTTCTGACTTTCTAATTTTATACTTTGTCCCCACCAGGTCTAAAAATTCCTATTTTCTGTTCAATTTGACAGCTTTCAAATCCAGAAACATCTTTGTAATTTGCACAATACCCATTCAAGGTCAATAATATCCAACATGTCTGACTAATAGAACACACAAATTTTCATTATTTTCCACAGGCAAGACAATGCAAACTTTTTGAAACGTCATATTTCCGGGTGGTCTTTTTTCCCCTCAACATTTAGTGAAGCTGGTGGAGGTGAGGGGGAAGATGTTAGGTAGATTTTGTGAGGGCCACCAAGAATCCAGCACGAGTTTCAAGGATACAAAGAAATAATATTTATTTACAATAACATATATAACACAACAGCAGCAACCTCACTTGCTGCTTACTCCTTCCTGCTGGTTCCAAACTGGCCAGCTTTATTTATACAGGGAGTCTGCGAATGATTTCTCCACCCCCCTCATTGGGGAAGCTCATACTCCCACAGGATTGTGGGATTGTCATTAATCCACAGCCAATGGTAACTAGGCAGGTTATACATCCCTCCCCCCAAAGTCCAAGGAATCCACCGAAGACCCTGGCGAAGGAGGGCGTCGGACTCGTTTTGCCGCAGGCCGGACACCATTTGCACGAGGCGCTGGATCGGGCGGCGTGTAACGAGACGGAGACCGGCGCTTCCGTGATGAACGGTGTAACGGTTGTACATCCACAGCCCGTGGGCCCGAGGATTCCCCCTCAGATGCGTCCTGTGTCTCCATCTCGGAGTCAGAGTCTGCTGCCTCTATCACCTCGGCGTCTCTATCTCCACACAGTTCTGTAACGACCTGCGCAGGCTTTGAGTGAGGCACCAGAGGAAGATTGCGAGGACCACTTTCCATTGTCTCTGGTCTCTGCGGCTGTAGAAATGAGCTCCGGGGGCGGGGAATCTTTGGAAGGGATAGTCTTCTGGACCGAACGTGGTCTACATGTTCGCGCTGGAGACGACCCTGGGCTTGCACCTGGTAAGATATAGGGCCCGTTTGGCGAAAGACTACGCCAGGGACACACTGGGCACCACCAGCAAAATTGCGAACGAACATTGGGTCACCGGGCGCAAACTGCTGATTCGGCCAATGCAAACCCTGTCCCTGCCGTTGTGTGCGGCATACTTTTGCGCCAATGTCCGGAAAAACCATACTCAGGTGGGTGCTAAGTCTCTGGCCCATTAGGAGTTCTGAAGGAGCTACCCCAGTCACCGCATGGGGGGTGGTCCTATACGAAAACATAAAGCGAGCCAGTCTCGTGTCCATTGACTCGGAAAATTGCTTCTTTAGGCCTCGTTTGAATGTCTGCACTGCGCGCTCCGCCAACCAATTTGAAGCCGGGTGGTAAGGGGCAGTGCGGATATGGCATATGCCATTCAACTTCGTGAACCTCGCAAACTCCTCACTCGTGAATGGAGTGCCGTTATCCGTGACCAGCACTTCGGGGAGGCCATGTGTACTAAAAGACAAACGCATCTTCTCAATTGTTGCGCAGGACGTTGTGCCTAGCATCTTATGCACGTCTAGTCATTTAGACTGGGCGTCGATTAATAAAAGGAACATGGATCCTTGAAAAGGGCCGGCGAAATCCGCATGCAAGCGCACCCAAGGCCGCCCTGGCCATTCCCAGTGATGTAGGGACCCGGCCGGCGGAAGCTTCTGATGCTCCTGACAAATGGAGCAGTTTTGGGCCACCTTCTCAATGTCGGCGTCGAGGCCTGGCCACCAGACATAACTCCGGGCCAACATTTTCATTTTGGTCACACCTGGATGCCCATTGTGCAAGTCTCTTAGTATCAGCTCCTGTCCTTTTTCCGGGCCAATCACACACGTCCCCCACAAGAGGATGTCGTCTTCCACGCTGAATTCTGACAGCTTGGAGGAAAATGCCCGCAACTCCCCTGGGATCTGTCTATGCTGCCCACCATACAGGACTATGTGTCGAACCTTTGACAGGACTGGCTCCGTCTGGGTCCACTCACGGATCTGTGATGCCGTGACAGGCAAGGTGTCCATAAAATTTATGGTTGCAACCACCTCACCGGTCGTGGGGGGTCGGCATGGGGCCGGTCGATAAAGGCAATCGGCTCAGTGCGTCGGCATTTGCTATCTGTGTACCTGGTTTGTGCTCCAGAGAATACTCGTATGCAGCGAGCAACAAAGCCCAGCGCTGGATCCGTGCGGAAGCAATGGGCAGTATTGGCTTATCCTCTCTGAAAAATCCCAGCAGAGGCTTATGATCAGTCACGATAGTGAAGTGGCGGCCATACACATACTGGTGGAAGCATTTCACCGCGAAAACCACTGCCAGGCCCTTCTTCTTGATCTGCGCGTACTTTTTTTCCGCTGCAGTCAATGTGCGGGAGGCGAAAGCTATCGGCCGCTCGGCCCCGTTCTCCATCTTGTGGGACAGGACAGCCCCAATACCATACGGGGATGCATCACATGTGATGAGCAAAGGCTTTCCAGGATCATAGTGGGTTAGTAACCCAGACGACGACAATTGTTGTTTTACCCGCCGGAAAGCGGTTTCTTGCGGCTGTCCCCAAACCCAGTTGTGATTTTTCTTTAGCAGAAGATGCAACGGGGCCAGCGTAGTTGCCAGATTGGGGAGGAACTTCCCGTAATAGTTTACAAGGCCGAGAAAAGAACGAAGATGCGAAGTGTCAGTCGGGTCGGGGGCCTGTTGAATCGCGCGCACCTTCTCTGCGACGGGGTGCAAACCTTCGCGGTCCACACCCAGGTAGACTACTTCCTTCGCCTGAAAGACGCACTTTGTGCGACGTAAATGGACTCCAGTTTCCGAAAAGCGTCTAAGGACAGCCTCCAGATTTTCCAAATGTTCCTGGTCCGACGTCCCTGTGATGAAAACGTCATCCAAGTAGATAGCGATACGTGGTAAACCTCTCAAAATGCCTTCCATAACGTGTTGAAAAATAGCGCAGGCAAGGGATACTCCAAAGGGCAACCGTGTATATTCATACAGGCCCCGGTGTGTATTAATCGTTACATATGGTCGGGAGGCAGAGTCCAGCTCCAACTGTAGGTAGGCGTAGTTCCTGCAATGTCCAATGGTTCCCCCGTGTAGGTGGCCAACCTGGCCTGTGTGTCGGTTAATGTAAGGGTCTGTATACCCTGCTTGATGCGGTCGAATGTCCTCTGGGTGATCACGGAGACCGCTGCGCCAGTGTCCAATTCCATCTCAAGCGGGTGACCATTGACCCATACTGTCACCTTAATGGGGGCCACACGGGGAGCTGCCACACAATGCAGCTGCAGGCAGTCGTTCTCCGTCTCCACGTCCTCAGGAGTCGTCGCCGCAGGCTCATCCACATGGAAGGTACGGCCCCTGGGCTGGTCCCAGTTTCGGTCGGAACGACGGCGCCTCTGGCACCCCCAGGACCGGCGTCCGCGACGGGGTCGGCGCCTACAAGTCTGACACGGACATGGCTCCTCATCCATTGGTTCTGGAGGAGGCTCCCTTCGGGGAGGAATGTCCGATGGCCACTGGCGTCGATCCGGAGTGCGGGGGGACATTTTCGGACGGAAGGGGCTGCGCCCCAACGCATGCACTTCCATTCCCTGTATCTCCTGCACTCCTCGCTCTGCGCTCTCTCGGGATAATACTATTTGAATGGCCTGTTGAAAATTCAATGTTGGCTGAGCTAACAACTTTCTCCGGGTGGCCGCATTGCTAATACCGCAAACCAAACGGTTGCGTAACATTTCTGACAAGGTCTCACCATAGTCACAGTACTCCGCAATCCTGCGTAACCTGGATAGAAAGTCGGCAAGGGATTCTCCTGGGGTCCTCTCAGCGGTATTAAACCGGTAACGTTGGACTATCGTAGACGGGATTGGGTTAAAATGCTGCCCCACTAAATTCACAAGTTCATCAAATGTTTTGGTGTCCGGCGCAGCTGGGTACGTAAGGCTCCTAATCACCCCAAACGTATGCGGGCCGCAAGCGGTGAGCAATATGACCACCTGGCGCTAGTTTACGGTGATATTGTTTGCCCGGAAATAGTAATGCATCCGTTGTGCATACTGGTTCCAGCTTTCCAGCGCAGCATCAAAAACATTCAAACGTCCGTACAGAGGCATGGTGCAATAGAAAACAACTTCCAACCTGTATCCAACAAAAATCCAGGGAGGTGGCTTCAGCAGTGTAGACAGCTATTCACTTTAACCCTCGTCGCCAGTTTTGTGAGGGCCACCAAGAAACCAGCACGAGTTTCAAGGATACAAAGAAATAACATTTATTTACAATAACATATATATATATACACACAACAGTAGCAACCTCACTTGCTGCTTACTCCTTCCTGCTGGTTCCAAACTGGCCAGCTTTATTTATACAGGGAGTCTGCTAATGATTTCTCCGCCCCCCTCATTGGGGAAGCTCATACTCCCACAGGATTGTGGGATTGTCATTAGTCCCCAGTCAATGGTAAGCAGGCAGGTTATAACAGTAGAGAAGCAAAGTTTTAAATTCCACTTACTTCGGAGATCGTCTTCGTCATCTGCCTGCAGAGCTCAGGCTCATATTTCTCCTCCTGTAAGTAGCTTGCCAGGACGTCTTTCAGAATATTGTTCACAGTTGCCCCTGGAAAATACTTTGTCGGATCTAGGAATGGGTACAACAACTTTAACATAATGGAGCAACAAGATTGGTAAGCAACATTACATTCATTATTGATTTAAAAGTATAAAGACGAAGAAACGTCTTGGGAACATAAACCTGTTCAAAGAATCCATGAACCATAAGTTTATGACAATTATTATTAAACTTTCATGCAGAATTTGAGGCACAACTCAAATTTATATTTCCTGGTTACATCCTTAAAAATATTAAATGCCACTACCCATGAACATAATAGAATTAGAAAAAAAAATTTAAACAAGTTAAGACGAAAAAGATGTTTAAATTGTGCGTAAAGTCTTTCAGGGAGCTCAACAGATCTTAATGTGTGAAATCAGATGAAAATATTGCAAATTGGGATTTTCCAATATAGTAAATCCTTGTACCAAAATGTCACAATTGTCAAACAAACAGAAGGAACATTAATGGATGTGATTTTCCCAAACATTTCTGAGTATTATTTTGGGTGGGTTCAGCAGGGTGTTTTCCGACGGCATTTTGGGTAAGATCCAGACCTGGATTCACCCATGTCATTTTTTGGGGCCTTGGCGAGTTTCTCCCAGATCTAGCCCACACTTTGAAATTATTTCAGCAGTGGGGAGCTGAACTCACTGGCGAGACCAGCCCCTCAGAGATCGGGGCTTCATTTTTAAAGAGTGCCCTGATCTCTAAGTGCGCTTGAGGGTCCCCCATACCCCCTGCCCATGGATAATGCCTCACCCTGAAGGCATGGGCATTAGCCCCCTTCCCCCACAAGTGAAGACACCCCGCTATGGGGTCATTGAGGGGGCCCACCTTTTTCAAGCCCACACCCCCACTTTTGTGCCTCTCCCCTTTCAGGATCCCCCCTTCGCCCCTCAACCTTTATGAGACCCCTTCATATCCCACTTTCATCATGCCCCCACTCTTCATGCACCCCCCTGCCTTTCATGGGTATGGCCTCTCAGACCCGACCCTTGGCAGTGTCAACCTGGCTCACGGGAACCCTGGCACTGCCAGTCTAGAACCAGGGCATTGCCCCAGGTACCCTGGCCGTGCCAATCAGGCACCCTTCCGGGTTCTGCCAGAGTGCCCAGTTGATACTGCCAGGGTATCCGGGTGCCAGGGGGAGCGTCCTGTCCCTGACCACCTGGGGGGCTCTAATGGCCCCCTGAGAACGCCAGTCGCCATCATGACTGATCTCAGCTTGTGGAGACCCTACAAATCGGTGCCCGGTTGAGGCCTTGCCGTTGCAGCCAGTGATTCCCATGCGTCGGGTTAACGTGGCCCGGCATATTTAAATGAGCCTAAATATCATTATCCGGATCACGCCCAGTGGGATTCACCTGTTCCTTCCAAATTTTGCTGGAGGATTTGAAACCTCCCAAGGTTTTTTTTCATGCTGGGGTAAGCTTTTGGTATCATTCCTCCCTCTCCCTACAGAGGTAGGTACCTTAGATGGCATTGGGAAATGAATGGCAACCACAATATTGGAAGATGTCAGTAGGTGGGCAAAAGTTCCACTTTGCACCCATGACCTTACCAGCCAATCTCAGGGCCAAGATCGCTGCACAAAGTGGATAATTCCCTTCACTAAGCTCATGTAGAAAATGAAAACATCAAGGGTAATAATGGCACAGACTTGGAGTTGCAAATTCATGTAAAATGTGAATACATTTTGATACTTTGCAGATATAAACCAGGTGAATGTATCTGAAACAAAGACAGATGACTCAGACAATTAAACACATCGGTTAGGAGAAAGACTACAGTATTGATATATTTTCCATCGCTCATACATTCCCCAAGAACATTGGCTCAAGAATAATTTCCACACTTAATGTCCAGAGATAATGTTCCTGATGGCAACAGTCCCCTTCGAGAGAACTTGCTGACCAAAGAAGCATAATCACCAGACTTACAGCCGCTATTCTACTTAGGCATACAGGCCTGGCTTAAGTGTGAAGAACATTTGGTGATGCTTGATTTATGAACTTACACAGGACTTAAAGGACAACTACTTTAAAATTGTAAGAATTCTGCCTTGGATGACTGAAATACTGTTGAAAAAATGCTGCCCAATTCAGTGGGCTAGTCATCACTCAATCTTCCCCACAATACGTAACTCATGGCCACTAATGGTAACTAATAACCATCGAGTAGGAACGAAGCTGAAATTATGAAATCTTTTCAACATAAATGCATGAAGAAAGAAAGTGAGCTTTTCATCAATTGTTTTCAGTTTGTGATCATTTACTGTTTCTGGTATCACTAACTTATGAAGAGAGATTGACAAGCCTCAACTCACTTAACTGATATGTGTTTTCCATTTGTTGTGCGGGGCGTGGAAGGTCATCATGATGCCCTGGATCATCCATATAGGACACAGTGCTCATGGAGCTGCTTAAAGAAAGATAATAAGAGCAGAAAGAACAGATATTTTATAGGGTAAAGCATAAGTGAAGTTAACTTTTTTTATTTGTAAATTATGTTGCCCAAAAACAAACTGTGGATATTGTGGTATTATAGGTATTACGGTACCTGATAGGCTAAAGCACCATTGGTGGAAACTGTATGCTTTTTATTGGCTAGTGTGTATAATAGCTCTGCCTTGCTAGTCGGGGTATAAGAACCTGTGCCGCCCCAGCAGCCCTCATTCTGTATTTGAGCTGCTGGGGGAAACATCTAGCTTATTAAAGCCTTCAGTTGGACTACAACCTCGCTTTAGTGGTCATTGATCGTGCATCAGATATCTTTTGAACTCTTTGGCTAATACAACAAAAAATAACTGAGACCAATAGTTCACTTCTGGTGCAGGAGGATTGAATGCTCAGAACTGACAGTTGAAATGTCTTGGGTGCGAGAATCTTTCACATAAACTGTGCACAGGGTGCATTGGGACACTGGTCGCTCAATGTCAACAGTAAAAACATGCTGCTTCTTCAAAATGTGCTTATTTTTCCTGATGCACATACACAGGGGGTTGAATTATATGGCCCTGTCATAGTCGTGGGGGAATGCAGCGAGCCACTCAAAATTCCATTGACATCAGCCGGACTGAAAGATTCCATTGTTGGGAGATGCCGTAAAATTCAGCCCAAAGTATGTTTGTAAAGGCTTTGCCATATCAAAAAGTAAGATACTGACCAGTATACACCAACTAAACTATTAAATCAATAAGTATAGTCCTTTTCATATAGTTGTAGGGTGCAATCTACCAGCCGCATCCTGCCAGAAACAGGGCGCAACATGGCTGATAGATTCCGGGACAGGCCTCCCCGGGATTTCTGACGAGCATTATGCCTTGCAAGATCTAACCAGATCTCACAAAACGTCTTCATCTGGGTCCCGACCATTGTGAGCGGGACCCAGTCTCGCACGGCTAAGTCAGTTTAAGAACCCACTTAGCCGCACTCAGGCCGGATGTAATGGTCACCCAGAATCTATTGGTCTCACCAAGGTGACCAAAGCCGGGTCCTGTTCAGTACTGGTCCCCACAAACTGGGACCAGGCGGAACGGTACCCGAGGGGGTCTCCCAGGCGATCAGAGTCCCCGGGGTGGTCGGTCTCTGGGAAGTGTTGTACCCTGGCACTGCTGGTGCCACCCAGGCACCGTGCTCTGCCACCCTAGAAGTACCACCTGCGTGTCACCTGGCACTACAGAGCCAAGATGTCAGGCTGACATTTTCCCCACGCCGGGATCGGTCTCGGGGTACCCTGGCCTTGTGAGGTGGGGTGCAGGGGGCTCAATTTAGACGAGTTGGGAGTTTGGGGGGGGGGGGGGGGTCTGGGGGTTGCTTCCGCGGGCTGAGAGATCGGGATGCCATTTTAAATGGCATTCCAATCTCTCCCTGCGAGGAGGAGCTCTACTCACTGTAACTCTTCAGTGCAGGAAATTGGTGCGGCCTTGGTTTGGGGGGGGGGGCGGGTTAAAAAAATAAGAGGCCGTTAGATGGCCCCGCAAATCCCATCCAGAACAGACTCCATTTTCTTTAGTTAGAACGTGCCCATAGCATTTTACAGCACAGAAAGAGGCCCTTTGGTCCATCAAGTCTGCCCTCTGGATCGGTCTATGATATTCCCCCTTCCTCCTTCCCCCCCTCCCCCCATTGGTTTCAGCACCCTTCCTCTTCTCTTGTGGTTTCCCCATTTTTCTCCCCTCCCCGGGTAGCGCAGTCCTTTGGTTCTTCATCTTTTTTTTTCCCTGGCTTACTCCTCGTTGCTGGCCTCAAACAGGTTTTGGAACGGGCCGACGAACTGCCCCCAAGTATCCAGGAAGCCTTCCTCTGACCCTCGGGTGGCGTACTTAATCTTCTCCAGGTGGAGAAATTCCGAAAGGTCAGCGAGCCAGTCTGCAGCTGTGGGTGATGCTGCCGTTCGCCAGCCGAGCAGGATTCTCTGGAATGCGATCAGGGAAGCGAAAGCAAGTGCGTTGGCCCCCTTCTCCATGTGTAGCTCTGGCTGCTCCGATACCCCGAAGATTGCCACTATTGGGCATGGCTTCACCATCACCCCCACAACACTGGACATTGCCTCAGAGAAGGCTGTCCAGAACACAGCAAGCTTGGGGCAAGCCCAAAACATGTGGGTGTGGTTGGCCGGGCCCCTCTGGCACCGTTCACATTTGTCCTCCACCTCCGGGAAGAACCTTGTCATTCGGGATCTGGTTAGGTGCGCTCTGTGCACCACTCTGAGCTGCGTTAGGCTTAGCCTTGCGCAGGAGGAGGTGGAGCTCACCCTGCTCAGTGCTTCGCTCCAGAGTCCCCATCCTACCTCTGTCCCCAGTTCGTCCTCCCATTTTTGTCTGGTCCCACCCAGTGGTGTTCGGGCTCTGTCCAGTAGTTGTCCGTATATTTTCCCACATAGCCCGCCCTTCTCGCTGCTTGTGCCTAGCAGCTCCTCTAGTAGTGTGCTTTCTGGGCCCCCGGGTACCCTACTGTCTCTTTGCGGAGAAAATGCTTTATTTGGAGGTGTCTCAATTCCTGTCCTCTTGCTAGTTTCCACTTCGTCAGTTCGTCCAGTGTCGTCAGCCTGCGCCCTACATAGAAGTCCCCGACCGTCAGTGTGCCCCCGTCCCGCCTCCATCTTTTGAAGGTGGTATCTAGCATGGCTGGGGGGGGAATCTGTGATTGCCGCAGATGGGGGCCATAAGGGACATTTTGGTTATCCCGAAGTGCTGTCTCAACTGGGTCTACGTTCTCAGCGTGGCCGCTACCACTGGGCTCATTGTGTATCTTGTTGAGGAGGATGGGAGTGCTGCTGTGGCCAGGGCCCAGAGGGTTGTTCCTTTACAGGATTCCTCCTCCATTTGCACCCAATCTGCGTCGGGTGCTTGTACCCATCCCCTCACTTTTTCTGCCGTTGCTGCCCAGTGGTAGTATTGTAGGTTCAGTAGAGCCAGGCCCCCTCTGACATTCCCTCTTTGCAGTGTCGGTTTGGGAATTCTCGGGTTCTTGCCCCCCCACACAAACATCATGATTAGCCTGTCCCCCCCACTCAAACACCATGATTAGCCTATGTTTTGGAAAAAGGCCTTGGGGATGAAGATCGGGATGGATCTAAACAGGAAGAACCTTGGCAGTACGTTCATCTTGATCGTCTGCACTCTTCCCGCCAGGGAGAGTGGGAGTGAGCCCCACCGTTGAAGGTCTTTTCTTACTTCCTCCACCAGGCTGGTCAGGTTCCACTTGTGGATCTGTGTCCAGTCTCTGGATATTTGGATCCCCAGGTAACGGAATCTGTTCTGGGCCGTTTGGAACGGGAACCCCTTCAGCTCTGTCCCTCCCCCATTTGGGTTCACTGGGAATATCTTGCTTTTGAAATGAATATATTTTAATGAAAAAAAGGAAACAATATATTCAATTGCAACAACCAGCACAATTGAGCAGTGCATGATTTTTGGCACATTTTGTCAGCTTCCTAATCGCATACAAAGCAGAAACTCTCATCCGAGGTGTGTATATCTTGTGTAAGTTTTCTTTGCACTTATGTTATCTGAAAAAAACGTGTTCATCCTTGGGGAGAGGGAATCTAGTCTCTTGCAGTGATACTTGACATCATTGTCATTGTGGCTTGTTTACCATAAAGTCAACTTCCTTGTACTTTTTCATTTTTTAACAGCTTCTGAAACGAGGCTTCCCATGCATTTCATAGCACTTATCGGCAAAATAATTGATGGCAGCATCCCGTAAAATAATCAGCATTCCTCTCGACCAAATTAGTGGCAGGAAAACACCAAAGTGTTATTTACAACCTGAACGTATCTCATGAAGATGAAAGGCACAAATTTACCAAGATTTAGGTTGATAGGCTCCTCAACTTACATGACATGGGGCACATCTTTAATAATAATCTTTATTGTCACAAGTAGGCTTACATTAACGGGGCACATCTTTAATAATAATCTTTATTGTCACAAGTGGGCTTACATTAACGGGGCACATCTTTAATAATAATCTTTATTGTCACAAGTAGGCTTACATTAACACTGCAATGAAGTTACTGTGAAAAGCCCCTGCAATGAAGTTACTGTGAAAAGCCCCTAGTCGCCACATTCGGCGCCTTTTCAGGTACACAGAGGGAGAATTCAGAATATCCAAATTACCTAATAGCATGTCTTTCGGGACGTGTGGGAGGAAACCGGAGCACCCGGAGGAAACCCACGCAGGCATGGGGAAAATATGCAGTGACCCAAGCCGGGAATCGAACCTGGGACCCTGGAGCTGTGAAGCAACAGTGTTACCCACTGTGCTACCCAGGCCAGAAAGATCGGTGCAAGTGCTTGGACCCTCTCCTGGAAAAATGCTTTAGGTGTTTCACACAGGCAAGTGGGTTTTAGAGTGGGGAGGGAGCATGAAAGATACATGAGGTTTCTGAACACATGGCTGTAAATGATGTGGCAGAAGGATGCAGATAATGCCATTGTCAGACAAACAAAAGTTGTGTGTGGGGTGGGGGTGGGGGGGGGGGGGGGGGCGGTCACAGCTGATGGTGTTTAAACAGAAACCATGGAAGGCTAGAAATTTCAAATTTGAGGCGTTGGTGGATAGAGGCCAAATGTACAACACTGGGGCATTGTGGAAGATGGGAGACCAGCACAGACACAATGTGGAAGAATGGGTTTGGACGTGACAAAACATACATCAAGGTTTCTGAAGTACATGGACTGAGGCAGGGTTGGAAGTTGGCAATGCTACAGCTGGAAATAGATGTTTTTTATTATGGACAAGAAATAAGGCCCGAGGCTCAGCTCAGAGTCAAACAGGATGATGAAGGTGTGATTCAATCAGAGGCAGGGGCCAGGGAGGGCGAGTTGGTGATAAAGGGCAAAGAATTTGAGATGGGGCCAAAGATAACACCTATAGTCTTTCTGGTGTTTAACATGCCAATGTTAAAGCCACATGATGATAAATAGCAGATGAGCAATGTCAGTGTACGTTGTGGAAGTTGGCTGTGGATAATTTCACAAAAGGAGCAACCTGAGAAAGTTGAAGGGACAATGATAAATTATTTGGTCCCTTGGGAAGGAGCTAGAGATGCTCTGGCTACAATTGTAACCACATTCCCCTAATTCAACTTTAATTTACCTCTTTGATGTTCTAATATATTTTAGATAACTGTTATAGTACATTATGTTTGCATCCTAGTTAGAAAAATTACTGCATGGGATACCAAATATAGTTTGAGATAACTCTTGTTGAAGATAGTTTAGAAATGGTTTGGATTTCTGAGGAAATTAGGACTAGGTTGCTTTAGAGATGGCTTTTGTTATATTCACAATGAGGGAGATCATATGGGATGTGCAAAGGCAATTCAGCACTTCCTAGTATATCTCTCCAGTACATTAACTCCCTCATCCCCACATCAAATTGCAATTTGCTTCGGTTATCTTTCTTGGTAAATACTTACAAATAGGTTTTACGCTTGAGGTTATGTTTTCAGACATCCATTCTAAATTTACTACCGTTTATATATCTTCTGTTGACACAGTTAACATGGTAACATCCCAAAGTTTACAATAAAACAAAAACAAAACGTGGGTTACCAGAGTTATCTGGGGCTGGTTTCCACTTCCTCGTCTGCTAAAGGCATTTCAATAAATAAAAGGCTTACATTTTCTATTTAAAACAACTCATCGAGAGGGGAAATACTGTGAAGTGGTGACAGGTTATCTATTCATAATGTGCAGCATGTGCCTTGATAGAATTCAACGGACTTTCCAAGATAATACAAAATAATTCTATTGGTACATGTTGGTGGCAATTCCGATGTGTAATACACAATGCATTGGCAGGCACACAGCAGCCAAGGGACAGAGTATCAGGCAGTGCCAATGAACTGTCCATTTGGTGCCACCTCTTCTTTTGTCCAACTACCACCCAAACATCAATGAAGACAGGTACCATGGTGAAACTCAAATGCATGAAGCTTAGCACCATAGTTCCCCCTCTCGGGTGAAATCCAAATAATTTTTAACAGTTAAAGGTTACACGTAAAAAACCCCACAATAAATCTGCAGATCAGCCATGAACTGCAGGCTGTCTGGAATCCCTGGATTAGCAGCTCATACAGCTTTCTTGGGGCTACAAAGTCAGCGCCAGAGGAAATCCTTCAGCAATGCCAATGAAGTTTCACTCCTTTTGGAGAGAACCTGTAGGTCGGGTTTAAATAAACTGATTATGGGGCCGGCGGGGGGGGGGGGGGGGGGGGGGGGGGTCACTTGATGTGAGCGTGGGAACATCTATGAGTTTGAGAGCTCTGGCTCAGGTCGTCTTTTAATACTTTCTTCCATCCTGCTGCACATTTCAGAATTGTTTTTTTTTAAATAGAGGTAAATGCCCCAGCATGTCCCTGGACGATCCTGTTGGGAGTTTTGCGATAAGGAGCCGAGTCAAATTGTAAAGAATCCTCGTGTGAGTGAGGCAGTCGGAGTTAGCTGGGGTGGGGCCCAGGTTACGGTGACGTTGTTGCTGCTGAGCGGCCCTATGCCTTGGCAGTGCAGTGCACCTCGGGGTGATAGCTGCCTCGGAGAGTGTTGTTATGGATGACGATCTTGGCTCCTTGTTGCAGGTCTTTGGTGCTCACCTTGAGGAACCGTGAAGGTATGCTTGGAAGAATGATGGAGACAGTTAGAATCCATGCATTTGTTAGAGCAATCTGGTGTGGGCCCGCCTTCGGTGAGATCCTGTTGGCATGTTGCTTATCCTGACGGTTTCGGGAGGTAGGAGCCGGGCAAGGAGTGTCCGTGTGTCCGGTGAGAGACAAGTTCCTGATTGAGTTTGGCTGCTATGCTTTAGTAATCCTGATTTGGGGGCTGGGTGTAGCAGATTTGATGGAACATGATGTATTGGTCTTAGAGACTTGTGGCCAGTTAGTTACCCCGACCGCTGACCTTATCGTATCTGGTTTTAATTAAGTTATTTAGTTCGTTGGAATCCTCGAGAGATCCTGAGGAGTATTTGGTGATCTTCTCATGGTTTTGGCCTTTTCAAGCCATATAGATGGTGTTATTATCCTGTGGTTCTTGAATGATCTTGGACATTACTCTTTTATGATTATGTTGTGAACTAATTGTTGTTGTCTTTGCTCCTGCAAAAGTGTGAGCACGAGGGTGAGTCGCCGGCTGTCCTGTTTTCACAAAAACCATATTAAGACCACAGACATGTGGTCTGTGTCCAGTTTTACTCTAGTATTTTATGTGATATTATCATTGCGGTTATGGGAAGGGAGTGTGACAGCCCTTATCTTGCTGATAGTGAAGGTGAGTGGAGCCAGAGACTGGGGTTATGTTGTGTTGTGTAACGTCCCTTGACAACTGGGGTTCTCGTGTATTTTCTTTGTATTTTTTTTTTTTTAAGGGTGGGCATAAAGAATCCCCGATTGTATCCTGCAAAGGTACAGATGGGTCTGGTATCCGAGGGAGGTGGCAGTGGGTAATTGGTGCCTCTGGTGCTGCTGGAGTTGTGCGAGAGATGTGTATTGATGCATGCTGAACATGGCACAAAAGAATTGTCCTGAACTCTCATGGTAATTACGGGAAATCGCCGCGTGGGACAGGCTGTACCATCTTACCATGTTTTATCCCCTTTTCTCTGGTGGGACTTTGAGTTTTCAAGTGACGTCTAACAATTGTATTGACCCAGCTGTTCCCCACTGCATTCAAGTACATTGAACCTTTACTGTGGTGCGGGACCATTCCTGTGGTTTTGTTGCATTGTTACAATGTAAAATCTCAATAAATATAACTTTAAAGAAAGATTATTCATGTGCGCGCACACGCACGCGCGCACACGCACACACACCCCCTCCTCCCTCCTCAACCTGAAACTTTTTTTTCTCCTCGGATGCTGCCTGGCTTGCGTATTTCCACCGTTTTCTGATTTAATGATTGATGCACGATCAATTACACAAAGACAAGAGTGGATGCAATCGAGGCTTTATTACACTAAGATGCGTGGCCTCCTACAGCAGCTGGCGAAATAAAGGCAGCGAGCATGCCAAAATCCTCTTCATCCTCGGGCGTGGGCAGGGGGAGGACGGATTGTCCTGGGGTAGGGGTTGCGGCTGGGTGTGCCGGGGAAGGGGAGGGTGGCGCTGGGCCGGAGGGGTGTGTATGTGTGGAACTAGCTGGTGCCAGGTCCCTGAGGGAGACAGTATCTTGGCGGCCGTCGGGGTACGCTACGTAGGCGTACTGTGGGTTGGCATGGAGTAGCCGTACCCTCTCAACCAATGGGTCCGCCTTGTGGAGCCGTATGTGCTTACACAGCAACACGGGTCCTGGAGCTGCGAGCCAAGTCGGGAGCGACACCCCAGAGGTGGACTTCCTGGGCAAGGCAAAGAGACGTTCATGGGTGTGTCATTAGTCGCAGTGCACTCCACACAGTAAGGGGTGGTAGGGGCCCACCGAATTTCAATGTTAGGCTCTGGAGGTTGCACTGGAAGTCCAGGCCGAGTAGCAAGGCAGCACAGATGTTGGGGAGGATGTAGAGGCAGAAGCCGCTGAACTCCACACCCTGGACAGTGAGAGTGGCTATGCAGTACCCCCAGATCGTCACGGAGTGGGACCCGGAGCCAGGAGATTCTCTACTTGGCGGGGGTACCGCGAGGGAGCATCGCCTTACCGTATCGGGATGGATGAAGCTCTCGGTGCTCCCGGAGTCCAGCAGGCAGGAGATCTCATGTCGATCGATTTTCACGTTGGTAGAGGCCGTTGCTAGGCGGGACTGGTCAATCGTGACCGAGGCGAGACGCGGCTGGTCGATGGTGGCAGACGATGGGGTGCCCAGGGGGCATGGGTCCTGGTACGATGGCAGCGCCCACAGGCCACACATGTCGTGGGGGAAAACAAGATGGCGGCGCCTGATGATCCTAGAGGGGACAAGATGGCGGCGCCCACGGGCTGCACGTGGTGGAGGTCGAACAAGGTGGCGGCGCCCACGGACCGCATGTGGTCCGGGGAGGGGAAGATGGCAGCGCCCACTGGCCGTATATGGGGGGGCTTGAAACAATAGCGGCGACTGCGCGGGCCTGGCACACCACAGCAAAATGCTTCTTGCCGCAGGCCTTGCAAAGGGCACTCTGGGCCGGGCAGCATTGTCGGGGGTGTTTTGGCTGCCCACAGAGGTAACATTTCGGGGCCCCGGGTTTGGTTGGCTGCCACGCGGCACAGGCGTGGGGTTGGCTGAGTGGGGTCCCCGATGGGGCGGCCATATGCGGAGTCCACGATACGTAGGAGGGGTGGGCCGCGTGGCCGGGGGTGTAGGCCTGGATGTTGCGCGAAGCGACCGTCAGCGAGAGCGCTAGCTTTTTGGTTGCCGCGAGGTCGAGCGTGGCCCCCAAGAGGTGCTGGCGGGTTTAATCCGACCCTATCACCGTAACAAAAGCATCTCTCATGAGCAAGTTCAAGTATTCCGTGGCCGTGACAGCCTGACAGTCACAGTCTCTGACTAGGGAATTAGAGCACGCCAGAAATCTTCCACTGACTCACCAGGAAGTTGACTGCGAGTGGAGAGGATTGTTTGGCGTAGAGCGTGTTAGTTCGCTGAGCGTAGTTTTCCTTCAGTCACGTCATGGAGTCTTCGTAGGTCGGCGCTTCCTAGAAAGTGGAAAGACGTTGGAGCTCAGCCGCGTGTAGGGGATCTGAATCTTCTGAGCTTCGGGAATTGGGTCTGGTGCAGACCTGATGTAAGCTTTGAAACAAGCTAGCAAATGTTCAAAGTCCTTTTTGGCATTGCCTGATTGCGGATCCAGCTGCAGGCGATCCGGCTTGATGCGGAGGTCCATCTTCTGAAAACTTTAATGTAATAAATTGATGCACGATCAATTACACAAAGACGAGAGTTGGATGCAATCGAGCAGCTGGCGAAATGGCTGCTGTACGAGGACCACACATAATTATACTCCGCCTACTGGACGGAGCCAGCAGGCAGGGAACTACCCCCGTACCTGTAGTACAGGGCCTTACCACAAAGCACCTAATATATACATCAGTGGTGACTACCACAATGATAGCCTTTCTGATCATGCTGAGGAGGTCTGCAGCAGCAGTGTAGCCCCTTGAACCTGAACCTGTGCCCTGAAGGTTCAAGCCCTCAGGTGGGTAGGGACAGTAAGTAGTCTCACACTTTCAAGTGCAAAGGTCCACGTCGGTATTCTCTTGCACAACACTGCTTAATCAGCAGACTTTGCTCATTCCTCTTTCCCTAGGCTTCTCTTTGCATCCCCAATGAACAGTCATCAGTCATACTTTCCCTCATCTTTGTGCCACTTCACAGCACTCCTCCACAGATCTAGTCTTTCCCCCGCATTCCATTTCTCACCTTCACCATTCTATGCTTTCATTCATTGCAAAAGAGAGTGCAGAACGTTGGGGACTGGGGTGAATCTATAGCCATAGTCACCCTGATTGCATTGAAGGTCTCCCTGGAGATTGGCAGGGTGGGAAGGTCGGGATGGTTCCGAGACCCAATGGCGGCATTAGATAATACATTGCCTCCTTGGTACTTAAAAGAACCATTTGTTGAATCAATGCCACCACTAATAGAAATGTTAGGACATGCACTATTGTGCTTATGCTCAAGGTCAGCAATAACCAATGTCCTTCAAGTATGACATCAGAGGGTGATGGCTATGCCAAAATGAATTAGAAAAGGGCGAGAGGATGCATCATCACATGCCACTTGCGAAGCCACCAACAGTGCAGATAGACACACCTTGGTAGAGTTTGCTAAATGGTCACTTGGGTGAGGCAAACATCACAAACTGAGCTGTTGTAGTGGCTTGAGACAGGGTCTGCAGTGGATAGCCCTTGATGGACAGCACAGAATGCTTCAAGCTCTGCTCAGCTGGACATAGGCATTTGGCTCGGGGCCAGCCACAAAATGGGAATTTAGAACCATAGAACCTATAGAGGCAGTACATTTGGCCCATCAATTCTGCATCCATCCTCTGAAAGAGAACCCCACCATGCCCACTCCCCCTCCCTTTCCCCATAACCCCACCTAAACGTTGGACACCAAGGAGAAATTTAGCACGGCCAATCCACCTAAACCACACATCTTTGGGCTGTGGGAGGAAACCGGAGCACCTGGAGGAAACCCATGCAGACAGGGGGAGAATGTACAAACTCCACACAGACAGTGACCCAAGGTTGGAATCAAACCTGGATCCCTGGTGCTGTGAGGCAGCAGTACTAACCACTGTGACACTGTGTGTGTGGAATAGGAATGACAAATGCATGTCTTTCTGTTCGTATTGAGACAGTCTGCACCTTCCTCTTCCTGCAGCTCGACTCCTCTGCATAGCGCAATGTTATGAAGAAACAACGCATAATTCTGGGGACCGGTGATGGGACATAGGAAGGGGAGTCTCCAGGTCCGCTGTGACACGTGACGGTATTTGAGCAACCCGATAGTTTGTTTCATTTTGCTCGTGGTCAAAGATAAGGAGGGATTTCTTCGCTCACAAGGTAATGAACCTGTGGAATTCCTTACCACAGAGAGCTGCAGAGGCTGAGTCATTAAGATGTACAAGGCTGAGATTTTCAATCAGTAAGGAAATCAAGGGTTATATGGATAAGATAGGAAAGTGGAGTTGAGGATTATATCAGATCACTCATGATCTCATTGAATGGCGGAGAAGACCCGCTGGGCCGAACGGCCTATTTCTGCTCCAATGTTTTATGGTCTTTTGGAGATCCTATGCTGGAGGCTATTGCCTTCTTTGAAATGGAGCTCACTGTCCATCTCTTCTGCCCTCTGGAGTGCCACATGGCTGCAGAAAAGGCAGCCCCTGTTGGCATTGTTGCCAGTGGTGTGAATCCCCGTGCTGTTGCTGGTGGTGTGACTGCTTCTCAAGACGTTCAGACTACTTCTGTGTAAGTTGCTCCCATTGCAGTAAAGGTTGGCAGTAAGTTGTGATGATGGTGAGTACACGGCAAAGCACTTGAAAATAACTCCAAGGAGTTAAAATTGGCACTCAAAAGTAGGGTTTTCTAGCTCTGAATAAATCCTGCAAGCAAAATTCTTCACTGTGGATGGCTACAACTTTTTATTCTTTACAGTCTTTCCTAGTACCCTGAGTTTATTAAACAATCACTCCCCACTTGCCTTGGTGATCTCAGTGAGATACAGAGGGGTTAGGGAACCACCAGGCTGCCTGTTAAAGCCAGAATGCAGGGTGGAATTCAAACTCTTTTCCATTCTAATTATTTAAAGACTTTCCTGACAGTTGTGTGGGGATTCCCCATTAACCTGAAAATGAAACTTGAACGTGGACAGGATGTGGTTAGCTTCCCAATACAATGTCAATCTAGGGATTGTCACCCTTTTACAGTTAAAAGTCTCCCAGATTTACGTTATATCCCAAGTGGCAAATAGTTTCAACCTTCAATGTTAACTTAATTTCATTATATGCCTCAAATCAAACCGTACAAAAATAATTCATATGTAAAGATATATATATATATGAAGAAAGGTTGAAGGAGCTAGGCTTTTCTCACTGGAGAGAAGGCAGAGAGGTGACTTGATAGAGGTGTACAAGGTGATGAGAGGCATGGATAGAGTGGATAGCCAGAGACTTTTCCCCAGGGTGGAAATGGCTGTCATGAGGGGACATAATTTTAAGGTGATTGGAGGAAGGCATAGGGGAGATGGCAGAGGTAGGTTCTTTACACGGAGAGTGATGAGTGCGTGGAATGCACTGCCAGTGGAGGTGGTGGAGTCAGAGTCATTAGGGACATTTAAGCGGCTCTTGGATAGGCACATGGACAGCAGTAAATTGAAGGGGTGTAGGTTAGGTTGATCTTAGATTAGGATAAGTAGTCGGCGTAACATCGTGGGCCAAAGGGCCTGAACTGTGCTGGACTGTTCTATGTTCTATAAACGGAGGTAATATTAATCGGTTTTTTAAAACAGCTATTTCACTGTACTGATATTTGTGTTTTCAGAAAGTGCCATTGTAACAAACTATTTATTCTTGTCATTTCAGTGGCATTACTTTGGAGTTTTAAAAATCTTAACGGGGAGGAAACTGTCTTGATGGTTCACTAATTCACAAAGATGGGTTAAAGTGGGACAGTTAGGATCGATAATATATTTTATGTATTTATATATTCAGTATGTACATTAATAACCTTAGAGTGGACTCAAGGGGCATAATGGATACTTGTGGAACAGTCCACAGTCTGTGCAAACAAGGGAACAAAGGGAATTCAATCCCAGAGAGATCCAAGCTGAAAGACTTTGTCTCACTGGTCCGGTCAAAGGAACTCAACAGGTGGTGAATGTATCGGAATAACTAGCCATGACTGGCTGTAAGGAATAACAGGAAGACAGAGGGCGCGATTCTCCACTCCCACGCCGAAGTGGCCGCGCCGTCGTGAACGCCGTCGAGGTTCACGACGGCGCGGAACGGCCCCGGTCGCGACCGATTCAGGCCCTGACAATGGGCCAGTATCGGGGCCGCGTCATCTACCCGCGCCAGGCCTTGTCGCCCGCGTAAAAGCGGCGCCGATTAGATGACGCAGCCGGCGCCGCATAACAGACGTCATCCGCGCATGCGTGGGTTGGCCGGCGCCAACCCGCGCATGCGTGGTTGCCGTCCTGTCCAAATCAGCCCCGCAAGAAGATGGGGGACGGATCTTGCGGGGTCGCGGAAGGAAGGAGGTCCTCCTTCAGAGAGGACGGCCCGACGATCGGTGGGCACCGATCGCGGGCTACCCCACATTCCAGGTGAAGCCCGGTGCAGGATCCCCCCTTGTCCCCCCACAGGCCGCCCCCCCAGCGTTCACGCACCGCCCACGACTGTAGCGACCAGGTGTGGACGGTGCTGGGAGGAACCCGCCGTTTTGGCCTGGCCGCTCGGCCCATCCGGGCCTCAGAATAGCGGGGGTGCCGGAGAATCGCCATTTTGGGTATCTCCGGCGATTCTCCGGCCTGCGAAACTCGACCGGGCCATTCCCGCCGCTTGGGAGAATCGCAGGAGTGCGTCGGACCGGCGTCCCCGGAAATTTCGGCGGCCCAGGTGATTCTCCCAACCGACGTGGGAGTGGAGAATCGCGCCCAGAGTACTGGGCTAATGGTAAGATTCTTGGCAGCGTGGATGAGCAGAGAGATCTCGGTGTCCATGTACATAGATCCCTGAAAGTTGCCACTCAGGTCGAGAGGGTTGTTAAGAAGGTGTACGGTGTGTTAGCTTTTATTGGTAGAGGGATTGAGTTTCGGAGCCATGAGGTCATGTTGCAGCTGTACAAAACTCTGGTGCGGCCGCATTTAGAGTATTGCGTGCAATTCTGGTCACCGCATTATAGGAAGGATGTGGAAGCATTGGAAAGGGTGCAGAGGAGATTTACCAGAATGTTGCCTGGTACGGAGGGAAGATCTTATGAGGGAAGGCTGAGGGACTTGAGGCTGTTTTCGTTAGAGAGAAGAAGGTTAAGAGGTGACTTAATTGAGGCATACAAGATGATCAGAGGATTGGATAGGGTGGACAGTGAGAGCCTTTTTCCTCGGATGGTGATGTCTAGCACGAGGGGACATAGCTTTATATTGAGGGGAGATAGATATAAGACAGACGTCAGAGGTAGGTTCTTTACTCAGAGAGTAATAAGGGTGTGGAATGCCCTGCCTGCAACAGTAGTGGACTCGCCAACACGAAGGGTATTCAAATGGTCATTGGATAGACATATGGACGATAAGGGAATAGTGTAAATGGGCTTTAGAGTGGTTTCACAGGTCGGTGCAACATAGAGGGCTGAAGGGCCTGTACTGAGCTGTAATGTTCTATGTTCTATGTTCTGTAGCCATTAGTTGTTGTTCAGCAAGATCATGTAGTTATCAGCAACTGTTAACAAAGTCTAATAGTAATGTCTGGAAGCAAGAACTATAAAAGGTGCTGTAAACGGTGACATTTTGAGAAGTTTCCCTCAGCTCACTCGGCAACTCTCCCAGGCAAGCTCAAATAAAGTTGTTTTACGGACTTGAATATCAGACTCCAAAGTGGCTGATTTTCTCCACAACGATATTCAAATTTGAAATGATGGCCACGTCTATTTTTTAAAATTTCAATCCCGGTAAAGTGCAAAGTTGGATGAGTAATTGCATTAATATACCATTTCATGACCTTAAGAAGGACCTAAGAACTAATGAGCTCATTTTGAAGTGCGGTGATTGGTGTAAGTTCAGGAAAAACAGCAGCCAATGTGTGCACAGCATGGTCCCACAAACAGCAATGAGATAAATGAGCAGGAAATCTGGTATGGTTGATTGAAGATTAATGCTTACCAGAACATTGTGAGAACTCACCTGCTTCTCTTCATATAGTACCATGTGATCTTTTATGTCTACCTGTTGGCAAGATAGCACCTTGAACTGATCTTCAAGGTGTCTTATCTGAAAGGCAGTGCCTTAGAGAGTATATAACTCCTTTATTATCGTGTTGTAGTATCATTCTAGATTGTGGACTCGCGTCTCTAGTGTGGTTAAAGTCTAATGAATTCTGTCATTAATCCTACAAACTTCTGAATTGCTTTCAAATCCACTACTCAACACCTTCCTCACTGCTTGATGGACTATAGTGTACTCCAAATATGAAAACTGATCACTTCTTAACTTAGCCCAGATAAACGCTATCTTAGAATCACCATCATTGAAACTCTTCCTTACAGTGTTGGGGTCACTAGAAGTACTTAGTCACACCCACAGGTGATGCGGAGTTCCTGTCATGGCTGTGCCATAATGTGACCCAAGGATATCTGAGGAATAAAAATAGTTTACAAAATGATTTTCAAGCTTTTGACTAATTTAATTTCCTCATTTTGTTTTAATTCCAAATTGGTAAACTGCATTTAATCCTATAGTTATTGAGCTCCAAACAGATACAGTTGAAAGCATTTTGAATCTTTTCTTTGGAGATACTTGATTTGTTTAAGTTTTGCTTTGTTTTATAGATAGATTCTGATTGCTCTTCTCAGTTGCTGAGCAGTAATTTAATGATTCTAAAATAAGAGAACTAAAAAATATCTGCCAAAGTTGGATCAAATCAGGAATTGAGGCTTAAGACAGATGCAGAACAGCACGGGATTGCACTATTTTTATATTACACAAAGTAGAAGTGAAGTCATTCCTTGTTCTCATTCCTTCACATAGTAAACATTCCCCATGACATCTGGAAAGTCCCAAAACTTCTATCATTTGCCTCCCCATCCTAATGCTCCCATAACCAAGGATCATTGCTTCATGTTGACCCCTCTCAGTACTTCGAAGCTCCAATTCATCACAACATGTAGCCTCAGTACCTACCATCCCATACTCAGCTTGTCCAAGGATCTTCTCGTCCGATGGTCCACATTTGCTATCTTACTGCTTGTACACCCACCATCATTCTTCCAACACTCCAAAGCACCCAATGCCCAATACTCAGTATTACTATATGACTCTTGCCCAGTAGCTATCTGTAATATTTTCCGATCATCTTCCTGTGGATCTTGGGCTTTGCAAACAGGTTTGCCCAGCACCCCCAAGGCACAAATTAGGAGTGTGATGGAACACACCCCACTTGCCTGGATGAGTGCGATGCCAACACTCAAGAAGCTCTGCACCATCCAGGGCAAAGCAACCCATTTGATTGGCACCCTATACACCACCTTAACCATTCATGTTCTCCACCACTGATGCACAGTGGTAGCAGTGTCTACCATCTGCAAAATGCCCTGCAGCAACTCCCCCAGGTTCTTCAATAGCACCTTCCAAACCCGCAGCCTCTACCACCTAAAAGGACAGCAGGTACATGGGAGCACTGCCAGCAGCATGTTCCCCTCCAAGCGACACACCATCTTGACCTGGAACTATATTGCCATTCCTTCGCTGTGACTGGGTTAAAATCCTGGAACTCCCTCCCTAACAGCACTGTGGGTGTACCTACACCATATGGGCTTCAATGGTTCAAGGCAGCAGCTCATCACCACCCTCACCTTCTCGAGTGCAATTAGGAATGAACAAGAAATGTTGGACTTTCCAAGCAATGTCCTCACCCCATAAAAGAAGAAAACAATGTCAGCATTAAAAATGAGAATATAACCAAACAAATCTAGTCATTGAAAACTGACAATTATGTAACTACAGCCCCAAAATGCACAAAAAGAAAATGTGGATGTGTTAAGAAAATTGACTTAGTCACTTACTAACACGATCCAAGTCACTGAATTATCTTGTATAAAATAACGACTCAACGTCAACAAATGTTTTAAATAGATGACTCACTCCTTTTGCTTTCTCATGTTTTCCTTTACTTTGACGTCATAGCTGCTCAGCGATGAAAAACTGCCCGTCTTTTTCAGTAAGCGAGCTGCCTTGTCTTTTGCAATGTCAGACATGATGATGTTTACCTGCGAGCACAAGAATTATATTGAGTCAGGTAACAGTTCAGAACCCCGAAAAACATGCTGGAATGGGCTGGCTGAATTTACTTAAAAGGGGTCAAAATAAAGATGGTGACCAAATATACAGAGAGAGCTACAAGAAGGAAATATGAAAATAAATTTTCTCAAAAAGCTTACACAATTCTGGATCCCTCGCATATTGATAATGCCGATATTGTTAATGAAAATAAGGAAATGGTGGACACGTTTGCGTCAGTCTTTTCAGGAGAGGAAGAGATTAACACAGAAATCAAGGGAACTGATGTTGAAATCTGGGACGGGAACTCACCAAAACTAACACAGGCAAAGTAATAGTAATGAGAAAAATAATGGCAATACAAACACACAGGACAAATCCCTGGGTTCAAAGAAAGTAGATGAGAACATTGCATGTGCCTTATCCATAATCTTCTAAATGTCTCTCAGTTCGGGAGCCATTCCTTTAGATTTAGACCAGCGAGCCTAAAATCTGTTGTTGGGATGTTACTAGGGTATGTAATTACAGATATTGTAATTGAACAGCTTGAAATATTGCTGCTGACCAGAGAGCCAGGTATGCCCCCTGACTTGCTTGCTACTTGTATGTGCCAAACAGCATATGCAGCAAGTAATGGGCAAGGTTAAGCAATTCCACAACCAACGGATCAGATTTAAGAGTCCTGCCACATCCAGTCATGCATTGTGGTGGATAATTAAACAACTCAGCGGAGAAAGAGGCTCCACAAATATCCCCAGCCTCAATGATGGTGGAGCCCAGAACATCTGTGCAAAAGGCAAGCCTCCTCCGGAGGTCCCCAGCATCACAGATGTCAGTCTTCGGCCAATTTGATTCACTCCATGTGATATTAAGAAACGGCTGAAGGCACTGGATACTGCAAAGACAATGGGCCCTGACAATAGTCCCGAAGTCTTGTGCTCCAGAACTTGCCATTCTCTTAGCTGAACTGTTCCAGTACAGCTACAACACTGGCATCTACCTAGCAATGTGGAAAATTGCCCAGGTGTGTCCTGTACACAAGAAACAGGACAAATCCAACCAGGCCAATTACCGCCCTATCAGACTACTCTTGACCATCAGCAAAGTGATGTAAGGAGACATCAACAGTGCTATCTTACACAGCAAAAACCTGCTCACGGACGCTCAATTTCGATACCAAGAGGGTCACCCAGCTCCTGACCTCATTACAGCCTTGGTTCAAGAGCAGAATGCCAGAGTTGAGGTGAGAGTTATTGCCGATGACATTAAGCAGCATTTGACGGAATATGACATCAAGGAGCCCTAGCAAAACTAGATCCATTGGGAATCAGGGGGGAACTCTCCACTGGTTGGAGTCATACCGGGCACAAAGAAAGATGTTGTGATGTTTGGAGGCCAATCATTGCAGTTCCAGGACTACTGCAGGAGTTCCTCAGTGTCGTGTCCTAGGCTCAACCATCTTCAGCTGCTTCATCAATGACCTTCCTTCCATCATTAAACATTCAATGATTCTGGGCATTCAAACATTCTGGGCAGCACGGTAGCCTTGTGGATAGCACAATTGCTTCACAGCTCCAGGTTCGATTCCGGCTTGGGTCACTGTCTGTGCGGAGTCTGCACGTCCTCCCCGTGTGTGCGTGGGTTTCCTCCGGGTGCTCCGGTTTCCTCCCACAGTCCAAAGATGTGCAGGTTAGGTGGATTGGCCATGATAAATTGCCCTTAGTGTCCAAAATTGCCCTTAGTGTTGGGTGGGGTTACTGGGTTATGGGGGTAGGGTGGAGGTGCTCTTTCCAGGAGCCGGTGCAGACTCGATGGGCCGAATGGCCTCCTTCTGCACTGTAAATTCTATGATAATTCTATGATTAGGTCAGAAGTGGGGATGTTCGCAGATGACTGCACAATGTTTTTTTTCCAATTAAGGGACAATTTAGCATGGCCAATCCACCTACCCTGCACATCTTTGGGTTGTGGGACTGAGACCCATGCAGACAGAATGAGAATGTGCAAACTCCACACGGACAGTGACCCGGGGCTGGGTTCGAAGCCGGGTCATCGGTGCAAAAAGGCAGCAGTGCTAACCGCTGTGCTGCCGTGCCACCCTTGATGACTTCACAATGTTCAGCAGCATTCATGATTCCTCAGATAGGAAGCAGTTTATGTCCAAATGCAGCAAGACCTGGATAATATCCAGACTTGGGCTGACAAGTGGCAAGTTACATTCTTGCCACACAAATGCCAGGCAATGACCATCTCCAACAAGAGAGGATCTAACCATTCACCCATGACATTCAATTACATTACCACCCCCCATAATCAACATCCTGTGTATTACCATTGTCCAAGAATTGAACTGGACTAGCTATACAAATACTGCGGCTACCAGAGCAGGTCAACGGCTAGAAATGCTGCAGGGAATAACTCATCTCTGACTCCCAAAGCCTATCCACTATCTACAAGCAAAAGTCAGGGATGTAATGGAATACTCTCCACTTGTTTGGATGAATGCAGCTCCCATAAGTGAATTTAAAAAATACAATGGAATTTATTTTGAAGAGGGGACTAAAGTAGTATACTGGGGAATGTTCATGGATGTTATTTATCTGGACTTCCAGAAGGCTTTGTTTCAAAGTCTCTCATAAAGGCACTGTTAGCTAAAGTTGACGTTCATGGAATTGAAGCCGAGTTTTGACCTGGGGCAGGAAACAGAGAGGAGGGACAGTGAACGGGTACTTTCGTTTGCAAGGTGCGGCAGGCGGTGACTGGCAAAGATCAGTGTCGGAGCCTCAACTCGTCACTGTAACCTTTGATGACTTAGATGATGGAATAGAAAGTCTCACATCCAGATAGATAGCACTGTAAGCAGTGTAGATGGAGATAGTGTTAGATTTAGTGAATGGGAAACAATCGTGGCAAATGGATTTCAATATAGGCAAATGTGAAGATGCCAATTTGGATCTTGAAATGAATAGGACAGGATACTTTCTAAAAAATGAAAAGCTAGAATCAGTGAAGGTGCAAAGAGACTGGAGAGTTCAGGTAGATAGATGATTAAAATATCATGAAAATGTAGCAAAAATAATCAAAAAGGCTCCTGGAATAATGACTTTTTGCCAAGAGGCTAGAATAACAGAGTATAAGGCATATGAGTTATACAAAACCATGGTTAGATGACACCTAGAATACTGTGAACATTTGTGGCCACTGCATTTTAGGAAGAATATTGACCGTGGCGGGGCAGCACATGTTTCCCAGAATTATACCTGGAGTGCAAGAGTTAGATTATGGAGAGAGATTACATAAACTAGGATTACATTCCCTGAAATTTAGAAGATTAAGGGGTGATTTGATTGAAGTTTCAAGATATCAAGCAGAACAGATTAGGGTACATAGAGAGCACCAATTTTTGCTAATATGGAAGTCTAGGACTAGGCGACGTAACCTAAAAATTAGAACCAGAGCTTTCAGGAATAAAATTAGGAAGCATTTCTACACATAAAGGGTGGTAAAAGTTTGGAACTCGCTTCTGGAAACAGCAATTGATCCTAGATCAATAGTTAATTTTAAATCTCACTGCAAAAGATATTAAGGAATATGGGGAGAGGTGGGCGTATTGAATTAGATTGTAGACCACGAACCCCATTGAGTTAACCTAGTTAGCTTTAATAAATATGGCAAATGTACTTTTGTGGATGGAGTTGGCTGCATGAGATCTACATGGCAGCTATAGTTCCACTGTACCTTATCACACTTGAATAATTGTACCCTTTCTAGAAGGGGCCGCTGCTTTGCAATTAGAAGCAGGAACATTCTCTGATTTCGAGCCTCATCGCTGGAATGTTGAGGCAATTTATGGAGCCCAGTGCAATCCAACCAGAGATTAACTAATAACGCAGATGACGTAGCAAACCCCAAATTGGCCAAGTCATTATAGACATCAGTCGGGAGGCAGTTTCAATGTGAATTATCTCCTTGAATGTAGCAAAGTTTCCATATCAGATTAGAAGAAATCCATCTAGTCTTATAGTCTCTCAAAAGCCCACCATGTTGTGTCCAAAGATTAGCGGGAGATTATTTAAATTGATATCAAACATACCGGATTAGAAACGTGTCTTGATAAGATCACCACAAGGTGATTTTTAAAATATATGTATATAGAAGGAAACAGTTTGCAGAAACCAAGGTTCTGTATATAATCAGACAATTCTGATACATGATTTCTACAGAGAATTTGTCTAATTTCTCCAATTCCTTTGCTGCATCGAATAGAACTCACAATCCATGGAGGAGACCAGGAATACATCCATTGCAAATGGCCCATTTTCTGCGACAGTCAAAATTATTGACCAGTAACTAGACAGCGTCAGATTTTCCCCAGAATTAAATGTCGCTTCGGCTGGCAGATGGGAAATGTTTTCGGTTTCGAGCAAGTCTCAAGGTCCATGGAACAATGGATTTTTGTGATTTTTAAAAAGGTGGCAATGAAATCTGACCAGAACATTTTGTTTCCCACATCGGGGATAATTCCACCAGGAGATCTCCCCCCTCCACTCCACTAAATAGGGGTGTCCTCACTGAAAATGCAAAAGAAGAATTGACACAGAGTTTGGGAAACAGGAGTGGGTTACCAAATTCTAACGAGACAGCAGATATGATTTAATGGCCGCATTGCCCTTAAGCGAGAGTGCGACAAGGCCATTAAATCACAGGCGAGGCCATAAACAAGAACTGCGCCGGGCGCCAATCAGTTTGTGATCGATTGGAGATTGCCCCTATTGGAGAAACCAATAATCACCATTCAAGCCCAATCTCCATGACGTCCTGTAATCTAACAGTCTCCTCAGCAAGTGGTCTGGCGGGCGCCGATTAGCATTCCTTTTTAAAAACAGGAAGCTGGTGGAAGGCCTGCTGCGGGGACTCAAGAAAGTGAGTAGCCATCTTCGCTCATAGTCAACCTCGGTCGGGGTGAGCTGCCCATGGCCTGGGCTAGGCTTGAGGGGGGGGGGGGGGAAGAGAGAGAGAGAGAGAGAGACAGAGACAGAGACAGAGACAGAGACAGACAGAATATGGGTGTGCCAGCACTTTGGGTCCACCATGTCAATCCCTGGACCGCATGGTCCCATTCCCGGGGCAACCCCACCCCGCCTTCCCCACCAACTTGCCATCACTCCCACTAACAGCAGAGGCCACTGGTCGCACAGCTGAAGGCTATAGCTAATTGAGAAATGGCAAACACAGTTAAGCGAACATTTCGCACATCCCATGGATCCCAGTGGGTAAGCGTGCCACGTAGCAAGTGGGAGTTATTGCCTAGTGTCCCAATCAGACCATGATGCCTGGACACTGTGCCTGAACACTGCGGGAGGCAATATCTTGGATTCAGCGGCCAATATCTGAACAGCCAGGGGCTGGGCCTCAGCACCGGGGACATCCCCGTGACCAGGGAGATGTGTGCGCATCGGGGAGGTGACCAGCGCCCGATCCAGGTAACGTTACATGTGGATATCTGGGATATAGGGTCTGGGGTCTAGTGACCAGAGGCCTCTGCTGCGGCCGGAAGTACATAGGCAAGCAATGCCGTTGCGGTGGGGTGGATGACTGGATGGTCCCAGGGAGGAAGACATCACTAGTTGTCAGCCTCACAGCCTCTCCCAATCCCTTACAGATATTGTGCGGGATGGACACTACCTTGGACCCCGCAGAACTTGCCCTGGTGGTAATGCTGGCAGGCCAGATACCGGAGAAGGCAGCGGAAGCAACGGCGACAGATGCTTGAGGCGACGGCACATGTGCAGGGCCCCACCCCAAATTCGGAGGACATGGCCGCCCATCAGGCCAGGGAGGGACCCAGAGGGGGAAGCCCACAATGGCACTGGATGTACATGCGTCGCTGGATGTACATTTCAAACTGATGAGAGTCTGTGCCATAGGAGGCTCTGCTTGGCACCACGTGGAGGAGGAGGACATCCATTCCCAGTGGCCATTGAGCTCCCACAGCCCTGAACTTCGATGTCTCAGGATCATTCCAGGGCTCGAGTTGGGACTTGTGTGGCATCTCACAAGCTACAGCCCACAAGTGCATCCGTGAAGTTACAGATTCCCTGTTTGCCCGGGCAGAAAACTATATAAACTTTGACATGGACCAAGCCCAACAAGATGCCCAGGCAGCAGGAATCTCTGCAATTGTCGGGTGTCTCAGGTCCAGGGGTAATAGATGACACGCATGTCACCTTGTGCTCACCGGGTCGTCTGGGACTGCCCTCTATTAACAGGAAGGGGTTCCACTCCTTAAACATCCAGCTCATGTGTGGCTACCACATGACGATCATGCAGATGTGCATGTGTACTCTTCCCAGGGAGTGTGCACGACAGCTACATCCTGGGGCAGTTAGACATCCCAGCCTCTTAGAGGACCATCCCATAATGGCTAGTTGGCTCTTGGGAGATAAGGGGTATCCACTGAGAACATAGAACATAGAAAATACAGCACAGAACAGGCCCTTCGGCCCACGATGTTGTGCCGAACCTTTGTCCTAGATTAATCATAGATTATCATTGAATCTACAGTGCAGAAGGAGGCCATTCGGCCCCCTGAGTCTGCACCAGCTCTTGGAAAGAGCACCCTACCCAAACTCAACACCTCCACCCAACACCAAGGGCAATTTGGACATTAAGGGCAATTTATCATTGGCCAATTCACCTAACCCGCACATCTTTGGACTGTGGGAGGAAACCGGAGCACCCGGAGGAAACCCACGCAGACACGGGGAGGACGTGCAGACTCCGCACAGACAATGACCCAAGCCGGAATCGAACCTGGGACCATGGATCTGTGAAGCAATTGTGCTATCCACAATGCTACCGTGCTGCCCTTAAGAACAAATAAATCTACACTATATCATTTTCCCGTAATCCATGTACCTAGCCAACAGCTGCTTGAAGGTCACTAATGTTTCCGACTCAACTACTTCCACAGGCAGTGCATTCCATGCCCCCACTACTCTCTGGGTAAAGAACCTACCTCTGATATCCCTCCTATATCTTCCACCTTTCACCTTAAATTTATGTCCCCTTGTAATGGTGTGTTCCACCTGGGGAAAAAGTCTCTGACTGTCTACTCTATCTATTCCCCTGATCATCTTATAAACCTCTATCAAGTCGCCCCTCATCCTTCTCCGCTCTAATGAGAAAAGGCCTAGCACCCTCAACCTTTCCTCGTAAGACCTACTCTCCATTCCAGGCAACATCCTGGTAATCTTCTTTGCACCTTTTCCAGAGCTTCCACATCCTTCCTAAAATGAGGCGACCAGAACTGTACACAGTACTCCAAATGTGGCCTTACCAAAGTTTTGTACAGCTGCATCATCACCTCACGGCTCTTAAATTCAATCCCTCTGTTAATGAACGCGAGCACACCATAGGCCTTCTTCACAGCTCTATCCACTTGAGTGGCAACTTTCAAAGATGTATGAACATAGACCCCAAGGTCTCTCTGCTCCTCCACAATGCCAAGAACTCTACCGTTAACCCTGTATTCCGCATTCATATTTGTCCTTCCAAAATGGACAACCTCACACTTTTCAGGGTTAAACTCCATCTGCCACTTCTCAGCCCAGCTCTGCATTCTATCTATGTCTCTTTGCAGCCGACAACAGCCCTCCTTACTATCCACAACTCCACCAATCTTCGTATCGTCTGCAAGGACCTAGCTAATGATGCTAATGACTGATGCGGAGAGCTGATAAAATGGGGCCATACAGCTACCTGGTCTGTTATTGAGCGGTGCATCGGATATGGTTCCGATGCCTCGCCCACTCTGGTGGTGCATTGCAGTACACCCCCCAGTAGGGTCACTCGCTTTGTGGTGTTCTTCTGTGCCCACCACAACCTGGCACAGCAGCCGGGCAATACGCTGGAGGTGGAAGGGGTGGAATATGTGGCCACCTCCGAGGAGGGCAACTAGGTGGCAATGGAGCAGGAGAGGCTGGAGGATGAGCCCGGGGAGGACCCGCAGGACCAGCCTGAGGATAGAGGAGAGCAGGCAGCAGCGAGTGTCCGGTGAACCCAGAGGGCCAGTGAGACCCTCTTCCTCACCCACTTCATAAAGGACGTGGCTTCATTCATCATTCCCCCTCTCCCCAACCCCTCCTTCCCACACCTCTCCCTCCATCTCTCTCGCTTCCCCTCTCCCATCCTCTCCTCACCCGCCCCCCAATTCCCACCGTCCCAGTGTCTGTGTAGCATCACTCCAGGGTGATGGGATTGTGTCAGCACTGTCAGCCGGTCAAGATCAAGGGTCGGGGGTGATGATAACAGCAGAGAGCTGAGTATTGGAGCTTCTCATTCAGTGCCATAGTTTACATGTGGTGTGTCGGGAGGGGGAGGGGGAAATCGAGGAGGAGCAGCCCAGGACTTCCATGGCCGGGAAGTTGGAAATGGGATCGCTGCTTGGCCCACATTGCAGAAGAAAGTGCCAGAGGCATCATATAGGTCGAGGTCAACAGATTTTAATGATTTACATAAGTGTCCCCAATGGTCCCACTCCTCCGATGGTGCCGCCCACTATCCCCACCCCTTCCAGATGCCCCCCACACCTACCCTTTCTCCCACACCCCCCCTTTCCCTCTACCACCCCACACCCCACCCCCAAACCCCCAGTGCCCTCTCAGTGATCCTTCCGTGCTCAGTGGGGTGAACCTCACGGGAGCTGGTTGTGATCGCCGTCACTCCTTGGATGGCTCCAGGTTGATACCCAGTACCCCCTCCACCCAGTCGGAGCCCATAGGACCCTGGGATTCACCTCAGGATGGAGGGGCAGCTGGATCCAGCCCCAGCTGCCACTGCATCATCTGGATCCAGCCCCAGCTGCCACTGCATCATCTGGCTCGGCCAGCCCCGGCAGCTCGCCAATATCTGCAGCATGGTGTCAACTCCCTCGGCGATGCTCATGACTGTCCACATGTGACTTGGACACATCCCCCAGAGACCAGGTCATGCTCTGCAGCGCATCTGCATGATAGCACAGTGGCAAGCACTGTTGCTTCACAGCACCAGAGTCCCAGGTTCGTTTCCCGGCTTGAGTCACTGTCTGTGCGGAGTCTGCACATTCTCCCAGTGTCTGCGTGGGTTTCTTCCGGGTGCTCCGGTTTCCTCCCAGAAGTCCCTAAAGACATGCTCGTTAGGTAATTCAGACATTCTGAATTCTCCCTCGAACCGTGTACCCGAACAGGCGCCAGAGTAACTTTACTGCAGTGTTAATAAACCTACTTGTGACAATAATAAAGATTATTGATCATTATTGATTCTCTGCAATGCCCACATGGGGCTGGGACACGCTGTTGAGACCCTCAGTCATGGCCGTTACTGACTGAGCCACGCCTCGGACATCTCCACTCATGCTGCTGGCACCCTGCACCAGGCTCTCCAGTACGGTTGCCACCCTAGCAGTGTTGGCCACAATGCCATGCAGTGCCAGCACCATCTCCTGTGCCTGCAGCCTCTGGAACTCCTCCAATCGGCGATGGACCTGTAGGAGTGTCGCTGACATCCTCCGAACATCACGGCTGCATCCTGTCGTCTCCATTAGCTCTGGGTAAACCTGTTCCAGAGGCTCAGCATCTGACTGGGACCCAGCAGCCCTCCGACTGCTGTCTCGCCTCAGCGTTACTGCCTCCACCTGATGTGCATCTGCTACTGTCTGGTGCTCACCAGAATGTGCCCCAGAAGCCTGTCCACTGCTTTTATCAATCGAGATGAGAGTCCCTATGTTGCTGGAGGGTGGGGATGATAGCTGTGCCGAGACTATTATGTGATGGCATCATCGGAGCTCTCCTCCGAGGTTTTCTCATGGGAGGGGAGCCCACCCTGGATGGGCCGACCCTGCAGTACCTGCAGAGAATGGACATGTGGTCAGTGGGAGGAATGGGTCAGTCTGTATGGCCTTAAGAACTCACATGTGGCAGATCATCTGGGTGGGGGCCGGTGGATCCTCACCTCAGCACCGTGCTGACCTCTACTGTGGTCCCTGCTCGGTCCTCAGCCACCCCCATGACCTCCAGGACACATTCTTCATAGGGGAAGAGGACTCTGATGTCCGACACCCCACTGCCTATCTGGCGCTCGGGGGGGGGGGGTCAGGGGTCTCAAGTGAACTCACCCGAGCGGCCTGGTGGAGGTAGTTGACCTGCTTGTGGCACTGGGCGCCTTTCCTCCTGGTCACGCCCTCCGAGCTGTCCCAGGTGGCAGTGGCTGCCCTGTGGCAGACCTTCCATGACCCTCGGGTGAACAGGGCATCTCGTCTGGCCTTTACCGCCTTCCAGTAGTCTACCCAGATGGCACCACCGAATCATGGGGCTAGTCGTTTCGGCGGCATGGCTGTGAACTGGCTGGGTTTGGCAGTGCAGGATGGGTTTAAATGCTGCTGCTCCCCCTTGTTAGCAGGGGCTGGCGGGTGCTGTCCTGGCGAATCAGCTGCGGGACCATGATTTGTGGTGAGAAGACCACGGGGCCCAGTGCACCAGTTAACGTTTAGTTAACCAGTCCAAACACCTGAAGCGTGAGGCAGTTCCCACTACCACACTTGGAAACGTTTTGGTTAAATCGCGCCCAGTGTCTCTTTAAGAGAAAATGATGCTGATGCAAATGCAGCTAAATTTAAGCATTATGAATAATATATAGCACAGTTGTTTAAGCTTTTAAGTCACGCTTACTAGGGGTTAAGATCGGAGCTGTGATTGAGTTAACTATTACAAATGTTGGGACGGTCACCTTCAGCCAATAAGCAAAGCAGACTAGTGAAACACAACTAAAATAGGAACTTAGACACGACAGGTTAGATAGATATAGGAATGACAAAACGCCGCAGGTTAATTGTGGCCGTGCCCAGCTCTCCTTAAAGCTGATTACAACTTCAATTCCACAATAACTTTGCGTCTAGTTTTTTCGTACTTGTTGCTCGGGGGCAGGTGCCTGGCATCAACTACTAACATTTAAGCTGTTGGTCTTCGGTTTTACTTCTACCCCTCACAATTCAAAGAAAATATTGCACTTGAACGTACATATTGTCATCAGAAAAAAAAACTTACAAAAAAAGTGAGGATTAACCTGAAACTCCTGTTTATTCGTCCAAAGCTGCCCCTGACAACGCGCAGCAATCTCAATGACCGGAAACAACAAAGTCAGACTCTGATCATTCAACCAATCCCGGCCTCTCCACATTGATGTTAGTGTGAAATGACCAATAGAGTCTGCACCCTCCCCGCCCCCGCTCAATATTCACCAATCCAGACCCTCATAAATTTAGTGCATTACCTAATGGTATTCTTGCTGTTCTCACCTTTCTTTTAAATCCCAGCCCCTCACCTGCAGTGCATTGCAAACCAACACCAAGATTAGGAAGACAATATCGGGAGAGGGCTATACAACTAGTCCCCGTGCCTAGAATACAGGAGCGTGGGATCTCCACCTGAAATAGCTTAGATGGCATTTCCCTAAAGTCGGTAATGATCCCTTCACATGCCAATCCGAAACCGGGTTGTTGAGTTGCTGGTCACATCTGAAGTCCACATTCGCTTTCAATTGATTTTTCTTCCTGTGACCTGCCTTAAGTCTGATGGACAGGTACGATCAAAGAAGTTTACAAACACAAGGTGATCATGAACCCATCAATCTGTTCCTTCTAGTGCAGACTTTGCTGAACATATTTCATCTCATGACTTTATGTTCTGTTAAATTTCTCCCCAACCTTTGCAGTTCAAATGCACAATTACTCAAGGACTTAACCTGACAATACCCAATGTTCATTTCTTGTTAGTGATACATTTCAACAGCGCAAGAATCATTTTTTATTTATGCAAGATATGTGATACACCCACACACATATGGATTAGCGCATGTTGTATGCTTCCTTTAACCCTTGTGTACTAATTCTGTGATGCTCCTATCGGGGATACACTTAGTCTAACACACATGATTCATCCTCATGATTAACCTCCAGCGATGAATTCATTTTTACACCTTTGGTAGGAGCTGCCTACCAAATGCATTTGGCCATTTCACTACATGAACGATGCTATATAAATGCAAGTTATTGTATAAAAAAACAATTAGAATGTCCCAATGAAAAAAATGTTAATATTTTTGGACAGTGATAATTTGGATAATTGACCCTTTCTACCACTTGCACTTGGCCCTTATTCGGAAGCAATGAAAGTCACCATAGTCCCCGAGGACCATCGGCTGCTCTCTTTGAGAGAGAGCTGATTGGTGGTGATTTAACCTGAGGGTCACTATATCTCAGGCAAGGGGCAAGGTTGAGGAGGCAGGGCCTTCATGAATAATCTCAACTGCTACGGTAATTGAACCAACGCTGATAAAGTAGTTTCAAAGTAATCTTAAAATTACGTGTTCCTGCTTTCCCTATCCAACAACATAGATCTCACAATCTACAAATTCATAAGTGAGCTCTCAGCCCATAAAAAACCATGGTTGTGGTCATACCTGGAACTGATCTGATCATTCATTATATGATATTACATCTTCTATTTTTCAAGGAGAATACAGCTGCATTCTATTTTACAGTACGAAGTCTTACAACACCAGGTTAAAGTCCAACAGGTTTGTTTCGATGTCACTAGCTTTCGGAGCGCTGCTCCTTCCTCAGGTGAATGAAGAGGTCTGTTCCAGAAACACATATACAGACAAATTCAAAGATGCCAAACAATGCTTGGAATGCGAGCATTAGCAGGTGATTAAATCTTTACAGATCCAGAGATGGGGTAACCCCAGGTTAAAGAGGTGTGAATTGTACCAAGCCAGGACAGTTGGTAGGATTTTGCAGGCCAGATGGTGGGGGATGAATGTAATGCGACATGAATCCCAGGTCCCGGTTGAGGCCGCACTCATGTGTGCGGAACTTGGCTATAAGTTTCTGCTCGGCGATTCTGCGTTGTCGCGGGTCCTGAAGGCCGCCTTGGAGAACGCTTACCCGGAGATCAGAGGCTGAATGCCCTTGACTGCTGAAGTGTTCCCCGACTGGAAGGGAACATTCCTGCCTGGTGATTGTTGCGCGATGTCTGTTCATTCGTTGTCGCAGCGTCTGCATGGTCTCGCCAATGTACCACGCTTCGGGACATCCTTTCCTGCAGCGTATGAGGTAGACAACGTTGGCCGAGTCGCACGAGTATGTACCGCGTACCTGGTGGGTGGTGTTCTCACGTGTAATAGTGGTATCCATGTCGATGATCTGGCACGTCTTGCAGAGATTGCCATGACAGGGTTGTGTGGTGTCGTGGTCACTGTTCTGAAGACTGGGTAGTTTGCTGCAAACAATGGTTTGTTTGAGGTTGCGCGGTTGTTTGAAGGCAAGTAGTGGGGGTGTGGGGATGACCTTGGCAAGATGTTCATCGTCATCAATGACGTGTTGAAGGCTGTGAAGAAGGTGACGTAGTTTCTCCGCTCCGGGGAAGTACTGGACGACGAAGGGTATTCTGTCGGTTGTGTCCCATGTTTGTCTTCTGAGGAGGTCGGTCCGGTTTTTCGCTGTGGCGCATTGGAACTGTCGATCGATGAGTCGAGTGCCATATCCCGTTCGTACGAGGGCATCTTTCAACGTCTGTAGATGTCTGTTTCGCTCCTCCTCGTCTGAGCAGATCCTGTGTATACGGAGCGCTTGTCCATAGGGGATGGCTTCTTTAATGTGTTTAGGGTGGAAGCTGGAGAAGTGGAGCATCATGAGGTTATCCGTAGGTTTGCAGTAAAGCGAAGTGCTGAGGTGACCGTCCTTGATGGAGACGAGTGTGTCCAAGAATGCAACTGATTTTGGAGAGTAGTCCATGGTGAGTCTGATGGTTGGATGGAACTTATTAATGTCATTGTGTAGTTGTTTCAGTGATTCTTCGCCGTGGGTCCAAAGGAAAAAAATGTCATCGATGTATCTGGTGTATAACATCGGTTGAAGGTCCTGTGCGGTGAGTAGGTCCTGTTCAAACTTGTGCATGAAGATGTTGGCGTATTGGGGTGCGAATTTGGTCCCCATGGCTGTTCTATTTTACAAGGTGCAATGTCCCTGTCCTTAAAAACAATGCGCCATGTGATTAACTGTGGATTGCTCTGGTACATACACATATTAGTGATACTGATTTTGGGAGGCTCTGACTGTGCTGTGGGCCTTTGCAACTTTGGATAATTAAACAGTGATTTCAGGTTATTTATAATTTGTGTTAAGTTATTCTTCTAGTGTCAAGATTTGCATTTAGGTGCAATAGTTTTATTTTCTGGGGGGAACTAAAATTGGAGACACCTCGTTTAAATGTCAATAATTTATTTTCTTACATCTGCCTCTAGCACCAAGAGCGGAAAAACTGGATGCAAATTAATTTGTGGAGAAATTGGGCAGAGAGATTGTAACACGATGGAGCAGCAATCAGTTTTAACCAGCATTGTGCATTAGAGTTACATTCCATCTATAGGCCAGAAAATCCTCCTTCTAACCCCCACAACAGATCTGTAGGGCACCCAGGTTTTCAACTGGTGACCTGGGGGCTGACAAAGAAAGCTGCAGTGCCAATGAGGGTGAACCTCATATAATATTTAAATGAGCTGGTCAGCTTTAAGTGAGTTTTCACCCATAGTGTGAACACTTGTCTAAAAACTGGGTATAAAAGAGTCGTCAAGCTGGATGTAGCATCCTCCTTAAAGATAGTAGGGAGGTTTCTCAGGATGTATTTTTCTATCCCAATTTCATTCTCTGTGTGTTATCTAATGCATTGTTTGGTTTGGTTAGGTGATGCTCCAACTTATCCATTTTATTTCCTGTCAGTACTTTGCTTCATATTCTTGACAATTGTTGGCTTGGTCAACACACCAAAGAGGCGTGGATGAGTATTTGTGTTAGGAAGCCAGTAAGTGGAGATGCAATAACCTGCAAGGTACTTTGGTCACACTTGTCACTAGTCAGTGATTTGGATTCATAGATCCTTCCACATGCACCTGGAAAAAGTCAGAAGATTGTTTTTGCTACCGTCACTTCTCAAGGCAGGTTCCTACAGTGTTCTCATTCCAGGCCCCCCACCTCCCCAACCTCTCCGCAACCAACCTGGCCCCACCATTCACTCTCAGTCCCATCAGTCATATGTTGCCTTTGTTATTCCCTCGTCCCCGCTTGGTTGAAAAAAACTAAAGTTGTTTTTGATTTTCTGTGTGAAGTACCACAAGGGTTCAAATGATAATATTATTATTAAGAAAAATGATGGAAATATTTAGCTGACCAGGCTAGTATCTATGGAGAGAGAAACAAAGTCAATGTTTCAGTTTGATGATCTTTCATCAGAACTGAAAAAAGAAGAGATGGTAACAGGTTTCAAGTAAGTAGAGAGGGAGGGAAAGTGGGAAGGGGGGTGGACGGAGAACAAAATGGTATGCCTATGATAGGATGAAAGGCGGGTGAGATTAAATGACAAAAGGGATGATAGTGCAAGGCAAAAGGAGATGGTATTGTGGCAAGTAAAGAAACAAAACATAGGTGCAGAAAAGGGAAAAGCAGGATCTTCACCAACAGCTGTCGGAAAAAATTAGGGGTATGGAAATTGTTGAACACAATGTTGGAGCTGGAAGGCTGTAAAGTGCCTAAATGAAAGATGAAGTGCTTTTCCACGAGCCCCCATTAGGCTTCATTAGAACAATGTAAGAGGCTCAGGTCAGGGGTGGGCTGAGCAAAGGTGTTTTACCATTTAGTCACCCAATCTGCATTTGATCTGTGCAATGAATAGGAATCCACATTGTCTGCATGAATATGATAAATTGAAGGAAGTACAAGAACGAGAAGCTGTTTCATCTGAGTAAGATAACTAAATTGATACATGAATGGTGTCTCAGGTGGTATGGTGACACAGTGGTTAGCACTGCTGCCTCACAGAGCCAGGGGCCGGGGTTCAATTCTGGCCTTGGGTGACTGTCTAAGGCATATTCTCCCTGTGTCTGTGTGAGTTTCCTCTGGGTGCTCTGGCTTCCTCCCACATTCCACCGATGTGCAGGTTTGATGGATTGGCCATGATCAATGTGCATGTTTATGGGGATAGGGTGAAGGATTGGGCCTCGGTAGAGTGCTCTTTTGGAGGGTCAGTTGTAGGGATTCTATGGATCTCTTAAGAAATATTTATATTTCATTGAAAATTGCGACAGGCATTCTCATGCCACAATGTCAGCACGTACTTGTTTACGTAAAACTATTCCCTCTGGTGCCAGCGGGTGGAACTCTAATAAAATTTCTAATGTACTAGTAATTTGTAAAGCTTGCCTGCAACAACAGAAATCATTCTGTACTTACCATGTAATTGCAGGTTCTGGTCACAAGGTGGCAATGTGGCACAATTTTTTCAGCTTCTGAACAGAGTCTGCTTATTCCAACAATCATTCTTTTTACCTCTGCAAGTAAATGTTATTTAAATATTACCTATGTTTTTTAATTTGTTAAACCTCATTTGCTTTTCTGTTCATCTTTCCCCAATGTTGTCTCCCCTCAGCCTCGAACTTGTGACTGCTGCTCACAACCTCTCCTGGTTTTGCTCCTTTTTTTTTTGCAACAAACTCTAATGCAATGTCAGTCAGAGGGGAACACCTGGGGCGCGATTCTCCGCTCCCGCGCCGGTTGAGAGAATCGCCTGGCGTGCCATTTTTCCCCGCGACGCCAGTCCGACGCCCTCCCGCGATTCCCCCAAGCGGCGAGAATGGCCCCGTCGAGTTCCGTGCGGCGCAGGCCGGAGAATCGGCCGAGACACCCAAAATGGCGATTCTCCACCATCCCCGCTATTCTGCGGCCCGTATTGCCGAAATCCCGACGGCGTGACCCGGCTATTTAAAGTCGTCAGCCAGTCGTGCTGGCTGACGCTGAGCAGTGAGGAGGTGAGCGGACTGTTCCGCAGCTCCTGGAGACCGGGTCGGCTTCCCCGAGAAGGCTGCAGCCAACGGGGGGATGAGGGAGAGTGTGCAGGTGGGAGGGGGGTGAGGGAGAGTGTGCAGGTGGGAGGGGGGGGATGAGGGAGAGTGTTCAGGTGGGAGGGGGGATGAGTGAGAGTGTGCAGGTGGGAGGGGGGTGAGGGAGAGTGTGCAGGTGGGAGGGGGGTGAGGGAGAGTGTGCAGGTGGGAGGGGGGGATGAGGGAGAGTATGCAGGTGGGGGGGGATGAGGGAGAGTGTGCAGGTGGGAGGGGGGTGAGGGAGAGTGTGCAGGTGGGAGGGGGGTGAGGGAGAGTGTGCAGGTGGGAGGGGGGTGAGGGAGAGTGTGCAGGTGGGAGGGGGGGTGAGGGAGAGTGTGCAGGTGGGAGGGGGGGTGAGGGAGAGTGTGCAGGTGGGAGGGGGGGTGAGGGAGAGTGTGCAGGTGGGAGGGGGGGTGAGGGAGAGTGTGCAGGTGGGGGGGGTGAGGGAGTGTGTGCAGGTGGGAGGGGGGATGAGGGAGAGTGTGCAGTTGGGAGGGGGGATGAGGGAGAGTGTGCAGTTGGGAGGGGGTGAGGGGGAGTGTGCAGGTGGGAGGGGGGATGAGGGAGAGTGTGCAGGTGGGAGGGGGTGAGGGAGAGTGTGCAGGTGGGAGGGGGATGAGGGAGAGTATGCAGGTGGGAGGGGGGGTGAGGGAGAGTGTGCAGGTGGGAGGGGGGGTGAGGGAGTGTGTGCAGGTGGGAGGGGGATGAGGGAGAGTGTGCAGTTGGGAGGGGGTGAGGGGGAGTGTGCAGGTGGGAGGGGGGATGAGGGAGAGTGTGCAGGTGGGAGGGGGTGAGGGAGAGTGTGCAGGTGGGAGGGGGATGAGGGAGAGTGTGCAGGTGGGAGGGGGGTGAGGGAGAGTGTGCAGGTGGGAGGGGGGGAGGGAGAGTGTGCAGGTGGGAGGGGGTGAGGGAGTGTGTGCAGGTGGAGGGGGGGGGGGTGAGGGAGAGTGTGCAGGTGGGAGGGGGGTGAGGGAGAGTGTGCAGGTGGAGGGGGGGTGAGGGAGAGTGTGCAGGTGGGAGGGGGGAGGGAGAGTGTGCAGGTGGAGGGGGGGGGTGAGGGAGAGTGTGCAGGTGGGAGGGGGGTGAGGGAGAGTGTGCAGGTGGGAGGGGGGTGAGGGAGAGTGTGCAGGTGGGAGGGGGGTGAGGGAGAGTGTGCAGTTGGGAGGGGGTGAGGGGGAGTGTGCAGGTGGGAGGGGGGATGAGGGAGAGTGTGCAGGTGGGAGGGGGTGAGGGAGAGTGTGCAGGTGGGAGGGGGATGAGGGAGAGTATGCAGGTGGGAGGGGGGGTGAGGGAGAGTGTGCAGGTGGGAGGGGGGTGAGGGAGTGTGTGCAGGTGGGAGGGGGATGAGGGAGAGTGTGCAGTTGGGAGGGGGTGAGGGGGAGTGTGCAGGTGGGAGGGGGGATGAGGGAGAGTGTGCAGGTGGGAGGGGGTGAGGGAGAGTGTGCAGGTGGGAGGGGGATGAGGGAGAGTGTGCAGGTGGGAGGGGGGTGAGGGAGAGTGTGCAGGTGGGAGGGGGGGTGGGGGAGAGTGTGCAGGTGGGAGGGAGGGTGAGGGAGAGTGTGCAGGTGGGAGGGGGGTGAGGGAGAGTGTGCAGGTGGGAGGGGGGATGAGGGAGAGTGTGCAGTTGGGAGGGGGGTGAGGGGGAGTGTGCAGGTGGGAGGGGGGGTGAGGGAGAGTGTGCAGTTGGAAGGGGAGTGAGGGAGAGTGTGCAGGTGGGGGGGGGGGTGAGGGAGAGTGTGCAGGTGGGAGGGGGGTGAGGGAGAGTGTGCAGGTGGGAGGGGGGGTGAGGGAGAGTGTGCAGTTGGAAGGGGGGTGAGGGAGAGTGTGCAGGTGGGGGGGGTGAGGGAGAGTGTGCAGGTGGGAGGGGGGTGAGGGAGAGTGTGCAGGTGGGAGGGGGGGTGAGGGAGAGTGTGCAGTTGGAAGGGGGGTGAGGGAGAGTGTGCAGGTGGGGGGGTGAGGGAGAGTGTGCAGGTGGGAGGGGGGTGAGGGAGAGTGTGCAGGTGGAAGGGGGGTGAGGGAGAGTGTACAGGTGGGAGGGGGGTGAGGGAGAGTGTGCAGGTGGGAGCGGGGGGTGAGGGAGAGTGTGCAGGTGGGAGGGGGGATGAGGGAGAGTGTGCAGGTGGGAGGGGGGTGAGAGAGAGTGTGCAGGTGGGAGGGGGGTGAGGGAGAGTGTGCAGGTGGGAGGGGGGGAGGGAGAGTGTGCAGGTGGGAGGGGGTGAGGGAGTGTGTGCAGGTGGAGGGGGGGGGGGTGAGGGAGAGTGTGCAGGTGGGAGGGGGGTGAGGGAGAGTGTGCAGGTGGAGGGGGGGTGAGGGAGAGTGTGCAGGTGGGAGGGGGGAGGGAGAGTGTGCAGGTGGAGGGGGGGGGTGAGGGAGAGTGTGCAGGTGGGAGGGGGGTGAGGGAGAGTGTGCAGGTGGGAGGGGGGTGAGGGAGAGTGTGCAGGTGGGAGGGGGGTGAGGGAGAGTGTGCAGGTGGGAGGGGGGGAGGGAGAGTGTGCAGGTTGGAGGGGGGTGAGGGAGAGTGTGGATGGTATCGTCCATCCGCGGATGCCACAGGTCAGCTGCCCTGATATGGCAGGATGGTGACGAGGACACGGCCGCAGGTTGCCATGTGGCTGTTGGGCACAGGCGAGTGGCACACTGGTGAGCAGTACGGTGTGAACTGACCGTTGGACGCAGACAGTGACCAGGTGTAAGGCTGGCTGCGTGTCTGCAGCGCAACCAGGCCACCGGGGCACACAGGGATCCCATGTAACCCGGCTGGTGAGGTATGGAAGAACCTCCGTGTAGCATGTTGTTTCTCTGTCCCCACCACCCTCCTGCAGGTCACCATGTATGCCAACCAGACAGCGATGTTCACGGCTGTGGTTGGAGCCGCAGCTCTGGAGTTTGCCATTCAGCAGCGTAGAGTCGGACTGCCCACAGTGGCTGCAGATGCAGCGGTTGCCGGTGCAGCAGAGGGGATGGCCGCGGAGTGGCCCGTCGTTGCCCCGCAGGCCGCAGGCGCTCAGGACCCGAATGGACAGGGGGATGCCGAGGGGAACATTGACCGCCAGACGGCGAGGAATGCAGAGGAAGTGCTTGGGGGGGAGCAGGAGGAGGAGCAGGTGGAGCAGGTGGAGCACGAGGATCCACTGATGGTGGTGCCAGGGCGCCACAGGCGTCCAGCAAGGCCGAGGGTGTACCGTGACAGAATGTCGTTCGAGGCCCTAACAGACATCACATGCAGGAGGAGACTACGGTTCAGCAGGGAGATGGTCGCACATATATGCCACCTGCGTGGTGCACCTCGCACCACTTGGAATGGGTGGAGGACACGCGATACCAGTCTCCGTCAAGGTGACGGTGACCGATTCCTTCCAGGCGCTGAGCGGGGACCTCTCCAGGATATCACAGGCATCGGTCCACAGGTGCATCAGGGCCGTCACCGACACCCTGTACGCCATCGCGGACAGGTACATTCAATTCCCTGAGGACCGAGCACAGCAGGAAGCACGGGCACGTGGATTCGCCAAGGTGGCCAGGATACCGATGGTCCAGGGTGTCATCGATGGTGTGCACGTCCCCATGCGCCCACCTGCAGTCAGCAGGGAAGTGTTCATGAACAGAAAGGGCGCATACTCCATGAACATTCAGGTGGTGTGCGACCCCCACATGAAGATCATGCACGTGTGTGCAAGGTACCCGGGAGTGTGCATGACGCCTACATTCTGGCACAGTCGTTCATCCCCGCAATGTTCGATGGATGCCCCCCCGGCTGAGGGGGCTGGTTGCTGGGCGACAAGGGCTATCCATTGAGGTCATGGCTGCTGATGCCAATTCGGAGGCCTCACACCAACGTGGAGAGCCTATAAAACGAGGCCCATGCAGCAACCAGGGGTGTGGTGGAGCGGTGCTTCGGCCTGCTGAAGATGCGCTTCAGATGCCTGGACCGATCCGGAGGGGCCCTGCAGTACCGGCCCGACAGGGTCGGTCGCATGGTTGTGGTCTGCTGTGCGCTGTACAACATTGCCATGCAGAGGGGAGATGATCTGTTGGAGGAGCCGGAGGGAGGACCCGACGGCACCGGAGCCAACGCAAACGAGGGGGATGGGGAAGAGGAGGATGCGGAGGATGAGGATGATGGGGCGCATCAGGGTGGGGGGAGGGGCGCAGGACACAGACACTGCCCGGCAGCTCGTTACGCCCAGGAGGCTGCGCGACGACACCGCCGCGGACAGCGGGCACACGACGCGTTGGCCGCACGGTTCACGCACTGTGGGGGATCGATTTGCTGAACACTGCCACTTGCACCGTCACTCCTGTACACGGGCACCACACAGCGCCCACCACCTCCCCCCCCCCCCCCACACCCTCGTACCGCGTTCACGGCAACAATTCCGCATCACCTTACCATTGCGGCACTACGGGATTGCACAACATTGATGATTGGATAAGCGGGTGTGATCAGTGCCATGTTGAATGATGACAGCCCGCTCTGCAATGAGCTGTGTGCTCAGATTCGCCAGCCGAGGTCTGACTCATGGCTATGGCTGAACCATGCACTCCGGTGGTCACAGCCTTCCTGACGGATATTTCACCACATGCCCGTGTGGGGTGGCTGGCGTCGGTGTACCGAGGATAACGGTGTCCGATTATGCCGGGGGGGGGGGGAAGGGTCACCACATCCAGAACAGACCTTGAAGCGCTCGTATACCACTACGCCACTCGGGCACCCTCACGAGCCCCCTGGCACCGGACATAGCACAGTCTTACGAGTCAAATTCAACAGTGAGTTTATTTGTGTGATTAACATAGGTGCCTACCCCCTACAACTAAACTGTGCCCTGCACCCGTGCCAACTTCTTACGTGCCTAACTTCTTTGTCTTACGGGCCCTACCACTACGTCTAGGTGTGTTCCCAGATGGTACAGCAGGAGTGGAGGCGGACTGCTGAGAATCATGCCCTTCGACATGGCTCCCCGTCAGCAAGCGTTTCCTGGGGCAGCCCGGCTTCAATGGGCCAGGCTGCTCTGCGGGCGTGCTGGATGGCGTTGTGCCACCCTGACCTGCCCGCTGCCCACTAGATGCGCCAGGGACGGAACGGGGGGAGGCCGAGTGTTCCCTTGATGGAGCTACCGGGATGGACCCCAGAACCTCCTCCTCCCTCGGGGAGCCCGGTGGCCCCCGGGCCTCACAGTGGGACGGAGCTGCGATCGGAGACATGCCCCGTCACACCACTGACACCTGGCGCTGCCAGTCCTGGAGGCCTGCAGCGGTATCGACCACGGTCCGAATGTTCGCCGAGACGGGGCCCAGGGAGTGCGACATTCCTGCCAGGGACTGTGCTATCTCAACCTGTGAGTGCGCGACGCCATCCATCACGTGCGCCAGGCGGTCAATGCTCTCCGCAACCGACTGCTGGGACTGTGCCATTGCTTACTGGGACCGGGCCATGACATGGTGAGACTCGGCCAGGGCCCGGAGAGCGGCGGCAATGTCATGTTGGCTCTGGCGCATTGCTACCTGTGAGAGGGCAGCCCTCTCCTGGGCCATGGATGATGCGTGCACGTGAAGCCCAACGCCTTGCAGAACCTGACCCATGGCCAAAACCCCTCCACCCATTGCCTCCACCGCGGGCGCCACCCGTGCGGTGTCGGCCTGGGTGGCTGCGATGAGCGGCACCACTCCCTGCTCCTGGACGCGGATAGACTCCTCCAGCTGCGTGTGCAGGTCCTGGAAGATGGCCCTCATCCCGTTATTCAGTCCCTCGGTGTCCTCGTGCATCGGTTGTCCGGGTGGGTCAACTACATCCAGGAACCCGGGAACCGTCTGGGCGGCAGCTGTTTTCTGGGCCTGGGCTGCCCTCCGACCGTCCAGCCCCTCGGCTGCTCCAAACTCCACCTGCTGTACCGGCTCGGCTGTGGGGTGCGCACCAGACCGTGACCCGGGAGCCTCATCACTTATATGCCCAACCGAGGTGAGTGTCTCTGCGATGGTGGATGGTGTGGGAGACAGCAGTGCCGCAAGCTCGAGGTCATCGTCCGTTAGGAATTCTTGTCTGTTATCCTCCCACTCATGGCCCGGCGCAAGCTGCATGCGGGCCATGTCGTGCTGACCTCCAGGTGAATCCACGGAGTGTGTGGCCATGATGTGCGATTCTTCATGAATGTCCGCCCTGTGCCCCTCAGTATTGTCTCTCTCTGTGGTGTGAGTGTCCCGGTCCTGCGTCCCATACTGAGAGGATGGCCCTCCTGGCCGACCGACTGCCAACCTCTGGCGTGCGTCCCTGGGTGCGCTTGTCGTTGGTGATGTTCCGCTTTCTCTTGGCTGAGACGTCCCTCTAAAGATTCGGGGTTCATTAGACACGGTGTCCCGGGTGTATGGTGGTGGTGGGTGCACAATGTGAGGGGGGAGGGGATCGAGGCTGCAGTGGGCAATGTGTGAGGGAGACAATGATGGGTTGGGGGGGGGGGGGGTGGGTGAGGACATGCAGGGTTCTCTCACTTGCTGCATGGCGCGACCTCCCGGGTGGCGGATCCCCCAGCGAGGTTCAGGGCCCTCTGCTCGTGAACGTTTAGGGGGTTCAGCACAGGAGAACCCCCTCCGGTTCTCATACGCTCACGCTGGTTGTGAGCTGTCTTGTCCTGGGGGGGCGGGGGGGGTTGGATAAAGCATCACAATTAGGCGGGTATCATCAGGGCGTGCAGATATAAACTACATTTTTGCTGGTTCAGGAGACAGCACGCCATGGGTTCGCTCCAGGGGGGGTCCTGGGGCTCATGTGTGTCAAGTAAATCGTTGGGCACCCTGACCCCCCCCAAACCCCCCTGATGCCCCAACCCCCCCCCTTGACCCCCTACCACACCACTTCCTCCCCTCGTGCCGGGGGGGGGCCTGGGGGCACCCTCATGGCACTTACCCTGGCAGCCCGAGTGAGGTCGTGCAGCTTCTTCCGACACTGCTCCCCGGACCGGAGGGTGTGCCCCACAGCACTCACAGCGGTGCCAACTTCACGCCAACCGCGCCTCACCGCGCTCGGTGGCTGGCGATGCCCATGTCTTGGGCAGAGGGTGTCCCTTCTGTGCTCCACCTCATCCAGCAGGGTGTCCAGGTCCGTGTCCCGGAACCTCGGTGCGGCTCGTCGGGGCTCAGCCATCCCTTCCTCTTTCTTCTCCTCCAGGTCCTCTGTGCGTGGATCGTGCCATTTATGACGCAGCACCCCCCCCCCCCCCACCCCACCCCCGAGTTTCTCGCGGCCCCGATCCTAGCCCATTTTCGGGTCCTGAATCGGTCGGGATCGGGGCCGCTTCGCGCCGCCGTGAACCTCGACGGCATTCACGACGGCGTGGGCACTTAGTCGCGGGAGCAGAGAATCCCGCCCCTGGTCTCCTGGTTAACCTGAGCTAAACTGAACTCCAGATTCTCATTGCTGGCAATATAAAGATTGAAACGCCTGGGTTCGCAGTGAGTGAACTGACGTGTGATGAGAAACCTGACCCTGGATCTAATCGGACTGAACACCTGTCAGTGATATGGCTTGCCCTTCAACCACCCTGATTTGGGACTGATGGAATTAATTGCTGAGAAGGGACCTGTTGCGTGGAAATAATGTGAGTGAGTCACTGGTGAGATGCCAGTCAGGCCTCTCCCTCTGCTGGTTACAAAAGTCTCTTGTTCCATCAAACACCCCCCATTGCAGAACCACAGAATTGTTACATTACAGCACAGAAGGAGGCTATCTGGCCCACCATGTCTGCATAAGCTCGCCAATTGAGCAATGCACTTAGTGCCATTACCCTACCTTCTCCCCGTAACCCTGCACTTTTCAAATAACTATCTAATTCTCTGAGGGCAACGGGAACTCATTGAAAGTAAAATGGTCTGAGGCTAGAAGGTTGGAGTGAGAGAGTGGAGACAGTCCTTAGACTCACAGTCAGGAACAGAGAGTGGAGACAGTCAGACTCACAGTCAGGAACAGAGAGTGGAGACAGTCAAACTCACAGTCAGGATCAGAGAGTGGAGACAGTCCTCAGTCCCATAGTTAGGATCAGAGAGTAAAGATATTTCTGGGGCACTGTGGATCTCACAGTCAATAGTAAAAGTCACGGTGCCAGGAACCCAATGTTCAATTCCCGGCTTGGGTCACTGTCTGTGAGGAGTCTGCAGGTTCTCCCCTTGTCTGCGTGGGTTTCCTCCGGGTGCTCCGGTTTCCTCCCACAAGTCCCGAAAGACGTGCTTGTTAGGTGAATTGGACATTCTGAATTAGCCCTCAGTGTACCCGAGCCGGAATGTGGCACTAGGGGATTTTCACAGTAACTTCCTTGCAGTGTTAATGTAAGCCTACTTGTGACACTTATAAAGATTATTATTTTTAAGAGAGTAGAGACAGCCATGGGCTGCAGTGGGTCATGATGCAGGGATATGCATGTCTTGCACTTTGTACTCCCACTCCAGTGTATGTGGCCATAGAATCCTAGCCAAATGTAAATTTGGCAAAACATGTAGAACCAAGCCAACCATGGTAGTTGCCAACCTTCCCATAGTGTCCTTGAGGTGCTTGCATGTCGGAGCTACAGCATCAGACAGAATGTGGAGGATGGACATCTCCAACCTTTGCTCGTCTTGTGTGTGAACGCCACATCTCTGCCTGATGTTCTACTGCCATTTGTTCCATCTCCATTGTTGTGTTGGCTGGCGCACACAGAGGCTCATCATCTGACTCAGATTCAGTGGGTGGCTGGTCTCCAGCAGTCCTCTGAATGCCAGGTGCCTAGACAGTCCCTGCCCCCAATTGCTGCAGGGATGTGTCAGTGAGGTGTTCTCCAGTAAGTGAGGCTGAGTCTAATCTAGAACTGTGCCCCACCGAGGTATGTGTGTCTGTATTGGTGCACAGTTTGAATGAGTGACATTACGGTTCTTCCTCAGCCTCCTTATCCAAGGTGGTATGAGGGTTGGTGCCTATGTTGGCCATCCTTGTCTCTCTGCATCTGCTGGTGCCTATAGGAGAGAGAAGAGAGTTTTAGTTCAGGTACAGGCAGAATACAAATTTGCATGTCACTCACTGTGTTTGTCAGGCTGTGGCGAACTCACGGAGGTGTCATCCATACAAGGTTGCCGGCATAAACCAATCTCCCCTTCCCCACAGGAGTGATCCCTGTCCTCCCCAGTCAGCTTGGTGGGACGCTCCTCAAATATTGTGTGGTGTACGATGTCAGCCATCCCTGCTCTCCTATAGTCACCAGCAGATGCAGAGAGACAAGGATCTTTCCAACCTGTCATGAGCTAGCTTGCCCTGGATGAAGACAAAAGAAAGGAATATGGTGAGAAGGGATGTCGCAGAGGTTGGGAACAATGCCCCCCCCCCCGCCCCGTGTGTGGTGAGCGCTCCCCAGAAGAGCAGCATGGTAGATCCGATGATGGTAATGTGAAAGTTTTTTTTGAGTAAATCAGGGTGCCCCTCGCTAATGGCCGTGTGAAATCCCTGATGAGAGTAGCCTTTGAGTACATGGTGCTAGGATGAGAGTTTGATGTTGCAGGGAGTTGAAGGATGACTCGCCCCGGCGGAGAGAATGAGACCATTCATCCCCTTCCTGCACTGGATGGGGTTGTGGATGCAGGGGGCAGCCACGCTGACCTGCTCTGTGATGGTCTCCCAGGCTGGAGAGATGAGGCAAATGTGCCCTCTGGAGCCATCCCTCATATACAGCACCTCCCTATATTCCCGCATTCCTCGGAACAAGGTCTTGGGAATGACACGGCAGAAGCAGGGAGCAATCTTCTTCTTGTGGCTTGCAGAGATATTTCTCTGCTTTCCAGTCATCTCATAGCATTCACGGAGATAGCTGGGCTGATGAGGGTGCGATGTGTGCTTGGGTGGTGTTTAAGTATGGTGCCAGGACTTTTGACCCCCCCCCCCCATTAGGTGACATATGGGCAGTGAAATCTGTTCCCCGCCCACCAGCTGATTTGGAGAGATAATTGCATAATTGATGAGCTTCCAAGCACAGAATCGCCATTCTGACGGCGGGAAATTAGTTATTAGAAATTAGTGAGCACTTTGAATCAAAAAAGGAAAATTCCACCCAGAGAGTGACACTGTGGGAACATACATCATGGATTAATGCCATGTTTTAACTTCTGTCACTGCCCTACATCATGGCAAGATCTGCCTCCATTTAGGCCACTTTAAAGCAGCATTCAGATGTGGCCAAGTCTCTCATTCACTTGTGATCTTGCCTGGATACAGTGCAGTGTCCCATCAAGACCACCAGAGAATGTGGTCTACGTCCCTCTGCCATTTCCTTGATTAACATATCACTCACCATCCACCTTGCAGACAAAATAAAGTAGCGTCAGATGGCAAACTTAGTATCAGATAAAAAACAAAGAGATGAGCAGCATAGATGAAGAAGCACTAATACAAAACCAGCAGAAAGAGACCACAGCCAGACAATGTGGAATGGCTTCATGTGAGCAACATTATGTTGGGAAATAAACTAATCGTTTAGTATTTTCCTTGCCTTCTGTTTGGAGACCATTTGCCAGCTTGAAGGAACCACAAGAGATTGGCTCCCAGGCCTTTGGTGATGTGGCTGCAGAATTTTCAGTCAGGCGTTGTGCAGCGTTGTCCGAGGATGCCTGACTCAAATCTCTTTTGCATAGATATTCCTCAGGCAGGCCGAGCTCAGTTTGGGACTATTCCATAACACGGTATAACCTGTTGGGCATTAAAATACTCGGTGCCACTACCTTGCTTCACAAAATGAGATTTTCCCAAGACTACAGTGAATCCTTTCACTTACTTCTCTCTTACGCCTCGAGTGTCGTACTGCTACGCTTCTTAGATATAGATGTAGTAGAATACAACTTAGTGTGAAGAGATCCAGGAATTCCCAAGACGCGTTAAAATCTAAACATTAAGGCAGCTTTTGATGAGAAATCTTAAGGCAATGTGTCTAGATGCAAAAGGCATTCTAGTTGAGGACAGCAAATAGGCTGATCAATTTGCCCTATGGGTATGTCTTGCTATTTGTAACCACTTACTGAATCTGTGCTGATAGTGAGGTAACAGCTGTCTCCCAGCATGACAATTGCTCACATGCAGCTTTTTTACTGTAGCAGTATATAGCCAGTATATTAAAGTATTACCTCTATCAGCTCTACGGGTTCTGAGTGAGAAATGGCACTGGTCACTTATTGCCTGAAACCAAAGGTCCAGCTAGATTTCTGTATGCCTCTCGGTGTTTCAGCCAGAAAGTACCTATTACATTAGAAATTCTCGGTCAGGACCGATCACTCACAAACTAAATTAGCTTACACACAAAACATCACCCATGAAATACACTATTTAGGATTATACTTTGGTTTATGAGCCACATTTAAACCAACGAACAAAGTTTTCAATTTAAACCAGAATTCTGAACTGTGCTGGGCCAGTGTTCTTGCAAACCACATAACCAGGGAAGTAGAGAGAGCTTTAAACTAAATGGGGGTGTGTGGGGGGGACCATTCTGGAGAGGGGATATGTAGGTTTACAATGCAAAAGGGTATGGCATCATTACAAGGCAGCTATGTAGGTAATGATACCCAGGAAGGGGCAGAATGTACAAACATTAAAAAATAAACAAATAGCCTAAAAAAGGGAAAAAATGGTACTAAAACAAAATTAATGGCACTTTACTTAAATGCACGTAGTATTCAGCACAAAATAAATGAATTAACAGCACAAATTGAGGTTACATCTCATAGCCATTACAGAGGCATGGTTACAAGACAATCAAAACTAGGAACTAAATATTCAGGCTATGTGACTTTTAGTAAGGACAGGCAGGAAGGAAAAGATGGTGTGGCAGGTTTGTTAGTACGAGATGCAATAATTCCGATTGCAAGAAATGATCTTGGATCGGAAGATGTAGGGCACGATTTGCCAGCCTCGTTGCACCTGACTTGGTGTTCCGCCCCTCGCGAGAGTTGCGACACTCGATATGTCTCGTAGGATTTAATCGAACCTCGCGAGATGGTACGATCCTGGGCAAGATGCAGGTCAGCATATTTAATACAATCACAGGGTTCTCCCAGCGTCCAGGAACTGACTGTCTTCCCAGCGAGACCTCGCCAGGGTGCCGTTTAGTACTGGTTCACAGAAACATGGACCAGGTATAACAGCACCTGGGGGGTCTCCCTGGCCACTGGAGACCCTTGGGTGTTTGGGGACAGGACAGGGTGTCACACTAGCTCTCCCTCTGGCACACAGACACCTTGGCACTGCCAGCCTGGCACTTTGGCACTGCTATCCTGTCACTGCCAGGGTGCCAGGTGGCACTGCCAGGATGTCAGGGCACTGCCCAGGTGCCAGGGTTCCCAGGTGCCAGGGTGGCACTGCCATGGGTCAGGGTCTGAGGGGTCCATGCCTATGAAAGGGTGGATGAGGAGGTGTGAAGGGTGAAGGGTGGGAATGAAGGTGCCTTATAAAGGCTGGGGCTTGAAGGGTGTGGTCTTGAAAGGTGGGGGTCCATAAGGAGGGGGTGGGAGGCATGAAAAGAGCGGGCCCTCAGCGATCCCATAGTGGGGTGTCCTCACTTTGGGGGGGGGTGTAATACCCACGTTTGCGGGGGGGCTGACGTTGTCTGTGTGGGGTCTGAGGGACCCTCAAGCTCACTTAGAGATTGGGCCACCCTTTCAAAATGGCCGCTTGATTTTGGAGGAGCCAGTCCCGCCGGCGAGTTCAGCTCCCCATTGCTGAAACAATTTCTGTGTGAGCTGGCCGGAGAGAAATTCCCCAACGCCCCCAAAATTGACTAAGTGTGGGTGAATACTGGTATAAAACACCCCACCAAATACGCACAAAATTACACTTGGGGCGCAATCCAATCGCCACACTGTGCCTGAAAAGCAGCTCGCTTTTTGGAAAACCTGCACATTAGAACGAGACAGCTAGTCTCACTCTAATGCACAAATTCCTGAGGTACCGGAGGCTTTGGGATTCATCCATAAACAGGGATCAGCCGGATCAGTACTTGTGGGGGTCTCCTCGGGGATCGGAGGCCCAAGGCTGCATGCCCTTTGGGCAGGGTGGTGCCCTGGCACTGCTGATGCCACATGGGCACCCTGACAGTGCCAGCCTGGCACTGCCAAGGTGGCATGGGCATGGTCAGGTTGGCACTGCCAAGGTGCCATGCTGGCATTTTCTGCACATGCGCAATCGGGCTGGGGAGCCCTGTGTGGGTGTTGGGGGGGTTTGCCATTTATAAATGGCATCCCGATCTCTCGCTACACTGGGGAGTTCCATTGAGTCGAGGTCCCCAGTGTACAAAATGGGGCTATGTGCGGCCTCAGCCAAGCGTTTCCCTCTGAGGCCCCTTATGCAACGTGAGTCGCTGCGAGCACCAGAAAAGACACTATTCAATGCGCTCGCTGTTGGACTTTGTTCCCAATTAATTGAATCAAGCCTTTATAAAGGTTTTGGTTGAATTCTGCCAGTAGAATCTATATGGGTGGTGGGTGGAGGTAAGTAATAACAAGGAGAAGTAGAGGCTGGTGGGAGTAGTCTCTCGGCCCCCAAACAGTAGCTTGAGTGTAGGATGGAGAATAAATCAGGAGATAATAGGTGGGATTCTCCCGTCTCCCTGCCAGTTGTTTGTAGGTGGTGGGAGGTAGCACTCTGCTCCCACCACTGTCAATGGGAATTCCCATTGAAGCCACCCATTCTGCTGGGAAACTGCCGGCAGGACCAGGGAACCTCGTTGCCAGCGAATGGCTGGAGAATTCCAGCCAATAAGGGCATGTAAAAAAGAGAGTACATTAATCATGGCTGACTTTAATCTTCATCTAGATTTGGAAAATCAAATTGGCAGAGGTAGCCATCAAGAAGAGTTCATTGAATGTATTTGGGGCAGTTTCCTAGAACAAGATCTTGTGGATCCAACCAGATATCAGGCTATTTTGGATCTGGTAACATATAATGAAGCAGGTTTAATAAACAATCTCAGAATAAAAGATCCCTTAAGGAACAGTAACCATAACATGGCAGAATTTAGCATTCAATTTGAGAGTGAGAAACTTGGGTCAGAAACAACTGAGCTACACTTAAATAAGGGTAATTATAAAGAAATGAGGGCAGAGCTGGCTGTAGTGGACTGGGAAAGGAATTAGCAGAAAAGACAGTTGATCGCCAAGGCAGCCATTTATGAAAATAGTTTATTACTCACAACACAGATATATCGCAATGAAGATGAAGAACTCTAAGAAGCGGATACATCAACCATGTTTATCCAAGGAAGTTAAGGGTGGCATTAAACTGAAAGAAAATATATATAATGTGGCAAAGGTTAGTGGTAAGCCAGAGGATTGGGAAAGTTTTAAAAACCAACAAAAGATGACTAAAAAAAGGAGAAGATAAGCTATGAGGGTAAACTTGCAAGTAAAATAAAAATGCACAGCAAGAGCTTCTTTAAATATATAAAATGGAAGAGAGAGGCCAAAGTGGACATAGGCACCTCAGAGAATGAGACTGGGGAAATAATAATGGGGAACCAGGACATTGCAGAGGAGTTGAATAAATACTTTGCATCAGTCTTCACGGTGAAAGACACTAATAAGATTCCCCAAAATACCAAATAATGAAGGGGTTGAAGACAGGAGGAGGAAATATATACAATAACTATCAGTAGAGGAAATGTACTCGGGAAACTAATGGGGCTAAAGGCTGATAGGTCCCCTGGACCTGATGGGTTACATCCCAGGGTATTAATGGAAGTAGCTCCAGAGGTAGTGGATGCACTGGTAGTAATCTACCAAGAATCCTTAAAGTTTGGAAAAGTCCCAGAGGATTGGACAACTGCCAATGTAGCTAACACCCTTATTCAAAAAGGGAGGGAGACAAAAAGAAAGGTCAGTTAGCTTAGTGTCATTGGGAAAATGGTAGAGTCCATTATAATAGATGTAATAGCAGAGCATTTAGAAATGCACAATATAATCAAGCCGAGTTAGCATGGCTTCATGAAAGGAAAATCATGCCTGACAAATTTATTAGAATTCTTTGAGGTGGTAACAAGCAGAATAAATAAAGGGTAACCAGTATGTGTAATACTTGGATTTCCAAAAAGCGTTCGATAAAGTACCACACAGAAGGCTACCTAACAATGTAAGAGCCCAAGGTGTTGGGGGTCATATATTAACTTGGAAAGAGGATTGGTTAACTGATAGAAGACAGAGAGTTAGGATAAGAGGCGCATTTTCAGGGTGGCAACCTGAATCTAGTGGAGTGTCACAGGGACCAGTGCTGGGGTCACAATTATTTACAGTGGGCATGGTTTTACAGCGATCTAACAATGTAAATCCCGCCCATTCTGGATGGGGTCACTTTTTAGCAAATCTGCATATGTCTCCTTTTAATGTGCAGATTCCCAAGGCTTTGAGATCAATCCCCTTTGCCTCGGAGACCTCAGGCAAGTGCTGTTCAGTACTCGGTGCCACAAACAGGGATCAGATGGAACGGCACTCGTGGGGGCCTCCCAGGTGCATGCCCTTTTGGCAGTGTAGTACCGTGGCACACCTGATGCCACCTGGGTATCCTGCCTGCCACTGCCAAGGTGCTCAGATGGTGCTGGCAGGGGCACTGCCATGGTGCCAAGCTGGCATTTGTTTGTGCAGTGGTGATCAGGCTATGGGTGCCCTGTGCAGGTATTGGGGGGTGCGGAGGGGTTTAGGGACCCTCCCATAGTGTTTTGGGGCTTGGGGAGGTGTTGGGGGTCACTTTGGGGGCTCCAGAGATTGGGATGCTATAAAAAAAAATGGTGACCTGGGGCGAAATTCTCCCCCAACGGCGCGATGTCCAAAAACGGCGCCAATCAAACAGGCATCGCGCCGGGCCAAAGGTGCGGAATGCTCCGCATCTTTGGGGGCCGAGCCCCAACATTGAGGGGCTAGGCCGGCGCCGGAGGGATTTCCGCCCTGCCAGCTGGCGGAAATGGCGTTTGTTGCCCCGCCAGTTGGCGGAAATGGCGTTTGGTGCCCCGCCAGCTGGCGCGGAAATGCGGCGCATGTGCAGGAGCGTTAGCGGCCGCCGACAGTTTCCCGCACATGCGCAGTGGGGAGAGTCTCTTCCGCCTCCGCCATGGTGGAGGCCTTGGCGGAGGCGGAAGGGAAAGAGTGCCCCCACGGCACAGACCCGCCAGCGGATCGGTGGGCCCCGATCGCGGGCCAGGCCACCGTGGGGGCACCCCCCGGGGTCAGATCGCCCCGCGCCCCCCCCCAGGACCCCGGAGCCCGCCCACGCCGCCTGGTCCCGCCGGTAAATACCAGCTTTGATTTACGCCGGCGGGACAGGCAATTTCTGGGCAGGACTTCGGCCCATTCGGGCCGGAGAATTGAGCGGGGGGTCCCGCCAACCGGCGCGGCCCGATTCCCGCCCCCGCCCAATCTCCGGTACCGGAGACTTCGGCGGGGGCGGGGGCGGGATTCACGGCGGCCAACGGCCATTCTCCGACCCGGCGGGGGGTCGGAGAATGACGCCCCTGATCTCTCACTGCACTGATGGGTTCGAGCAAGTGGATTAGTGCACAATATGGGGCTATGTGCCGCCTCGACTGTGCATTCTCCACTGAGGCCCCCTATCTAACAAGAGTGCTGTTTTATAGCATTGTGTTTCTTGGCACTGAGTGCCGGGAAGCACATGGCTAAACCCGCTCGTTATGGGACTTTGTTCCCATTTAGTTAAATCCCGTCCAACATATATTAATGACTTGGATGAGGGAGTGAATGTAACTATTGCCAAGTTTGCAGATGACACAAAAATAGGTGGGAAGGAAAGTGCTGAGGATGGTACAAAGAGTCTACAGTGGAATATAGAAAGGTTAGGTGAGGGGGCAAAAACCTGGCAGATGGAATATAATGTAGGAAAGTGTGAAGTTATGCATTTTGGTGGGAAGAATAAAGGAGTTGAATATTATTTTAGTAGAGAAAGGCTGCAGAAAACTGCAGGATTTGGGGGTCCTCGTGTATAAATCACAAAAAGCTAGAATACAAGTTCAGCAGGTAATTGGGAAGCAAAGGGAATGTTGGCCTTCATTTCGAAGGGAATGGAGTATATAAATAAGGACGTCTTGCTAAAACTATACAAGTCACTAGTTAGACCACACCTGGAATACTGTGAACAGTTTTGTTCCCCTTATCTAAGGAAAGATATACTGGCATTGGAGGCAGTCCAGAGAAAGTTCACTAGGTTGATCCCAGGTATGGAGACATTTTCTAATGAGCAGCGATTGAGTAGGTTGGGCCCGTACTCATTGGAGTTAGGAGCAATGGGAGGCAACCTTATTGAGACGTATAGGATTCTCAGGGGGCTTGACAGGGTAGAAAGGTTGGTTCTCCTGTGGGAGAGTCTAGGACCAGAGGGAATTTCTCAGAATAAGGGGTCACCCATTTTAAACAAGGATGAGGAGGATATTCTTTTCTCAGAGGGTAATGAATTCGTGGAATTCTTTACAGCAGAGGGCTAGAGAGCCTGGGTCAGCAACAAACAAAGAACAAAGAACAATACAGCACAGGAACTGGCCCTTCAGCCCTCCAAGCCTGCGCTGTTCACGTGTCCTATCTAGACCAACGGCCTGTATCTTTCTATACCCGGTCTGTTCATGTGTCTATCCGGATAAGTCTTAAAGGTCGCTATTGTATCTGCCTCAACCACCTCACTTGGCAGTGCATTCCAGGCCACCACCACCCTCTGTGTAAAAACACTTTCCCCGCACATCTCCACTGAACCATTCCCCCCTCACCTTGAACTTGTGCCCCCTTGTAATTGTCATTTCCGCCCTGGGGAAAAGCCTCCAACTGTTCACCCTATCTATACCCCTAATAATTGTTTTGTTATGTTTCCTTTGTAACATAAGCGGCTTCCTTGTGTTGCATTTGTCAAAGAAGGTCGAGACGTGTAAATAACTTCAACTCATTTATTTACACTATGTACACTTTTATAACTTGAGTTCGACACTATTGCTAATCCTATTGTAGCTACCTCAACTGACTAACCAGCTGCTGTCTTCCACGTGGTGGGTGTAATATTGAATCAACCCTATGCCTCTCCTCACTGACTGTCTCCACTGGCAAAAGGGGCTGATCATGTGTGTGGTGTCCTTTATGTATGGGTTGGTGTAATGCCCCCCTGTGGTCGTGTCACCTCCTTGTGTATCGTGAATGTCCATTGGTCGCCTCCTATCTAACTTATCTATTGGTTGAGTGTGTGTGTGTGATGTTTCTGGTGCTCCCTCTAGTGTCTGTCTAGCTTACATGTATTTACAGTGATGCACATCACCACAATAATTTTATAAACTTTTATCAGGTCGCCCCTCAGCCTCCGTCTCTCTAGGGAGAACAATCCCAGTTTATTCAATCTCTCCTCATAATTAATACCCTCCATACCAGGCAACATCCTGGTAAACCTTTTCTGTACTCTCTCCAAAGTCTCCATGCCCTGCTGGTAGTGCAGTGACCAGTTCAGTATTTTCATGGCTAGGTTAGACAGATTTTTAATCAGTAAGGGAATCAAGGGTTATAGGGATAAGGTGGGAAAGTGGAGTTGAGGATTAGTCATGATCTCATTGAATGGCGGAGCTGTCTCGATGGGCTACTTCTTGAATGACCTACTTCTGTTCTTACGTCTTATGGCCTCATTCAATTTTGAGTAAATCGCTTTCATTGCTGTCTGCTTGATTGTGAAGTATTGTAATGTGTGAAATGTTCAAATGTTTCACATTCAGCTAAAGTTGACAGCAGGAGCTTCTCATTGGTTGTGTTCAGGTGATCTGCCCAGTCATAGGAGCTGTTTGAATGCACTGCACCTGGCAATGCTTAATGCTGATACTGGATGTACAAGATAGTAATAGGAATTCAGATTCCCAGCATAGATATCCTTCAATTTGACTTTAAAATAAATCTGAATAATAGGAATTAAAAAGAAAATGGGAGAAATTATACAGATGCTACAATTCAGATTTTTTTTAAACTTTATTTAATTTCAAAGAAAAGCGACATTTATCCTTTTAAACAGTTCTTACAGTTTAATTTCCATACTTTATAGAATTTAGAATTTGATTTATAAATGGCCAGACCATTTCTTTACTACATAATACATTAAAACATAATTGCATATTCATAATTATGTGCAATAAACCAACAGGGAAAACAGTCACCAAGGAAATGACATATATATTTGTATATATGTATATATATATAAAAAGTCGGTATTTACAAAATAGCACGCAAGATGAATGGAGCTGTTTCTTATTTTTGTTCCAATATTCTCCCTCTCTTCAGAAGGTGTTGACTCCTGCCGAGATATGGTTGCACAGGCCCAAAGGCCTTTCAGTATTTCGTCCTAAGTAGCTATCCTTTTGCGTGTGTGTGTGCCCTGACAATGAGTGTTGATAGGCTATTCAACTATGAATGGTATGACAGCAAGCATGATCCTGTTCTCAGCTAACATCTATATACGAGCTCTTACCACTGGGAGCCATTGTACAGTAATCAGGGATGGGGTACCTGACCAATTTTTCCCTCCCCAATCTAGGGGACTCTAAGGCTAATTGTAGTGCTTCAATTGCTGTCTTATGTGAAATCAACCCTCAGAAACCAGGAACCAAATCTTGGACTTCCTGGTCTGCACAACGCACATTTATAGCCAGCAATTATTTTATCCAGGAGACCATTGAGGTACCAATGGAACTATTCCTATCTATAAGTTTACAAAAAATGCCAGAAATGGTCAGATCTAATTATTTTTCTCAATCCTTACAAGTACAATCACAGTGCACAGCAGCTGTGGGGAAAATGTCAGAATACTCCAAAAAGCCAACAGAAAGGGCATCAGTTTTCCCTTTCCCATCATTTGATGGACAGTTAAAAAAAAACCAAAGTCGGTTGTAATGTGTGTAATGTGCGGAGTACTGTACGCAATAGACCACTAAAGGAGCAACACCTGCTTTATCATTAGCATTGAGGGAACACATTAATGGAGAAAAATAACTCCATACCACACCAAATTATGATTCATTTAAAACCAGCTCGCAGCTCCAAATGTACCAGCCATCCACTTATATGATAGAACACTTTCTCCAATTGGTGGATTGACTTTAAAAGCAGCACATGTGAAAGCTTTTGCACACGTGGTTTCTTTAAGGTTGCAATGGGCATTAACAAAAAAAATCTAGTGTTGGGGAAGGTGGTCTGCAGACCAGGTGATCTGGTCATTGGGAGCTGAACTGCTGGTCAGGAAGGTTGCAGTCCTTTGTCTGCTGTTTTCTGGCCACCATGTAGGTTGAGCCTCTTTATTCAAACTTCCATTCAAGGTGGGGTTGCTATCTGTGAAGTGCGACAAAACCATGCATCTTTTTGCAGGTGCTGTCGATTATGAATATAAACTAGTTATAGGCATCACCACTAACGCTTTAGTAGCAACCTTAGTTTTGATCCTGTTTTTAAAAAAAGATTTCATGGTGATTTACACTTTCATTAATATTAATGACCAGAAGACAGCGATATGTTCAGTGGCAAGTGTGCAAAAATATTTGTCTCTTTATAGTATATATCCAAACACTTTGTACAGACTGCACCTAGGATTCAAGAACTGTTGATATTGAATGAACCAGTTTAGTCATGCAAAACCTTTTTTTTTGCTGGGGCAGTGAATTGGGCAGATAAGTTTCATTTAAACACTCCAAGTTATTTCCAATAGTCAATATCCCCAGTATTCTAGACAGATTCCTTTAAAAGCTTTAGAACAATGCTTTATCAGCAAATGTGTCAATGCGAGTCTGATTTAGAGTTGATAACAAAAACAAACCTGCCCGGTGTGTGTCTGATGGAACTTTGAAAATGAAATCCAAGGTGGTCATTTGTTCGCTTTTTCACATTGCAACATTTTTTTCAACTTTGAAATTGTTTCATTTTTTATTATGCAAATATTGCAACCACATTACCAAAGCAAAATAAATGTATTTTTTTGAGACGCTGCTGGAATCAATATTCACATTAGAATGCTCTCACTTCAGCACTGACATGGAACTGACATAACATTCCAAACAGCAAATGTAATATTGGAATTACACAGAGAATTAACTTGCAGCCGAAAGATATTTCAGGTGGCATCCAAAGCATAGGGTGCCATCTGAAATGGTAAGTTTTTTCTATCAGATTCTGACTAGCCTCTTTTGGATTTTGTGTTATAAAATCCAATATTGACAGACTTTCTTTTACTCTCTGAGAAGTAACCGCCACTCTTTCCCTCTCCACCACCTACCCCCCCCCACCCCACCCCAAGATATTTATCCAATGTTATTGCACACCTTCTCTCTCACTAGACAGGGCATTCTTCTAAAACATAGCATTGCTTTGCAAAGTGATCCTTATTCACTAATCAGGAGATCGGGAAGGTTTTTAACATCAAAAATATATGTATGCAAACAGTAAAAAAAAAGTAATTAAAAAATCTTGGCATCAATACTGGTAGATCAAGGAGCTAAAAATTGAAAGAATGCAATATAGTTCTTAGATAATGATACTCATCTCAAATACAATGCTACATGTTTGAAGAGGCACAACCTACAGGTTAATTGTGATATCTCGGAAGTGCCTGTAACAGCTGAACTACAGATATCGGGAGTGAAGAGTGTGGGGAGAGGTGAATACCAAATTACAAATACATTTATTACACTGTAAAATACGAAATGTTACCAATGTCACATCGATCATTTAATAATACTGCAGGACTGGTCGCCATTTTCTGATGTTTCTTTGACTTCTTGTTAGAAATGCTCTGGCTGCATGGAATAGAGGTTTGAAATCAATGAGTAAAAGTTTGTTTGCAGGTTCAGTCTTTAACGTCTCCTGTTTGTTTTTAAAAAGCTGTCCGGTGAGTAACGCTGAACACTGGACAATGTTGTGAGCACTCAGTTGTCAGCCATGTATTTCCCTATAAAAGAAATAGAACAAAATTAGAAAATGCTGGAGTCAAACTCAGACAGACCCACATTGATAGCTGGTGTGGCACATGTAACACAGACCTTTTGGTAATGGTGTTAAATGCACATTTTTGAGGCAGATTCACTCTATATTCAGCTGTACTATCCCTGACTTTGCATGTAGACACTGCACTAACTTTCCAGGGAATTCTTCTGATCACTTGCTGTAACCTTAATGAAATCTGTGGCTAAAAATGGGGTTTCTGGTGATCTGTCGTTAAATTTATATGACCTATCAGGAGAAACTCCAAGGGGTCTATTTTGAGTTTTGTGTAACCAACTGTGCAGGTCAGCTTCTGGCTCCATCAGTGAAGAAGACTCACTAATTTTGAGGGCTTGGTCGAATTTAATTCCACCAGGTGAATTCTCGGACACCAATGTATGTCTTGGCACAGCTGCTAGCAAGTGAAATGGTGAGAGTGAGATGGAGGAGTGGGGGGTTGGGGGTGGGAGGTGATGGTCATAGGGTAATCATAGTGGGCGAACAGCTCCTCTGAGATCTGCAAAGATAATTTAACACTTGCCTTTAGAGGGCCTCTCATTCCATTATCCAAAGTATTGGACCTTGTCCAACCCAAGATGCAATCAAGGTCCTTTTTACATCATATGCCATACTGTAAGTGGCCTGTTTCTAGAAACAGGAAAGCAATTTAGACAACTGGTGGTAGGCTTCAACAAAATGGGACTGGCTGCATGGCTGGTGTAAGAAGTTGGAAGGCCAGTGGTGGAATTTTCAGACTTTTACAGGCACATTAATATCAAGTAAAGGCAGTGGAAATTAACTCCAGGAGTTGATTCCCTAAATCAGGGAATGTCTCTCCAGCAATACCTCTTAAAGCAGTGGGCATCCACCATTGCCAGAGAACAGAGCAAATCTCCATCAGCCCAGAAAAGTCCATTGGGGTCAGCACCGGAGGCTCCAGCTGGGTGACGTTCCAGCATAGCGGCCAAAAATCACTGGCCAGCAGCTTTTCAGGGCTATAGGGTAGCGGGGCTAACTCAATTGCTCTTTGAAAGAGCTGACACAGGTTTGATGGGCTGACTAGCCTCCTTGTGTTTGTAGGATGTTTTGTACAATGAGGTAATGGAAGTGATTACAATTATTCTACGTTCTTTTGAGAATTACCTGCTGCAAATCTCTTTTTGATGAGTGAAAATCTATATCCTGCTCCAACCAATTCAATATCAACTCCAGACAATGTGCTCCCTTCGCTGGTGAACTGTACAGCCAATGTTGCAGGTTTACTTGGTCCTTCTGATAGCTGAAACCTGGCCAGAAGAGATCCAACACCTAAAAGAAATCAATGGAAGAATGTGTGTACAGAGGAAGCTGGAGCTTTACACTCAAACTTTGATAAAGTCCCTTTTGCAAAGCAAATTAGGGAAGACATGTGACAAGGGGCTGCAGCACACTGGAGATTCAATGAGTGCATGTGATGAGATACTGTCCATGATGTGCTGTCCATAGCAATCACTCTGACTTGCACTGAGCAGAGATCAGGCATTGAGAGAGATGGAAGGCCAGAAGAGCAGTCACCTCTGAGCCACTCTTGCACTCTTAATCTTGCCCCACAAGATGCTCAACAGCAGCACTGTGATGGAGGGCCAAGAGCAGGTCATCAAACTTCCCATTTAGACACAGCTGGTTTGTGGCTTTGTAGATCTAAGTGCAGGAAGGGAGAAATTAGATTAAAATTGTGTTTGTTTGACGCTGCAATAGCGTTAATGATTCAGACATTTTCAGCCCTCAGGAGAACCAAGAGTTACGAGGTTAAAGGAGGAAAGTTTCCCTTTTGTAACACTGACTAATTTTGTTTCTGTTGACTACAGCATAAAGGTGCCATTTTCTTCACTTTCATCTCATGTCTTTGTGCTGTTGGAACTTGATGTCACAACCCAGAGTTTTCCAGGTTTTACTTGTTTCCATTTACATAGAACATACAGTGCAGAAGGAGGCCATTCAGCCCATCGAGTCTGCACCGACCCACTTAAGCCCTCACTTCCACCCTATCCCCGTAACCCAATAACCCCTCCTAACCTTTTTGGTGACTAAGGGCAATTTATCATGGCCAATCCACCTAGCCTGCACGTCTTTGAACTGTGGGAGGAAACGGGAGCACCTGGAGGAAACCCACGCAGACATGGGGAGAACGTGCAGACTCCACACAGACAGTGACCCAGCGGGGAGTCGAACCTGGGACCCTGGTGCTGTGAAGCTACAGTGCTATCCACTTGTGCTACCATGCTGCCCTAATTTGAATTATATCAGAAAATTAATTCATTACCGGCAGCTTGGCATCTTAGTTTTTAGTTTTTTCTTCTTTGGCATTCTGATGCCGTACTTCATTACCAATGAGAAGTGTGAGCAACTGATCTGCCCTTAAGCTTTTTATTTAGGCCTTTTGAGTTTCCCTTCCTGGAGAGAGGTGCCTTGCCATCACTATGCACTTCTGCTAGTGTGGTGAAAGTTATCTGTGTGAATGAATTTCTAGGTTTGGTACCATTGTTCCAACCCAAAAGTAGTTAATTTGGAACTTCAATAGAATTAATCAAAAGTTGTGGGCAGTGGAGTGGGTTGACAAATTGTGTTTCACCTTTGAACCCTCAATTTGAATGCAGCACAGACTATAAGGAAAAAAAGTCTACCATCTGTTGACTAAAAGGACGCTGTGAAATCGCAACCAGTGGTAAGTGGACATGAATCCAAAGCAAACAAAATGGGAAGCAAAATTGAAGAACGGCCTATGATACACATCATGCAGTTGAAAAGGCTCTGAGCCAGTCAACAACCTTGAGTAGATCCGGTGAAAGTAGATCTACACTCCATGAGACACTTATGTGCAATGTACAATTTACTGAGCATTGTCAGAGGACCTCAGCGCAGCTGGTCAGTGCTATTGGTTGGCACTTCGCAACATAGGCATGGTGAGGTGAGTGTAATGTGTGTATAGAATCTAATGCAGATAACTTGCAATTTTAAAGTCTAATTTTACACTAGCGGATAAACAATAACAGGCTGTAATGAGTTCCAAAATACAGTTTAGTTCAATAGCAGAATTTCATTCTCAAGTTACCTCCATTTTCAGATTTCTGGGATATATCTGGAATCTTCCAAAGAATCCTTTGTTGCTCAGCATTCCTTGAAAAACAAAGACCAGTCAGATAGTTACTTATAAAACTTCAAACTGTTGAGATGAGCAAGACCCGTCAAAGTTATTCCTCCTCCCCTGCGGCTGCTGGGTGTCACTAGAGATAGAAATTTAATCATCTGGGGTACCTTACCCAAGTGATCAGTTTAACACAGTCAATAAGGCTATTCCACCAAGAGGAATATCACAGTGGAGTCAGCGTTATCCTACATTAACATATACATATGTTCTCGCAGGACATACTGTGCAGTAGATGAAATCAAATGCAAAGAAGTGTGATATGATTTCATTTTGATAGGAGGAATGAGGAGAGGCAATATAGGCCGGAATTCTCCAGTCTTTGGGATTCACTTTTCCCGCTGGCAGTGCTCCCCGCCAGTGGGTTTTGCGGCGCCGTGGGGTGGTTTCAATGGGAAAAAGTGGTGGGAGGATAGAATCCCGCCGCCAGTGAATGGCGCGCGCAGAGAAAGGCGGCTGGGGGACAAGAGAATCCCACCCTTGATCTGGGTGCAGGAATAGAGAGACCTAAGGGTATAAGCACGCAGACCTTTGGAGGAGGCAGAACAAGTTGAGAGGGCTTTAAAAAGATATACATCAACCTTAGCTTTACAAATAGAGGCTAAGAATACGAGGGCAAGGAAAGAATATTAATCCTTTATAAATCAGCTGGAATATTGTGGTCAATTGTGTGCACCACACTTGGGGCGCTGGAGAGGGAGTAAGAGGTGATTTACCAGAATGGTATCAGTGATTTTGATTAGGTGTAGAGACTAGAGAACATGCGATTATTCATCTCAGAACAGAACAAGAGGAGATTTGGAAGAAGTGTTTAAAATCATGAAGATTTTGATAAAGTAAATGGGGAGAAACTGTTTCCAGTGGTAGCGGTGTTGGGATCCAGAAGACAAGAATTTAAGATAATTTGCAAAAGAGCCAGAGGCGACTTTGTTTTTGCAACAAAATGTAATACTGAAATGCTTGGTGGAAGCAGATACAATAGCAACTTTCCAATGGAATTTGATAAATACAAGAAGGCCCAAATTCCCTGAGCAGCTTCAGAACTGCTGTGTCAGAAGGAGGCCATTCAGCCCATCGAGTGTGCACTGGCCCTTGGAAAGAGCACCCTACTTAAGCCCACGCTTCCACCCTATTCTCTTAACACAGCAACCCCACCTAATCTTTGGACACTAAGGGGCAGTTTTAGCCTGGCCAATCCACCTAACCTGCACATATTTGGACTGCGGGAGGAAGCCAGAGCACCAGTAGGAAACCCACGCAGACAGAGGGAGAAAGTGCAAACTCCACACAGACAGTTAGTTACCTGAGGCCGGAATTGAACGTGGGACACTGGAGCTGTGAGGTTGCAGTGCTAACCACTGTGCCACCCCCCGTAAGTGTTTAAAGTTCCCAAAGCTTTTCAGTGAAGTGAATGGGTGAGTGAGTGAGTGAATGGGTGAGTGGATGAGTGGTACGTTAACGGGTGAGTGAATGAATGGGTGAGTGAGTGAATGGGTGGACGGGTGAGTGGGTAGCTGGGTTGGAGAGGTAATCGAGTGGTCGGGGGGCATAATCGGGTCTTTGCGGTAAGATAGTGAGTCTGGTCAGAGAGTAGTCTGGTGGGGGGGAAGTGAGGTCAGGTCAGGTTGGGGCAGAGGGTAATCAGGTGTTTGGGGGAGGAGTTTATTGGGTGATTGGGGGGTTGTGGTCGGGTGGCTGAGATGGGTAGTTAGGGATTAGTTGGGGGGTCGGGATGGTGAAAGGGGGTTAGTCATGTGGCCAGGGTTAATTGTGTTGTTTCAATTGGTAATTGGGTGGTCAGAGGGGGTAGTTGGGTCTATGCAGGGTTAGGTGGGTGGTGTCATGTTGGTAGTCAGGTGGTTAGGGGTAGTAAGGTCTGGTCATGAGGGTGACCAGGGTTCGCTTGGGTGGTCAAGGTTTAAGTTAGGTGGCTGGGGTTAGTCAGGTCGGGTTGTGGTGGTAATCGGGTGGTCAAGAGGGTCAGTTGTGGAATTACCCAGATGTTAGCTGTTAGACCAGATTCTAATCTGGGTAACTATCAAGCTGAGTTGCACAGATCTGTCCCAGGTCTCCGAATCTAGCTCAGACCCAGAGACAATCATCCAGGCAACTGGAGAGCATGGGGAATTGCCCATCAGAAAGTTAAACTTCCCAAGTAATTCCCGCGTAGGGTTCTGAAACGCATCTTCAGTATAAATCCAGTTTCCGATGATCTGGGGACTGGAGGTTTTGGGCCGAAAAGTTTACTGGGCAACGGGAATGATTAGGAGACTGAAATTTCAATGATTTGGCACAGGTACAATGGGCCAAATGTTACTCCATCTGTGCAGTACCAGGTGATTGGTAGAGTGTGGAGGAGAGGCTGGGAATTGGTGAAAGAGTGACTAGTAATTGGTAGAGTGGAGCAGTGTCTGGTGATTAGTAGAGAGAGTGGAGTAGTGTCTGGTAATTGGTAGAGAGAGTTGTGGAGTTGCTGGTGATTGGTAGCGAGTGAAGTAGTGTCTGGTAATTGGGAGAGAGAGTGGAGGAGTTGCTGGTGATTGGTAGAGAGAGTGGAGTAGTGTCTGGTAATTGGTAGAGAGAGTGGAGGAGTGGCTGGTGATTGGTAGAGGGAGTGGATCAGTGGCTGGTGATTGGTAGAGAGTTGAGTAGTGGCTGGTGATTGGTAGAGAGTGGAGTCGTGTCTGGTAATTGGTAGAGAGAGTGGAGGAGTGGCAGGTGATTGGTAGAGAGAGTGGAGCAGTGGCTGGTGATTGGTAGAGTGGAGCTGTGGCTGGTGATTGGTAGAGAGAGTGGAGCAGTGGCAGGTGATTGGTAGAGAGTGGAGCAGTGGTAGGTGATTGGTAGAGAGAGTGGCGCAGTGGCAGGTGATTGGTAGAGAGAGTGGTGCAGTGGCAGATGATTGGTAGAGAGAGAGTGGAGCAGTGGCAGGTGATTGGTAGAGAGAGTGGAGCAGTGGCTGGTGATTGGTAGAGATAGTGGAGCAGTGGCGGATGATTGGTAGAGAGAGTGGAGGCGGGTATGAACAAAGATGACTGGAGTTGGAAGAATGGTGACAGGTCTTTCCAGATTTTGTGTACAGAAGGAATTATCAGGTGGAAATACTAGGTGAAGGCAAAAGAACCACATTCTCAACAAATAAGTGGCACAGCATCAATGGAAGAACAGAGATAATGTCTTACCATGCAGCAGGTGGAAGTACAGCCTGTACTTTTGCTACTCCTCCATCCACAGGAGTGAGGAACTGCACATTATTGAGAGCGACAGGTGTAACCATTGCCTCTGCATTATATTTATAATCTATTCGAAGATCAGTACTGGTGGGCTCGCAGCGCCAGCTCACTGCTAGGTTCAATGGTGTGGACTGAATACCCTGTGAAGATACCTTCAGAAAAGGAAGATGACTATTAGTTCTCTATGATATTCATTTTATTTTTAATTAAATGGTTCCTTCAAATATTCTCTCTTTCCTCCTGAGCGTGTGCTGGTGGAGTATGCTTGCACAGGTTATCTTCTACACTTCACTGAAGTACCTGTCTCTCACAAGAGGCTTGACACGGGACCATTTGATTAAAGGGAACTTTACCTAACATCTACTCATGTTCACTTTCCAGCCAGAGTCACTGGATTGGAATTGACAGCAGAAGCAATGGTTGATTTTTTTTTTTTCTCCGGAGCCTTAAACATAGAACATTGAACAGTACAGCACAGTACAGGCCCTTTAGCCCACGATGTTGTGCCGACCATTTATCCTAATCTAAGATCAACCTAACCTACACCCCTTCAATTTACTGCTGTCCATGAGCCTGTCTAAGAGTCGCTTAAATGTCCCTAATGACTCTGACTCCACCACCTCCACTGGCAGTGCATCCACACACCCACCACTCTCTGTGTAAAGAACCGACCTCTGACATCTCCCCGAGACCTTCCTCCAATCACCTTAAAATTATGTCCCCTCGTGACAGCCATTTCCACCCTGTGAAAAGTCTCTGGCTATCCACTCTATCCATGCCTCTCACCACCTTGTACATCTCTATCAAGTCACCTTTCTGCCTTCTTCGCTCCAGTGAGAAAAGCCCTAGCTCCCTCAACCTTTCTTCATAAGACATGCCCTCCAGTCCAGGCAACATCCTGGTAAATCTCCTCTGTACCCTCTCCAAAGCATCCACATCCTTCCTATAATGAGGCGACCAGAACTGGACACAATATTCCAAGTGTGGTCTAACTAGAGTTTTATAAAGTTGCAGCAAAACCTCGCAGCTCTCAAACTCAATCCCCGTTAATGAAAGTCAACACACCATATGCCTTCTTAACAACCCTATCAACCTGGGTGGCAACTTTGAGGGATCTATGTACGTGGACCCCAAGATCCCTCTGTTCCTCTGCACTTCCAATAATCCTGCCTTTAACCCTGTATTCAGCATTCAAATTCGACCTTCCAAAATGAATCACTTCACATTTATCAAGGTTGAACTCCATCTGCCACTTCTCAGCCCAGCTCTGTATCCTGTCAATGTCCTGTTGTAACCTACAACAACCCTCAACAGTATCTACAACTCCCCCAACCTTCGTGTCATCGGCAAACTTACTAACCCACCCTTCCACTTCCTCATCCAAGTCATTTATAAAAACCACAAAGAGCAGAGGTCCCAGAACAGATCCCTGCAGGCCACCACTGGTCACCGACCTCCAGGCGGAATACTTTCCATCCACTACCACTCGCTGTCTTCTTTCGGCCAGCCAATTCTGTATCCAGACAGTCAAATTTCCCTATATCCCATGCCCCCTAACTTTCTGAATGAGCCTACCATGGGGAACCTTATCAAATGCCTCACTGAAATCCATATACACCACATCCACTGCCTTTCATCAATGTCTGCTTCATCAATGTGTCTCGTCACATCCTCAAAGAATTCAACGAGGCTTGTGAGGCATGATCTGCCCCTTACAAGGCCATGCTGACTATCTTTAATCAAACTATGTTTTTCTAAATAATCATAAATCCTATCTCTCAGAATCCTTTCCAATATTTTGCTCACCACAGATGTAAGACTGATTCGTCTGTAATTCCCAGGGAATTCCCAATTCCCTTTCTTGAACAGGGGAACAACATTTGCCTCCCTCCAATCATCCGGTACTACTCCAGTGAGGACGCAAAGATCATCACCAACGGGGCAGCAATCTCCTCTCTCGCTTCCCGTAGTAACCTTGTGTATATTCCATTAGGCCCAGGGGACTTATCTATCCTGATGCTTTTCAAAATTTCCAGCACATCCTCCTTCTTAATATCAACCTGTTCAAGTCTACTAACCTGGTTCACACTGTTCTCATGGGCAACAAGGTCCCTCTCTCTAGTGAATACTGAAGCAAAGTATTCATTTAGGGCCTCCCCCATCTCCTCAGACTCCAGGAACAGGTTCCCTCCACTAACCCTGATCGGCCCTACTCTCACTCTGATCATCCTCTTATTTCTCACATAAGTGTAGAACGCCTTGGGGTTTTCCCTAATCCTTCCCACCAGGGCTTTTTCATGCCCTTTTCTAGCTCTCCTCAGTCCATTTTTGAGTTCCTTCCTGGCTAACTTGTAACCCTCTACAGCCGAGTCAGATCCTTGCTTCCTCAACCTTACGTAAGCTTCCTTCTTCCTCTTGACTAGAAGCTCCACTTCTCTTGTCATCCAAGGCTCCTTCACCTTACCATTCCTTCCTCGTCTCAGTGGGACAAAACTATTCAGCACTCGCAGCAAGTGCTTCTTAAACAATCCCCACATTACTGTTGTACATTTCCCCAAGAACAATTGTTCCCACTTTATGCTCCTCAGCTTCTGTCTAATAGCAGTATAATTTCCCCTCCCCCAGTTAAATACCTTCCCATACTGTGTTCCTATCCCTCTTCCCGACCATGGTAAAGGTCAAGGAGTTGTGGTCACTGTCACAGAAATGCTATCCCACCGAGACATCTGACACCTGGCCTGGTTCGTTGCCAAGCACAAAGTCCAATATGGCCTCCCCCCAGTCGGCCTATCTACATATTGAGTCATATTCCTGTACACTCCTGACAAAATCTGCTCCATCCAAACCATTTGAACTAAGGAGGTTCCAGTCAATATTAGGGAAGTTGAAGTCACCCATGCCAACAACTCTGTTACTTCTGCACTTTTCCAAGATCTGCCGCCCAATCTGTTCCTCTATCTCTCTGCTACTATTGGGGGGGGGGGGGGGTCCATAGAAAACTCCCAATAAAGTGACTGCTCCTTTCTTGTTTCTGACTTCCACCCATACTGACTCAGTAGACAAACCCTCCTCAACTATCTCCTTTTCAGCAGCTGTGGTGCACTCCCTAATTAACAGTGCCACTCCCCCTCCTCTTTTACCTCCCTCCCTATTTTTCTGAAAACATCTAAACGCCAGAACAGCTAACAACTATTCCTGCCCCTGTGAAATTCATGTCTCCGTAATGGCCACAACATCGTAGTTCCATGGTAGCATTGTGGATAGCACAATTGCTTCACAGCTCCAGGGTCCCAAGTTTGATTCCGGCTTGGGCCACTGTCTGTGCGGAGTCTGCACATCCTCCCCTTGTGCGCGTAGGTTTCCTCCGGGTGCTCTGGTTTCCTCCCACAGTCCAAAGATGTGCAGGTTAGGTGGATTGGCCACGATAAATTGCCCTTAGTGTCCAAAATTGCCCTTAGTGTTGGGTGGGGTTACTGGGTTATGGGGATCGGGTGAAGGTGTTGACCTTGGGTAGGGTGCTCTTTCCAAGAGCCATTGCAGTCTCGATGGAACGAATGGCCTCCTTCTGCACTGTAAATTCTATGTTAATCTATGTTAAAGTACTGATCCATGCTCTAAGTTCATCTCCCTTATTCCTGACACTCCTTGCATTGAAACAGCCACACTTTAACCCATTCCACTGAGTGTAACGTTGCCCTATCAACTGTGTATCCTTCCTCACAGACTGGCTGCATACTATTTCTGCCTGTTCAACAGCTACCCTATCCTCTGATCCATAGTTCTGGTTCCCATCCCCCTGCCAAACTAGTTTGAACCCTCCCGAAGAGCTCTAGCAAACCTCCCACCCAGGATACTGGTGCCCCTCCAGTTTAGGTGCAATCCGTCCTTCATGTACAGGTAAAGAGGCATATTTATTGGATACTAATTTTACAAATAGGTCTTCAATCAGACATTAGACTTCCTGGGCTGGATCCTCCGCCGGCGGGATGCTCCATTTTGCCGGCAGCCCGGGGGATTCCTGATGGCGTGGGGCTGCCCCACTATAGGAAACCCCATTCATTAGCCGACATAACGGAGCATCCCGCCGGCGGGGTAAAACAGAAATGTGGCGCGGGTGGGGCGGAGAGTCCAGATCTGCATTGCAAAAGACCCTAATGCCTGCTTTGGGTGTAGACCCTAGCGGCTTTGTTTTTGCCTTTATCTATATGCCAGATCATGCACTTCCAATGTTCAATGAAGGTGGGCACTGCCTGTCATAGTGGGTGGTTGGACTTCTTTTTGTGTTTGAGAAAATGGACACGCCATTAGAATTCGAGACCATGGCACATTTTGCCAACCAAGTGGCATAATTACCAAGTGCACCCAGTGACAATTAAGGGCTAACTTTGGGTGATAGTGTAAAACAGCCAAAACTGATTCAGACACTTCTCTCCCAGCTTTCAATTAATTACCTCCATTTATAACAAGGACAGATGTGTGGGTGTGGCACACAGAAGTATGCTTCTTAAAGGAAGCTGTCTGTTTGATGTCGGGAAACATGATTTGTATTATATTTGGAGGAGAACAACATTGGGAGCAGAAGCACATTGGTTATGTTACTGGACTAGTAAATCTAATAATCTGGAGAACTGAGTTCAAGATTGCACCGCAACAGTGAGCAAATTTAAATTCAATTAATTAAAAAAATCTGGCATGAAATGTAATATCAATGGGCACGACTCAGCAACCCCGTGGTGCCCAGCGCGGATCCAGGTGCAACAGTGAATGGCGCAAGAGCCCCAAATCGGACTCAGCGCTGGGTGACCCGACTCGCTCTCTCTGCCGCAATCTGGATATCGCCCTTGCCCTGGTGGCACTGCCAGGGTGCCAAAGGCACTGCCAGGTACCAGGCTGCAGTGCCAGGATGCCCAAGTGCTAGGTTGGCACTGCTGGTGTCAGGTTCTGGGGGGCCTTGCCACTTGGAAGGAGCTGAGGGGGGCTTCCCAGGGGCCTTGTCAAGGTTGGGGGGGGGGCAAAAAGTGTGGGGGAGGGGGTGCTGAAAGTGGGGGGAAAGGTAGGGGACAAGATTCTCCATCGGCCGATGCCGGAATCGGGAAATGTGATTGGGCGGAAATTTGTGGTGGGTGCTGATTAAACACCAAATCACAATTCTCCATCGCCTCGACAGCGGCGTCAATGCATTCCAGAACGCACATATATTAATCACCGTGAGCACCTCATTAGTGGTGACGGGGGAACAGACTGTGTGGCCGGGATGACACCCCAAGGGACTGGGGCAGTGCGCAGGCAAGGCAGCCATCTTGCTGCACATCCCACTGACCATGCACCTTGGCCCCTGGTTCTGCAGAGTGACACCAGCCGTATGGGTGTCCCTACCCCACCACACTTATCTGCACCCACCCTCCGCCCCTCCACACCCCACATCCCAGCCCCCACACTACCATCCCCACACTCCTGCCCCAACCTCCATCCCCCCGCTCCTCAGCCCCCATCCACCACCCCACCATTCCGCACGCCACCCATGCCATACCAGCCCCCCCCCCCAACTGGTCGCCGGTCACCACCCGGCGACGGGATATCAGGCGGCCTATTGAGGGCAACGCCCACTGTAGCCCCTAAGGAGGTGCCGGACGGGGCCGCGGAGTTTACCACTGGCAAGGACGGCGCCAGCCACAGTACCCCTGGCAGTAGGGACTGGTGTCAGGGTCAGAGGCCTCCATGGTTCCGGCCACCGATGGGGTCTGGTGTGCGAAGAGGAGGAAAGGGAACATGCGGCAGCAGAGCCCGCAGTGCCAAGCGGGAGCACCATGTAGGCAGTTGGACCTGGTTGGGCATGGGGTACGCACCATGCTAACATGTTAGCCTCTCACCCCCTGCAGACAATGGATATTGTAATACAACCAGCAATGGTGGCCTTCCTCCTAGTCCCCGCAGCCCTGGGTGTGCACTGCTTCTGTTGGAGCAGCTCGAGGAGGAGCAGGAAGCTGCAGCAGCGGATCAGGAGGCAGCCGCTGAGGGGTGGAGCTGGACTCCCAACAGGCCAAAGGGGAGGAGGAGGAGATGTGCAAAGGAGACGCTGCATGAGGCCTCGCGTTTACCAGCAGTGTCTGTCATTCGAGGACCTGCCGGACCGGGCATGCCATCAAAAACTCTGGCTGAGCAGAGAAACAGTGTGACATATCTGTGGTAAACCACTGTTGCACCTGTATTAGGTGATGTAAGGTAGGACCTGTACTACAGGTTCGCCGGTAGTCCCTGCCTGCTGGCTCCGCCCAGTAGACGGAGTATAAATATGCGTGTCCTCCATTCAGCAGCCATTTCGCCAGCTGCTGTGGGAGACCACACATCTTCCAGCAATAAAGCCATGTGGTGCAGTGTGTGGGTTTGGCCACCTTCCAGGTTGGTGGGGGGGGGGGGGGGGGGGGGGTAGGGTAACCGGTGTGTGTGACGGGGGTTGGTGCCAGGGGCAAGTGTTGCCTACTCACCCTGGCCACCCTGAGGAGGTTGTTCAGTTTTATATGGCACTTTAGACCAGTCCAGATGGTGATACTCGTGATGCTTACTGCTTCTGCCACCTGCGCCCAGGCATGACGAACGGTGGCAGCTGGCAGCTTCCTGCCCGGGCTGGGGTACAGGGTGGCCCACCTCCCATTTGTATTGCGTGCAATTCTGGTCGCCGCATTTTCGGAAGGATGTGGAAGCATTGGAAAGGGTGCAGAGGAGATTTACCAGAATGTTGCCTGGTATGGAGGGAAGATCTGAGGGAAGGCTGAGGGACTTGAGGCTGTTTCATTAGAGAGAAGAAGGTTAAGAGGTGACTTAATTGAGGCATACAAGATGATCAGAGGATTGGATAGGGTGGACAGTGAGAGCCTTTTTCCTCGGATGGTGATGTCTAGCACGAGGGGACATAGCTTTAAATTGAGGGGAGATAGATATAAGACAGATGTCAGAGGTAGGTGCTTTACTCAGAGAGTAGTAAGGGTGTGGAATGCCCTGCCTGCAACAGTAGTGGACTCGCCAACACTAAGGGCTTTCAAATGGTCATTGGATAGACATATGGACGATAAGGGAATAGTGTAGATGGGCTTTAGAGTGGTTTCACAGGACAGCGCAACATCGAGGGCCGAAGGGCCTGTACTGCGCTGTAATGTTCAATGTTCTATGTTCGATGTTCATCCATGGCATCCAGGAGGGTCTCGAGCTCGGCATCTGTAAATCTCGGGACCGCTGTCCTTGCCATCTTGTTGGCTGGTATGGTGTGTGTGCGGAATGAAGTATGTATATGTGGCTGCAGCTAGTCAGCCTCCTGAGTGTCAGTCGTCATTCAGAGAATCCCACACCGTTTCTCATTAGAATCGATTGTGTTCCATGTGCAACGGTGCTAGCCCCTCTACAGCCGCTGAATCAGGTGTGGCGCCGGTTTTGCAGTCGTAGAAGTCCAGAAATCGGTCCTGGTGTCAACACTTAGTCTCAGGAACGGAGAATCCCGCCGAGGGTCTGCTGATTAAGATAGCGCCCCGATCAGCGAACAGCCATTCCTGCTGGCGCGAGCAGCTCACCAGCAGGAAAGTGTGGCCTCGGCAGGCAGAAACCCCTGAGGCTTCAACATTTGTCCGCTGAATCGCGCCCCGTAGATGACCATGAAATTACCAGATTGCTGTAAAAAGCCATCAACAGGTAGTTCACTAACTTTCTTTTGGAAAATAAATCTGCCTTCTTTACCCAGTCTGACTTGTGTGCGACCCCAGATATAAAGCAATGTAATTGACTACTAATTGCCAAGCTTAACTATGATTGATGTGTTGGGTGTTCTGCATCACAAACAGGTCACCCACACTGGACAGTCCAATGAGGGTACATCTGCCCCACAGCACAACACCCAATGCAGGCCGGAGTCCTCCAGCTCTCAGCCTTCCAGAGGACACCCACTGAAGTTACGACAGACAGCAGGGTGTAGCAGTGGATGTTGGGAAGCACCAAGACATAGCAGTAGGTTTAGGGAATCTAAGAAAAATTAAGAGCACTTTGATTGCAAGGTTGTTAAACACATGCTTATAATGTTCACCAATATACATACAATGCAACACATTTCACATCTACTTTTGTGTATGCTTCCTCTTAATGATGAGCTATGTTTCTGACAAAAAGAAACATCCTATCGCTATCTGCCACCTCTCGTCTATGTGTTCTACTTGCATCGCAAAACAGTATGTGCCCATTCACACATCATTCCCAACATCAGCGATGCATCATCCTTCATGTAAGGTGGGAGAACTTCGTTCACTTGCTGGGCAGGGTCATGCATTGCTAAATTTTGCCTGTGTTAGATTGAGGCTGACCTGTACTCCCAGCGTGTTTGCTTTCAGGAAAGGTCATGGTCTAGTGTAGAAGGAAAGATGTTGAAACAGATTGAGAAGGGTCATGTTTACTGGAACTCTCAGTAATGCAGCAGAGCATACAAGCCATGAATCCCTCCTCAGAGCTCCTGTGCGCTCCTGTGTGCCAATGACCTTTCCGAGTTTCTGAATGCACCTGTGGCAGGGTTCACCAATAATTGTCAGGACCGTGCCACCTCAGTGTGCCTAGGCTATGACCCTCTCAGTCACCTTATGGCCAAGGCACAACTGCCTACATCTGTGAGAGTGTGTTACCTTTCAGTTGTCCGTGCTGTCACCACAAGGCTCTATTCGCAATGTAGGGATGCAATGCTGTGGCAAGCCTGACCTCAGCACTCACCGAGGTCAGTAATGGCGATTGCAAATGGTGAGAGACTGTGCTGTGCAGCTTTAGAATAAGCTCTGGAAGCGCTTATGATGGAATAAACCTATGATGAGGGAAGCCATTGGATAAGAGCGAGGGTATAGTAAATCTGACTTATTATCAAGTAAAGGTAACTTGAGAGCTTCATCATATCTGTGGCAGCGTGGCACCTTTAAAGGGCCGGGTTCCACCTACCACTTGACCAGATCGAGGCTAATCTTGCAGGAGTGTGCGAGCCCCGGCTAATGGGCTGTTTGCACGGAGCCATGGGAGCAGGACATTGAGCACTGTGGACCAGGAAGCCGAAGTGTTGAGATCTGTTGTATCGTGTTTCTGAGCCTGTTACTCAACTGCCTTAGCCTTTCATCAATAAACTTCTTTGTTAACTACCGGAAGCCTCCGGTGTATGTCTCGAGCCACCACAACATCTGATCCTGCTGCAGATCCCCAGCCATGAGGGCGGACTGTCTTTGTTCAAGATGAGGTATTTTAACATCTGGCAGGCAACTTTTACAAAGTCGTCATCCTCAGGCGGCTCACATCCATTGAAAGGTGAGGATGAATGCAGACCGGCATCTCTAACTGAGAGTGATGGATATCAATGTAATTGAGAACAAGGAGACATGGAGGATGCAGTCATGTCTAAGTAGTCTCTCGAAGCCTACATCCCATTCTAGACAGCCTTTGCCCGAGTGGTGCCTCTTAGTAGATCCTTGATGTGACATGGAGTGTTGCACAGTTGCTGCTGTTGGGTCTCATGAGGAGCTTGGTGACATTTGAGGTATGAAGTGACAAGTCCAGCAAAGATAGTAGAGCAGCTGCTGCCTCTTGTAGGCTACTGTTGTGACTGGGGTGCATGAGAGACATTGGGAAAGGCAGTGTCTGCCTCCGGGACAACCTATCCAGTTGGCACCCCATTTCAGGAAGGACATTTTCTCCTGAGGTCTTGCCATTCTTCAAAGGATCAGGACAATGTGAGCCTTATGTGTAAGCACTCCCAATCAGCGTGAAGTCGATGGTTGAAAGGTGAGGATATCCACACTGGTATTCATGTGGGCCCATGATGGAGGGCACTAGTCCAAGAGGATGATCACTACAGCTTGTCCATCTCCTCCTGCTATTTGGTGGCTATGAGGATCTCACATTCATGCCTATCTAATCTGGCCCACTATATGGCCTCTTCCCATGCAGCCTCTACTTCCTCAACCTCATTGTCCTCATCCCCCTACAATGTCCTTGTGGTAGTCACCACTGTTGCATTGTATATACCGCATACGAGGGGTATTACGGTAAGGCCCCTGATCTACAGGTATGGGGGTATATCCCTGCCTGCTGGCTTGCCCAGTAGGCGGAGTATAAATGTGTGGGCTCTCCGAGCTGCAGCCATTTCGGCAGCAGCCCGCTGCGGGAAGCTACACATCTCTGCGTAATAAAGCCTCGATTACACTCTACTCTCGTCTCGTCATAATTGATAGTGCATCAAATTATTACGCAGAGATTTTACAATGATGGATCTCCGCATCAGGCCTGATCGCCTGCAGCTGCACCCTCAAGCAGATAACGGCAAGTCGGCCTTCGCACATTGGCTACCTTGCGGATCTGCGAGAACCACCCCCAGAGGCACAGAAGCACCAGATCCTTTACACGCGGCTGAGCTCCGATATCTTTCCCCTCATCCGGGACGCGCTGACCTACGCTGAGGCCATGGCACTACTGAAGGAGAACCACACTCAGCAGACCAACAAAATCTACACCAGGCACCTCCTGTCCACGCGGCATCAACTCCCCGGTGAGTCTGTGGAAGATTTCTGGCGTGCCCTGCATGCCCTGGTGAGAGACTGCGATTGCCAGTTTCGGCCGTTGAACATTCTGACCTGCTAGTTAGAGACACGTTCGTTACGGGCATAGGGTCGGCCTACATCTGCCAGCGCCACTTAGAAGGGGCTACCCTCGACCTCGCAGTCACCAAGAAACTAGCGAACCCGCTCACAGTCGCCTCACGCAATGTACAGGCGTACGCCCCCGACCGCACGGCGCCCCCCTCCTGGACATCGTGGACCCCATCAGCGACCACCCCCAGCCAACCCCAGGCCTGCGCCGTGCGACAGCCAACCAACCCCGGGGGACCCAAGTGCTACTTCTGCAAACAGACAAAACACCCCCGCAGCGCTGCCTGGCGCGGAGCGCGCTCTGCAAGGCCTGCGGGAAGAAAGGACATTTTGCTGCTGTGTGCCAGGCCCGCTCTAGTCCCTCCACCCCTCACGTGCGACCCGTGGGCGCCGCCATCTTCCTCGCCTCAGACCACGTGCGGCCCGTGGGCGCCGCCATCTTGCTCGCCTCACAACACATGCGGCCCGTGGGCGCCGCCATCTTGCCTGCCTCAGGACACGTGCGGCCCGTGGGCGCCGCCATCTTCCCCGCCTCAGGGCCCCTGCTCGTCTGCCACCTCACCGGCCGCTCATCGCCTGTGACCGCCGCCGACCTGCCGCGTCTTACCTCCATCACAATCGACCGCACAACCTCGCGACTGTGTCGACGACAACGAAGGTCGACGGGCACAAGATATCCTGCCTTCTGCACTTCGGGAGCACTGAGAGCTTTATCCACCCCGATACGGTAAGGCCCTGCTCCCTCACGGTACACCCCATTAACCAGAAAATCTCCCTGGCCTCCGGATCCCACCCCCTGGCGATCCGGGGGTACTGCATCACCCTCACCTTCCAGGGCATAGAGTTCAGCGGCTTCCGGCTCTACGTCCTCCCCGACCTCTGTGCTGCCTTGCTACTCGGCCTGGACTTCCAGTGCAACCTCCAGAGCCTAACTCTGAAATTTGGCGGGCCCCTACCACCCCTTACTGTCTGCGGTCTCACGACCCTTAAGGTCGACCCGCCTTCTCTGTTTGCAAACCTGTCGCCACCAGGAGCAGACGGTTCAGCGCCCAGGACAGGACCTTCATCAGATCTGATGTCCAGCGGCTGCTACGGGAAGGTATTATCGAGGCTAGCAACAGCCCCTGGAGAGCTCAAGTGGTAGTTGCAAAAACTGGGGAAAAAAACAGGATGGTTGTTGAATACAGTCAAACCATCAATCGGTACACGCAGCTCGATGCGTACCCCCTCCCATGCATATCTAATATGGTCAATCAGATTGCACAGTACCGGGTCTTCTCGACAGTGGACCTGAAATCTGCCTACCACCAGCTCCCCGCCCGTACACCGCGTTTAAAGCGGACGGCCGCATTTACCACTTCCTTAGGGTTCCCTTTGGCGTCACTAACGGGGTCTCGGTCTTCCAATGGGAGATGGACCGAATGGTTGACCGGTACGGACTGCGGGCCATCTTCCCGTACCTGGATAACATCAGCATCTGCGGCCACGACCAGCAGGACCACGGCGCTAACCTTTCCAAATTCCTCCACGCCGCTAAACTCAACCTAACTTACAACAAGGAGAAGTGCGTGTTCAGCATGCACCGCTTAACCATCCTCGGCTATGTGGTCCAGAACGGAGTGCTAGGGCCCGACCCTGATCGCATGCGCCCCCTCATGGAACTCCCCCTTACCCACTGCTCCAAGGCCCTCAAACAATGCCTGGGCTTCTTCTCGTACTACGCCAAGTGGATCCCTAACTATGCGGACAAGGCCCGCCAACTCATCCACTCCACCATTTTCCCACTGACGGCCGAGGCTCACCAGGCCTTCAACCGTATCAAAGCTGACATCGCCAAGGCCGCGATGCACGCTGTTGACGAAACGCTCCCCTTCCAAGTTGAGAGCGATGCATCAGACGTCACTTTAGCCGCCACCCTCAACCAGGCAGGCAGGCCCGTGGCATTCTTTTCCCGCACCCTCCATGCTTCCGAAATTCGGCACTCCTCTGTCGAAAAGGAGGCCCAAGCTATTGTTGAAGTTGTGTGGCATTGGAGGCATTACCTCGCCGGCAGGAGATTCACTCTCCTCACGGACCAACGGTCGGTAGCCTTCATATTCAATAACACACAGCGGGATAAGATCAAAAATGATAAGATCTTGAGGTGGAGGATCGAGCTCTCCACCTACAATTACGAGATTTTGTATCACCCCAGTAAGCTCAACGAGCCCCCTGATGCCCTATCCCGAGGGACTTGTGCCAGCGCACAAGTGGACCGACTCCGGACGCTGAACGACGATCTCTGTCACCCAGGGGTCACCCACTTTTATCACTTCATAAAGGCCTGCAATCTGCCCTACTCCATCGAGGAAGTCAGGGCTATCACCAGAGACTGCCAGGTCTGCGCGGAGTGTAAACCGCACTTCTACCGGCCAGACCGAGCGCATCTGGTGAAGGCCTCAAGCAGGACGACCAGTCAGACTTTGGCATAAACTGTGGAGCACCAGAGTTGACCTCACAGCGATTGGTCATCACTCTCCTGCAATGTACATTGACCCACTGACAGTGCTGACACAGGCCCACCACCCTGGGTAACGTTACACATACCCTTGGAGGGTGGAACAGGGTTGTCAGGATGCGGGGGGGTGGGAGGGTCAGGGAATGGTGGGGAGGAAGGAGGGAAATTGGTAGGAAGGAGTGGAATGTGAGGGAGGGGAGATTGGGAGATGGAGAGGTTGGGGGTGGAGGGATTGGGGAGAAGGAAGGATTGCAAGAGGGTGATTGAGTGGGGAGGGGGAATGGGGGGGAGGAGGTGATGGGGGAAAGGTACTATTGGGGGGCAAGGGGATGAGCCGACGGACAAAACCTCGTCCTATGAGAATCAGATGAGGATGATGGCCTCCCTGGTCTTTTGGGAATACCGGACCCTATCCTCCAGCTCCTCCTGCAGGTCCTCGTCCTCCATTCCCTCCTGGTCTGCCTCCTTCTCCTCAGACGAGGAGGCATGTCCTTCCTCCCCCTCCTCCAGCATGTCACCCCGTGCTATGCCAGGTTGTGGAAGGCACAGCAGACCACTATAAAACCGGAGTGCACCACCAGAGCAATCCAGGCATCAGAACCGCAGTTTGAGCAGTCCGATGCACTGCTCAATGACAGCACAGGTGGCAGCCTGGGACTTGTTATACCGGGTCTCCACATCGGTTTCTGGTCTCCACAATGGTGACATCAGAGAGGACCTCAGCGGGTACCCTTTATTCCCCAAGGGCCAACCATCATCCTGGGGAGGTCCTCAAAGATGCCGGGGATCTCTGATTGTCCCAGGATGTAGCTGCCATAGTCGCTCCCTGGGAAGCGTGCACACATGTACATGATCTGGAGATAGTGGTCGCACACAATCTAAACATTCAGAGAATAGAATCCCTTCCTGTTAATGAAAGGCTCTCCCTGATTCCCCGGTGTGTGCAAGACGACATGTGTGCTATCCATTGCCCACGAGACCTGGGGCATCCCGATAATGGCAGAGATTTCTGGAGCACGGGCATCTTGGTGGGCCTGGTCCAACTCAAGGTTAATAAATCCTGATGCCCGGCATACAGGGCATCCGTGACCTCATGAATGCACTTGTGGGCTGTAGATTGGGAAATGCCGCACAAGTCGCCGCTCGTGCCCTGGAATGAACCGGTTGCAAAAATGTTCAGGGCTGTGATGTCCTTTAAGGCCACCGGGAAAGGGTGTCCTCCTCCTCTACGGAGTGTCAAGTTCGCGAGGACGTGGCACAGGTGCTGCACTGTCTCTTTGTTGAGACGGAGTCTCCTGCGGCACAGGTCATCTCCTCGAAAGACCGACGCCTGTACACCTTGGACTGTTGCTGGCGTCGCCCTCTAGGTTCCTCCTTGGCCTGATGGACGGCCGGGCCTTCGGGATGTGTGGCGGCCCCCTGCACATGGGGTGCCGTCTCCAGCCTGCGCCGACGCTGCTGTTGCCTTCTCCGGTGTCTGCCTGCCTCGCGTCACCAGCACCGTAAGGGAAACCTCCGTGGGTCCGACAGAGCCATCATATTGTTATATTTGTAAAGAATTGGAGAAGGAGAGACCAACAATCAGTTCGGGCTTCCACCCCAGGACACTCAAATCCCCCAAGCCTCCCCCATCCTTATTTGTCCTGCCTGCTCTCCGAGTGCGATCCACCCAGCCAGTTGTGGTGGAAAACTTGCTCTGCATATTCACCCCCGGCCAGAGCAAGAGCCCCTAACATTAGGGAGTCGGGAACATTAGGGAGTCCGTGCTCCGGTGCCCTCCCCTAATCCACACATCATCCTATGGTCAGGAATGTGGTGAACAGGGGCAGCATGGTGGCGCAGAGGGTTAGCCCTGCTGCCTCACAGCACTGAGGTCCCATGTTCGATCCCGGCTCTGGGTCACTGTCCTTGTGGAGTTTGCACATTCTCCCCCTGTTTGCGTGGATTTCGCCCCCACAACCCAAAGATGTGCAGGTTAGGTGGATTGGCCACGCTAAATTGCCCCTTAATTGGAAAAAATGAATTGGGTACTCTAATTTTTTTTGTTTTTAAAGGAATGTGGTGAACCACTGTAATAGGAGATGTAAGGTAGCACCTGCACTACAGGTTCGCCGGAAGCTCCTGCCGGCTGGCAGGGAGAACTGTGTAAATATGTATGACCTCCAGTGCCCTGCCATTTCGCCAGCTGCAGCAGGAGACCACGCATCTGACTGTAATAAAGCCACATTTGTACCCAACTTTAGTCTTTGTGCAATTGATCATGCATCAATTTATTACAGTCAGATTTTCCACAGAATGGATATCCGAATTAAGCCCGATCGCCTGCAGTTGGATCCACACTCGCCCGACGCCAGGAAAGACTTTACTCACTGGCTAGCATGTTTTCAGGCTTACATCAACGCCGCGGACCCCACGCCAACGGAGGCTCAGAAGATAAATGTCCGCGCTGCCCACCCTCCTACCCCTTCCTACCCCTCCTGGACCCCGCCGACGACCTCCTCAGCCGGGGCCCTGCCTTCCCAGTACGCCTGCGCCGCATGTCGATCCGCGCACCCCGGGGGTCCCCGCTGCTACTTCTGCGGTCAGCAGAAGCACCGCCGCCAACACTGCCCGGCCCGCACTGCAGTTTGTAAAGCCTGCAGTAAAAAGAGCCACTTCGCGGCTGTGTGCCAGGCCCGCGCGGTCGCTGCAATCACGCCCACTTTCGCCCCATCCCCCATGCCAGACGCACAATGGGAGCCGCCATCTTCTCCTCCCGGGTCCATGTGCGACCAATGGGCGCAACCATCTTGTCCCCCTTTGGCCACGTGCGCCCCATGGGCGCCGCCATCTGTCCCGAACCCGCAATGTGCGCACCATGGGCGCCACCATCTTGTTCTCCACAGGGTCCCCGGACATCCCAACATCGGAACCGCACATGCTCGCCACCCGAAGCATCCGATGGCTACCCGCAGCTCGCTTCGGTGACGCTGGACCAATCTCGCCTGCACAACCTGGCCACCGCGTCGATGACGGTTAAAATCAATGGCAACGCGACCTCACGCCTGCTGGACTCCGGGAGCACCGAAAGCTTCGTTCACCCAGATACGGAAAGGCGCTGCTCCCTCGCGGTCCACCGTGCCAATCAAAGGATCTCCCTAGCCTCCCACTCCGTCCCGATCCAAGGCTTTTGTACAATCACCCTCACGGTCCAGGGCGTAGAATTTAGTAACTTCCGCCTCTTTGTCCTTCCTAATCTCTGCGCTGCACTCCTGTTGGGCCTGGACTTCCAGTGCGACCTCCAGAGCCTCACCCTCAAATTTGGCGGGCCCTTACCCCCCCTTACCGTTTGCGGTCTTGCAACCCTCAAGGTCGATCCCCCCTCCCTTTTTGCCAATCAAACTGCGGATTGCAAGTCCGTTGCCACTAGGAGCAGACGGTACAGCACCCAGGACAAGACCTTCATCAGGTCCGAAGTCCAGCGGCTGCTTAAGGAGGGTATTATCGAGGCCAGCAACAGCCCCTGGAGAGTCCAAGTGATAGTGGTTAAAACTGGGGAGAAACACAGGATGGTCGTGGTCTACAGCCAGACCATCAATCGGTACACGCAACTCGACGCGTACCCCCTCCCGCGCATATCTGATATGGTCAATCAGATTGCACAGTACCGGGTCTTCTCAGCAATTGACCTGAAATCAGCCTACCATCAGCTCCCCATCCGGACCAGTCATACACTGCCTTCGAGCGGACGGTCGCCTCTACCACTTCCTTAGCGTCCCTTTCGGTGTAACATATGGGGTCTCGGTCTTCCAAAGAGAGATGGACCGAATGGTCGACCAGTACGGTTTGCGGGCCACCTTTCCGTACTTAGATAATGTCACCATCTGCGGCCATGACCAACAGGACCACGATGCCAACCTTGATAAATTCCTCTGCACTGCCACTTTTCTCAACCTGACCTACAACAAAGAGAAGTGTGTGTTCAGCACGACCCGGTTAGCCATTCTCGGCTATATAGTCCAAAACGGACTTCTCGGGCCCCTGCCCCAACCGCATGCCCCTCCCCCACTGTCCCAAGGCCCTCAAACGCTGCCTGGGGTTCTTTTCCTACTACGCTCAGTGGGTCCCAAACTATGTGGACAAGGCCCGCACACTCATCCAGTCCACCCTATTCCCCCTCGCGGCCGAGGCACAACATGCTTTCGCCCGCATCTGAGCAGACGTCGCCAAGGCCGGGATGCGCGCAGTGGACGAGTCACTGCCTTTCCAAGTAGAAAGCGACGCTTCAGACGTCGCCATTGCAGCCACCCTAAACCAGGCAGGCAGACCCGTGGCATTCTTTTATTCTTTTCCTGCACCCTTCAGGCCTCTGAAATTCGACACTCATCCGTCGAAAAGGAGGCCCAATCTATCGTTGAAGCTGTGCGGCATTGGAGGCATTACCTGGCCGGTAAGAGATTCACTCTCCTTACGGACCAACGGCTGGTAGCCTTCATGTTCAATAACAGACAGCGGGGCATCATCAAAAACGATAAAATCTTGCAGTGGAGAATCGAGCTCTCCACCTATAATTACGAGATCTTGTATCGCCCCGGTAAACTTAATGAGCCCCCAGACCCCTCTCCCGAGGTACATGTGCCAGCGCACAAGTGGACCAACTCCGGGACCTAACGACAGCCTTTGTCACCCAGGGGTCACTCAATTGTACCATCTGGTCAAAGCTCGCAATCTGCCCTACTCCATCAAGGAAGTAAGGACAGTCACCAGGGACTGCCAGGTCTGTGCAGAGTGCAAGGCGCACTTCTACTGGCCAGACCGTGCACGCCTGGTGAAGGCTTCCCGCCCCTTTGAACGCCTCAGCGTGGATTTCAAAGGGCCCCTCCCCTCCACCGACCGTAACACGTACATTCTCAGTGTGGTCGATGAGTACTCCAGATTCCCCTTCGCCATCCCATGCCCCGATATGACGTTAGCCACCGTCATCAAAGCCCTCAGCACCATCTTCGCTCTGTTCAGTTTCCCCGCCTACATCCACGGTGACAGGGGATCCTCATTCATGAGCGATGAGCTGCATCAGTTCCTGCTCAGCAGGGGTATAGCCTCCATCAGGACGACCAGCTACAACCCCAGGGGAACGGGCAAGTAGAACGGGAGAATGGGATGGTTTGGAGGGCCGTCAGCTGGCCCTACGGTACAGGAATCTCCCAGCCTCTCGCTGGCAGGAAGTCCTCCATGAAGCTCTACACTCCATCCGGTCACTATTGTGCACCGCCACTAATAACACACCCCATGAACGTGTTTTTACCTTCCTCAGGAAGTCTACATCTGGGGTGTCGCTCCCGATTTGGCTCGCTGCTCCTGGACCGGTCCTTCTCCGTAGGCACGTCCGACTCCACAAGGCGGACCACTTGGTGGACAGGGTTCACCTGCTCCACGCCAACCCTCAATATGCCTACGTTGAGTTCCCCGACGGCCGCCGAGATACTGTCTCACTCAGGGACCTGGCACCGTCAGGTTCCACCTCAACACACACCCCCCACCAATGCGCCACCCTCCCCACCTCCCACCGCGCCACCAATATTGACCCCACCAGAGCACCCTCCCCCCCCACTTTTCCGCACAAAGGACGAAGAGGACTTCTGCACGCTCCAGGAGTTCCCCGATGACTGGCCAGCATCAGCACTGCCACCACCGCCATCGGTGTCACCTCCACCACCGTCAGCACCGACTTCGCCGCCACCGTTACGCCGCTCCCAACGAAGCACCAAAGCACCGGACCGGCTGAACCTTTGACGGACGTCAGACCGTCAACATGGACTTTTCTTTCCCTACCACTGTACATAATTGCACTGATTGTATATAGCTTCATATCACCCCCGCTGGACTCATTTTTAACAGGGGGTGAATGTGGTGAACCACTGTAATAGGAGCTGTAAGCGAGGACCTGCACTACAGGTTCGCCGGTAGCTCCTGCCGGCTGGCTCCGCCCATGGAGAACTGTATAAATATGCATGACCTCCAGTGCCCTGCCATTTCGCCAGCTGCAGCTGGAGGCCACGCATCTGACTGTAATAAAGCCACAGTTGTACCCAACTTTAGTCTTTGTGCAATTGATCGTGGATCAAGGAAGATATCCCCAGTGCTGAAGCTAAGCTCTTCAGCTCAAGTGTTTGAAATAGCGCTCCCCCCCCCCCCCGCCCCCGAGCACTTGGGCAACAGCTTCAGTACCCTTGAGCTGCATACCAGAAAATGGAAATGGCTGCTCACCTCCTCAGTTCCCCTCAACAGCCATTGCACCAGCTTCACATTTTGAAAAAGGAATACTAAACGAGGCCTGCATGATTTCTCACTGGGGAGTTTTTGCATTCGACTTCAATCTTGCTAATGAGTTGGAAATGAATGCAAAGAGGGTTAATGATATGCTCGCCATATTTGGGTGTGATCCGGAACTCACCATCAGGAGTTGGCCGGTTAGATAACAAACTGATTTGTGTCTCGCAGAAATCTTGATTTTGGCCTTTCCCGCTACTTAACCGGCACGCCCAGATCTGCACCAGGCGCAACACGGTGGCTAAATCACACCCGTCAATTCTTGTTTCTCTCCACAGATTCTGCCTGACCTGCTGAGCATTTCCAGCATTTTCTGTTTTGATTTCTGATTTCTAGCTTGTGCAGTATTTTGCTGCAAGTGCTTCAAAGGGATAACATTTCAATCAATCAGAGCGAGTTGTGAATGTACGCACAGTAATTATTGCTCAAGGCAAGACATAAATCCTCTCCTATATCTGGACCATCATTTTAAGTTATATATGAATTTGATCAAGTCTAATCTATCAGAAATAGATCACTGGTCTGTAATGTGAAAGCGTGAAATCCACATACCTGATACTTTAACATATCCACATTATAATAGGTCGCTGATGGTTTCTGCTCAGCTACTTTCTTTAAATGAGTCATTAGATTTGGCATGTTTACCCAGAATTCTCTTGTATTGGTATCGCCTTGCGAAGTGTTACTAGGCGAGAGAGAAAAAGAATTTATGAGCCAGCAAATGTTTGCCAAAATTAAGGGGTGGGGGGGTCAAGTAAACAGAAAATGCTGATTGTGTACAAGCCAGCCAGTACTATGAAGACATAAGGCATTGTATTGATATATTTGTCATTGAATCCTTCATCAGCACTGGAGTCTGTAAGGTATAAAAAGGCTTTATTAATAAGGGTGGAAAAAAGTCAAGAGAAAGAGGTTGGAGAAGAACTGAAACAACAACTAGACAAATCCCAGTAAATGGCAGACTGAAATCAAATCCAGTTTAGTCTTTCGAATGGCAATGGCTGCAGGAAGTTTTTGATCTCTCTGGGTTTACAAATTACTTTTTAGTTTGTGCACTGTGCTGTTGAAAGAACAGGTACTGCAGAAACAAATTAGCGGCGATGAAATGAGTAGCTTTATTACTACAATACTAGTGAATCACCTGTGGTGTAGCACGCAGTAAATTGGAAGGTATATTAAAACACGGGTTCTCTTAGCTCTTGTGCCTTGTGAATTCAGCAATACCTCATCCCTTTGCAATGTGGATTCTCTCCTTACTCTCCCATGTAACAACGTATTTCTTCCTCCCCACTGCCATCAACAAGTGTTTCTACCCCCTAAAGCATGGTATTTCTATACATTTCTCACTGTCCCACTCTTGAATAATCTACATGTGTTCTGATGTTTAGCAGAGAGCTCAAGACAATCTCTCTATTCTCCAGTAACAGTGTTTATCATAGAATTTACAGTGCAGAAGGAGGCCATTCGGCCCATCGAGTCTGCACTGGCTCTTGGAAAGAGCACCCTACCCAAGGTCAACACCTCCACCCTATCCCCATAACCCAGTAACCCCACCCAACACTAAGGGCAATTTTGGACACTAAGGGCAATTTATCGTGGCCAATCCACCTAACCTGCACATCTTTGGACTGTGGGAGGAAACCGGAGCACCCGGAGGAAACCCACGCACACACGGGGAGGATGTGCAGACTCCGCACAGACAGTGACCCAAGCTGGAATCGAACCTGGAACCCTGGAGCTGTGAAGCAATTGTGCTATCCACAATGCTACCGTGCTGCCCCTGTTCTTCTCCTTCCTTCCCCTTTTCTGCTAAAGAGAATTTCTATCTCTCACTCTTTTCTTCAAAAAGTCTCTGACTTTTCAATGTTTGCCACAGCACAATGCTGTTGAAGGCAGTAAATGATACTGAGAATTTACTCAACAGGGCTAGACTCCTGTACATGTCCATATCTCAATTGCCATCGGACGAGAATGAACAGTCTTTTAAATATATATCCAGGCTCAGCTGTATGTTGGCACCTGGGAATGATAATCTTTTACACGAGTAATATGCTCCTGTGACACACATTTTGTTTACACTGGGGAAATTCTGTTAGTCTTGTGCATGCAGTGGTGGCTGCCTGTGGGTTGGGGGCAGGCATGGGGGTGATAACAGAGGGTGCTGCTGGTGAAGTAGCGACAGTGAAGTGTTGTGGTGGGCAATAAACTCCAAGACCAGGGTCCAAAATCAAAACACTCGTGGGTGACGGAAAAAAATATAAAAGGCGACTCAAATTTGGGATGAATACCCAGAAATGTGTGTGGCTGTGGTTGAAAATGGTGCGAGACCCTGTTAGACACTGCCCTTTTTTAAATAAGAATTTTTTTCTAAGTGAAGGAAACATACCAAATAACATTCAGTCGTTCCGAAGGAGAGATAATGGACTCGAAACGTTAACGCTGGGCAGGATTTACCGGCTGTTCACACCGGCAGGAAATTCCAGTCCCACGCCGGCGCACGGGTTTCCTGGCGGCGAGGGGTGGTGTCAACGGGAAATCCCATTGACCGGTAGATCCCACTGGCGAGCTGTCTCCGCCGCGGCAGGCTGGTGAGAAAGTTCCGCCCTCTGTCTTTCTCTCCATAGATGCTGTAAGAAGTCTCACAACACCAGGTTAAAGTCCAACAGGTTTGCTTTGAATCACTAGCTTTCAGAGCATAGCTCCTTCATCAGGTGAATGAAGAGGTGGGTTCCACAAACACAAAAAAAGACAAAGCCAATGATGCAAAATGATACTTTGAATGTGAGTCTTTGCAGGTAATTAAGTCTTTACAGGTCCAGACGGTGTGACTGGAGAGAAGGATAATCACAGGTTAAAGAGGTGTGAATTGTCTCAAACCAGGACAGTTGGTAGGATTTTGCAAGCCCAGGCCAGATGGTGGGAGGTAATTGTAGTGAGACATGAATCCAAGGTCCCGGTTGAGGCCAGACTCATGCATGCGGAACTTGGTTCGCAGTTTCTGCTCGGCGATCCTGAACCGTCGTGCATCCTGAAGGCTTCCTTGGAGAACGCTTACCCGAAGATCAGAGACCAAATGCCCTTGACTGCTGAAGCGTTCCCCGACTGGAAGGAAACACTTCTGCCTGGTTCACAATCAGAAGGTTTCCACTTCCATCCCAAGCAGGGCTGGCCATGGTGTGGGTACCCAGCCAGCCAAATATGTACACGTTCCTAACGCATGAAAGGCTAGCATCATGACTATCTAAAAAATGCAACTGGACAAAATGTTCCATCCCACATTCACCACTGCCAATCCTCCTCCCCCTACAAAGAAACCTCTAGCTGAATTTCCAGCCCTTTCTGTTTATCTTATTCCATAACTGCCTTCCTCCTCTGAACCTCCTAATTTTCTGACTTGTGTCTTTTGCTGTTTGAATCTTACGCACAATGAACAATGGATCAAATTCAGCAGTCACGTCCATAAACTTGGAAAGCTCAAATATTCACTAATTTTGATACTTTGTTCAAAGCAACCAAATCAAATGCTTCTTGTTTAAGCAGAATAGTATTTGTCTTTACTCCTTATGCCATTAGTTTGTTCAGGAATTTATCTCGTATTTTAAAAAGATTCCATTGTATAAAGTGGCAGAAATCTATATCCCTAAAATGGTTCTGACACTGGTTTGCTGAAGACACTGGCTCATTGGATCCACAAATTGGTTGGCTTCGGATACCTAAAATCAAATGGTTATTTAGAATGCACAAGCCTACTGAAATCACTGAGAGTCCAATTCTGCCTTCACTCCATGACCACGTAAGGCAGCTCTGGAATGCGATCAGGAGTGGAACCCTGGCTGATTGTTTATCATCCGGGAGAGGCCAATCGTAACATCATTTATGGTCAATCAATTCAGCACATCTCTGGATGAACACTGTGATCTTCTTGGTCTCCATGGCCAGTTCCACACTGGTCAAAGCACTGATCAACAGAGCCATTTGATGAGCGTTCATAGATCATTTGTGCAGCAGGCAAAAGTGTAACAGCAACACCTACTGTACAAATAGACTCTGCTGCCGGTGTACATGGGTGAGCTGCTTTCTTGTCTCTTGGCTAGTCTTTCGCTGAAATTACCTGCAGAGTAGTTGAGGATTCGGAAGGATGTGTTCCAACCTGCTGCAGTTTGTTATGCAGAATGTGAGAACTGCAGGGCACTGGTTATTGGCAAAATGCCTGGTGATCCCAGCTGGAAACGACAGAACCATTTCTCCAGTAATTTTCACAATACATCTGTTAATAAAGGAAATGCTAAATGTCAAAGAGAACTCTTTAAAAAAGAATTACAGGTGGGAGCCAGGTTCAGTCCTGTCAACACCTGATGCCCTTACATTTTGCAGCAACAAATTTCAGCGATCACAAGGCAAAGATCCAATCACATAATTACAAGAGTTAGAACAACCTTGATCTGTCTGTTGAACAAAATTATTGCGGCTGATTGAATGAAAACATTAGATGGAAAGGAGTGTTCCCAACAGCAAAAGGTCAGAGGTGAAGTAATGTGATTGGCAAAATTATCATAAGTGTCATAATGAAACACATTTTAGGTAGTGAGTGGTTAGGGTCTGGAGTGCACTGACAGAGTGTGGTGCAGACAGATTCAATCATGGCTTTCAAAAGAGAATTGGATTAGTGCCTGAAAATAAAACAAATTGCAGGATTATGGGGAAAGGGGAGAGAAATGGGACTAATGCAGAGAGCCAACAAAAGGGGGCTGAAAAACCTCCTTCTGCGTTGTAACCATTCTAGATTCAATAGTTTAGTGAAAAAAGGAAAGTAAATTTTTAAAATAATAATAATCTTTATTGTCACAAGTAGGCTTACATTAACGCTGCAATGAAGTTACTGTGAAAAGCCCCTAGTCGTCACATTCCGGCGCCTGTTCGGGTACACTGAGGGAGAATTCAGAAGGTCCAATTCACTTAACAAACACGTCTTGCGGGACTTGTGGGAGGAAACCGGAGCACCCGGAGGTAACCCGCGCAGACACGGGGAGAACATGCAGACTCCAAACAGACAGTGACCCAAGCCGGGAATAAAACCCGTCCCTGGCGCTGTGAAGCAACAGTCGTAACCACCGTGCCAGCATGCCTAACTGCCTCCCCAGCAAGTGATCACGAAGATGGCGATTAGTACGTCTTTTTAAAAATAGGAAGCTGGCGGAAGAGCTGTAGCGGGGACCCGAGGAGGTGAGTAGCCATCGTCGCTCATAGACAACAGCTGGGGTTGCTGCCCCGGTGCTCAGAAAAGGGTGGTGGAGCCATCTGTGGGGGGATCAGCAACGGTTGGGATGGGCTGAGACACCCTTCTCCCACCGCACCCACTCCCACCCAGCTCAGCCCAGTCCATAGCCGGCCACCCCCCTGCTCCGCAACCTCCCCCACAGAGCCCTGTGACCAAATGTTGCGCCCTCATTGATTAGCTAGCTGAACAACACCCAAAAAGAGAATCTGGGATCTCCATGGTCTCAGCGCCCGTGGGTCTGCCATGCCAAACCCTGGACCGTGTGATCCCATTCCGGGGGCAACCCCAGCCCGTCTGCCCCACCAACCACCCATAACTCCCACTGACTGCGGAGGCCTCTGGCTACGCGGCAGAATGCTATTGCTAATTGGGAATTGGCAATCATAGTTAAGTGAGCACTTCACCCATCCCAAGTGGATCCCCGTGGGTAGGCATGCCATCTAGCATGTGCGGGTTATTGCCCAGCATCCCCATCCCACTGTGCCTGAACACTGCGGGAGACAACACCACGGACGCAGCAGCCAAAGTATGAACAGCCAGGGGCTGGCTCCCAGCGTCGGGGACATTTCGCGACCAGAGGGTGGGTGTGTGCACCAGGGATTGGATCAGCGCCTGGTCCAGGTAACATTACGTGCAGGTGTCTGGGGTATAGGATCTGGGGTCCCCGCTGCGGCCAGGAGTGCATGGGCAGGACGTGCTGTGTGGGGGAACAATATGGGGACTGGGGTGGAAGAAGGCAGCACGGTAGCACAGTGATTATCACAGTTGCTTCACAGCTCCAGGGTCCCAGGTTCGATTCCTGGCTTGGGTCACTGTCTGTGCGGAGTCTGCACATCCTCCCCGTGTCTGCATGGGTTTCCTCCGGGTGCTCCGGTTTTCTCCCACAGTCCAACAATGTGCAGGTTAGGTTAGGCCATGCTAAATTGCCCTTAGTGTCCAAAAAAAGGTTAGGGGGGGTTACTGGGTTACGGGGGTAGGGTAGAAGTGTGAGCTCAGGTAGGGTGTCCTTTCCAAGGATCGGTGCAGACTCGATGGGCCGTATGGCCTCCTCTGCACTGTAAATTCTATGATTCTATGATAATATGGGCTTTGTTGCACTCGGCAGTGGCCAAAGTCCATGATGCATAAGTTAGTGGTCTCTCCTAGCCATCATCCAAGCAATGGGATAACACCACTTCGATTCCATATGGAGAGGCATCACAAGCGACTAAAAGGGGCTTTGAGGGGTCAGAATGGGTCAACAACCCTGATGACAACCGCCGCTTCACCCTGACGAAGGCACTTTCCACGCCCATTCCTGATGTTTTTTCAGTAGCGCGTGCAGTGGTGCGAGGATGATTGCCAGGTTAGGGATAAATGTCCGTAATAATTCACGAGTACTATGAACGACTACAATTCGATCGCATTCTCTGGCGTGGGGGGGCTTGTTTGATTTGCCGCATTTTCCCCATAACCGAATGCAGGTCCTCTTGGTTGATACAATACCTTAAGTACGTCCAAATAGGGGGTCCTACACGACTCCCCCCCCATCTCCGATGTACTCCTGGTCTCCTTTCTCCTCGCTCTTTGTGATACAACAACCGTTCAGCCAGAAATTTCCTCAGGTTCACCATGTTGTTTATGCTGCACACAAGGCGGTCTTGCAGCATGTCGGGTAGGGATGGCCCATAGTTGCAGTGTTACGCAAAGTTTGTGTACGCTTGCCACAAACTCAGTAACAGACACTCACGGAGTTCTCTTGGCCATATTAAATCAGAATCTTGGACAATAACCGACTGCTTGGGGTCGTAGTGATTTGTCACGAGCACCAATTATTCAAATGTCTTGGAGTCTGGGGTAGGATAGGCTCTTTATGATTGTGAAAGTGGGAGCCTGACAGGCGGTCAAAAAGTTCAACTTCTGCAGTCTTCCCTAGTAATAGCATTCACCCTGAAGAAATAGCACATACGCTCCGCGCACTGAGCACAGTTTTCCGCACTCGCATCAAACACGGCGAGTCTATAGAAGAGTGGCATTTTTGAAACAGTGCAAACCATGCTCCTTTGTACTGATAAGCAGCTGTAGTCTGAGTGGCCAGCAGCACTCTTTGTAACTCCATTTTATCCTCGTCGCCAATATTGTAGTCAATGAAGAGTCCCAAAAAGGCGAGTCAAAAGTAGCCTATTTCTTACTAACAGCTGGGAAATACAGCAACACAGCAACAGTTCAAGTCCCAGCCGGGACCATCCTGAGAAGCCGGCGCCTTCCTGGGCTGGCTTTTTATCCTGGCGAATTAACAAACCAGCTATTGGGCTCCGTCCCTCAGTGAGGGAGCTCATAGTCGACGAGCCCCATGGGGAGATCAATTGGGTCGTTCCCGTGGGTCTCGTGGGGGTTATAATATAAGTTATAGTTTATTTAGATGCAGGGTCACCTCTGTCATCTGAGCGATAGATGTAACTCAGCATCAGTCTCAGAGAAGCAACCCTTACTGCAACAGTGTGACGTTTATCCATTTACTACAGCAGCCATAGAGTTAGTTCTGGACAAGATTGTGGATGAATGCCAACTAGTGTCGAATGAGAGGAGTTTTGTGTTACTTTCAGAATATATTTTGATGCTTTTTTCTTTTGTTTACAGTAACATCTGTATTTTATTCAGAATTGATCGAATCAACTTTGCATATTGGGCTATTTAAAAAAAAAATCACCATGTCCTTCGATTGTTTCTTTTCTTCTTCTCTCCTGAAGCAGTTTACACACACATGATTATGAGTGCAGGCAGTGGTTACTCTCTGATACCTTGCTCACAGAGCTATTATTCACCTCTACATCTGGACCAGACTATTCTATCTTGCTCTGCATATATCAATATCAGTTATACATACACTTTTCAGCAGGAATTACTGGATAGTGATCAGGAGTCCTTTAATGGCTAATTTTTATACTCCTACATTCAAGAGCACCAGGGCCTATGCAAAATGAAGGCTGTTTCCCTAACTGAGATCAGCGAATTGACTACAGAGCAAAAGGATCAAACCGGGGATCTTCCTTATCTATAAGAAATCAAACTGCTCCATTTACTGCTTTTATCCAGGGTTGAGGTCCATTACAAAATGTTTATCATTACTATTACAAAGGTCTCAAGTTGGTTACTCACTTGCTTGGATCTGCACCTTTGAAATAAGCATTGACAGTTTCTGTAAAGGCTGCAGCAACCGGGAGTGTATCCTGTGCCCCCATGGTCAAGGGACTGGGTCCTCGGGAAGCCCCTGCAATGAAAATAGGTACATTTAGCCCTTTAGTATCATTGGGCTCATTCCAACAAACAATCCATTCAACGAATACAGTAGTGACTTAAGCAGAGCAAAAAACAGAAGGGCAGCACATGAGTGAGATAGTTCAACGTGGCTTAAGTCATGCAGGTAGCATTCAAAAGGCAAACTGAAAATTGGTGAAAATACATGAGAAACAAGATGATGAATTATTTCTTTGCATGCTCTTTCTGTAAAACCCTTAAATGTCCTGGGGGATAAACTTGGTACTAATAGTTTTTACACTCTCTGCAGAGAAACTGGATCACAAATCGGTTACACAGAATAAACTTAAATCTATAAGCTTCTCATTGGTACTTTTTAAGGATAGTTTCCATCCATGATTTTCCATTTTGGAATTGCACTGCAACCCCTTCAGGTAACTTTTGAGTTTGAATAAACCCTTTGATGATGTCATTGAATAAAAGTAAAACATAAAGACTAACAACCTATTTTCATCCCTCCTTTCTCTCAGACGTTGATTTGTTCAGGAGTAATGGTTTACTGGTTTCAACAACATTCTGGTGCCTCCTGGAAGTAGTGATTCCTGATGTTGGAACCTAAAACCAGGCCATCTTCGCCTGGCCTCACACAATGTTACACATGCATGTCATCCGATGGATAACAATAAGAAACAAGGATGTTGACTGGTTGTTGCCTTCCCTACTCCATAGCCAATGTGACCAAATGTTGCGCCCTCATTGATTAGCTAGCTGAATAACACCCAAAAAGAGAATCTGGGATCTCCATGGTCTAGCAGGAAAGGAAAAAAATAGGTGAAAAAATGGCGAATTACAGCTTCTCAAAATGTTGAGCTGAAGGAAGCATGCCACATCTGAATAATGGTACATTTGCTTATTTAATTCAGCGGCCATTTGAGTAGATTTGCAGTCCATAGATAATAAAATCCATCAGTCAATTTCTCTTCATTTATATGTAGAAGAATGATTTAAGCTAGATGTCAACGTTTACATTACTGAATACTGTACCAGATTTCAATTAAAAACAGTTTATGAGCTCTTTTGAAATTAAGACCTGTGACACCTTGCTCTTTAATTTTTCCAGTTCTTAAAATTGTCAGATATTGAATCTTTCTCTTAAAATTCAAAATCTATCAAAGCCAATCTTTGTTATTTTAAGGGGCAATTTTTAACGTGGCCAATCCACTTGACCTACACATCTTTGGACTGTGGGTGGAAACCGGAGCACCCGGAGGAAACCCATGCAGACACAAGGAGAAAGTGAAAGCTCCCCACAGACTGTCACCCGAGGCCGGATGCTGGGTGAGGTAGCAGTGCTAACCACTGTGCCACCTTGCCTTCCTTCCACTCTTTTCAGTTTTGGTGGTGACCTGGACCAGAGGCGTGAACCCTTCAAGAGATATTTTAAAATAAAAAATGAAATAAAAAAACACTCCCAGGACAGGTGCAATACGGGGTTAGATACAGAATTATGAGGGGCATAGATGGTTGGGGGGGGGATTGTGAAATTTATGAGGAGAATAGATAGAGTAGAGAGAAATAAACTTTTCCCCTTGGTGGAGGGACTAGGGGCATAGATTTAAGGTAAGGGTGCAGGAGGATCAGAGAGGATGTGAGGAAAAACCTTTTTACCAAGAGGTTGGTGGGAGTTTGGAGCTCGCTGCCTGAAAAGGATGTGGAGGCAGAGAGGTCCTTTCTGGGCATGAACCTGGTTATATTCGGCAGGGAGTGGGGAAGATCTCAAACTGAGATCTAACAGCCAGTATCGGATTTGCACCCGTGGTTAACGGCACCACTGGATCGTGGCCTACATCTTCCCATTAACTCTTTCTGAAGACACAATTGAAAGGTTAATGTATCACTTATGTGAATACTTGGCCTTAGCAATAGCAGCTGTCCCATTTTCCCTATAGGTGGCAATGATACAAAAGTGGCAGGATCTTGTGTTAAAGAATCATCATTCGTATGAACTATAGAAATGACTGGCACTGCCACTGGTCTGATGAAAGCCCACTGAGACACCTCTACGGGACAGAAATGCATTATAAGCTCTGGTAACTAGATCAGAAAGGTCTCAATACTGAATTTGAAGACTGTAGCCATTGTATTTGGTCGAATGCAGTGCGAAAGGAAATCAGTCAGGTCTCCCACTCCATACTTGGTAACTCCACTGGAAAGTAAGTGTGGGGGTGTGTACTATGAGGACTTAAGTGCGATGACCTTTTGGTTGAATATTGCTAATATTTTCTCCCTTGGACTAATGCAAAGTCAGACCACGTACTGGAGAGATGTTTTGTTCTCAGTAGAATCTTTGGCAATGGAGGGGAGAAATATAACCCTCCACCTTTTAGACAAGGCTTGTGGGTCTCAGAGAGCATGTTTCAACTTGTCAGCTTAAAATGATACAGTTTTTCGTGAACTGATACCCCAAATCCATTCTACAGATTAAAAAACTTCACCACCACTCTAAACATGCTTCATAATAAGATCTCCTGGGATCACAGAGTTTATGCAATCATATAGTGTAGTCTCTAGTATCTGATTAATTCACCACAATTTCCATACACTCTATTGGTATTGGGGGTTACTATGGAAACTGTAAGCACATATAATACTATATGCCCTTTCGCTCTCATGAATAACTTCATGATTGTCGTGTGAAAGAGGCAAAATATCATGAAATTCAATTATTATATTTTTATAATCTTATTAGCTTTCAGAATATTAACTTATGTCTGTGATTTTGTTTAGCTCATTCGCCTGTTTTATCTTGTGTATTCTATAATTACACATTTTCTAATCTTATAAAACCAATTCTATTTAGAAGAACAATCTGTGTATGAACAACTTAATTATGACTCTTGCCTTGGTAATCTTTGCTGATTCCTCTATAATCAAATATATAATTCAGCAGGGGTCACCATAACAATCAATCTATTGACAAAATAAATACAATTTTATCTTCTTTTGTTGCAGGGAGGGCATTAAAAGTCTGGCAAACTGATTGGATGCTATGTGCAAGATGATGCCATGTGCAAGATAATGTTGTGTGCTGTCAGTGGTTTAATTGGTCAGATTTGAGCCGTACAGATCACAAAGACTCAGGCTCAACCCTTGCTCTGTGCTAACTTACTTGATCTCAGTTAGAATAGAAATCTGGGTACAGTTTGTCATCCAACCACCAGGGACAGATTTTTTAAAAAAAATCATACTGGACTCCCGTTCCTGATCTTTATCTGGTTCCTGCAAAGCATGTGTGTACATGCATGTGTACCTGTGTGTGGATATGTGTGGACAGAATTGGGCTCATTTATGATAGTCCCAGAGATCATATTATGTGGCAGTATACAAAATCTGGGTTCCAGCATAAATAATAGCCACTTGGCTGAGACACCCAAAGGCAACTATCACCCTGAGAGTGCTCTACAGGAAGAGGGAGAAGATAGGCGAGTAACGTTTAGTGGATATTGGATTTTCCTGCAGTTTAGTATTATTATGGTGAATATTATTTCTAATCAATATCCTAATCTATCTGACCAATTTTCTGAGTGCATTTTAGAACATAACAGATGCTCCCATGATTTAGTGACTATCATGATTGCTCCTGCAATTTCCTGATGTGCTCCTGGAGGGCGGGTTTGGAGCTTGCATCGATTACACGGATCTAAAAATGACATCATCATTGGGTTAAGCAATTTTATTTCAATAATATAACAATCAGTTCCGACCCAAAAGGAGGGAATGGGAAACGTATTTAAAAACAGTTACCGGTAAATTTAAAATTGGCACACAGTCCGGCACATTGACTTTACTTTAAAAATAGGCACAATAGAACGTTCAATCGATAGATTTGTAGCTGCAGAACAATTGTATGAGCAACATTTATTGTGATTTACTTGTGGAATAAGAACAGGAATAAGTATTTCACAGAAAATAATTGAACATCTAAGCTTTAGACAGTGTGCAAACAGGAAAATCATAATTGGGCACGGTGAGCAGAACAGAAACATTATCAAATGATACTTAGGAATGGTCAACATACAGGATCAGAGGCAGCAAGGCCAGAGCAAGGAAAAAAAAACAGGAACAAATTCATGTAAATTGTTCATTACTCACCATCAAAAGTCAAATAAAACTTTCCTCTATCAAACCATACCAAGGAGGGCTGATCATTCTCTGCAGGGTTAGGAGGTGGAACGGGATGGGACAATTGAAGGCAAGGGAGAGAGAAGGACACAGTGTGAGTCACACGGCAAGTCCATCACTCGTTACAGAGGGGAAGGCCAGATGCAGAATCAAAGCACTGAACCATCACTATGCAAAGAGGAGAGAGTCTACAGTTTTACTGAATTGACAAGTTTGTCTTTGATTTCTTTGCGAGTATCTCACCTCAACTCTGATCATAGAGTAAGCCTAATACTAGTGTTTGACCAATTTGGTCAGTTTTGCAATAAAATGAGAAAATACTGGAAATACTCACTTAGGTGTGGCAGAGGGTCATCACCCTGAAACAGTGTTTTTCTCTCTCTCTAAGGGCCTGACCAACTGAGTATTTCCAGCATTTTCAGTGTTTATTTTGTATTTCCAGCTCCGCAGTATTTTGATTTGGTGGCCAGTTGTAACGGGCATCGCTACGGGAAACATGATAATCTGCATAAAAGTTTGCAAGAAGTTGATTGAAGGTGATGATCATGGTAGAAAAATAACAATTGTAATAATTTGGTTGATCAGTGAGAAAACCTGCACCAAGATTGTCTGAAACTGTTCATTTGTCTGAATGCCTTTGAACAGATTTCATCCAATCCTTTTGGAGGTAGTCAATTCAAAACATACTAAATAAGTTTTAAAAATTTCAGTCGCATATTTCTCCTGAACTTCTGCTGAAAATCTACACGTTTTGTAAAGTATTTTAGTTTTGTCACCTTTTCTATTATAATGACTTTAAGTCACTAAAATATGGAGAATATTAAGTTTCCATATTTTAATTTCAGCCTGCAATGACTGGAGAAAGTTAGGATGATCTTGGAAAAGCGCCACATAGCCTCGTATTTTCAACACAAAATAGACTAAATAATATGACTGTTACAATGCTGCTGCTGCTGCTTGTAGTTACACCTGCCAGGAGATCTGCTGTCATGGTGTGTCACGTTGGCCTGCTCACACCATCCTAACACATCCACTGTAGCTCGTCTGCAACCACTCTGTGCCATCCATCATCCAGCTACATCTAGGTTGGCCCCTCTTTCTGCTGCTCTCCACTTTGCCCTCTAGAAGAGATTGTTGAAGCTTTTCAGTTCTGATCAAATGGTTGAAACAATGACATTTTCTTTTCTGAATGTCACTTTTTAAACTTCTTTTTGCTCTTGCTATTTCAAGCATCTCGTCATTTGCTTATGGTCTGCATATGGAATCTTTAGCATACATCTTAACATCCACATTTCTTCCACAGATCCTTACTTATTGAACATGAGAACTAGGAACAGGAGTAGGCCATCTGGCCATTCGAACCTGCTCCGCCATTCAATGAGATCATGGCTGATCTTTTGTGGACTCAGCTCCACTTTCCGGCCGGAACACCATGACCCTTTATTCTTCAAAAAACTATCTATCTTTATCTTGAAAACATTTAATGAAGGAGCCTCAACTGCTTCACTGGGTAGGGAATTCCATAGATTCACAATCCTTTGGGTGAAGAGGTTCCTCCTTAGCTCAGTCCTAAATCTACTTCCCCTTATTTTGAGGCTATGCCCCCTAGTTCTGCTTCCACCCACCAGTGGAAACAACATGCCCACATCTATCCTATCTATTCCCTTCATAATTTTATATGTTTCTATAAGATCCACCCGCATCCTTCTAAATTCCAACGAGTACAGTCCCAGCCTACTCAACCTCTCCTCGTAATCCAACCCCCTCAGCTCTGGGATTAACCTAGTGAATCTCCTCTGCACACCCTCCTGTGCCAGTACGTCCTTTCTCAAGTAAGGAGACCAAAACTGAACACAATACTCCAGGTGTGGCCACACTAATACCTTATACAGTTGCAGCATAACCTCCCTAGTCTTAACCTCTATCCCCTCAGCAATGAAGGATAAAACTCGTTTTGCCTTCTTAATCGCCTGTTGCACCTGTAAACCAGCTTTTTTGCGATTCATGCACTAGCACACCCAGGTCTCTCTGCACAGCGGCATGTTTTAATATTTTATCATTTAAATAATAATCCCTTTTGCTGTTATTCCTACCAAAATGGATAACCTCACATTTGTCAACATTGTATTCCATCTGCCAGACCCTAGCCCATTCATTTAAACTATCCAAATCCCTCTGCAGACTTTCAGTATCCTCTGCACTTTTTGCTTTACCACTCATCTTAGTGTCATCTGCAAACTTGGACACATTGCCCTTGGTCCCCAACTCCAAATCATCTATGTAAATTGTGAACATTTGTGGGCCCAACACTGATCCCTGAGGGACACCACTAGCTACTGATTGCCAACCAGAGAAACACCCATTAATCCCTACTCTTTGCTTTCTGTTAATCTGTCCATGCTACTACTTTACCCTTAACGCCATGCATCATTATCTTATGCAGCAACCTTTTGTGTGGCACCTTGTCAAAAGGTCATTAATCATCAATCACATCCATTGGCTCCCCATTGTCTACCGCGCTGGTAATGTCCTCAAACAATTCCACTGAATTAGTGAGGCACGACGTGCCCTTTATGAACCCATGCTGCGTTGTCTAATGGGATAATTTCCATCCAGATGCCTCCCTATTTTTTCCTTGATGATAGATTCAACATGCCCACATCTACCATTCTACTGATACCCCAAATCCATTCTACAGATTAAAAAACTTCACCACCACTCTAAACATGCTTCATAATAAGATCTCCTGGGATCACAGAGTTTATGCAATCATATAGTGTAGTCTCTAGTATCTGATTAATTCACCACAATTTCCATACACTCTATTGGTTATGAAGTTAAGCTAACTGGCCTATAATTACCCGCTTTCTGCCTACCTCCTTTTTTAAACAGTGGTGTCACGTTTGCTAATTTCCAATCCGCTGGGACCACCACAGTCGAGTGAATCTTGGTTAATTATCACAAGTGCATTTGCAATTTCCCTAACCATCTCTTTTAATACCCTGGGATGCATTCCATCAGGGCCAGGAGACCTGTCTACCTTTAGCCCCATTAGCTTGCCAATCACTACCTCCTCAGTGATAACAATCGTCTAACGGTCCTCACCTATTTTCATCATTTCCATCAGTCACTGGCATGTTATTTGTGTCTTCCATTGTGACGACTGAACCAATAAACCTGTTCAGTTCCTCAGCCATTTATTCATCCCACTTTATTAAATCTCCCTTCTCATCCTCTAAAGGACCAATATTTACCTTAGACACTCTTTGTTGTTTTATATATTTGTAGACACTTTTACTATCTGTTTTTATATTCTGAGCAAATTTACTCTCATAATCTATCTTACTCCTCTTCTTTATAGCTTTTTTAGTAGCTTTCTGTTGCCCCCTAAAGATGTCCTAACCCTCTAGTCTCCCACTAACCTTTGCCACTTTGTATGTTTTTCCCTTTGTTATGGGCCAGGGTTTAGAGAACCCCAAACTGTATCTTGGAGTTCACCTGACCCACATCTTTTAATAGATTGTGGTCATAAGAACATAAGAACTAGGAGCAGGAGTAGGCCATATGGCCCCTCGAGCCTGCTCCACCATTCAATGAGATCATGGCTGATCTTTTGTGGACTCAGCTCCACTTTCCGGCCCGAACACCATAACCCTTAATCCCTTTATTCTTCAAAAAACTATCTATCTTTATCTTAAAAACATTTAATGAAAGAGCCTCTACTGCTTCACTGGGCAAGGAATTCCATAGATTCACAACCCTTTGGGTGAAGAAGTTCCTCCTAAACTCAGTCTTAAATCTACTTCCCCTTATTTTGAGGCTATGCCCCCTAGTTCATCTTTTACCCGCCAGTGGAAACAACCTGCCCGCATCTATCCTATCTATTCCCTTCATAATCTTATATGTTTCTATAAGATCCCCCCTCATCCTTCTAAACCTCACATTTGTCAACATTGTATTCCATCTGCCAGACCCTAGCCCATTCACTTAGCCTATCCAAATCCCTCTGCAGACTTCCAGTATCCTCTGCACTTTTTGCTTTACCACTTATCTTAGTGTCGTCTGCAAACTTGGACACATTGCCCTTGGTCCCCAACTCCAAATCATCTATGTAAATTTTGAACAGTTGTGGGCCCAACACTGATCCCTGAGGGACACCACTAGCTACTGATTGCCAACCAGAGAAACACCCATTAATCCCCACTCTTTGCTTTCTATTAATTAACCAATCCTCGATCCATGCTACTACTTTCCCCTTAATGCCATGCATCTTTATCTTATGCAACAACCTTTTGTGTGGCACTGTGTCAAAGGCTTTCTGGAAATCCAGATATACCACATCCATTGGCTCCCCGTTATCTACCGCACTGTTAATGTCCTCAAAAAATTCCACTAAATTAGTTAGGCACGACCTGCCCTTTATGAACCCATGCTGCGTCTGTCCAATGGGACAATTTCCATCCAGATGCCTCGCTATTTCTTCCTTGATGACAGATTCCAGCATCTTCCCTACTACCGAAGTTAAGCTCACTGGCCTATAATTACCCACTTTCTGCCTACCTCCTTTTTTAAACAGTGGTGTCACGTTTGCTAATTTCCAATCCGCCGGGACCACCCCAGAGTCTAGTGAATTTTGGTAAATTATCACTAGTGCATTTGCAATTTCCCTAGCCATCTCTTTTAGCACTCTGGGATGCATTCCATCAGGGCCAGGAGACTTGTCTACCTTTAGCCCCATTAGCTTGCCCATCACTACCTCCTTGGTGATATCAATCCTCTCAAGGTCATAGCCTCATTTCCATCAGTCACTGGCATGTTATTTGTGTCTTCCACTGTGAAGACCGACCCAAAAAACCTGTTCAGTTCCTCAGCCATTTCCTCATCTCCCATTATTAAATCTCCCTTCTCATCCTCTAAAGGACCAATATTTACCTTAGCCACTCTTTTTTGTTTTATGTATTTGTAGAAACTTTTACGATCTGTTTTAATATTGTGAGCAAGTTTACTCTCATAATCTATCTTCCTCTTCTTTATAGCTTTTTTAGTAGCTTTCTGTTGCCCCCTAAAGATTTCCCAGTCCTCTAGTCTCCCACTGATCTTTGCTACTTTGTATGTTTTTTCCTTCAATTTGATACTCTCCCTTATTTCCTTAGATATCCACGGTCGATTATCTCTCTTATTACCGTCCTTCCTTTTTGTTGGTATAAACCTTTGCTGGGCACTGTGAAAAATCACTTGGAAGGTTCTCCACTGTTCCTCAACTGTTTCACCATAAAGTCTTTGCTCCCAGTCTACCTTAGCTAGTTCTTCTCTCATCCCATTGTAATCTCCTTTGTTTAAGCACAAAACACTCGTGCTTGATTTTACCTTCTCACCCTCCATCTGTATTTTAAATTCCACCATATTGTGATCGCTCCTTCCGAGAGGATCCCTAACTATGAGATCCTGAATCAATCCTCTCTCATTACACAGGACCAGATCTAGGACCGCTTGTTCCCTCGTAGGTTCCATTACATACTGTTCGAGGAAACTATCGCGGATACATTCTATAAACTCCTCCTCAAGGCTGCCTTGACCGACCTGGTTAAACCAATCAACATGTAGATTTAAATCCCCCATGATAACTGCTGTACCATTTCTACATGCATCTGTTATTTCTTTGTTTATTGCCTGCCCCACCATAATGTTACTATTTGGTGGCCTATAGATTACTCCTATCAGTGACTTTTTCGCCTTACTATTCCTGATTTCCACCCAAATGGATTCAACCTTATCCTCCATAGCACCGATGTCATCCCTTACTGTTGCCCGGATGTCATCCTTCAATAACAGAGCTACACCACCTCCCTTACCATCCACTCTGTCCTTCCGAAAAGTTTGATACCCTCGGATATTTAACTCCCAGTCGTGACCATCCTTTAACCATGTTTCAGTAATGGCCACTAAATCATAGTCATTCACGATGATTTGCGCCATCAACTCATTTACCTTATTCCGAATACTACGAGCATTCAGGTAAAGTACACTTATGTTGGCTTTTTTACCTCTGTTCTTAATCTTAACACCTCGATCAGTAACCTCTCCTAAGTTATATTTCCTCTTAACCTTTCTCCTAATTTTCCTTGTCGTCGAACCCACATCTTCCTGTAACAACCTGCCGCGCCGCTTACCATTAATGTTTTCACTTCCCGTTTTATTTCTTTTAGTATTCCTGGTCCTATTCACTGAGCTCCCCTCAGTCACTGTACCTTGTACTGTCGCCCTTTTTGCTTTTTGACTATGGCTTCTCTGCCTTACACTTTCCCCCTTACTGCCTTTTATTTCTGTCCCTGTTTTACTACCTTCCAACTTCCTGCATTGGTTCCCATCCCCCTGCCACATTAGTTTAAACTCTCCCCAACAGCTCTAGCAAACACCCCCCCTCGGACATCGGTTCCAGTCCTGCCCAGGTGCAGACCGTCCGGTTTGTACTGGTCCCACCTCCCCCAGAATCGGTTCCAATGTCCCAGGAATTTGAATCCCTCCCTCTTGCACCATCTCTTGAGCCACGTATTCATCCTCTCTATCCTGACATTCCTACTCTGACTAGCACGTGGCACTGGTAGCAATCCTGAGATTACTACCTTTGAGGTCCTACTTTTTAGTTTAACTCCTAGCTCCCTAAATTCAGCTTGTAGGACCTCGTCCCGTTTTTTACCTATATCGTTGGTGCCTATGTGCACCACGACAGCTGGCTATTCACCCTCCCCCCCCCCCCCCAGAATGTCCTGCAGCCGCTCCGAGATATCCTTGACCCTTGCACCAGGGAGGCAACATACCATCCTGGAGTCTCGATTGCGTCCGCAGAACCGCCTGTCTATTCCCCTTACAATTGAGTCCCCTATCACTATCGCCCTGCCATTCTTCTTCCTGCCCAGCTGCGCAGCAGAGTCAGCCACGGTGCCATGAACCTGGCTGCTGCTGCCTTCCCCTGGTGAGCCATCTCCCTCAACAGTATCCAAAGCGGTATATCTGTTTTGCAGGGAGATGACCGCAGAGGACACCTGCACTGCCTTCCTACTCTTGCTCTGTCTTTTGGTCACCCATTTACTATCTCCCTCAGTACCTTTCACCTGCGGTATGACCAACTCGCTAAACGTGCTATACACGACGTCCTCAGCATCGCGGACGCTCCAAAGTGAGTCCATCCGCAGCTCCAGAGCCGTCAAGCGGTCTAACAGGAGTTGCAACTGGACACACTTCATGCACGTGAAGGAGCCAGAGACAGTGGACGTGTCCCTAAGCTCCCACATCGCACACGAGGAGCATGACACGGGTCTGAGATCTCCTGCCATGTCTTAAACCTTTGGTTAACTTCAACAATTTCAATTTCCCCAGAAAAAAATTAAATAAATAAATAAACAAAGAAGAAAAAAATAAATAAAATGTCATGGGGAGCACACGGGTCTACTTTAGAGGTGTGGTGCAACAGAGGGCTAAAGCACTTTTAAATTAAAACAATATTTATTGATGAAATCAGTTAACACTTTATAAACCCACGGTAAACTTCTTAACAACTATCAACACCAATCATCCCCACAGATTCAATATTCTATAAGTGATCCTTAATCATTCCTTGCAACATCCATAAGACAAATACCCTCTTCAACACAGACATCAGGTTTAAATTCTCTGCTGAGAGCAATTATCACTTTTAAATTAACAAGTGATTTGAAGACATTCCTTTCATGCAGAAAGAAATCAGAATTACATCTGGTTTTGCTGGATGCAGCTCCTAATCTGCAAAACAAAACTAAACACACTGTAGCTGCCTGCTCAAAAATGAAACTGAAAGACAGACAGCCCAGCTCCACCCACACTCTGACATCACTGCAGCTATTTGATAAACACCCATTTCTTAAAGGTACTCTCACATGAATATCTGTTGGGGGAGGTGACTCACCAGGGGAAGGCAGTAGTAGCCAGGCTCATGGCACCGTGGCTGGCTTTGCTGCACAGAAGGGCGGGAAAAAGACTGGCAGGGCTATAGTCATTGGGGATTCAATCGTAAGGGGAGTAGACAGGCGTTTGTGTGGTTGAAAACGAGTCCCCCGAATGGTATGTTGCCTCCCGGGTGCACGGGTCAGGGATGTCTCAGATCGGCTACAGGACATACTGAAGGGGGAGGGTGAACAGCCAGTTGTCGTGGTGCATACGATATAGGTAAAAAACGGGATGAAGTCCTACAATCAGAATTTAGGGCGTTAGGAGATAAATTAAAAAGTAGGACCTCAAAGGTAGTAATCTCAGGATTGCTACCAGTGCCACGAGACAGTCAGAGTAGAAATTCAAGAATCGTCAGAATGAATACGTGGCTTGAGAGATGGTGCAGGAAGGAGGGGTTCAGATTTTTGGGGCATTGGAACCGGTTCTGGGGGTGGTGGGACCTTTACAAATCGGCTGGTCTACACTTGGGCAGGACTGGAACCAATGTCCGAGGGGGTGCTTTTGCTAACACTGTTGGGGAGGTTTTAAACAAATGTGGCAGGGGGGTGGGAACCAGATGAGGAAGTTAGAGGTCAGTAAAGAGGCAGCAACTAAAGCCAGTAAGGTACTAGATAATAAACTCAATGTGACTAAGGGGAAGAGTAGACAGGGAAGAGATGATGAACGCAAAGGGACAGATGGTCTGAGGTGCATTTGTTTTAATGCGAGAAGTGTAGCAGGTAAGGCAGATGAACTTAGGGCTTGGATTAGTACCTGGGAATATGATGTTATTAGTATTACGGAGACTTGATTGAGGGAAGGGCAAGATTGGCAACTAAATATCCCAGGGTATAAATGCTTCAGGAGGGATAGAGAGGGAGGTAAAAGGGGTGGAGGAGTTGCATTATTGGTCAGAGATGATACCACAGCTGTAATTAAGGAGGGCACGATGGAGGATTCGAGCACTGAGGCAGTATGGGTAGAGCTAAGAAATACGAAGGGTGCAGTAACATTGTTGGGACTTTATTACAGGCCTCCCAAAAGCGAGCGTGAAATAGAGGTACAAATATGTAGACAGATTATAGAAAAATGTAGGAGCTATAGGGTGGTCGTGATGGGAGATTTTAACTTCCCCAACATTGAATGGGACTCATGTAGTGTTGGAGGCGTAGATGGAGCAGAATTTGTAAGGAGCATCCAGGAGAGTTTTTTAGAGCAGTATGTAAATAGTCCGACTCAGGAAGGGTCCATATTGGACCTGGTATTGGGGAATGATCCTGGCCAGGTGATTACTTTGGGAATAATGATTACAATTCTGTAAGTTTTAGAATACTCATGGACAAGGACAAGAGTGGCCCAAAAGAAAGAGTGCTAAATTGGGGAAAGGCCAAGTATAACAAAATTCGGCAGGAGCTAGGGAATGTGGATTGGGAGCAGCTCTTTCAGGGTAAATCCACATTTGAAATGTGGGAGTCTTTTAAGGAAAGGTTGATTAGAGTGCAGGATAGACATATCCCTGTGAAAATGAGGGATAGAAATGGCAAGATTAGGGAACCATGAATGACGGGTGGAACTCCTGCTAACGCATCCCCCGTAGCAACATCCACTCGTTCACATACGCAAGTCGTTGTTATGGAACAACCCTTCACCTCTGTTAATCAGGCTCTTCTTGATTTATCACTCCAACCTAAGGAGGAGGAAACGTTTCCGCCACCACCTCCCCCCACAAATTATCCCATTAGGAGTGTTATTAATCCCCACGCTGGTGATAATGATGACCCATTCATTGAGGTGTGGCAGGCTTTTAAACCCCATGAGCTATGTTTGATCATGGCCCAATGTCCCTCCTGCAAAGATGACCCAGAAGGGTTCACTGAGTTTTTGAGGAGAACTGCGACCAAGTACGGTGCTACCGCACGTGATCAATATTCTCTGATTTATTCATCCCTTCCCCCAGAATTAGGGGAAAGATGGAAAAATGAATTAGGACTTCATGGGGACACGAGGACGGCCTTCAGCGCCGCTCACCAAACGGAGGACGATCAGCGTACTTTAATGTTCCCTGCACTAAAACGGGCTCTCCGTAAACCCGTTGACATTGCCAAACTTCTTGAATGTACCCCCACTTCTAAGGAAGATGGTCCAGAATTTTTTGACCGCTTTTGTGGCGTTTACACTCTTTACTCCGGGGACATTGCTTTCAATGCAGGCACACAGTCTCCCCAATTTCAACCCCGTCAGCAGACACTCTTCACTACCTCAAACCCCTACTGACTAGCCCGATCAAACTTTCCGCTCCTCTCAACAGAGCACTCTGAAGAGCCCACCGCTACGATTTACATAGAGGGCGTGCCTATCCCCTTCCTGATTGACACCGGCACGACTCATTCTACATGGCTTTCCCCTCTCTGATAAGCATGTGGAACTTGCTGGTTTCATGGGGGAAGGTGCTGTTTATCCGCTTACGAAGCCGCTCTCTGTTCAATTTGAGGGCAGGGAATGTTGCATCCCTTTCACGGTTACCCGCGTCCTCAGTGTCAACCTGGCAGGACGTGATTTGCTGTGTCCCTTGCAGGTGGAAATTGTTTGCCTTGATAACGGCATTACAATATCAGCTATCTCTCAGGCCCGGCTTCGAAATGTTCCCCGTTTCACTACTCCACAGTGGTGGTCGATTGATTTTGATCCCTCACACTTTTCACCTCCCTTAGATATTCCCGATCCACATGTCACTCTTTGCTACAATCATACAGGATGCTCGCCTGATTTGGAGAGCATTTACCAAGACGCCCTCGGTTCTCTACAATCTGTTTCCTTTGTTGGCCTTGCTAAGGGAAAAGAAGGGTCTGCCTTTCTTGTTGATTTACCCCACGGCCTCTGGCGTCAGTCGGGACTTGTGTCACCCCACGTGACCCTTTCTGTCAATGAAGGCTACATGCCAAGTCCTTGGGATTTCTGGCAGCTGCACTACGAGGACAAGCTGATCCTTTATTTAATGGAAGTCAAACCCTACCCGCAGGCACTTTAGAATATTTTCAACGCCCATTTGTCCTCATTGGCACACTGCACCACCAACGTTCAGTCCAATCTACGATTTCTGAACTACCCACAGATTTATGGGCGGCCTCCAAACACGAAGTTGGTCTCACTGATGTCCCTCCCGTTGTTATTAAAGTTAAACCTGACATGCCCTTGCCCTCGATTTCACAGAACCCTTTGCGCCCCGAGGCTGAAGAAGGAGTCTCGGTCATGATTCAATCGTTCCTTCAACAGGGAATTGTGGTACCATGCCAATCGCCCTGTAACACCCCGATTCTTCCAGTTCCTAAGATAGGAAGACCATCCGAATGGCGTTTGGTCCAAGACCTCCGACGTATTAATCAGATAACCCTTACATCCTATTGTCCCAAACCCGGCGATAATCCTTAGTAATGTCCCACCGGAATCGACTGTTTTCACCCTTGTTGATTTACAACATGCCTTTTTTGCGATACCCCTCACCCCTGAATCACAGTATTTGTTTGCCTTTACATTTAAGGGCAACCAATACACTTGGACTAGGCTCCCACAGGGCTTCATTCATTCTACAACCCTTTTCTCACAGGCACTGCACTCCCAGTTAGCGACATTATCACCGCCTGGTGGCTCCGCAATCATCCAATATGTTGATGATTTACTCCTTGCCAGCCCTGATTTCATTGCTAACCAGTGTGACACCGTTTACCTGCTCATCCGTCTCCATTCATGGGGATATGTGATCCTGCCCGCTAAAGTTCATAAAGGCCAACGGCAGGTCAAGTTTTTGGGTTTCTAATAAGTGCTATGAATCGCTCCCTTACTCAGGAACGCATTACACCTCGACTGCAGACCCCATTTCCTACATCGCCCAAGCAGGTGCAAGCCTTTTTAGGATTGGTGAACTTTAGAACATAGAACATTACAGCGCAGTACAGGCCCTTCGGCCCTCGATGTTGCGCCGACCTGTGAAACCACTCTAAAGCCCATCTACACTATTCCCATATCGTCCATATGTCTATCCAATGACCATTTGAATGCCCTTAGTGTTGGCGGGTCCACTACTGTTGCAGGCAGGGCATTCCACGCCCTTACCACTCTCTGAGTAAAGAACCTACCTCTGACATCTGTCTTATATCTATCTCCCCTCAATTTAAAGCTATGTCCCCTTGTGCTAGACATCACCATCCGAGGAAAAAAGCTCTCACTGTCCACCCTATCCAATCCTCTGATCATCTTGTATGCCTCAATTAAGTCACCTCTTAACCTTCTTCTCTCTAACGAAAACAGCCTCAAGTCCCTCAGCCTTTCCTCATAAGTTCTTCCCTCCATACCAGGCAACATTCTGGTAAATCTCCTCTGCACCCTTTCCAATGCTTCCACATCCTTCCTATAATGCGGCGACCAGAATTGCACGCAATACTCCAAATGCGGCCGCACCAGAGTTTTGTACAACTGCAACATGACCTCATGGCTCCGAAACTCAATCCCTCTACCAATAAAAGTGAACACACCGTACACCTTCTTAACAACCCTCTCAACCTGGGTGGCAACATTCAGGGATCTATGTACATGGACACCAAGATCTCTCTGCTCATCCACACTGCCAAGAATCTTACCATTAGTCCAGTACTCTGTCTTCCTGTTATTCCTTCCAAAATTAATCAGCTCACACTTTTCTGCATTAAACTCCATTTGCCACCTCTCAGCCCAGCGCTGCAGCTTATCTATGTCCCTTTGTAACTTGTAACATCCTTCCGCACTGTCCACAACTCCACAACTTTAGTGTCATCTGCAAATTTACTCACCCATCCTTCTACACCCTCCTCCAGGTCATTTATAAAAATGACAAACAGCAGAGGCCCCAAAACAGATCCTTGTGGTACACCACTAATAACTGGACTCCAGTCTGAACATTTCCCATCAACCACAACCCTTTGTCTTCTTCCAGCTAGCCAATTTCTGATCCAAACTGCTAAATCACCCTGAATCCCATGCCTCCGTATTTTCTGTAGTTGCCTACCGTGGGGAACCTTATCAAACGCTTTACTGAAATCCATATACACCACATCAACTGCTTTACCCTCATCCACCTGTTTGGTCACCTTCTCAAAGAACTCAATAAGGTTTGTGAGGCACGACCTACCCTTCACAAAACCGTGTTGACTATCTCTAATCAAATTATTCCTTTCCAGATGATTATACATTTGCAGACAATGGATTCCGAATGTTACTGTCCATACTAAAGATTTACCTCCGTACTCCTCTCAAAATGCTCCTCTTAAGTTTGAACTTCCTGATTCAGCAAAACAATCTTTTGTTACTCTCAAAAACGCCCTGGCTACCGCCCTAGCACTAGGACGACCTATGAATGACAGACCCTTTCAGTTGTACGTTAATGTTCTTGATGAATGTGCCACTGGTGTTCTTACACAAGAACACGGTGACCGGCGACGCCCGGTCACCTACTAATCTACGAAATTAGATCCTGTAGCTTGCGGTCTACCTCCCTGCACCCAAATTCTTACGGCTGTCCATTTGTTAGCACAGGCAGCCTCTAATATGACCCTTCACCAGCCAGTACAAGTGCATACCTTGCACTCTAATGTGGCTCTCCTAACGTCTCAGCAAACCCAGCATCTGACACAAGCACGCTTGAGCCGCTATGAGGTTTCACTATTACAAAACCCCTACCTCGCTTTTCATTACTGTTCTACCTTAAATCCTGCTGTGTTCCTCGATCAGCCCCCCGGTTACCTTGCGGACCCGCCACACGATTGTTTGCTTCGGAATCACTTCCTTACCGCGCCTCGCCCGGATTTAATGGACTGGCCTATTGATAATCCAGATCTAATTTTTTATGTTGATGGCAGTTCCTCCATTTCTCTCACTGGCATCCCACAGTCGGGATATGCCGTGGTAACCGACACTGACGTGCAGGAAGCAGCAGCCTTCCAGACCCCTGTCTCTGCACAAAAAGCCGAGCTATTCGCCCTTACCCGAGCATGTATTTTGGCCACAGATAAATGTACTAATGTTTACACTGATTCTAGGTATGCCTTTGGCGTGATCCACGATATTGGCCGCCTTTGGCAACAGCGAAGCTTTCTCACATTTGCGGGAGCTCTCATTCAAAATGCTCTTTGGGTTAAAAATCTCCTCTATGCTATTCAGCTTCCCCATAAATTGGCAATTATTAAATGTGCAGCGTACACAAAGGGGGACACTCCTGTTCAATTAGGAAATGCCCATGCTGATTCAGCTGCTAAGGCTGCAGCTATATCAGCCTCTCTGATTGTTCCCAGTAGGGCTAATCAGGCTCTAAACCAGGTTCCTGCATTAGGGACGAAGGGCATGCCAGAGATAACTGAAGTTCAAAATCTACAGAGGGACGCCTCTGTTTCCGAGCGCACACTATGGAAGTCACTGGGGTGTTCACACTCCTTGACACGAGACCTCTGGCTTACTCCCGTTGGTCAAGTTTGTATTCCGAATTCTTTATTGCTGGTACTTATTGATTATTTGCATTCTTGTACCCATCTTGGCAAGGAGGGAATGGTACAGCTACTCCTAAAAACTTGGTGGCACCCAGATTTGAATACAGCAGCAAACGCGGCTGGACCGATGCGTCATTTGCATGAAACATAATAAGGGTAAAGGCATTAAATGCCCTCCAGGAACCACTCCCTTGCCAGATGGCCCTTTTGCCTGTATACAGCTTGCTTTTATCGAATTGCCAAAAACACAGTGCTATAAATATTGTTTAGTAATAATCGATGTGTTTAGTAAATGGATTGAAGCCTTCCCCACCACTAATTGTACGGCACATACGGTGGTGAAGTTGTTGTTAACGGAAGTCATTCCTCGTTTTGGGTTACCCAAAATGGTGAGCTCAGACAATGGACCACATTTTGTGGCTCGGATCAATACTGAATTGTGCGAAGCACTCGTAATTAAACAGCAACTGCACTGCGCGTATCACCCGCAGGCAGCAGGAATTGTGGAAAGAGCCAACGGGACTTTAAAAGAAAAATTATCTAAATTAACTGAAGAAACTGGGTTAAATTGGCTAAAAGTATTACCCTTGGCACTGTTTCACATGCGAATGACTCCCCATTCGCGGCTCGGACTGTCAGCTGCATAGATAGTCTATGGTCGGCCAATGAGGACTCCCTGGGATGCCCATGAATAACTCTTAGAGGGGTCCATGTGATGGGGGAACAAATGCAGAACTATTTGAAGCAATTAACACTTTATCTGAAGTTTCTCCACTCACAGGTGAAACAGGCACATCTCCCTGTAATGGCAGGGACAGCCGTCCCTCGATATCCAGTGATCAAACCCGGAGACCACATGTTGGTGAAAAACTGGGACAGAAAGAAACTAGGACAACGCTGGAGCGGACCCTTCCTCGTACTGCTGACTACACCGACGTCCGTCAAGCTTGAAGGATGTTCAAGTTGGATACATCTATCCGATTGCAAGAAGATAGTCTCCAACCCAGACGAGAACACAGGATGAAAATCTTCAGTATAATTTTTGGGCTCTCTGGACTATTAGCCTTAATGGCCACTCGGTAATAAAAAAAAACTAAACGAGACCTGCCTTCCAATACCTATTTATACATGTCATATCTTTATGCTGAAAAATTGAATGTAAGCAAGTGTTGGGTTTGTACCCACATCCCCGTCCATTCGAGGGAAGGAATACCTCTCCAAACCTTCCCCTTTCATATCGCAGAGACGGTTGAATGGATTTTGCGACAAAATCAAACAGGGAGCAGGGGAGATAGGGGGAATATGGAAATATGGAAATCTGCTGGCTATGACATGACTAAACTTTCAGCTTCGTCTCAACCTACCGAAAATCATGCTTTGACTCCGCCCTCCCTCACTGTCCACTCGTATAATGTTCAAGGTTCCATGTGTTTTAATAAATCAGGGAAAGTTAATGGGGCAAAGTAGGTGCAACCTTGCAGTTGACTGGCAAGTTATGGAACATAACCTCTAACAGTTCATGGCGACAGACATCCCCAATCCCCTGGATGACATTAGCTGATGATTTTACAGCCTATAATGGAACCTATTTCATATGCGGCACTAAAGCATTTCCGTGGCTCCCCATTGATTGGACAGGATCCTGCTTTTTGGGATATGTCGTACCTCAAATGCGTCACCTACCCACCCTTAAGCACTCCTCAAGAGATTGGCAGTGAATTTCATGACTATAACCCGCCGGGTTGGCTAGGGTGGTTGGGTCACGGATTATTTGAATGGATCTTTAAGGCCTTCATGCTGTTACTACTTCTGTTAGTAGGGATGGCATGATGGGAAAACTGGTCAATGGGAAGACTGGTCAAAATATTTGATACAATGTAAGAAATACTTCCCTAACCATTTCAGACCCCTGTAAGACTAATAAGGCCGACTCTGCATAACTTGAAGTATGAATAAGATCAGAGAGGGTCAAGCCATTCCAAAATACCGGAACTCGGCAACTCCTGATAAGACTAACTCGTCATAACGCAGGGCCGTAGGAATAAGACAAGATAAGGTCAGGAAGAAATAAGTCTCCTCCGACCTCTCAATGTTCCCTCCAAGGACAAGATAATGGTATGAGTGATGCGACAAAGAGCCCAATAAGGTCAGCAGGCATTGCTTCCGTTTCTACTTCCGATCGAATTCCTGACTAAGCTGTAGTCACGCAATCTTGATAATGATAATGTATAAATACTGAACTGATTTTCTGTAAAAGCGCAGACTTGAGAAGGAATCAGCAAGTTTCACTAACTGCTCTCTGGCCTCAAGTTTCAGCCATTACTGCATGCAGTCATTTTGTAAATAAAGCCTTGTTATTTTGTCTCAACGAGCGTTGTTGAATTTTTCTACTACAGAAGCAGGAAAATATTGACTACAACACATAAGATCTAGGCGACTTAAATCTAATGAAGCTTTGGAGGAATATCAAGAAAGCAGGACAAATCTCAAACGCGCAATAAAGAGGGCTAAAAGGGGTCATGAAATATCTTTGGCTAACAGGGTTAAGGAAAATCCCAAAGCCTTTTATTCGTATATAAGGAGCAAGAGGGTAACTAGAGAAAGGATTGGCCCACTCAAAGGCAAAAGAGGGAACTTATGCGTAGAGTCAGAGGAAATGGGTGAGATTCTTAATGAGTACTTTGCATTGGTATTCACCAAGGCGAGGGACATGACGGATGTTGAGGCTAAGGATGGATGTTTAAATACTCTAGGTCAACTTGGCATAAGGAAGGGGGAAGTTTCGGGTATTCTAAAAGGCATTAAGATGGACAAGTCCCCAGGTCTGGATGGGATCTATCCCAGGTTACTGAGGGAAGTGAGGGACGAAATAGCTGGGGCCTTAACAGATATCATTGCAGCATCCTTGAGCACGTGTGAGGTGCCAGAGGACTGGAGAATTGCTAATGTTGTCCCTTTGTTTAAGAAGGGTAGCAGGGATAATCCAGGGAATTATAGACCTGTGAGCTTGACATCAGTGGTAGGCAAACTGTTGGAGAAAATACTGAGGGATAGGATCTATTCACATTTGGAAGAAAATAGACTTATCAGTGATAGACAGCATGGTTTTGTGCAGGGAAGGTCTGTCTTACAAACCTAATAGAATTCTTTGAGGAAGTGACAACGTTAATTGATGAGGGAAGGGCTGTAGATGTCATATACATGGACTTCAGTAAGGCGTTTGATAACATTTCCCATGGCTGTTGATGGAAAAAGTGAAGTCGTATGGGGTTCAGGGTGTACTAGCTAGATGGATAAAGAACTGGCTGGGCAACAGGAGACAGAGAGTAGTGGTGGAAGGGAGTGTCTCAAAATGGAGAAAGGTGACCAGTGGTGTTCCACAGGGATCCGTGCTCGGACCACTGTTGTTTGTGATATACATAAATTATCTGGACGAAGGTATAGGTGGTCTGATTAGCAAGTTTGCAGATGATACTAAGATTGGTGGAGTTGCAGATAGCGAGGAGGACTGTCAGAGAATACAGCAAAATATAGATAGATTGGAGAGTTGGGCAGAGAAATGGCAGATGGAGTTTAATCCAGGCAAATGCGAGGTGATGCATTTTGGAAGATCTAATTCAAGAGCGGACTATACGGTCAATGGAAGAGTCCTGGGGAAAATTGATGTACAGACAGATCTGGGAGTTCAGGTCCATTGTACCCTGAAGGTGGCAACGCAGGTCAATAGAGTGGTCAAGAAGACATGCAGCATGCTTGCCTAGATGCATCTAGACAGATATATGAACGGGCGGGGAACAGAGGGAAGTAGATCCTTGGAAAATAGGTGACAGGTTTAGATAAAGGATCTGGATCGGCGCAGGCTGGGAGGGCCGAAGGGCCTGTTCCTGTGCTGTAATTTTCTTGTTATGGTACCTTCAATTTAATACTCACCCTTATTTCCTTAGATATCCACGGTCGATATTTCCTCTTTCTACTGTCTTTCCTTTTTGTTGGTATAAACTTTTGCTGAGCACTGTGAAAAATTGCTTGGAAGGTTCTCCACTGTTGCTCAACTGTTTCACCATAAAGTCTTTACTCCCCGTCTACCTTAGCCAGCTCTTCTCTCATCCCATTGTAATCTCCTTTGGTTAAGCACAAAACACTAGTGTTTGATTTCATCTTCTCACCCTCCATCTGTATTTTAAATTCCACCATTTTGTGATCGCTCCTTCCGAGAGTATCCAGGACCAGATCTAGGATTGCTTGTTCCCTCGTAGGTTCCATTACATACTGTTCTAGGAAACTATCATAGATACATTCTATAAACTCCTCCTCAAGGCTGCCTTGACCGACCTGGTTAAACCAATCGACATGTAGATTAAAATCCCCCATGATAACTGGTGTATAATTTCTACATGAATCAGTTATTTCTTTGTTTATTGCCTGCTCCACCATAATGTTATTATTTGGTGGCCTATGGACGACTCCTATCAGTGACTTTTTTGCCTTACTATTCCTGATTTCCACCCAAACGGATTCAACCTTATCCGTCATCCCTCACTACTGCCCGGATGTCATCCTTAAATAACAGAGTACACCACCTCCCTTACCATCCACTCTGTCCTTCCGAATAGTTTGATACCCTTAGATATTTAACTCCTAGTCGTGATCACCTTTTAATCATGTTTCAGTAATGGCCACTCAATCTTAATCATTCACGATGATTTGCGCCATCAACTCATTTACTTTATTCCGAATACTATGAGCATTCAGGTAAAGTACCCTTATGTTGGCTTTTATACCTCCCTTTTGAATCTTAACACCTCTATCAGTAACCTCTCCTAAGTTATTTTTCCTTTTAACTTTTCTCCTAATTTTCCTTATCGTTGAACCTTTAGCTTCATGTAATAACCTGCTGCTTCACTTTCCATTCATGTTTTTACTTCCTGTTTTATTCCTTGTAGTAATACTGGGCTTATTCACTGAGCACTCCTCAGTCACTGTACCCTGTACTGTGGCCCTTTTTGATTTTTGACTATGGCTTCTCTGCCTTAGACTTTCCCTCTTGCTGTTTTTTGTTTCTGTCCCCATTCTACTTCCCTCTGACTTCTTGCATCGGTTCCCACCCCCCTGCCACATTAGTTGAAACCATCCTCAACAGCATTACCAAACACCCAGCCTAGGACATTGGTTCCAGTCCTGCCCAGGTGCAGACCATCATGTTTGTACTGATTCCACCTCCCCCAGAACCGGTTCCAATGCCCCAGGAATTTGAATCCCTCCCTTTTGCACCATCTCTCGAGCTATGCATCCATCCCATCTATCCTTGACATTCCTACTCTGACTAGCACATGGCACTGGTAGCAATCCTGAGATTACTACCTTTGAGGTCCTACTTTTTAGTTTAACTCCAAACTCCCTGAATTCAGCTTGTAGGACCTCATCCTGTTTTTTACCTATATCGTTGGCGCCTATATGCACCAGGTCAGCTGGCTGTTCACTCCCCCCCCCCCCCCCCCCCATTATGCCCTGCAGCCGCTCAGAGACATCCTTAACCCTTGCACCAGGGAGGCAACATACCATCCTGGAGTCTCGATTGTCCAGGCTTCTGAGACATACGGGCAAGTGCATAGAATGTGATGAGTTTTTTCCTCGTTACAAGCTTTGTTAACACATTCTTCATCTTCAGGAAGCTTGACAACACCATTCAGGACAAAATCCTGTTTGATTGGCACCCCATCCACCACCTACAACATCCACTCCCTTCACAATGAACACACATTAGCAACAGTGTGTACCATCTAGAAGGTGTACTGCAGCAACTCACCAAGGGTCTTTTGACAGCACCATCCAAACCTGTGACCTCTACCACCTGGAAGGACAAGGGCAGCAGATGCATGGGAACAGCACCACTTATAAGTACCTCTCCAAGCCACTCACCATCCTAATTTGGAACGATATCATGGTTCCTTTACTGACACTGTGACAAAATGCTGGAAATTCCTCCCTAACAGCACTCTGGGTGTGTCTACACCACAAAGACTGTAGTGGTTCAAGGTGACAGCTCACCACAATATTTTCAAGGGCAATTAGGAATGGGCAATAATAATGTTGGCTGAGCCAGCGATACCCACATTCCATGAAAGAATTTTAAAAATCTACAGCTAGTGTTTGCAGTTTGAGGAACTTCAGCTCAATTGATGAAGTGTTCTTGCAGCTTGTGTGGGTGAGAGTTGCGCGTTGATCCGATTCCGACGCATCAGCCTCCACTGCCATCAGGTTGAAGGATCGCACCCTGCGCCAGCGGGAGGATGCAAATGGGTCATTGAGACCACTTAGCTTGCCAAGCACCTTGGGCGGGATTCTCCACTCCCGCGCCGAAGTGGCCGCGCCGTCGTGAACGCCGTTGAGGTTCATGACGGTGCGAAACGGCCCCGGTCCCGACCGATTCAGGCCCTGACAATGGGCCAGGATCGGGGCCGCGTCATCTCCACGCACCAGGCCTTGTCGCCTGTGTAAAAGCGGCGCCGCATAGATGACGCGGCCGGCGCCGCATAACGTGTGTCATCCGCGCATGCGCGGGTTGGCCGGTGCCAACCCGCGCGTGCGTGGTTGCCGTCCTCCCCAAGTCGGCCCCGCAAGAAGATGTATGACAGATCTTGCAGGGCCGCGGAAGGAGGTCCTCCTTCAGAGAGAGCCACCCCACATCTGAGGTACCCCCCGGTGCAGGATCCCCCCTTGCCCCCCCGCAGGCCGCACCCCCCAGCGTTCACGCACCGCTCACGACTGCAGCGACCAGGTGCGGACGGCGCCGGGGGGAACCCGCCGTTTTGGCCTGGCCGCTTGGCCCATCCGGGCCTCAGAATAGCGGGGGTGCCGGAGAATCGCCATTTTCGGTGTCTCCGGCGAATCTCCGGCCTGCGGCCCGCGAAACCTGACCGGGCTGTTCCCGCCGCTTGGAAGAATCATGGGAGGGCGTCGGACCGGCATCCCGGGAAATCTTGGCGGCCCAGGCGATTCTCCCAACCGGCGTGGGAGTGGAGAATCGCTCCCCATGCATGAGAGACGTCCTGGGTCGTGGTTGGCCTCGGAGCAGAATTTCCGGCTGGTTGGCCAATTAACAGGTAGCGAGCGTGAAATGCGCTTCTGTGAAAGGTTGAGTGGTGCCAGGGAAGGCATGAAGAGGGTGGGCGCCGAGAAAAGGGAACGTGCGGGCTGGCGTTTCTCCTGTGCTCCCTCAGGGCTGAGCCGTGAAAAATAGATCATGACGGGAAAACTATGCAGCAAGTATTTAGGCAGCACAGTCAAACGCAAATCTCAAGTCCCCAGTCACCTTTCCAAAATTTTATTTGAGTCCTGGTAGTTTATCATGCCCTGGATTGAGGTTGCAGCTAAAACGTAAAGGCTGCCTAACCAAGCAGCCTGCCGGCCAAACATAAAAGCAGGCAGACCACGCAATATTGCATTCAAGTGGCTCCTTAATGGCCCAAAACGTCTGCTTGATTGTCAGCAGTCACGTGTCCAATCTCACGGACGCCCGCCAACCGAAATATTGGACGAGTGCATGATGACAGCGGGGTGAGGGTCCCCATCTTTTCCAGCGATTTCACACGCTCCCAGGTCGGGCCGCGCCTGCCCGAGCAACGTACAATTCTGGCCAGGTATTTGGTAAAGCACTGCAAGGATGGAAAGACAGGAAGAATAAATGAAATCTCCAGCAACCGACTGAAGTTCACATCAGATGATAGGACAAGAGTAACGCAGAGATTGTTATGATCATCGGGTTTCGTAAATTAGAATGGCAATTCTAAATGGATTCAAAATGGATGGAAGGAGAGAAAAGAGAGAGAGAGAATCTAAATGGAAAAAGAAAGGGTGGAAGGACAGAATGGGAACTGCACAATAACTCATTTATATTTGTTTGGAGTCACTAGCTTTCGGAGCACAGCTCCTTCATACATACAATCTACAGTGCAGAAGGAGGCCATTCAGCCCATCGAGTCTGCACTGGCTCTTGGAAAGAGCACCCTACTCAAGCCCACACCACCCTATCCCCATAACCCAGTAACCCTTTTGGGTCACAATCGCGAAAGAGCAAACGGGACTGAATTTGTGAGTATGACAGTAAGAGAGAGGCAAAGGTTTCATGATTCTTTTATATTGACAATGTGTGGGTGATTCAGGATTAATCTACTTCTAGCCAGGGTTGGCCAAAGCAGACAGCAGAATTCATGGCAGTCAGGCTGTCATGGCTGTAAATCACAAACTCCCACATATTGATCGCATCCTGTAATGGGTGGAATGTACGCACAGATCACTGCCAGATCATCACTCTCAAAACCATACAATTTGATTATAAGTAGATGGGGTATGAATGAGTTAACATCCCCTCCTGAGCCTTTGTGCTCGTTATTGTAAATTATCTTCTGCTCCCTGTGGGTGTTTCGCACAGAATTCCAAATACCAACACCAGTATCTGATCCAACTGACACAAAAGCACGGTTTAATTTGTTTTTAAAAGAGGAAGCATGAAACACATAAATCAATTCACACAAGATAGGTTGGTAGGGTGCCGAAGGAATTTTAAAAAAAGTTCACAAAATTATTGTTTGAAAACGTTTTCGCTTTCCTACTGCAGGTTATATTTTGGAAAATCCAAGTCATAAATCATTTGCTTGAAGAGATCTGAATACATTTCACAACTTCACATAAACTGAATTAACTAAAATGTGGTTTAAGCTCGAGTCCAATGACTGAAACAATAACAGTGCTGCATTATGCTGGCGTATCCAAATTCCATTCACAGTCTGTGCTATGTTAGCTGTTCTCAGCAGGGAGAGTGTGAACAGTGGGCTAGATTCTCTGCCTCGCGAGGCTGGGTACACAAATCGAGGTGCACGATTGGGGTGCTGTGCTCCGGTCCCTCCCTGGCAGCGAAAATGAGGTTCGCGCCCCATGCCAGTGGGGGCATGCAAAACCGGCATTTTCATGTAGTTAAATGTAATTATCAGGTTGGACACAGTATGTTCCGCCCTTCCACGATGCTCCGCCCCTCTCAGGCGGATGTCACACACACCTCAGGACCACCAGCTGTCTCCGAGCCCTGCTTGCCCACTGCGCTCCTGCTCCCATCCATCCTGCCCCCGGACAGGTTGTAACAACCTGCGTGGACTCACATCACACTGCAGCTAAGCAGGGGTCACAGAGCCTATCCCTGACATGGGTGGTGGCAGCCACCGGTAGCATTGTTGACAGGGATGGGTGGTGAGCATAGAGGCCCCCACATCACAGGCCCGGTGCTACTCACTGATGGGGACAGGGATGTAGTGTGGGGATGGCGAGGGGTGGGGGTGGGTTTGGAGGGGGGGACATGTAGAGGGTGGTAATGAAGTACAACTCAGGGTCACCATGTCACCTGTTGGATTTGGATGGGCAAGGAAATACTCATCTTGCCAACATGTCTTTTCTTTTCACCCCCTGCAGAGAATTAATTTTGGAGTACAGCAAACTATGCTTGCTATCTAACTGGAGGGTGGAGGTACAGGGTCTGCTCAGGGAGGTCCATGCACAAGAGAAGCCTATCCCAAAAGAGCAGGGGCCAGTTGGTGAGGCTCGAGTTGGTTACGACTTGCCTCAATCCTCTGTCTGAAGGTTGTTAAGGCTGGACTGGGTGTAGAGTGGGTGGTGGTGTGGCAGGGCCTCCAGGACACTTGAACGTTCCACCTGGGGTCACCCTTGGAGAGGTGGCATGGAATAGGAGCAGAAGTATGAGGCTTAACTAGTGAATAACCCGTCAATGCTCAACATCTCCATAACCGCCCCCAACCCCCCACCCCACCCCCTCAGGCTTGTGAGATGGAGGGCCAGCATACATGCAGGGACAACCCAGGCAGATAGTGAATGTGATCCTAAAGGCAGGAGTCAAACTTTGTCAAACGATGAGGAACACCAGAACCCATCTCACAGCAAGTCACTATCGTCCCGTGGACATGACTCTCACGTACGTGTTGAACCCATGCCAACTTAACTGGTATCTAACTTTCTTATCATAGTTGGCCAACCGCTCCCACTAGGTAACCCGGACAGCACATCAGACATGGAGGCTGCCTGCTGCTTTTCTCGCCCTCTAACCGGAGATCTCTTTGGCGACCGTCCTCTGGAGGGCCTGGACCTGGATATGTATGGCCGACTTTCAGGTGTCACAAGTAACGATGTATCACCTTATTCTGCCCGCTGACCATGAGAATCGCCAGTGTCAGGTGGGGGGGAGGGGGGGGGGGCGGGCGGGGGGGGCGGGATTTAGAACCGTTGCAGTGTTCTAGTACCAGTCCTGGTGGCCGGCCCTCGTCTGAACCAGGATCTTGATACCCTCAAACATGGAACACTGAGACTGGGATCGCACCCTCAACAAGTGAGTCATGTCCCTCATTGCCTTGGTCATGTCCCTCTGAGACTGTGCCATGAGCCTCTGCACCTCTGATCTGTCCCTTTGTGACTGGCCCAGGTCAGCCAGCACCCGACCAATTCTCTTGATGCCCTCAACTCTGACCCTTTATGATTGGGTAGCGCCGCATCAACATCCATGTGGGCACGAGACGTGTCCGCCTGTGACTGGGCTCCCCTGGCCAGCGCCTCAGCCATCAGCCGCAGAGTGTGCCCCATGCCTTAGACGTCTTGATCCATGGCCCTGTCTTCTTGACCCAAGGCTACTGTCGGGGATGCCACCCGTTCAGTGTTGGACTGTGTACCACGGATTGTCGGCATAATCGCCTGCATCTGAAGGTGGTTGGACTCCTCCAGCTGCCCCTGCAGACACTGGAAAGTTGCTGACAACCCCTCCTGTAAATCCTGGCTGTGTTTGCATCTGTACCAGTCGCGAGACCATACTTTCCAGAAGTGCAATACTTGACTGGACTGCAGCTCTTTCCTGGGATCACCCAGCCCTCCTAGCACCCGTTCCCTCAAGAGTCCCAACCTCCACCTGATGTGGACACCAGAAGGTGACCCAGGATCCTCACCACTAAAATTCCCCACCGAGATGATAGTCTCTGCAATAGTGGAGGGTTCAGGCGACAGCAGTGACAAGAAGCCGATGTCTTCTGTGCTGGGGATCTGGCTAGGAGCGAGGTACTCTTTACGGCACGGCCTCGTCTGATGGTGATCCTACAAGAAAAAAGGCAAGAGACCTGGTGAGATCTCAGGAAGGAGTGGTCTGTGGGGGAGGGGCAACTCCCTTGCTACAGGGACATAATTTTGCATTAGGGGCTCACTTGATTGCTGCATGGCCACCTCCGCCATGGAGATAGCCCTCTCATCGTGCTCTCCGGCTGACTCCAGTGCCCTCTGCCCCTTGGGGGTCTGTGCTCTGAGGTCCACTATGCCCCTGCTGGTTTTCTCTTGCTCTCTCTGATTATGGGCTGCCTTGTCCTAGGGGACAGATAAAGGACATGGTGAGACACATGGCGACGAGTTACACTGGGGGCCTGCAACTGGTGGCATGTGTGTGCAAGGCACCTAACCAAATAGAAAAACACAGGTGTTGGGGTTCGATGAATGGTGGGATGTAAGGGAGATGCAGGCAGGTGGGCTTTGGTTGGCCTCTATGGGAATGGGGGTGAGGGGGGGGGGGGGGGGGGGGAGGTGAGGTGAGGCGTGAGGGACAGGAGTGATGTCTGTGGCACAGAGGTGGGACACACCTGAGCTGCCCTAAGGAGGTCGTTCATCTTCTTCTGGCTTTACATGTGGGTCATTCCGGTGAGGCTGCCAGCACTCACCGCCTCTGCCAACTCCTCCCAGGCCCGGTTCAGGATGGTGCGCTTGAGACTGCTGCTTACCCTGGTGAAAAGGGTTTCCCTCCTCTCCTCTATCGCATCCAGCATTTAATCGAGATTCGCCTCGGAGAACGTCGGGGCTGGTCTCCTCTGTGCCATCTTCTTGGCTGGAATGAGAGTGGAGTGGAGTGCTTATAAGCAGCTCCAGCTTGACAGGCTCTCCAGCACCAGTACCGGCATCAGTGAATCAGATGGCGGCGGCAATGGAACACAAATCCCACTCAATTCAGTCCCAGCGACAACACTTAGTCTCTCAAATGGTGAATATCGGCCAGTATAACGACTGACCAATTTCTCTGGAACAAGCAAACCGAACAGAATTATAAGATAAAAGTCTTTGATATTAGCACGGGATTGTCCAGTTACTTGTAGAGTAGCTGCTATAAATCTCAAAGCAGTTGGGGTTAATCCGAGAAGATTATTTTAATTTTTTTCTCTCTTTTGGTTTTCCACCAGTTTTTTATCTTTCCACTGAAATCATTGATTCCTTGCTGGCTGGGGTATGTCTTCCAGAGGAGCTGCCAATTGACCATTGCACAACTATGGCTGAAATCCTCTGCACCTAAACCCTGTCTGAACAGTGGGACTATTTGCGGGTCAGGGGCTTGATTCACTAATGGTTGGGAGTTCCGAAAGCCACATATTAGCATCCCACTCTGGTTTCCCTGAACAATCAGGGAAGGCAGGTGGGCTGACAGATCCAGGGCTGGATTCTCCGATTTTGAGCCAAATCCAGAGGAAGTGTCTAGTTTTACGATGAAAAGGTCGGCGGCGCCCCATGCGCCGCCCGGTGGGGGCTAGCAGCCGCGCCACGTAAAACCCCTGACATTCCCGACAGAAACGGCTGGAGAATTGCTGGGTCCATGGTCGCACCGTACACCATGACAATGGCCGCGCACGGACCTGGCCTGCCAGATACTGCCCCCCTGTAATCCCCCTCGTCACCCTGAACCACCCCCCCACCAGTCCCCCCAGCCCCCGCCAAAGCCCCCCCATCCCCGGCCAGCGGAACGGCTCCCCCTCCCCCTCCCCCCCCCCGACTGTGGCGGCGCCATACGAGGATGATGAAAACTCAAGAGCACAAGTGATCCACGCTGTCGTGAAATCAGCCCATCGGGGGTGGAGCAACGGGGAAGGGCCTTCAGGTGACGTCCTGAGGCCGACCCAACGGCGTGAGGCATACTCACCAATGATTCCGTTTTGGAGTGGGCGCCACCCCCGATTTCGGCATCAAAAGGGATTCTCCACCCGTTCGCCGAATACGATTTTGGCGTCGGAAAGGGGAGAATCCCATCCTCATTCTGTCAAAGGAAGGATTTCTAATTAAAGGAACTATGACTAGGGTTCTATCGGCTCACTGACACTTGGATTTTTATGATTTCAGCAACCACAAGAATAGGGTAGGTGCAATATGGTTACGGGATGTACAGAAGGGGTTGGGTGGGAAATGTCTAGTTACCATGTTGATGTTTATGTTATTATTATTTTGTTTGTTATTGTTATAAAGATTTTGCAAATGCTTCAATAAAAATATTTTAAAAAAAAAGAAAATACTTTGCAAGTATGGGCATTAATACATCTAACATTTAGTTAAATCAGTTCCTTTCTAACCCGTGCACACATATGCAATACAGAACACACACAATTGTGTGCTAATCCAAGTGGATGAACTAGTTTATAATATTCCGAAGCAGCAATCACTCAGTAAGATAAATTCCAATCAGTGCTTATCAAATTATATGAGTTTATCACAGCCGCCTGCTGACTGTTCTTGTGCTGCATGATGATCACCCTCAATATGAGAATGAAAAATATTTCCTGGATATATTATTAAAATGTATTTTTTTATTTTATAAGTTTAGAGTACCCAGGTTTTCTTTTCCAATTAAGAGGCAATTAAGCGTGGCCAATTCATCTACCCTGCACAAGATGGGTTGTGGGGGTGAAACCCATGCAGACACAGGGAGAATGTGCAAACTCCACAATATTTCCTGTATATTGTATTTAAATTCAAGAATCTTTTTTTGGGGGGAAGACATCTAGTTTTTGCCATAAGGTACTGAATTTAGATTGGTTATGGATCCACAAATGTTGATTGCACTTTGGCACATTATTCGATAGACCATTCTGTGAACCCAAACAGGATTTAAGTACCAACTGGCTAATCGACCGTGGTCATCACATCCAGCCAGATTCTGTCCACATCAACTAGATTTACACACATACACTTTCCAACTGGAGTCACTGTATAGCAATCAGGAGTTGACAGGAAACAGTGAGGGACAGAGGACTGTTCCCCATTATTTAACCTAGGTGGTGTTGAGGCAAATCGCAACGACCCTATTGCCACTGAACTAAACTCAGGACAGGCTGGAGTTAATCGCTGGAATTCTATTTTACCGCTGGCTGGGTTTCCCAGTGGCACGGGGTGGCTTCATTGGGAAATCCCACTGACATGTTGCGGGATGAGAGAATCCCGCCACCAGCAATTGGCACGCCGTCGAGAAACATGTGGCTGGAGGACTGAAGAATCTCACCGAATATATTGTTAACACGTAGAGATTAAGAACTGTTTTCAGGCTTGTATGTGTGCAGGAACATGAAAGAAGACAGCCATATTTTAAAAAAACTTTGAAAATAGCTTCCTGAAGTCAAACAGCAGCATTTATTACATGTTTTAAATGTACTGACACATAAAGAAAGGTCAAGGAGAATATTTTACCGACTGTAGGAGTGGTGGCTGCACTCAGTGAGTTCGTCGAAGATATGGAGGAAGTGCTTTCTGCTCGAGCTAATGGTGCTACGGGAGGAGGGCTAGATGAATGTATTGGAGGACTAAAAGACCTGGACTGCAAAACACAAACAAAAAATCGCTGGTTATTGAATTGTGCCTTAATGCAGATCAAATTATACATTACCACATCAAGTTCCTAAATAAACATTTCATCATTTTGTTCATGAGATTCGTAAGACATAAGCAATGAAACCCATAGTAAGCTTGAAATTATACTAATTAGTCTTCCTATTTCCTCTCTTGTAGTTCCGTGGTTACTGGCAGTCCTCCAGAACTTCAAGTCAACTTACTTTGTATGTGAGCCAAGACAATGAGTGTTTTCAGATTATTGAACTGTGATTAGCATCACAGCCAAGCCCGATGTTAACTTTATCCACTACCTCAAACACAGAATCACTGAGAAGAAATCAGGAGCAGAAACATTGGCTGAATATTTTGATAATTAAGGAATACTCGAGCGGGAATCTGAACCCGGGAGGATGGATGCAAGGTTGTGAGGCTGGGATGAGGGAGGGGTGAAGGAGATAAAGGATTTGTTTTTGGAGGGGAGGTTTGCAAACGTGGAGAAGTTGAGGGGAAGTTTGGGTTTCTGCGTGAGTAGAGTTCTCGGTATATGCAACTGCGGGACTTTGCTAGAAAGGTTTTTCCGCCTTTCCGATAGCGCCTGGCCCTCATTGTTGGAAGAAGTGCTGTTGGTAATGGGGTTGGAAGGTGGGGTCGTCTCGGCGATTCATGGGAGGATTTTGGAGGAGGATAAAGTGTCTATGGGGGGGGGGGTTAAGGTCAATTGGGCGGAGGAGTTGGGGACGGCACTGGAGGAGGGACTGTTGTGTGAGGTGCTGCAGAGGGTGTATGCCTCAACCTTGTGCGTGAGGCTGGGATTGGTACAGTTGAAGGTGGTGCACAGGGTGCATTTGATGAAGTTAAGGATGAGCCGGCTGTTTGAGGGGGTAGAGGGTACTTGCGAGCAGTATGGGAGTGGTCCAGCTAGTTATGTGCACATGCTCTGGTCCTGCCCGAAATTGGAGAAACGTTTGGGGTCATTTTTCAGCATCATATCGCCGATCCTGCATGTGGATTTGGAGCCAGGTCCCCTGGGGCCCATATTTGGGGTGTCGGACCTGCCAGAGTTGCAGATGGGAGCGGGGGCAGATGTTTTAGACTTCACCTCATTGATCACTCGCAGGTGGTTTTGGTTGGTGTGGAGGTCAGCTTCTCTACCCTGTGCCTCAGCGTGACTGGGGATCTAATGGAGTTCTTACATCTTGAGAAGGTGAGATTTGACCTAAGGGGGGTAAATGAGGGGTTCCACAAGAGATGGGGTTTGTTTATTTTGCATTTTGGAGAGCCAGAAGGGCTGTTGCCGGGGGTGGGGGTTTGTTCATGCTAACATTTTAAATAAAAATACTTTAAAAAAACCAGGAATACTCGAGCCAAATTCACCCCTATTGCGATTCTAACTGGAATCAGCAGATGTACAATGGACCAAGATTGAAATGATAACATTAGATGCACATGACAAGTTATTCAACAACAATGACAACCTGTGTTTATATAGCAGTAAAATATCTCATGCTACTTCACAGGAGCTTAGACAAACACATAACCAGATGTTGACCAAAATCTTCATCAAATAGGTAAGAATTAAGGTGCATCTTAAAGGAGGATAAGGAAGTGGAGAGATAGAGGGAGGGAATTTCAGGGTTCAGTACGCAGGCATAGCTGCCAGTGCTGGAGAGAATTGAGGAAGTGACAGAGGCCAGTATTAAGGGAGGACAGAGATCGGCAAGCCTGGGATCTTCATTGCCAGAGGGTGACAGTAGGCTGGAATTGGGTCAGCTAATCTGGGAAAGAGGTCAGAGGCACCCACAGGGACTGGTGGGTGGCAGGATGGGCTGTTTAAAAGGCCCACCTCAGTGCTATGGATCTTCGTCCCAATTAAAATCAAAATACTCCTCACACTACTCTCACCCTCCACAGTCTTCGCATGCCCCATTCATAACACCTCATGCTCCCACTGACCCCCTATGACTCCTCATGCTGCCTATGCTAAACAATGGCACTTCCATGCCCACTGATCCACAATACACTCTACAGAACCAAAGAACCCTATAGGGACAATAGGTTGTGTAATGGCATTTATTTAAAAAGTCATTAATTTATTTATTTCCACTATGTAAAAAAAAGTATTTTTCTTAACAGAAATAGAAGTGTCATCATCCAGTCCCTTTAATGTATCAATAACAGAAACTGAAAACCCTTGGAATATCTTAATTTTGTGTTATTAATCATTGTGAAATTGACAACAGAGATCAGTTACCCAGAGCTGTCAATCAAGAATTTTCTTCTTGGGGCTCTGGTGATTCAACAGTTTGCTGGATGTCTGGGTACTCTGCCAAGCCTCAGCATGTATTCTGAGAGTTTAGACTTCCATTAGAGTACTAATACAATTGAGCCCCAGGGAAAACATTGCTTGATTTGCAGTTCTGGCTCTCTGATCTCCACTGTCACTTTTACTGTGTTTATTTGCCATGTATAATGGGTAAATGGGCATGGACATGCCATAGCTTTGTATAAATGCATGATGGGCCATTGGGAGGGGGGTAGTTAGAAGGGTATAGATTGGCAGAGGGGCATGAGGCACCATAGGGGCTTGAGGAGCCATGGGGGTGTTGGGCAGTTCAATTACATATGAATTCCCAATGGATTCACAGATAATTTATTAATTTAAGTTCTGTATACACCTTATTGTTACAGAAGAAAAATATTCCCAAATTTCTTTTCTACAAAAATCAATAACAAGAGTCAATGCTAAAGTGTTTTGTAAAACTAGATGATAGAAGAGGTTAAAAATAACCTTGGGTACTTAAAGCAGTTTCTATTGCCAATGAGGAACACTTTGATACATTTCAGATGGGCAAAAGGGACACCTAGCCTAGCCTAAGTGTACAGAAAACCAGAGTGAACTGATGTACTGTAAAACGTAAGTAAAACTTGCATCCACTTTAGACTAATTTAAGAGGCCGAGAGGAAGCTTGCCCTTGCTGCTAAGTTGACAGATAGAGCCATACGGAGACCCGGTCTTCTTTCTCCACAAAAACAAGTTGCATTTTTTAACGTAGGAAGTATTTCAAGGTGCTTTACATGGACATTATAAAAACATGTTTGACACTGAGCCACGTGAAGAGAAATTAAGGTTACAGCAGCATAGTGGTTATACTAGTAATCATGAAGCTTCTTCCAATAATCCGGAGCTGTGTGTTCAAATCCCACAAAGGCAGCTGGGGAATTTTAATTAAATACATTTGGAATTAAAAAGCTGCTCATTAATGGTGGATATGAAACTAGCAGATTGTCATTAAAAACCCAACTGCTTCATTGATGTCTTTGAGAAAAGAAAACCTGCTGCCCTTTCTTGACCTGTCCCATATGTGATTCTAAACTCTCCTCTGAAATGGTCTAACAAGCCTCCCAGTCATATCAAAAACTATAGAAAAAACTAGAATGCACATGCCTGCAGTGGTGCTTAAAGGTGGCTTTTCGGCAAATAGGGATGGGCAATTAATGGCCTTCCCAATAGCACCCACATCTCAAATTTGTGTTTTTAAAGTTAGGACAAGTGACCAGAAACTTAGCCGAAGAGATAGGTTTTAATGGGTCATCTTAATAGAGAGAGGTTTAGGGAGGTTATTCCGGAGCTTGGGCTCTAAGCAGCTGAAGGCCACAAATGGTGGATGTGCACACAAGAGGCCATATTGAAGGAACGCAAGAGATTTTGATCCATGGGTGGGGCATGAGGAGTGGGTGGGGGGCGGGGTGAGGGGTGAGGGCTAGAAGGCCTAATATTTCACAAAACATTGGGACAAGGTCCCTGAGAACTGAGGCGTGCGTTTTAAATCATGGCCAACTTCGATCTGACTCCATCTGCAACCACCATCGCCCACAGAATGAAAATGGCACCATTCGGGACACATTTTCCCAGGATTAGAAATTTCACAACTTGAGCTGGCCACCTCACTAGTAAAAACTGGCCCCATGTCTTAATTGTAACGCAGAGCCAATATCATGACTGGATATGACTGGACTTCACCCACATACTTATGAGGAATAGCTGATATGCCTATGTTTAAAGATTGTCAGAAAAGTATTCTGCCTTTTAGTAAGCTATCGCTGCCCAGTTCACTGGACTGTGTGGCTCTGAACCACAAAGAGACCAAGTGCAAGAAATGGCTTTCTCTCTGTAGCTTCTGAGTGGGACATTTAACAATCTCTTTCTGTTGCATGCTTATCTTGAATATGACAGGAACACACTAAAACATACCATGTCGGTAACACCAGGCTTTCCTGGAGGCAGTTTAGGCCGTGATGGAGGGCGAGGTGGTGGAGGTGGAGGAGTGTTACTGGTCAAGCCCGATGGTGTAGCTGGACGGGCAGGAGATGAAGAACCTAAAAATAAGTAGACATGGTTTAAAATTATTACAAGTCATGGAGGAAGCCTCAGCAGGAGGGAGCTCGTGTTCCTCTTGGCCCATAAAAAAATCCAGATAAAACTTTTTAAAGCTTCTTTTGACCCTGTCTGATCAATTTCACCCCCCTCTCCCCCCCCCCCCCCCACCCCCCCCCCCCCACCCCCCCACCCCCCCCCTCCCCCCCCTCTCCCACCCAGCAGTGTTGGTGGCGCTCTACTACATTGCAAGATTGGCCATTCTTTGTTCATGATTCATCAGTCAGTATGGTACATGCCGGAAGACTATTCAAATACCTAACTGAACACAATTATTACATCAGCGTCAAGAAAAATAACACTATAAACCAGGTTAGGAAATTAGATATTGAAATTCTTGTATTTCCTCAAGAGCTACCTGAGGAAGAACATATTGGGCTTGGAGGGTGCGCGTCCAGATTTAATAGAATGCTACCTGAAGTCTAAGCTATGAGGGGGGAAACAAAGTATTGCCCGGAATTCAGAAAGTTAACGGGTGATTTGTTTGCAGTATTCAAGATATTAAGGGTAGGGTATAGGGTATATGGGGAGAATCTGTTTCCACTAGTTCAAGAATCTAGAGTTCAGGGGCCTGGTCAAAAAACTAGAGCCTGATCTTTCAAGACTTAAATTAGGGGACACTTCATGAAAAGATGGTAGAAGTTTGGAACTCTCTCTCACCAGATCACAGACTATGGCCTTGTATGGCCTTGTTGAATAATGGAACAGACTCAAGGGGATAAGTGAGTAAAACTCTTGTTCCTCTGTGTTTGAATTTTTTTTGAAAGGGGTTTCCTATGATGGATGCACACTTTAAAGCATGACTCAAATTTAAGGCCGCTTTACTGGCAAGTACAATATTTTTGCTTTGGATTTGCACCTTAATTTTCAAGCTGGCTTCAAGCTAGGGCAAAACTTTATCAGTTCTTTTCAATTGATTCACTTTTTTTCCCCTCCTCTTTTGATGTGCTGATTCTTGTTGTTCTTCATAGATGTGAGATAAAAAAGCAAGTATTGGCAGACTATTCAACTGTGAACAGCATCACTGCCAAATCCAATATTCACAAACTGTACGAGCGGGGAGAATTGCAACTTTCGGCAATGGTGTAAAATGGATGACATCGATTTAGCGGCTCATTATACAAACCAGCCTTCTATTCATTCCCACCCAATTCAATGGAAGAGGAAATTTGATCTGCTGTACATTTCCTATCACTCACTTACACCATCTCCCAGTTACACCCATTACCTTCTAGTAGAATTCACAGGATAGCAATCAGGAATGGGAACCATACCCGAGTTTTCTCCTCCCAGCTGAAGGACACCAGGTAATTCTAACAGCGTAACTGTGAACAGCTAACTCAACACAAAACAATCTGGAATTTACTAGTCTGTATGACCCAGCATCAAAAAAGGCAATGCAATTCTTCATCAATTGAGTAGACATTTTCATTCGCATCCCCATCATCTATGTTTGTGAAAGAAGATTGATATACAAACAAATAATGGTTAATGAAAGCTGCAACATTGGGACAAAAAAGCTATATAACCATAACTCCTCTTATGGTTATAAACCATGGAGAAAATGTGCACTTAGCAAGACATAGATGTGATCTAATTAGACAACAGGGAGGTCTGAGGGAGGTGGTGGAAATTGGCTGACAGGAAGTTGTTTTGGAGAGGTGAAGTTTGTAGCATTGTCAACATTCACCATTTGCTCATGGTTAATGCAGGAAATTTACATTAAATTTCCTGTCTGAAGCACATTCATTTAAAAAAAGTTTCTTCCAATCACTGGACTCAGGAATAAATTGTTAGCGTTGGTAAAACTGACATTCAGTTCTTCACTGCAGTCAATAAAAGCAACACAGGCCAGAGTTCAAACCTGGGTCCTTTTCAGTCAGTATGGATTAGTGCCACACCAATTACCTACCAAGCTATTGGGGAGGTTCATTGTTATTGCAGTTAATAAGTTCCATTGATAGTGATAATGCTTCGCTGACAGCAATGGAGTGAAAATGAGAGATTATGGGGGGGTTTCCGCACTCCCCACGGCATGTTTCTTGTCTATGGGAGGTGGCCTGCCATTGGCGGGATCCTCTGGTCCCCCCGCTGTGAATGGGATTTCCCATTAAATCCACCCACCCACCACCGGGAAACCTGCGATCCCACCAGTGTGAATGGCTGGAAAGGTCTGGCCTATATTTTGTCATAGAGCTGTGAGTTTTGGGTCTCTGATGATGTTTCTGTAAGCCCACAGAGCTGCAGTTGAAAACAAGAAACATGACTTCTATAGTATTGACCCTCCAATGGACGCAACAGCACTCAAAGAGGGGAGAACAGATCTCAGGTTTGGTGGTCCCCACATAAACCCTGCTGCCGTATCAACAACATAACCATGGGTATGGACTGCATAAAGGGAATCTTATACTGACCACAGTTTTATTCCTATTTAGCGATCTCTCCAGCGAATTTGATACCAGATATTCCTAAGTTTTTTTTAAACTATACCACCTCATACAAATGACCATTATTTCAGTTTGAGCAATGAGGTATGAAAGGTAATGAGACTATGGGAGTGCTGCTGGTGCACCTAATCCTGCCCTCATCAGAAACTCACATATGTGGATTTGTCTAGTGGACGGGTGGGTGGCAGAGAGTGTTACTAGATGATAATTTGAAATTAGAAGCTTGGTTAATATATCCTGCCCATAGCCTGTGGCATAGCCTGTGGTGTGGGTAGAGGGGTGGGTGGCCAATTGTCGTACTCGGGCAACGGAGCAGTTGTTGATTTATCAATTGGGCCATCAAAATGATGCATAAAAAGTAACACTGGAATACATTTCTCAGTTCATGCTGATTTTCTTAATTCCTTGATGTGTTGCATGCTTGGTACACACAGCAGGCTGTGCAATATTATATATATTGTAAAGGAACCTGTCGGCCAGTTTCGATAAAAGGTTAGAGGTGAAGCTATTGTGGGGAGGGGTGGGTGGAATGTCACTACAGACTCACGTGCCTTCAAAAGAACACAGAAATAGCAGAGCTTAGCACAGAATGGAACAGCACAAATACGACAGGACAGAAGCAGGAAGAAGCCAATCTTGTTGCTGCCATTGAGGCTTCTCAGTGAAGGCAGGCTCCAGTGTGGACATGCTAGTGCAGTGTTCAATCAAACACCACGTACCACTGCTGCTGGACACGCCACTGCCTGAACTGGGTCCTGGAGAAGATACCACTGTCCTGTAGGTAGGAGGTGGAGGGGGAGGGGGCGTGGTCTTTTGCCCCATAGCGAGCTCTTTCAGGGAGGAGGACGACTCGCTCTTTTCGAACTTGACCAAAGCCTGCTCAGAACATTTTTTCTCACTCCCATCGTGGTCGAGAGGTACAGAAATACTTAGAGGGGCATCGAGACACCTGTTTTCACTCAGAGCCACTGGTAAAACCTCGTCGCTGGCTGGTTGATCAGAGCAATCGATCCATTTGTTCTTCGACAGGACGACTCCAGATCTGGGAGATACAACTGGGCCAAAAATGTCATCCAGGTCATTGATAGATAACAGTTTGTCAGGCTGGGGCTCTGATTTGCCCTGGTCATTCCCTACAGTCTCATGATCTGATTTCGGTAAAGGTTGCCGCGTTGCTGCATCAAGGTCTGATTTGGTGCCTTTCAGATTAGTGTGGTCTTAAGTTCAAAATTCAAGAGTGAAAAAAAAATCAGGAATCAAAAGAACAAAAGATTAAACACAAAGTAAAACTCAAGAACATATACATTGTGTCAAAAGACTGAAAAATTCAATATTAACAAAGAACAAGGTTTGAAACTTTTTTTTTAAGAAATGCAGGAAATTGATTTTCCCGAACATTCTGCCAAATGCTGCCCCACTGGAAGCACTGGCGACCTCCGGTGCCTTGTCCAAGTAACCTTTCTTCATACCTAAGCCTAAATAGTGAGTGCCAGCACATTCTACCATGCAATGCATGTCCTCATCCGACAGCCACAAAAGCACTTTCCAGCAGGGGGCACTAGACACTTCAGTGGGACATTGGCAGATTTATTCTTCTCCTCGAGAGATGCTAAATCTTTGGTAGCACCCTCACTACCCTGACTGAAATCAGCTAACACAGCACATCAAGGATGAACCTGGGGTTGTGCTGGGCTGCACAGCTCAGTTCTGCACTAAGAGTGCACTGGGTGATCTTCAAGGCTTGCGACAAAGACATTGAGAAGTAGCAAAGAAACCACCGAGGTTAAGTACTACAGAATTTGAAAAATTGTTCATATGAAAGTGTGAACTGAGATATACATAAAATAGGCTGAAAATAAAGTCATTTCCAATTAGAGCAGTAGTTTTCCATTGTGTTATATCTTAATTTATGGCTATTCATAGTTACACCGAGCCTACACCACAGAAACAGGCCATTCAGCCCAAACTGTCTATGCTGGCGTTTGCTCCATATAAGCTTGTTCCACTGAAAAGATTGCAAAGTAGTTAAGTGAGAAGCTGACTATTTTACAGCTAAATGTTACAAAGCTCTAAACTACAAATCCCTACCTGAATCCTCTGCCGGTGGTGACCCTGTGCGAGGTGGTGTGGCTGGAACATTTTTTGGAGGAAGTGGAGGAGGAGCTGCAAGGGGGAACCACAAAACAACCAAGAAGTATTACAAATATATCATTTATAAGGTTTGGGACTGTTGTCTAATTTAGGGTAAAATGGCGAAATTAAGTGGGTCATGTGATCTACTCTGAATTCTGCCCAACACCAAGCTTTGGTGCCTTGGTTGATAAAGGTTAAAATGGAACCCAAGTTGTTAAACTGGAAGAAAGTGCAACAATTTATGTCCTGCAGACAATGGCAAGAACATCTAGGCTGACTGTAGGTATATTGTTAGTTTGGTGTTAGGAATGTGAGGCTGCACGGTAGCACAAGTGGTTAGCACTGCGACTTCACAGTACCAGGGTCCCAGGTTCAATTCCTCGCTGGGTCACTGTCTGTGCAGAGTCTCCCCGTGTCTGCGTGGGTTTACTCTGGTTTTCTCCCACAGTCCAAAGACGTGCAGGTTAGGTGGACTGGCCATGATAAATTGCCCTTAGTGACCAAAAAGGTTAGGAGGGATTATACGGGGATAGGGTGGAAGTGAGGGCTTAAGTGGGTCAGTGCAGACTCGCTGGGCTGACTGGCCTCCTTCTGCACTGCATGTTCTATGTTTTATAAACAGTTATACTTTAAACTGTCTATTTAATGCCAAGCTAGAATACAGTCGGGGGGGGGTGGTGGGGGGTGGGGTGGGGGGGGGGGGGGTGGGGGGGGGTGGGGTGGGGGGGGGTGGGGGGTGGGGGGGGGGTGGTGGGGGGGGGGTGGTGGGGGGGTGGTGGGGGGGGGGTGGGGGGGGGTGGTGGGGGGGGGGTGGGGGGGGGTGGTGGGGGGGGGTGGTGGGGGGGGTGGTGGTCAGGAGGAAAGCTTATTAGCATTTCTATCTTGGTACAGGGCCCAGGTGATTCATGTTACCACAGTAATGGGTTTTGAGAACAGCAGAGTCCATAGCAACCTATTGCAACATCAGGATATAAAGTTTTTCTGAGATATCCCTGAAACACACAAAGGCAAAGAACTCTGCTAGAATATGAAAGAAATGAGAAAGTGAATGAGAGAGCAAGGCAGCCAGTCCTGCGCCTGAAGTAGAGAGAATGCTGTCTTTATTATGCAGAAGGAGGGTGGGAGCCCATTGAAAAGACCACATTTGTGAGGATTTAAACTAGGCTGGAAGATTCACCTAGCTTTGGTTAGAGAGTTGAATATCCAGGACACCCTCACTTCAAAAGTCATTTTGGGGATCACATGTTACCTGCTGAGGAAAAAGAAGTAGGCCATTGGGAGCAGAGAGAATAAGGTATTCACTGAAGGGACAGAGTAAAGTATAACTGTGGTGTGGGATTATTAGTCACTTTAAAAGTCACATGAGGGGTCTTTTCTGTGGTTTAAAGTACAAGTTACCTACAAAAATAGCATTAGTCAATGTTGCTTTTAATTTGTTACAGTAAAAGTCTTGAAATCTTGTCATATGATCTTTTTAGTCGTTCACTATTTTTTTACAGTTACCAGTCTCTATAGGGATCTTAACAAAAATGAAACATTATTTGTTGAGTTTTACACTGTTTGGAGTAAAAAGAATAATAACATTTATAATTAACGTATTTTAAAATCTGCTTGTAGATTGGGCAGCTATCATCAAATCATTCTGTATGAGGGCACAGTGTTTCAAAGGAACTATGACTAGGGTTCTATCGGCTCACTGACACAAGGATTTTTATGATTTCAGCAACCACATGACTAGAGTGGAGGCCTGGTACCTAGGTCTCTCACTCTTACCTTGTGGACCCTTGTAGTATTTGAGAGGCTGCATTGAGGTAAGTTCAACGCAGAGAAATCAAAGGCTTCTTCCAAGCTCAGGGTTAGTATTACCCACCACTTATTTTTCTTTCTCCTCTGACACTATCATTCATTGTATGAGATACAGGCCTGGGGCGAAATTCTCCGTTATCGGCGCAAAATCCGCCGATCGGCGCAAAAAACGGCGCAAATCCGACTTGCGTCACGTCGGAAAAACGGGTCGAAAGTCTCCGGCCCGAAATGGGCTAGCAGCGACATAACGGGTTCCGCGCTTGCGCACATGGTTGACGCCGTGCAGCATCATACGCGCGGCACGGCGTGACGGCTCATAAGGCCGCGCTGCTCCCCCCCACCCGACCGGAACACCCGACCGGAACACCCGGCTGGATGGCTGGCCGCCGCTCAGCCCCGAGGTTCGAGTCACGGGATGTGGAGGCGCTCCTGGACGCAGTGGAGCAGAGGAGGGACGCCCTGTATCCCGGGCACGGCCGCAGAGTTGCCCCACGCCACAGCCGGCGTCTGTGGAGGGAAGTGGCAGAGGCCGTCACCGCTGTGGCCCTGACACCACGGACAGGCACCCAGTGCCACAAGAAGGTGAACGACCTCGTCAGAGCAGGCAGGGTGAGCCTCCCCATATCCCCCCTCCCCCATATCCCCCCTCCCCCATATCCCCCCTCCCCCATATCCCCCTCCCCCATATCCCCCCTCCCCATATCCCCCCTCCCCCATATCCCCCCTCCCCCATATCCCCCCTCCCCAATATCCCCCTCCCCCATATCCCCCTCCCCATAACCCCCTCCCCCATATCCCCCCTCCCCATATCCCCCTCCCCCATATCCACCATATCCCCCCTCCCCCATACCCCCTCCCCCATATCCCCCCTCCCCCATATCCCCCCTCCCCCATATCCCCCATATCCCCAAGTGAGCCCTAACCTTAACCTCTGCAATGCACACGCAACCGATGGCGTGCATTCATATACCTGCCTAGCAGTGTTGCCTTTTACCCCTGCCACCACCCCCCCCCCCCCCACAGGAGAAGCGCGCACACAACAATAGGGAGCATGTGAGGACTGGAGGAGGCCCCGCTGATGAGAGGCCACTGACCGAACACGAGGAAAGGGCCCTGGAACTGGTTGGCGGACCTGAGGACCGGGAGGTTGCTGATGCAGAGGTCGGGGGCGTACTAGCAAGTGAGCCACCGACAGCCCATCTCCATATCCCCCCTCCCCTATATCCCCCTCCCCCTTATCACCTGATCACTGCCTGATGTCTAACCATGCATGCTTCATTGTGTATCGCAGGACCAAACGTCCAGGCACCCATCCCCGCAGATGCAGACCGCCCGCAGGATGCCCCTCGGAGGCCACGGGAGACAGAGAGACCCGGACCCTCTAGCATGCGACGCCCGCAGGATGCCCCTCGGAGGCCACGGGAGACAGAGAGACCCGGACCCTCTAGCATGCGACGCCCGCAGGATGCCCCTCGGAGGCCACGGGAGACAGAGAAACCCGGACCCTCTAGCATGCGACGCCCGCAGGATGCCCCTCGGAGGCCACGGGAGACAGAGAGACCCGGACCCTCTAGCATGCGACGCCTGCAGGATGCCCCTCGCACACCAAGGGAGACGGAGAGACCTGGAGCAACAGGGAGACGACACCCCCGTCACGTGCGGGAGCGACCACCCAGCGACGAGGGGGGCAGCCACAGGCCCCCGTCACATCCGAGCCAGGACACCACTACCCAGGACACCACTACCCAGGACACCACTACCCAGGACACCACTACCCGGGACAGCACTGCCCAGGACACCACTACCCGGGACACCACTACCCAGGACACCACTACCCAGGACGCCACTACCCAGGTCACCACTACCCAGGACACCACTACCCGGGACACCACTACCCGGGACACCACTACCCGGGACACCATTACCCGGGACACCCCTACCCGGGACAGCACTGCCCAGGAAAGCCCTACCCGGGACAGCACTACCCAGGAAGACGAAATACCGGACAGTGACTCAGAGTGGATGGGTGGAGACGAACCCCCACCCCAAAGTGCCATGGACTCAGAGTGGGACGAAGAGCATGACACAACGCCACTGCTGTCACCAACACCCTCCACCATCGCAGAAACACTCACCTCGGTTGGGCACTTTAGTGATGAGGCGTCTGGTACACTCACTGGTGCGCACAACACAGCCGTCCCAGTACAGCAGGTGGAAGTAGGAGCAGCAGAGGGGCCGGGCGGTCGGAGGACAGCCCAGCCAAAGCAAACATCTGCCGCCCAGATGGATCCCGGGTTCCTGGAGTTTCCACACCCACACATCGATCCGATGCAACCACCGACCCGGAGACGAGCGAAGAGGGTGACGGCCGGCTTGCGGCGGCTGCAGTCGCAGGTGGAGGAGTCCACCCGCGTCCAGGAGCTGGAAGTGGTGCCGGTCATACGTGCCACCCAGGCCGACACCGCACGGGTGGCGTCCGCGGAGGAGGCAATGGGTGCGACGGTGTCAGACATGGGGAACGGTTTGTGAGGCCTGGGGCTTTCCATGCAGGCGGCGTCTGTGGCCCAGGACATGGCTGCCCTCTCACAGGAGGCCATGAGCTAGTGCCAGCGCCAGATGGCAGAGGCGCTCAAAACCATAGCCCAGTCTCAGCAGGCCATGGCCCAGTCTCTGCAGGCCATGGCCCAGTCTCTGCAGGCTATCGCTGAGGGCATCGGCGCCACTGGCCATGTGCGAGCCGGCGTCGCACTGTCACAGACAGGGTTTGCCAACCCCCTGGGCTCCATGGCTGCAAACCTGCAGACCCCTGTCGATACCAGCACGGGCCTCCAGGACTGGCAGCGCCAGATGTTGGGGCGGGCGTCGGATGGCCAGTCCGTTCGCATCCCCCACCCATGTAGAGGCCTGGGGGCCATCGGGCACCCCGAGGGAGGAGGAGGTGGTGTGGTCCGTCCCGGCTCCCCCTGTAGGGGAGGTCCGGGAACACCGCGACACCTCGGACTGGGTGCATCCCCCCTTCCGTCCCAGGTGCATCGGGTGGGCAACGGGCAGGACAGGCTGGCAGCTCGCCATCCCAGTCGCCCGGGCCGCAGCCTGGCCCATCTAGGCCAGGACGCCCCAGGAAACGGCCGCCAAAGGGATCCAGTGTCAGAGGGCAGGAATCACAGGAGTCCACCTCCAGTTCTGCTGTACCGTCTGGGGAACCACGTAGACGTAGTCAAAGGGCCCGTAAGGCCAAACAATTAGACACTGAGTAAGTTGGCACGGGTGCAGGGCACAGATGAGTTTTAGGGGCTAGGGCACGTGCATGAACTCGTTTGGTTATTAAAGTCAATGTTACACCTACAGAAGCTGCCTTTGTGCTCTGTCCAAAGCGTGCGGGGGTGTCATGTACGTTGAGCGCAAGTGTGTGTGTGAGGGGTAGTCTTACCTCAGCCCCAGGTGAGTCTGCCCCGTTCCCCCTGGGCCGCCATCAACATCCCCCCGGGCAGAGGACGGGACCGTGCGCTGCAGTGTCACAGCCGCATGCAGGGATGGTCCGGGTGGATGGTGGTACTGTGGCCATGGGTCAGACATAGTCCAACGATGTGGAGCCAGGAGCTCACCGCAGGGCGGGTTGTCATCATCCTCCATGGCCTGCAATAGACACGCGTCCACCCGCAACTGGGTGAGCCGGCCCGTTGTGCCGCAGGTGGATTGGCAATGGGGGGGGGGGTGGTGTGCATGCGGGTGGGATGGGTGGGGTTGGGGAGGGTGAGGGTGCTGGGTGGGTGGATGGGTGGGGGGGTGTGGGTGGTCGGCTGTTGCCATGGTGTGCGGTCTGTGGCCATACTACCCGATTCCCACGCCCATCTAGTCAGTGAAGCGGGCGTCTATCAGTCTGTCCCCGTGCCCGCTGGGCCAGCCGGTAACGGTGGACAGCCACCCGCCTGTGTCTACCCCGTCTGTCCTGACCATTACCCCCATCCCCCTCATCTGGGGAGGACTGCGCCTCTTCCTGCTGCTCCTCCACTCCGCCCTCCTCTGCCTGCGGCACATCGCCCCTCTGCTGGGCTATGTTGTGCAGGACGCAGCACGCCACAATGATGCGGCCGACCCTATCTGACCGATACTGGAGGGCGCCCCCAGAGAGGTCCAGGCACCTGAAACGCATCTTCAGCACGCCAAAGCACCTCTCTATCACTCCCCTTGTCGCTACATGGGCATCATTGTAGCGGTTCTCCGCCTCATTGCGTGGCCTCCGTATAGGCGTCATCAGCCACGATCGCAATGGGTGGCCCCTGTCGCCCAGCAACCAGCCCCTCAGCCGGGGATGGCGTCCCTCGTACATGCCGGTGTTGGATGACCGCGACAACACGTATGAGTCGTGTACACTGCCTGGGTAACGGGCGCAGACTTGCAGGATCATCATGTGGTGGTCGCAGACCACCTGTATGTTCATCGAATAGGTCCCCTTCCTATTGGTGAACACGGCCCTGTTATCTGCAGGTGGCCGCACGGCGACGTGCATCCCATCAATCGCGCAATCATGGCAGAGAAGCCCACAGCCCGGGCATGTTGGCTGGCCCGGTCCACAGGGAAGCGGATGTAGCGGTGCGCCATGGCATATAGGGCATCTGTCACTGCCCGGATGCACCGATGCACCGATGTCTGCAATATGCCGGACAGGTCCCCACTCGGTGCTTGGAATGACCCCGTTGCATAAAAGTTCAGGGCCAACGTAACCTTGACGGACACGGGGAGAGGGTGTCCCCCGCCAGTGCCACGCGGTGACAGGTGTGCCAGCAGGTGGCAGATGTGTGCCACGGTTTCCCCCCTCATCCGGAGTCTCCTCCTGCATTCCCGGTCCGTGAGGTCCTGGTATGACTGCCGGGGCCGGTACACACGGGGCGCCCTCGGGTACCTCCGTTGCCGTGGGGCCGCGACGTCCTCCTCCCCCTCCTCGTCCTGTCGGTCAGGTGTCCCTCCAGCCTGGGCGGCTGCCGCCTGCCCCTCTGCGGCAGCCTGCGCCGCCCCTCTGGCACGCTGCTCCTCCTCCTCCTCATCAAGGGCAACATGGACAATAGCGGCTGCCGCCACGGCGGCCAACATCGCTGGATGATCTGAAATCATGACGGCCTGGTGGGGGGGGGTGGGGGGAAACGACGACATGTCATCATTGCCCATGTCCCCTCCTTCCCCCCAGCCAGGTGGCTGGACCGCATGGGTCCAACTGTTGGAGGCTGGCACCTGGCCAGGTGGACCAACTCACTTGCCCTCGCACCCCCCCCTCCCCGGCACGGACCCCCCCCCCAACCCCCTCCCCGGCACGGACCCCCCATCCCCCTCCCCGGCACGGAACCCCCATCCCCCTCCCCGGCCCGGACACCCCATCCCCATCCCCGGCCCGGACCCCCCATCCCCCTCCCCGGCACGGACCCCAACCTCCTCCCCGGCACAGATCCCCCATTCCCCTCGCCGGCACGGACCCCCCACCCATCCCCCTCCCCGGCACGGACCCCCCAACTTCCTCCCCGGCACGGACCCCCATCCCCCTCCCCGGCACGGACTCCCCCATCCCCCTCACCGGCACGGACCCCCCCAACCTCCTCCCTGGCACGGACCCCCCATCCCCCTCCCCGGCACGGACCCCCCCCCCATCCCCCTCCCCGGCACAGACCCCCCAAACCTCCTCCCCGGCACGGACCCCCCATCCCCCTCCCCGGCACGGACCCCAACCTCCTCCCCGGCACGGACCCCCCATTCCCCTCCCCGGCACGGACCCCCCCCATCCCCCTCCCCGGCACGGACCCCCCCAACCTCCTCCCCGGCACGGACCCCAACCTCCTCCCGGCACGGGCCCCCCATCCCCCTCCCCGGCACGGACCCCCCCAACCTCCTCCCCGGCACGGGCCCCAACCAACTCCCGGGCACGGACCCCCCCCATCCTCCTCCCCGGAAAGGACCCCACTCCCGGCACTCCCCCAGAGCCCAGCACACTCTAACCACCACCCCCGCCGCACACACACACACACACAACCCGAGACACACCTCTCCCCACACATTCAGACTGCGGCCACGCCATCGCCTGCCCAGTGGCCAACCCCCCAGGCCATCACTCACCTCCACGCTGGTCGGCGTGAACCTGGAGCACCCGGTCACGCCGATGAAAAGGAGGTTTGATTTACGTCGACGTGAACGGTCATCACGTCGACGGGACTTCGGCCCATCCGGAAGGGAGAATATCGGCAGGCCGAAAATCGTCTGCCTTGCGCAGACCCGTGCCATTCTCCGAAGTCAGCGGCGCCATTAACGCCCCGCCGACCTTTCTCCCTTCGGAGACTTCGGCAACCGGCGGGGGCGGGATTCACGGCGGCCAACGGCCATTCTCCGACCTTCTGGGGGGTCGGAGAATGCGCCCATGGATTGTAATGCAGTAACATAACACAAAGGACCTGAAATCTGTGCTGGTGATACCTGGGAAGTGCTTAGTTTCTGGATGTTATGTCAAGGAAAAGGGGGCAGAGTGAGGGTATGGGAAAGGGTTGTCCATTAGTTAGGTGCAGAAGGAAGCACTGGACGAATGGTAAATCACCGGTGCCATTGTGAAGATGGAGACAGCGAAAGGGTGAGCAGAAAGCTGCTGATTGATCAATCATCTGAGTTCAGGCATTCTGGGAGGGCGTTTCCACAAAAAGACTTGTACATATGACATTTCAGGCCTTCATTTAGGAGTATGCCAAACATGCTGAAAAGTCTGGGGTAACAATGGAGTCCACCAGCTGAATCTTAACCCCTTAATAGAAATGATGTGGAGATGCCGGCGTTGGGCTGGAGTGAGCACAGGAAGAAACAAACCTGTTGGACTTTAACCTGGTGTTGTAAGACTTCTTAGTGTCCTTAATAGAAAAGCATTGCAACAATACCCATTAACTAACAGGAAGCAGTGAGTAACGGTAAGGGCTCTTTCTCACGTTGGAGGGAGGTAACCAGTGGAGTGCCATAGGGATCAGTGCTGGGACCACAACTCTTCACAATACATGTTCATGTTTTAGAAGAAGAAACAGAGGGTACAGTGGTCAAATCTGTGGATACAAAGATGGGAGGGAAGGCAGTTTGTAACAGGATATAAATAGTTTACAGAAAGATATTGACAGGTGAAAAGGGAATTAGATTCTCTCCCATTCCCTTCTTGAGATGGCTGGTCACTAATACGTCTTACAGACAGCTCTGTTCATCCCTCCAAATTCACCAGGCTCATCAGTGAGTGGGCAGAAAATTGGCAAATGGAAACCAATGTGGGAAAATGTGAGATTCTCATTTTGGAAGAAAGAATGAGAAGGCGGATTATTATTTATATGGAGGATGACTGAAGAAAGCTGGAGCACAAAGAGACTTGGGGACCCTTGTTCATGAAACCCAGGAGGCTAGCACACAGGTGCATAAGGTAACAGGGAAGACAAATGGAATGCTGACTTTTATTTTAATGGGCTGGAGTATAAAAGTAGTGTTGCTGCAACTGTACAAGGTACTAGTGAGGCCACATTTAGAACACTGTGTACAGTTTTGGTCCCCTTATTAAAGGAAATATATATCATCATTGGAGGCAGTACAGAAGAGGTTTATTAGGATGATCCCAGGTATGGAGGGACTACCATATGAGGAAAAATTAAACATGTTGGGTCTGTATTCATTGGAGTTCAGAAGAATAAGAGGTGATATGGGGCCCGATTCTCCAGAAAGAATTCAAAGTGTGGTAGCGAGCGGAAACTGCCCCGAGGTTCCTGGCGCTTGGCCCAGCAAAACAGTTCAACGTTGATTGGTCCACTTATGAGGCCCCACGGGTTTCAAGTCGCAAATGAAAGCTCGGCTGCCAATACGCCAGGACGGTGTCACCAGCATCCCGCCCCCCCCCCCCCCCCACCCCCGCTCTAAAATGGTCGAGCAGCACTTACGCAGCACTTGCATAGCCAACCCCACTTAGCTTGCAGCCACGGCGCCAAGACGACCAACCCCAAGGTTTGGAAACACGGACCTGGGGAGGATCCTAGATGCAGTGGAGGCCAGGAGGGATGTCCTGTTCCCCCAAGGTCCCGGAGGGTGAGCCACAGGGCAACCAGTGCTGCCTGAGATGAAGTGGCAGTGGCATTCAGCTTGGGAGGCATGACCAGGAGGCCTGGCCTCCAGTGCCGCAAGGCCAACCACCTACACTGGGCAGCAAGGGTAGGTTGACCCCCTCCCCCCAAAACCCCCCATCCCCCAACATGAACAGCACCCCCCCAATCCTCCATTTGCCCCCCAACCCACCCTTCATCCCCCTCCCTTCACACCACACACCCACCAATGTGAACCACATGTGTGGCTAACGATGCCCTCCCTATGTCTCCGCAAGAGAGGCTCTCCTTCAATCGCCAGGAGAGGGCGCAGACTAGCAGAGAGGTGCCGAAAGTAAGAATCCTCAACATCTTTAAGTTACGGGGGTGGCTGAGGACAGAGCGGTCACCAATGCAGAGATTGGTGCATGTCGCAGAGGTGAGGATCCAACGGGCCCCATCCGGATGGACTGTCACACATGAGTTGTTAGTACCATACTGACTGACCCATCCCTTCCACTGACCACATGTTCATTCCCTCGCAGGTCCTCCAGCCAATGAGATTGATTGGTTTTTAAACAGTAAGGGAATTAAGGGTTATGGAGATAAGGCAGGACTTAATAAATGTTAGATCAGCCACGATCCTATTAAATGGTGGAACAGACTCAAAGGGCTGAATGGCCTACTCCTGTTCCTATTTCTTATGAGATTATAATTTGACCAAACCAAAGATCTGAGTCACAAGTGTTCAATTTAGAGTCATCTGCACTGAGCCTTCAGTAACAGAGGTGCTCAGCCTAATGCATTTTCTATGATTAACTATCTGACTGGAGCTGTGAAACATAGCAATGGTGGAAATTATATGTTGGCCGTCTTTATGGGGCTCATGTGCATTTACCATAAAATAAACTTAAGTATTGCTGATCAGAGGCTGCCATAAGACATTTGTCTTATTGTCTAAATAGTATTGAAGGGTTGCCAGTAAAGTCACACACTTACCCCTCCCTGTCGTCAGTGGACCAGATAAATCATAACTCAAAACACCTCATTTGGTATTTCCACTTGAGTGTTTTCAGATAGTGAGTTAGGACTCACTCCTCCGCATCCTCGCACCATTTTACCTCCCTCCTGCATCCCAGCACCGCTTCCCCTACACTTCCCTCCGCAATGAATGAAGCGTGTGGCTCACGATGTCCCCTCTGTGTCCCCACAGGAGACGCTTGCCCACAACAGATGAGAGAGAGCCAAGATGGGCGGCGGGGTGCCAGACATCAGGGGCGCGATTCTCCGACCCCCCACCGGGTCGGAGAATTGCCAGGGGCCGGTGTGAATCCCGCCCCCGCCGTGTCGCGAATTCTCCGCCACTGGAGATTCGGCGGGGGCGGGAATCGCGGCGGGCCGGTCGGCGGGAATCCCCCGGCGATTCTCCGGTCCGCGATGGGCCGAAGTCCCGCCGCTGTCAACCCATGCCAGCCGGCGTGGATTGAACCACATTTAGGATGGCGGGACACGGCGGCGCGGGCGGGCTCCGGGGTCCTGGGGGGGGGCGCGGGGCGATCTGGCCCCGGGGGGGTGCCCCCACGGTGGCCTGACGCACGATCGGGGCCCACCGATCCGCAGGCGGGCCTGTGCCGTGGGAGCACTCTTTTCCTTCCGCCTTCGCCATGGTCTCCACCATGGCGGAGGCGGAAGAGACCCCCTCCACTGCGCATGCGCGGGGATGCCGTGAGCAGCCGCTGACGCTCCCGCGCATGCGCCACCCGGCAAAGTCATTTCCACGCCAGCTGGCGGGGAACCAAAGGACTTTCCCGCCAGCTGGCGGGGCGGAAATCAGTCCACCGTGGGCCTAGCCCCTCAAGGTGAGGGCTCGGCCCCTCAATATGCGGAGACTTCCGCACCTTTGAGGCGGCGCGATGCCAGACTGATTCGCGCTCTTTTTGGCGCCGGTCGGCGTACATCGCGCCGATATCGGAGAATCCCGCCCCTGAGTCCTGACCCATCCCTCTCACTGACCACATGTCCATATCCTGCAGGACTCCATCCAACAGTGCTGGCCCCTCCGGGGTGGTTCCCCCCATGCCTCCAATGAAAACATATTTTAATAATAATCTTTTTTGTCACAAGTAGGCTTATATTAACACTGCAATTAAGTTGCTGTGAAAAACCCCTAGTCACCACACTCCGGCACCTGTTCGGGTACACAAAGGGAGAATTCAGAATGTCCAAATTACCTAACAGCATGTCTTTCGGGACTTGTGGGAGTAAATAGGAGCATTCGGAGGAAACCCACGCAGACACTGGGAGAACGTGCAGACTTCGCACAACAGTGACCCAAGCCGGGAATCGAACCAGGATATTGGCGCTGTGAAGCAATTGTGCTAACCACTGTACCACTGTACCGCCCTTGGAGGGGCGCTCTGAGGAGACCACCATATTTGCAGCACAGCTGTCATCCCACCCTCCATCAGCACAGGAGACACAAACCTTGTTGGGCGACAGTAGTGGTCAAGCTTCTGGGGCACATTCTGATGAGCACCACACAGTAGCATATCAGGTGGAGGCAGGAACACCCAAGCAAGACAGCAATCGGAGGGCTGCTGGATCCCAGGACCCAACTGGGATCCAGTCAGATGCTGACCCTCTGGACCAGGTTTACCCGGAGCTGATGCAGATGATAAGGTGCGGCCGTGTGTTTCAGAGGGGGATGTCAGCGATACTGCAGTAGGTCCATAGCCGACTGGAGGAGTCCCAGAGGCTGCCGTTGCACTAGATAGCGCAGACACTGCATGGCACCGAGGCCAACACTGCTAGGGTCATGGCCACAGTGGAGAGCCTGGGGCACGACGTTGGCAGCATGAGTGGAAATGTCCAAGGCGTGGCTCAGTCTATAACGCCTCTGGCTGAGCGCCTCGACAGCATATTCCAGTCACTAGAGAATGTCACCCAGTACCAGGTGGACCTTCATGAGGCACTGCGGAGCATGTCCCAGTCTCAGGCTGGTATTGCTGAGGCACTCCAGAGCATGTCTCAGTCACTGACGAGCATCGCTGAGGGCATCGACACTGTGCTGCAGACATTGGAGAGCCGGCAGGGCTGGCAGAGCCAGATGACGCGGGGGCAACCGGGGCATATCCAGCTGCCCCTTCGTCCCAAGGTGAATGTCAGGGCCCTATGAGCACCGACTGGGAGGAGGGGGTGCTGAGTGCCAACCTGGAGCCACCCTACAGAGTGGCAACAGTGGCCACCAGCTCCCCCGGGTTTCCCCCGGAGCGTCTTGGAGTCAGCATCCAGAACATGGTGGCACAGCAGGGCATATGCCACCAATAAGTTAGCTGGGGCGCCCCGGCTCCAGGGCCTCCAGAGGCAAACGGCATCAAAGGCTGCTGGACGCAGTGAGCAGCAGACTGCCTCCACCTCAGATGTGCATCCTGGAGACACACAGCAGTATAGAGCATGATAGGCTAAGCAGGTCGAGGATCACAGATGGTACTTGGGGGGGGGGGGGGGGGGGGAGGGGGGGATAGAGGGGGGAGGTTGGGGAAGGGGGGGATTGTGGGTGGAGGGGGGGAAGGTGTGGGGGAGGGGTGCGGAGGGGTGTGCGGCACTGTTGGGGACTTGGGGCAGTCGGGGGCACATGTACTGCATTAAAAAACGTACCTGAGAAATATGACGCCTATGGCACTGTCTTCTGCAACGCGGGCTGACCACCAATCCCTTGCCCCAGCCGCCTGGGCGTGGTGGTCGTGAATTTTCCCCTCCCTCTCCTCCCTCCCCCCACCCCCAGGCACGCCACGTGTAGGTGATGGGTGTGAGCGAGCACCCAGGCAGGAGCCAAACTATGGCATAGATTGAGGAGCAGCAGCCATTGACAATGACCAGTGGACATCCCTGACACAGTCCCGTTACCCTGGGGTGTGTCACAAAGACCCTGGAAGGGTGGAACAGGGTGTTGTTGAGGGGAAGAAGGGGTGGAGGAGAAGGAGGTACGATAACGGATGAAGCCAGGTCTTATCTGAAGCGGGCAAAAATGAGGGCATCCGTGGCCCTCCAGGCTTTCCAGAACCTCGCTGCTGCTGCCTGTCCTCCGGATGGTCCTGCGGGTCCTCCCCAGGATCGTACCCCAGCCCCTCATGGTCCTGCTCCTGCTCATCCTCCTCAGACGTAGCCGCATGTTCCTCCCCTCCCCACCTCTAGCAGGTCACCCAGCTGCTGTACCAGGTTGTGGAGGGTACAGCAGACCACCACGAAGCGGGCGACCCTCTGGGGGTTGTATTGCAGGGCACCGCCAGAGCAGTCGAGGCATTGGAACTGCATTTTGAGCAGTCCAATGCACCACTCAATGACAGCCCAGGTGGCTGCATGGGTCTCATTGGATTGTGCCTGTGCATTGGTCGGCAGCCTCTGCACTGGTGACTTCAGCCAGATCCTCAGCGGGTACCCCTTATCCCCCAAGAGCCAACCGGTCATCCTGGGGTGCTCCTCGAAGAGGCCGGGGATGTCCAGCTGCCCCAGGATGCTGCTGTCGTGCACACATCCTGGGAAGCGTACACACACGTCATGATCTTCATGTGGTGGTCGCACATGAACTGGATGTTCAGGGAGTGGAACCCTTCCTGTTGATGTAAAGCACTCCCCAATGGCCCGGTGTGCGTAAGGCGACATGTGTGACATTTATTATCTCCTGGACATGGGCATCCAGTCGTTTGCAGAGAATCCTGCTGTCCGGGCATCTTGATGTGCCTAGTCCATGTCAAAGTTGGCATAGTTTTCTGCCCAGGTAAACAGGGCATCCATGACCTCATGGGTGCACTTGTGGGCTGTAGCTTGTGAGATGCCACACAAGCCCCGCTCAAGCCTTTGAATGACCCTGAGGAGTAGAAGTTCAGGATTGCGGCGACTTTGACGGCCACTGGGAGTGGGTATCCTTGTCCTCCGTGAGGACATGGCACTGGTGCTGTTCCGTCCCCTTGTTGAGGTTGAGCCCCCTGTGGCACGCGCTGTCCGTCATCTGTTCAAATGACCAGTGATGCCTGTACACCTTGGGCCGTTGCGGGCCTCCCCCTCTGGATCTCTCCCCAGCAGGGTGGGTGGCCGGGTGTGGGGCGGGATCCGGCACATAGGCTGCCACCTCGAACTTCTGCCAAAGCTGTTGCCACTGCCTTCTCTGGCATCTGGCCTCCTAGCCTGCCAGCAGCACCGCGAGGACAGCCTCCGCGGGGTCCAAAATATCATCCACCTTGTGTAATATCTGTAAGGAACTGGAGAGGGCGTGAGACTGAAAACCAGCGATGCCTTCCACCCCGGACCCTGCATTCCCCCATTGCTCCCCCTCCCAAATCCCCTGCCATCCAACACCCCTGGCCGCAGCGAGGGACCCTGGTCACCGGTTCCCAAGCTCTGTTTTCCAGACATCTGCACGTAACGTTACCTGGACAGGGTGCTAGTCCCCTCCACAGTGCAGTCACCTGCACTTTGGTCACGAAAACTACCTCGGTGCTGGGGCCCAGCCCCTGGGTGTTTGGATGTTGGCTGCCGCGTCTGTGGTGGTTGTTGCCTTAAGTGTTCAGACAGTGTCCAGGCATCACTGTCTGATTGTGATGCTAGGCACGCCTACCCACAGGAATCCACTTGGGATGCATGAAATGATCACTTAGCTACAATTGCCAATTCCCTATGAGTAATAGCCTTCAGACGCCCAACCAGAGGCCTCCCCGGTCAGTGGGAGTTTTAGGGTGGTCGATGGGACAGACAGGCAGGGACTAGGGTTGCCCCCGTTATGGATACACATGATCCGTGGGTGGCTTGGTGGCTCTGGGGGCGCTGAGATACCTCCCATTCCCCCCCCCCCCCACCCAAGCCCAGTGGTGACCTCCCCACCGATGGTGGTCACCCCCCCACCCCCCCGTCACATACCAAGGACACCTCCATGGTCGCTCCCCTACCGCCCCACATCCCCCCCCCCCCCCAAGCACTCGGGCAGCAACCCCACTGTCCCAGGGCTCAATGCCTGGGAGCATAGATGGTTACTCACCTCCTCGGATCCCCACAGCAGCCATTCTGCCAGCTTAACGTTTTCAAAATGGTGTACTAATCGCTGCCCACGTGACCACTTGTTGGGGAGATCGTTAGATCACCAGAGGCCGTAAGATAGGGGGTCGCTCCCGTTTATTGTATGGAGATTGGCTTTAAGTGGTGATTAATGGTTTCTCGCCACACTATGGTGGGGGTCCTGATTTTGCCAACGTGAGCGGGCTGGTTGATCGCAAACCGATCGCCACCCGGTGTGGTTCTCGATTTACCCTCTCCCGCAATCTAGCGGCCTTGCCGCGCTCTTGCTCAAGGGCAACGCAGCCATAAAATCGCGCCCCATGGGTCATGTTCCAGACAAGCTGAAAAAATTGACCACTGCTGATTTTTTCTTTTCCACGTTTTGAATCGTGGGGATCACATAGTGATCACCTCAAGGCATCATTGATTTAATCGGTGCAATCAGTTTGTCACACTGACCTGATGAGGCATTGTCTAGTGCTAAACAATGTTGCTGGAGGGGCTATCTCTGACTAGAACAATACGGGCAGCACAGTAGCACAAGTGGCTAGCACTGTGGCTTCACAGTGCCAGGGTCCCAGATTTGATTCCTCGCTGGGTCACTGTCTGTGCGGAGTCTGCACGTTCTCCCTGTGTGTACGTGGGTTTCCTCCGGTGCTCTGGTTTCCTCCCACAGTCCAAAGACGTGCAGGTTAGGTGGAATGGCCATGATAAATTGCCCTTAGTGTCCAAAGAAAGGTTAGGAGCGGTTATTGGGTTAAGGGGATAGGGTGGAAGTGAGGGCTGAAGTGAGTCGGTGCAGTCTCGATAGGCCGAATGGCCTCCTTCTGCACTGTATGTTCTATGTTCTATATCTATACCCTCATGTCATCCCAATTCATGGTCTTTAAATGTAGTGGAAAGTGTGCAGGGAGCAGATGTAACACTTATTGCATGTGGGCTAACCTGCGAGCTAGATATGAGGAGATGGTGGTGTCGTGGTAATGTCACTTGACTAGTAATCCAGAGACCCAGGCTATTGCACTGGGGACGTGGGTTTAAAATCCTCCCATGGCAGCTGGTACAATGTGAATTGAATGAATAAGTTTGGAATGTAAACGTAGTCTCAGTAATGGTGACCACGAAAGCTATCATTGATTTTCATATCAACCCATCTGGTTCACTAACGTCTTTTCGGGAAGGAAATCTACCATCCTTGCCTGGTGTACATGTGACTCCAGACCCACACAATGTGGTTGACTGTTACCTTCCTTCTGAGTGGCCTTGCATTCCTTAAAGGCTCCCACACAGGCAGAGTGCCAGGCATCATACTGCCACCTATCATGAATGATGCACTGATGAGAAATGGAAGCATCATATTTTCAAAGTCGGCAGAGATTCAGTCAGGGAAAAAAAATTAAAACTTCAACTCTGTCCAAAGCATGTCTGTGCTAGGGCATGGGCCAACGTCTCAGCAGGTAAGTGAAAGTATATCCTTGGTACTTTATTTTCAGATAAAGGAAATGTAGTCACACATGAACAGAAGTCTGTTAATAAATGGATAGGTGCAGGGTTTAGAGAAGGTCTAATCAATGATTGCCTAGCCTCACAGCCTGAAAAGGCAATCTGGCAGTGGCTCCTTCATCTGTGTGCAATAGTTGGTTGTTGCACTTACCTTTTAGCCCTACAACCCCTCGTCCCCTCCAACACATTATTATTGCTGCTTTTGGTGCTTTGTGATTATTCCAATCAGAAAAGCAAAGATATGTAACATGCAGAAGACCTTGATCATTCTGGAGATTTTGTTATTGCTGTATGTGTCCCCTTATCTGGCAAGATATATGCAGAATCTTGGTAACTTCAACAATGATTCCAATTGCTGCATAAACCGCAATGCAACTGTGTTTGGGATGAGAGGATATTCTTGATACAGGAGGCCAACTTCTTTCTTTGTGGGATATGATGACTATAATCTATGGTCTCTATGGACTATGGTCTCCACACTAGTCTTACAATGACTACTACCTGGGAATCAGGCATCTAGCTGTGTTGTGCATGAAAGTCACAAACATTGATAGAGTGATACCCCTTGCAGCTTATGAAGGCAAAGCTGTTTTGTGCAGTTGGGTGCCACAAAAGATTAGATGAGAAGTTAAATCAAGGTCCTGTCTACCATCTCAGGTTTAATATACAAGGTCCTATGGCATTATTTCGAAACAAATTGAGAAATTCTCCCTGGTGACTTGACCAACATTTATCCCTCAACAAAATTACCAAAACATATTAGCTGGTCATTAACTTGTTTCTGTTTGTGGAGTGTTGTTGGGTGCAATTTGTCTACCTTGCTTGCTATATTGTAACTGACTAGGCTTCAAAAACTGAGTGATTATAAATGCTTTGGCATGTCCTGAGGTCATTAGACATGCAATTTCAATTCAAGTCTTTCCTTTTTTTCTATTTATAGATTGACTGCCGTGACTAATGTACCTGTGGCACCCTGAAGGTTAAGTGCTGTGGTAACCCCTGCAGTAATGACAATGCCATGTCTGTGGAGAGTTTGGCTGGAGTCAGGCTCCTGCGTGTCACAGAATTTACAGTGCTGAAGGAGGCCATTCGGCCCATCAATTCTGCACCCTACTCACGCCCACACCTCCACCCTCCCCGTAACCCAGTAACGCCACCCAACCCAACCTTTTTGAACACTAAGGTCAATTTAGCATGGCCCATCCACCTAACCTGCACATCATTGGACTGTGGGAGGAAACCGGAGCACCCAGACGAAACCCACGCAGACACGGGGAGAAACTGCAGACTCCGCCCAGACAGTGACCCAAGCCGGGAATCGAACCTGGGACCCTGGAGCTGTGAAGCAACTGTGCTAACCACTATGCTACCTTGGTACCCTATTCAAGTATTCCCTATTCATTGTGTCTATTCAAGTAAGTCCGCCCTGCTAGGAATTTGTTTCTGCAGTTATTTAAATGTATTACCAGTGAATGCTGGCCTGACATCATCACTGATGCTGGTGACCGGCTCGAGGTTCTGACCTTAAATTAATCCTGCAGTTAAAGGAACTGGAAAGGGTTGGTTCGGGGGGTGGAGCACCGAGTCTCGCTTTACGCAGATGACCGGCTCTTGTATATTTCAGACCTGCTGGAGGGGATGGGGGAAGTTATGTGGATCCTCATGAATTTGGTAATTTTTCGGGGTATAAATTGAACATGGGGAAAAGCGAGCTGTTCGCAATCCAGGCAAGAGGGCAGGAGAAGAGACTGGGAGAGCTGCCGTTTAGAATGGTAGGAAGGAACTTTTGATATCTGGGAATCCAGGTGGCCCGGGAATGGGAGGCACTGCACAAGTTAAACCTATCCCGGCTCGTAGAACAAATGAAAGGACTTTAAGAGATGGGACATGCTCCCGCTATCACTGGCGGGGTGGGTACAGATTGTGAAAATGACAGTCCTCCCCAGATTTCTGTTTGGCTTTTAGTCATCCCCATCTTCATCCCGAGGGACTTTTTCAAGCAGGTGAATAAGGTTATTTCGGGCTTTTTGTGGGCGGGTAAAACCCCGCGAGTGAAGAAAGTGTTGCTGGAGCATCGTCGGGGGGAGGGTGGGTTGGCGCTGCCGAACCTTTGCAATTACTACTGGGCAGCTAATATAGCCATGATTAGGAAGTGGGTAGTGGGGGGAGGGGCTGGTGTGGGAGCAGATGGAGGCGGCGTCATGTAAAGACACAAGTTTGGAGCACTGATAACGGCACCTCTTCTGTTCTCGCCGGCCCGATACTCCACAAGTCCGGTGGTGGTGGCGGCTCTGAGAATCTGGGGGCAGTGGAGGAGATATAAGAGAGTGGAGGGAGCATCGGTTTGGACCCCAATTTATAATAATCATCGGTTTGTACCAGGTAGGTTGGATGGTGGGTTCCGGAGATGGCAAAGGGCAGGAATTAGGAGGATGGGGGATCTATTTATAGACGAGACTTCCCCAGCTTGAAAGCCTTGGAGAATAAATTTGAATTGCCAGCAGGGAATGGGTTTAGGTATTTGCAGGTGCGAGACTTCTTGAGAAGGCAGGTTCCAGCCTTCCTGCTGCTGCCGCCATGGGGGGATTGTAGAAGCCTGCTGTTTCCTAATACATCTAATAGGTAAAAGTGATAGTTCGAAAGATAGCTATTTAGTACCTGGTCTATTGAATCACTCATAACATCAGGTCATTTAAAACACACATTCAGCATTTCAAGAACAGAGCAGCAAACAGAAATTCCTACTCAGCTAACAAATACATTTGCAAGATAAAGTGACCAACGACAGGGCAGTCTCCATGGCAATGCCACAGGCACCTAAAGGCGCTATTGTATTCAGTAACAAACCAGTTCAGGTCATTTGCGATAACAGCATTCCATAACTCATACAGGAATTCATTTAAGGTTCATGTTGCATATTAAAAGATGGACAACTTACCATCAAATCAAATGTATTTGAATCTAACTCAAACCAATTAGGATTATATTGGGGTGTAATTAAATGGCTAAAGACAGATATGATACAATATAACTGTGAAGTTTCAGTCGGCCATTTTTAGCTGGATCATTTTCTCATTCTTTCTCTCTCACATTTCACTTTCTTACATGACTTTTGAAGTTATTGCGAGATGTTTGCCTAAGCAAGAAAATCATTTCTGTGATTCTTTGAAAGTTTCAATTGTCTACGAGTTGCCTTTTAAATGACTTTCAATTGTAATCAATAGAAGACAAATAAAACAATTCTTATTTGCACCTGAGAAGTTTTAACTTAAATTTCTACTGAGTTCTAGTAATCGCAAAGTGCTACTAGTACCGCATGGTAGATCTATCAGGGATACAGGAGAGAGTAGTCTCCAGTACCTGGGTAGGAGAGGTGAATGTATCAAATATTTACCAGGAACTTTTGGATGCGGAGGAAACTCAGGTGGAGGATCTTAGTGGGAAGACGAGCTAGGAGGAGAGATAGAGGTGGGTCTGTGGGCGGTTCCCTAAGCAGGGTTAATACATCCTCATCATGTGTCAGGCTTAGCCTGATCCAATTCAAGGTATTCCACCGGGCACACATGACGGTGGCCTGGATGAGCATGTTTTTTGGGGTAGAGGTGTGCGAGGTGCGCGGGAAGCCCAGCAAATCATGTCCATATGTTTTGGGCATGCCTGAACCTTAGAGGGTTTTGGCAGGGTTTCACGAAGGCAATGTTCACTGTACTCAAAACACGGGTGGTGCCGAGTACGGAGGTGGCGATCTTTGGAGTGTCGGAAGAGCCGGGGGTTCAGGGGGTGAAAGAGGCCGACATCTTGGCCTCCCTGGTAGCCCGGAGACGGATTGTATTAATGTGGAGGGACTCGAAGACCCCGAGTGTAGAGACCTGAGTTAGTGACATGGCTGGGTTTCTCAGTCTCGAGAAAATAAAGTTGGATTGGATTGGATTTGTTTATTGTCACGTGTACCGAGGTACAGTGAAAAGTATTTTTCTGCGAGCAGCTGAACAGATCATTAAGTACATGAGAAGAAAAGGGAATAAAAGAAAATACATAATAGGGCAACACAACATATACAATGTAACTACATAAGCACTGGCATCGGATGAAGCATACAGGGTGTAGTGTTAATGAAATCAGCCCATAAGAGGGTCATTTAGGAGTCTGGCAGTGGGGAAGAAGCTGTTTTTGAGTCTGTTCGTGCGTGTTTTCAGATTTCTGTATCTCCTGCTCAATGGAAGAAGTTGGAAGAGTGAGTAAGCCGGGTGGGAGGGGTCTTAAGAGGGTCAATGGTTGGGTTCACCCAGAGGTGGCAGCCATTCGTCGACTTTCTCGGGGAAAATTAAAATGTCAGCAGAAGCAGAATTCCAAAGGTGGGGGGAGGGGAGGGGGGGGGGGGGGGCGGATTGTTGTTTTATGCTTGGAGTGTGTGAAGATTGTGATGGGGTGGAAATGTTTATTGTACCATGTTTATGTCGCTGTTATTATTATAAAAACTAGCAAATACCCTAATTAAAATATTTTTTAAAAACTCTCTTCGCTGCTGCTTAGGACCAGTTTCCCCAAAGGACTCGAGCTTACAGCATAAACCCAGCAGGCATGGCAGCTAGACTGGAAACATCATCATCATAGAAAGCCAGGCACTCTCTTGTTTAGTGAGAGATACATTGCTGGAGCAAATGGTTCAATGCTACCATTATGGCCAAGAGAGAGTGCAAAGTTCCATTGTTCCCAGTGCACAAATGTGTCAGATCTAATCACATAATTGGATATAAAGGACTCAAAAGCATTCATCTGTTCAAAAATCATGTTATGCATGCTCTTCATTTTACATTCTGGGTGAATTTTGGTTCATAGCACTCAAGCCCCTTTACCATAGGTTGTGTCAATCTGTGTTTATGGTATTTTTCAACAAGCTGGTCTCTCACGAGTAGCTCAATCCCTAACCATGGATAGAGTAAATAATTACAGCAAACAAAGAGTGAATATTTATATTCTAATTGTAAATAACAGAGCTCAGCTAAAACAGAACAGAGGCTGGGTCATCTTTCATCGGCGTCTGTCACACACCAGTGTCATACACACCACCATTAATAATTGTTTAATAACATATTCAGTTCAAACGTTTGTTCTCTGATCTCTAATGATCCTGTCTCAGAATGGATGTGGTTACTGTGAACTTACTTCCAATAGGAAATGACCGCGTTGTCAATGGTGACTGTCTTTCTGAATCAACAGTTTGGATTGGTCCCCAGATCTCAGGCTGATCAATAACAGCTTTAAGACATGGACAAAGTCAGCCAACAAAATTAACATAGGACATTAATATACTGTATAAATAATGTACTTTGCAAACAATAGATTGCATAAATTTTACAGTTCATCAGAAACCCAAACCAATAATTCTTTTGATCTAAGATTCCTTGATTCTAGCTGTTAAGCCAGGATTATGCCGGATGTCATGCTGGTGTTTGCTGGGTCATTGGGAGGGCTACTCAAGCGCTGCTGAGTCACCCACCTGCCCATAGCTGTTGGAGTGTCTGGTGCCTGCCCGTCCATGTGGGAAAGGAATGCCGAAACCTCCCACAATTTGTGGCCATTTTCTCTCTGTCCTCTCTTTCAACAAGGGACAAGGTCAAACATATTGACATAAATGTTGGAGATAGTGGCAACTCAGACCATTTGTTTGGCCTGTACCTGACCAGAGAAGGAAACATATGACCAAGTGGAGGCCAGTTCACCATTCACTTGGTGTATTATGTGTCACACAAACGTTAATTTTAAACCCGCTCATTGGAATTCAGATCTTCTACTCTTGAGTTTGAACAATTCCCACCCGAGCACAAATAACCACTTGTTGTGTATTTAATAAGCTGCACCATTTTCTGAGAGTGAACCTTATAAGCACATAGCAGAAAGAAACCAGTAAGGTGAAAACATCAGATCAGAGTATTTATCTTTAGTCACACCACACCTTGGTTCTGCAGACCACCTACAGAGCAGTGGATGTTCATCTTCATTGTCAGTAGTTTGCTTATTATTTAATTGAGAAGTTGTATCTGACTCAAAGCTATTCTCTCATTATTACTATCAAACACATTTTACTTCCTTTTTCCCCTTGCATTCTCGGTGGAAATCAGTGCTGATTTATCCGTCAATGCTGAGCCAAAAAACCTCAACAACTACACATCAAGCCAAGAATGTCAGACACTAACTAAGTGTGTTGCATGACACAGTTAAAGCTGCACTGCCTGCTTGAAAATGTGTTTGACAATCCTGATGCATGAAGAGCTATCTATTAAAAAGACATGTTGCAATAATGTTCTTTACATTATCACACTGTGTATGTTGCACGTGCAGATTTATTCACTGTTGGTTCAGATATTTTGTGTGTGAAGTACCTTCTGATTTTATGCCTTCGAAAGCTGACTCCAGTGGTGGACCAAAGAGTGGGATCAGAGATGTTGTATCCTCTGGCCCCTTCTTACTACTAAGGAGGAGAGAAAAAGAAATGAGAAAGAAAGAAATAGATAGTTAGAGATGGAGAAAAAGAAAGTTAAATGCAGCTGAGAATCATTACATCTGCTTCAGGCTAAATCAATGTTTCTTGTCAATGTTTTGTTGAGGTCCACAGCAGTATCCTGCATATGAGTGTTGATGTGTTGGGTGTTCTGGATCACAAACAGGTCACCAACACTTGAAGTGGTGCAACCCTATTTTATTACAAGGTTAACTATTTATACATACTTGAACTGTGGGTAAATACGATACCAGCTTTAACTATAGACCTTCGCCTAGTCCTAACCAGTTGATGCACTCAGCACATGGTGAATGTCTGTGTTGCAGGCTGTGAGCTCTGTGCTCCTTGCTGGCTGCTACTCCCAAGAGCGGGAACTCTGATGTCCCCTGTCTTTATAGTGCGTGTGCTCTCACTGGTGATTGGCTGCGGTGTTGTGTATGTTGATTGGTCCCACTGTGTGTCCATCAGTGTGTGTCTGCACCATGATATGCTGGTGTATATTATGACATCCCCCTTATATAGGTGACTGAACAGGTAGACGAGGGTAGAGCAGTTGATGTGGTGTATATGGATTTCAGCAAAGCGCTTGATAAGGTTCCCCACGGTAGGCTATTGCAAAAAATACGGAGGCTGGGGATTGAGGGTGATTTAGAGATGTGGATCAGAAATTGGCTAGCTGAAAGAAGACAGAGGGTGGTGGTTGATGGGAAATGTTCAAAATGGAGTACAGTCCCAAGTGGAGTACCACAAGGATCTGTTCTGGGGCCGTTGCTGTTTGTCATTTTTATCAATGACCTAGAGGAAGGCGCAGAAGGGTGGGTGAGTAAATTTACAGACGATACTAAAGTCGGTGGTGTTGTCGATAGTGTGGAAGGATGTAGCAGGTTACAGAGGGATATAGATAAGCTGCAGAGCTGGGCTGAGAGGTGGCAAATGGAGTTTAATGTAGAGAAGTGTGAGGTGATTCACTTTGGAAGGAATAACAGGAATGCGGAATATTTGGCTAATGGTAAAGTTCTTGAAAGTGTGGATGAGCAGAGGGATCTAGGTGTCCATGTACATAGATCCCTGAAAGTTGCCACCCAGGTTGATAGGGTTGTGAAGAAGGCCTATGGAGTGTTGGCCTTTATTGGTAGAGGGATTGAGTTCTGGAGTCGGGAGGTCATGTTGCAGCTGTACAGAACTCTGGTACAGCCGCATTTGGAGTATTACGTACAGTTCTGGTCACCGCATTATAGGAAGGACGTGGAGGCTTTGGAGCGGGTGCAGAGGAGATTTACCAGGATGTGCCTGGTATGGAGGGAAAATCTTATGAGGAAAGGCTGATGGACTTGAGGTTGTTTTCGTTGGAGAGAAGAAGGTTAAGAGGAGACTTAATAGAGGCATACAAAATGATCAGGGGGTTGGATAGGGTGGACAGTGAGAGCCTTCTCCCGGGATGGATATGGCTGGCACGAGGGGACATAACTTTAAACTGAGGGGTAATAGATATAGGACAGAGGTCAGAGGTAGGTTCTTTACGCAAAGAGTAGTGAGGCCGTGGAATGCCCTACCTGCTACAGTAGTGAACTCGCCAACATTGAGGGCATTTAAAAGTTTATTGGATAAACATATGGATGATAATGGCATAGTGTAGGTTAGATGGCTTTTGTTTCGGTGCAACATCGTGGGCCGAAGGGCCTGTACTGCGCTGTATTGTTCTATGTTCTATGTTCTATATATCAAAAAAAATGTGCCTGCATGACAATAAATAGTGTGTGGTGAATGTTCCTGACTATGTGTGTGCGAAATATTTACAGGACTATGTACATAAAACTAAGCTATTTACATGGGAAGGTGCCTGATGCAGAAAAACAGTGTGTCACACCAACAACGAGATGAACACTATATACAAACCACTTGAACGATTAAACAGAAGAACAGAACCAGAGAGTCCATTGGTGCAAAGTTCACAAATTAAGTCTCTGAGGTGGGCGATGAATTCTGGTTGACCGTCTCAAGGGTGGGTCAGGAGCCGCCGGCTGAGGAACGGGCTGGACTGCGTCGGAGTGAGGAGGATGCAGAGTATCTGGAATCTCTGTATAGTCCAGGTCAGGGACAACAGGAGGGCATGGCACTAGCGGAGGATCACGTAGTGAGCATGGAACGAGACGAAAGGCACGCCGATTGCGGCGCCGAATGGAACCATCCGGTAGACGAACCAGGAACGAGCGGGGAGCCACCTGCCGAAGAACCACAGCAGTTGCAGACCAGCCACCATCCGGATGATGGATGCGGACATTGTCATCTGGAGCCAGAGCAGGGAGATCAGCTGCCCGAGCTTCATGAGCCATCTTGTGTTGTGCACGAGACAATTGCATTCGTGGAAGGACTGGAACGTGGTCGAGGTCTGGGACGTGAATGGACGGCACCATCGTTCTCAGGGTGCGACTCATGAGCAGCTGGGCTGGCGACAGGCCCGCGGACAGTGGGGCTGAACGATGGGCCAGCAGGGCGAGGTAGAAGTCGGATCACGCATCAGCAGCCTTGTAGAGGAGCCGTTTGACTATGTGGACGCCCTTCTCTGCCTTGCCATTAGATTGGGGGTACAAGGGACTGGATGTCACATGCACAAAGTTGTACCTTCTGGCAAAGTTGGACCATTCCTGGCTTGCAAAGCAGGGGCCATTGTCCGACATCACAGTGAGTGGGATGCCGTGACGAGCAAAGGTGTCCTTACAGGCACGGATGATCGCAGACGATGTGATGTCGTGCAAGCGTACCACCTCCGGGTAGTTGGAAAAATAGTCTACAATCAGAACATGGTCCCTGCCGAGCACGTGAAACAGGTCGATGCCGACCTTGGACCAAGGGAACGTGACCGACTCATGGGGCTGTAGGGTCTCACGTGGTTGGGACGGCTGGAACCTCTGACAGGTGGGGCAGTTGAGCACTGTGTTGGCGATGTCGTCATTGATGCCGTCCAGTACACTGCCTCTCGGGCCCGTCGGCGGCACTTCTCCACGCCAAGATGGCCCTTGTGTAGCTGTTCCTAGACCAGCTGGTGCATGCTGTGCGAGATGACAATGCGGTCTAGCTTCAGGAGGACACCATCGACGACCGCTAGATTGTCTCTGATGTTGTAGAACTGAGGGCATTGGCCCTTGAGCCACCCGTCCGTCAGGTGGCGCGTGACACGCTGTAGCAGGGGGTCAGCCACAGTCTCACGGTGAATTTGGACAAGGCATTCATCCGTGGCCGGCAGATTGGAGGCCACAAAAGCCACATGGGCGTCAACCTGGCAGACGAATCCCGCTGGGTGACACGGGGTGTTGACTGCCCTGGAAAGAGCGTCGGCTATGATCAGGTCTTTGCCCGGGGTATATACGAGCTGAAAGTCGTATCGCCGGAGTTTGAGCAGAATGCGCTGGAGGTGAGGCGTCATGTCATTCAGGTCTTTTTGTATTATGGTCGGTCTAGACGGTGAATTGGGGAAGGCCGTACACATAATCATGAAACTTGACGACACCGGTCAACAGGCCCAGGCACTCCTTTTCTATCTGTGCGTAGCGTTGTTCCGTGGGGGTCATGGCACGTGACGCACATGCAACGGGGGCCCATGATGAGGCCTCATCGCGATGCAGGAGCACTGCCCCAATGCCAGATTGGCTGGCATCTGTCGAAATGTTTGTGTCCTTCGCTGGATCGAAAAAGGCCAATACCGGGGCCGTGGTAAGCTTGGTTTTAAGTTCCCTCCATTCGCACTCGTGGGCAGGAAGCCATTGAAAGTCAGTCGTCTTCCTGACCAGGTTCCGGAGAGCTGTGGTATGAGAGGCGAGGTTAGGGATGAACTTCCCTGGGAACTTGACCATGCCCAGAAATCGGAGGACCGCCTTCTTGTCCTCTGGCTTTTTCATGGCTGTGATAGCAGCCACCTTGTCCGCATCCGGCCGCACACCCAACTGGGAGATGTGGTCCCCTAGGAACTTGAGTTCCGTCTGGCCGGAGGAGCATTTGGCTCTGTTGAGGCGTAGGCCCTGCTCCCGTATGCGTTTAAAAACGCGCTGGAGTCGACTGATATGCTCCTGCGGGGTGGTGGACCAAATGATTATGTTGTCAACATAGACGCGAACACCTTCAATGCCCTCCATCAATGTTCCATGATCCTGTGGAATACTTCTGACGCCGATATGATCCCAAACGGCATCCTGTTGTAACAATGTCTGCTAAAAGGGGTGTTAAAGGTACACAGTTTTCTGCTGGACCTGTCCAGTTGAATTTGCCAGAATCCTTTCGCGGCGTTAAGTTTGGTGAAGAGCTTGGCCCGAGCCATCTCGCATGTGATCTCTTCGTGCTTGGGGATTGGGTAATGCTCCCTCATTATGTTGCGATTCAGATCCTTTGGATCAATGCAGATTCTGAGCTCGCCAGAAGGCTTCTTGACTCACACCATGGAACTGACCCAGTCGGTTGGTTCCGTGACTCTGGAGATCACTCCTTGGTCTTGGAGGTCCTGCAGCTAGCTGCTGCTTGAGGTGGTCCTTAAGGGGTGCTGGGACTCTGCGAGGTGCATGCACCACAGGCATGGCGTTTTGTTTGAGTATGATCTTGTAAGTATATGGGAGCGTGCCCATGCCTTCAAAAACGTTGCGGTGCTGGTCGATGATGGCATCGAGTTGCGCCCTGAAGTCCGCATCCTGGCAGACGAACGTGTCATCGGGAGAGAGAGAGTGTACTCTTTGAATGAGGTTTAGCAGTTTGCACACCTGTGCGCCAAGCAGAGAATCCTTCGAGGAGCCCATGATCTCGAAAGGAAGGATGGCTTTCCGTGACTTGTGCGTCACTTCAAGTTGGCACGAGCCGGTAGCAGGAATGATGATGCCATTGTAGTCCACTAGCCGGCAGGCCGATGGGAGAATTGTTGGTTTAACTCGAAGGCTTTGGAAAGCAGACCACGCCATGAGATTGTCGAAGGCACCAGTGTCCAGGCGTAATTGTATTTGGTACCGGTTGACCGTGAGGGTGGCACACCACTCATCGTCTGGATCAATGCTGTCCACCGACAGCAGCTGGTGTCTTTGATTCGGGGACAGCCTGTTTTTCGTTACGACACCGACTCGAAAAGGCGCCTCCGGGTCCTCGGTGTCACTGCTGTGTGGGAGGTCGGAATCGGACTCGGTGACCGTGGGTTGAATTGCCCAAACATTCCTGCGAGGCTGGCTGAAGCGATGTGAATTGGAAGGCTGAGCTGCTCGACAGCAGGCAGCATAGTGGCCAAGTCTTCCACATCGTAGGCATTGTCGAGATTTTGTGGGGCATTGCCGCTTTAAATGGGCGGAGCCACAGTTGCCACACTTCATGACGTCAGCACGTTCGCTGCGCCACCGCGCACATTACATTCCCCCACGTCGCCGTCCCCTCGTTTGGTACGTACAAGTGCGGGAGTCCGCAAAATGCGCGCAAAATGGCCGCCTTCATCCAGGCTGAGGCCCTGGAGGTGTTCAATTACTTGGACCCTTTCCGACTCATGGGGACCATGCCGCGCCGTTTCAGCCGCTTGTATATGGGCGTACAGACTGGTGGCATTTTCATGCAGGACACAGGTCTCGATGGCGGTCGCTAGGGTGAGTTGCTTAACTTTGAGGAGCTGCTGATGTAGGGGGTCCGACTGAACACCGAAAACGATCTGGTCGCGTATCAGGGAGTCGGAGCTGGGCCCGTAGCTGCAAGATTGCGCAAGGATGCGGAGGTGCATTAAAAAGATTGGAAAGGCTCGTCCTTACCCTGCAAACGCTGCTGGAACACGTAGCGTTCAAAACTTTCATTCACCTCCACGCTGAAGTGAGTGTCAAATTTGAGGAGAACCGTCTTAAACTTCGTCTTGTCTTCGTCATCTGCAAAGGTGAGAGAGTTGAAGCTGTGGATGGCATGTTCCCCGGCCGTGGAGAGGAGAAGAGCAATCTTTCTGGTGTCTGAGGCGCCCTCCCTGTCCGTGGCTTCGAGGAAGAGCTGGAAACGCTGTTTGAAAATCTTCCAGTTGGCCCCGAGGTTGCCGGCGATGCGGAGCAGCGGCGGCGGGCTGAAGTTGTCCATGTTGCAGGATGATGGAATGCTGCCGGAAGGCAGATTACTTGCTGGTGGGTCTAAGAAGTGCTAGTACGCAACCACTCCTGGTATCATGATGTGTTGGGTGTTCTGGATCACAAACAAGTCACCAACACTTGAAGTGGTGCAGCTCTATTTTATTACAAGGTTAACTATTTAAACATACTTGAACTGTGGGTAAATACGATACCAGCTTTAACTATAGACCTTCGTCTAGTCATAACCAGTTGGTGCACTCAGCACATGGTGAATGTCTGTGTTGCAGGTTGCGAGCTCTGTGCTCCTTGCTGGCTGCTACTCCCAAAAGCGGGAACTCTGATGTCCCCTGTCTTTATAGAGCATGTGCTCTCACTGGTGATTGGCTGTGGTGTTGTGTATGTTGATTGGTCCCACTGTGTGTCCATCAGTGTGTGTCTGCACCATGATATACTGGTGTATATTATGACAAGTGTTACCCGAGAAATTTTCAGACATTTGTACCAAGGATTGATGGGCCTTAGGCCTGGGTTCATAGTTTCACTTTATGTGCTCAGGGGGTTAAACCTTGTACCAGATTGGGCCGTTGTCAATACATCTGCCCTTCGGCAAAGGGGAAATACAAAACAACATGAGGAACAATTCCATTAAAACTCCCAAATCCTCTAGTTTTAATAGAGCCCTTTCATTTGCTGCTTGGATAAGCTTGGTTGCTTTGAGCATTCTGTGCCTTCCTCAAATTGAAAATGGGGAGGTGGAGCAGCATTTAATCCCAGCTCTGAAAACCATAACCACGAATAGAGAGATGGAGAAACAAAGAGCAGAAGGTCAACAGACATAGGTGAAGGGAGGTGGGGCAAGAGCACCAGGCTAAATTCTTCTACAGTCGGCAAAATTTTGAAGATAACAAACTTCAAAACAAAAAGGGCTTCTCAAATCTTTCTGCAATTACTGTATTAAAGACATTAATCAGAACAAGAAGTTTGACTGATCATCTTCATGTTAATTTTATCTTATATTGTAAATAGAAAATACGTGATACTTTCGACACAATTTCTGACTTTTAACTGGCTATTTAGTCACAAACCCATTTCAAAAATAAATTCACTTCACCTTTGTATAGGTTGTACAATGTGAATAGTAATGGCTGGGCTTGAAATAGTAAAAGCCTTTTATCTGTGAATTAAAAGCAATGAGATTGAAAATTATACTAAAGAACTGGATTTGAAGAGGGACAGTGGAGAAGCTCTGTCATCTCTAACACCATTTGACTTGTAATGATTTTAGGATCAGATCCTATAATGTGCAATGGGCTTCAATATTTACAGGCCCACCATAAATTGATAGTTGAGAGCAAGTTAAGTCGCATTGAGCAAGCAATAGCATCACCATAGACGAATGTATGGCTGTGAGCTAACGGAAATTAAACAGAGTCCCATATCGAGCACGTTTAGTCGGGTGATTCCCGGCACTTGCAATGCTGAAAAAGACCCCCCTGTGTAATGGGACTGTTTAATTTTGGGGTCTCAGCGGGGAATGCCCTGCCGAGGCCATACTTAGTCTCATTTCCTGCACTGAGGAGCTCCGCTCACCAGTGCAGGAAGAGATTGGGGCGCCATTTAACCAATCTTCAGACCAACCCCCAACTCAACTATATATAAGGGAGTCATTGAGTCCCCCACCTAATAAGGGCAGGGCACCCCCAGGCCCGATCCTCAGCATGGGCAGAACTGCACCTGGGCACCTTAATATTGCCAGCATAGCACACAAGTGGCACTACCAGGGTGCCACCGTGCCCAGAGCCTAGCCACTCAGGAGGGGCCCCTAATCTTCTGGGAGATCACTCCAAGTGCTGTTCCGCCTGGTCCCCATTTGTGGATTAGATCCCTTCACCTTGGGTAGACCCGGTGAGTGAATATTAAAGTGAGACTAGCTGCTCACTTTAATATGCAAATTTGCCAAATACGGATCTCGCCCATTGTGGGTAAGATCCGGAATGCGATGTCTCGTGCGATCCTATTAGATCTCGCGAGGCATGGCGGGCGAGGTATTTATCGGCCACGTCGCGCCCGGGTGGGGGCGGGCATTAGATCGCACCCTATGTCTTTACCAGTGAAACTTCTGATGACAAGTTGTGGCCCATTGGCCACTAGACTTACTTATTTTCTACTCCGAAGTTTCAGTGAACTAGAACATTTCCAGGTTTGATCGAATTAATCCAATTAAAGTAGAAAACGTTTTTCTTCAATTTTTCAGTGTCTTATACACAAATAATGACAGACTTCCAGATTCCTACAGAGTGAGCACCCAATCTAAAACTTCCTCCAATAGAGCCATGTAGCACCTCCTGCCAGAGATTAAAGTTATGATGGTGGGGGTTCAGACTGCATACTCATTGGGATAATACATGGCAAAGGGCATTGGTATTACTCTCCATGTGCTTAGAATGCCCTCATTCCCCATCCTGCCACAATCATCAAATGGATAAAAAGGATGCCTGAGAACATCCAAAAGAACACTTAATCTCTTTAAAACAATGACAAACGGTTTCTGACGAAAGTCAGGAGAGATCATTCTAGAGATGAGGGAGGTGTGGGGTTGTAGGCAAGGGCAGGAGGTTGTTTTCAGTGCCCCCCACCCCTCGATGCTGGGTCCTTTGAGTGGGCACTGAGTGCCTGTTAATGAGTGACTCCCTCTTTGGGGACACAGGCAAACCTGACAGGGTTTACTGGGCGATTGTCAAGAGGCACAGGAGAGCCATAGGTTTCCGTTAAATCCCTGAGCCACCAGTGAATTTTGGTGGACTCAGATAATTAGTGTCAAGTGGTTTGTTAACGGGCTTAATTTGCATCCCACTGACGTGGGCTGGATTCCCACATCTGGTTCTTTCTTTCCGCCCCTAAATTAATTGCAGATAGTTTTACCAATGCTGTGAATGCAATATGGTGAATCTGATGCAGGTATTCCTGGCCAATTCTGCCAGCCTCCTTTCCATCATGCCCGCTCCAGCAGACTTAATTGAATAGCACCCGTAAACTCTGGGCAGGACTTTCCCGCTCTTGCCGCTGTGGGTTTCCCAGCGGTGGGATGGGCAAGCCATGCAAAAAGCCGGAGACTTCAGCAGGACCCGAGGATCCCGCAAGTGGCCAATGTCAAGCCGCTTTGGCCATGGGAAATCCTGCTATGGGAGAGCTGGCAAATTCCGGTCTCTGCTTTGCTTTACAGATGCTGCATGGCCTGTTCAATATTTTCAGCATTTTCTGCTTTAATGACAATAGTTCATTGTATTCAGTGTAAAAGGTCTTTCTTTCTGTTCAGCAGGATTCTATGAGAAGAAAACACACTTGATTCGGTCATTTCGTATGTGATCCTCCTCATTTGATCAATGTTTCATCCTGCAGAGGTTTAACAGACAAAAATCTACTCCCATGTTTTAGTGCTTCGTGAATGTTCGTGATTCATATTTAATGGAACAAATGGCTAGTTTTACCGACCTGACAACTTCTGATGTGGGTGTCGACCGTCTTGGTCGAGCTATTTCTTCACCTGCACAAAAAACACAACTTATTTTCTGCTTGCAAAGCAGTTAAAATATATTTTTTTAATTAAAATATGATGAAACTGTTAAAAATTAGTTATTCAAATATCTTTGATGCAACACATTTCACAATTAACTATCTCCCGTTGTGGGTGATATGGGGCGGGATTCTCCCCTACCTGGCGGGGCGGGGGGGCGGCGGGGAAGGGGCTTGGCACCACGCCAACCGGCGCCGAAGGGCCTCCGCCGGCCGTGCGAGTTGGCGCATGCACGGGAGCGCCAGCGTGTGCTGGCATCATGCCCACTCATGTGCAGAAGGCTTAGTTTCTGCACCGGCAATGGCGGACCGCTACAGCCGCCGGTGCGGAAGAATAGAGTGCCCCCATGTCACAGGCCCGCCCGCGGATCGGTGGGCCCCGATCGCAGGCTAGGCCACCGTGGGGGCATCTCCTGGGGCCAGATCCCCCCGCGTCCCCACCAAGAACCCCGGAGGCCGCCCGCGCCGCCAGGTCCCGCCGGTAAGGACCTACTCCAATTTACGCCGGTGGGACTGGCAAAAAAAAAATGGGCGGCCACTCGGCCCATCGCGGGCCGGAGAATTGCCGGGGCGGGGGGCGGCGCTGCCAGCGGCCGTCAATGGGCGCGGCGCTATTCCCAACCCCGCCAAATTCCCGGCGCCGGAGAATTCGGCAGCTGGCGGGGGCGGGATTCACGCTGCCTCCTGGCGATTCTCCAACCCAGCGGGGGGTTGGAGAATCCCGCCCATAAGAAGACAGTTGAAGATGGAATTTTGCTATACCGAGCAGACTCAGGACACATAAAAAGCAAATGTTTATGCAACAGTAATGTCTCTGCCAACACTAAAATCAAAAGTTAACTGATTGGCTATCCCTCTCTGGCCTTTCTCCCTTTATAAACTTTGGGCAGGATTCTCCGGCCATGTTCGCACGGCAACGGAGGACAATGGATTTTTCCATTGTCAGCATCTCACCCGTGGTGTTCCTGCGGTGGACGGAGCAGGAGAATCCAGCCCTTTGTTTCTAGTTCATTATTGATATGTGAAGAATCACTTAGACATTCTTTTCTTGTGGCTACTAAACTGCCAAGATGGCATCCTATGTGTGTTCCCCTTCGCTGCCTTCCCAAGTGTGGAAATCAGAAGTGTTGATTTCACAATTTCGAAGTTATTGATCCAGGAGCTCGTTATTCTTCTCAGTATTTCCTTCCTCTTACAATCTGCATGTTTTTAAAAAAATACAGTTCAGCATCTCCTTACCACTAAACAACATGTGCAGTATTTTGCTTTTGCCTTCTCCTCTATTTATTTGCTTCTCTTGTGCTAATCTGTGGTCCTTCACTTTGACCATAGAACATAGAACATACAGTGCAGAAGGAGGCCATTCGGCCCATCGAGTCTGCACCGACCCACTTAAGTCCTCACTTCCACCCTATCCCCGTAACCCAATCACCCCTCCTAACCTTTTGGTCACGAAGGGCAATTTATCATGGCCAATCCACCTAACCTGCACGTCTTTGCACTGTGGGAAGAAACCGGAGCACCCGGAGGAAACCCACGCAGACACGGGGCGAACGTGCGGACTCCGCACAGACAGTGACCCAGCGGGGAATCGAACCGGAGACCCTGGTGCTGTGAAGCCACAGTGCTATCCACTTGTGCTGCCCAATAAATATATTAGTAATATTAAAAATAATTACTTACTGGATAGGTTCCTTTTGATAATTGCCTAGAAAGAGATAGAGAAAATATTGACTTGTGGAGGACTATTTTTGATATAAGGAAAGATGGTGTGGTCTGTCTTATGCTACTTGATGCTAGTTAGTCTTGTGCTCATTCACAGAGCTGGAAGTTGCTGACAGGAGAGACTCCCAGAAGATGCCTGCGTTCTGAGGAGAGAAATTTGATTCTTGGATTGGGGTGAGATTTTCTTGCTTATGAAGAAGTGCTTTCTCTCCTTTGTTGTTTCTTCCATGTCAGCCAAGGCCCAGTGGTAATGTGCTTTTCAACTGTGTGTTTATGTTTTGAGGACATATTCTGGACTGACAACTCAATGCAGGATTGTGGGAGTGCTGTACTGTCAGAGGCTCCACTTTTTGGTTGAGATGTCAAATTGAAGCCCCAACTACCCTCTCAGGTGGGAGTAAATGGTCCCAAGACACTATTCAACAAAGAGCAGAGGAGCTCTCCTTGGTGCCCTGCCCAATATCTATCCCTCAATTAACAACTCTAAAACATTGCCATTTGTGGGCTTTGTGAAAACTGACTGCTACAATTAAATAAAGGCGCTATATAAATGCAAATTCTTTCTTCTTCTTTCTACAGTTGAGTAGGAAGGCTTGTCAGGTTAAATACACCATCAAATGTGGCACTGAGCTGCAGAAACCTTAATGATCTAAGACTTGGTCCCAGATCTGAGCTGAGGTAGTGGAAGAGATCCTATAATTGGGTCTCAGCAACTCTGGGAAAAAATAGATACAGTTAAGATTTTGAATCTTACTCATGCTGCAATGCCAGTTGGGCATTGGCTTGAGGACAGGGCAGTCGACAGACAGAAGAATAACTGGTTGGAATAGGAACTGGGTTGGGGATGCTACCACCCATGAAAGCGACAAGGATCATCAGTTTGAGGATAAGAGGCTGAAATTGTTCAAAACAAAATCTCAAATTAAGCATCAACTAGAACTGAACTTGAGATTTGAACCACAGGAACAGAACATTGGTTGACCACAGGATTAGATTCCCGCTGAAATCCCATGTGTAACAGTGTTGCCTATGGTGCAGATTTACTGGGGGCAGCAGGAGAGATCAGAAAGTTGATCTACCCTCAATTAGTTTTCCTAGGAGTTATGTCTAATTTTGACTCCAAATTCCACAATTGCCCCATATCTCCTCTTTGCCTATCAAAATTGATTGTACGCTATCCATGTACTACCCACCTAGAGATGGAAAAAGAATCAAAAATAAACAAGTGTTAAAATTGTTCTATCGATGTTCAATCACAAGTTTGGTACGTGTCCCATATGTACATAATCAGCTGGAACATTAGACTTACCGTCAAGCATGTTTTTCAGTCCTGACATCTATTAACATGAACATGTGCTCAGGGAGGAGTTAGAAAAGGCTTCCAGAAATGCTCCAAATATCTATATAAATGATGTTTGAGTTTATCTCTCTTGTTTTGAGTACATTTTGAAATGATTTTCTTTAGGTCTCTTTGAACCAGTCAGACGTTTTTTGTTCTTTAAGATTCACCAAAACTTTTTTCCATTTGCAAAATAAAAGAGTCACCTCAAAAAACTAAATTCATCCATCATATATTCAAGGCTCCCCCTGATACAAAGAGGTAGTTTTCACTTTGGGCAGTCTTACAAAATAGGCAATGTTACATTCATTGACGGCCCATTATATATGCCACACCATTTTGTTTAAGAACAAACACTGGGATGGTTCAGGTAAAGGCTCATGTTCAGTTTCTTGGGGAAACTAGGATTGAGCAACAAAAGCAACTTGGTCAGCATTGCTCCTGTTCCAATTAAGAACAAATAAAATAACCCCCAATGAACTCAAATAATTTTCTTGCCCTGTAAATGAATAAATAGTTGCAGCGTGGTAATTGTGGTGGCATGGGGTACGACGTCAACAAATTCAACAACTCATCTTCCAATTAAAAATCCTAAAATAACATACATGGGCACTGGAGTCTATTCTTTCTTCAACACCAAGTAATAGTTGTTGTCAACATGTGACTGAATATTTAAACTCATTCAGAGTCACAAGCCATCAGCCAAATCTTATTGAAAGTCATTTTCTGGAAGTAGTTTGAAATTATAGGCACTCTTTACTGCAACAATGGTGGATTCTCTGGCTGTTCCCACTGGTGGGATCTTACAGCCCTGCCAACGGCGCACCCCAAGTTTCGCAGCAGCGAAGGGTGCGTTCAACAGGAAACCCTGTTGACAACAACCAGAAGGTCCCGCTGCCGGCCATTTGTGAACCGCCCTCCGCCGCTGCAGAACATGTCACAGAGAGGGAGTAAAATCCTGTCCATCATTATTGATGACTCATTGGGAAGAAATGCAAAGTTTTATTATAAGTACATTTGAAGAATTTATATAAGCAGCTTTCATTTCTGCTGAATTTACCATGGCTGTAGGTAAGTCGCTTTCCGAAGCAACACACATAATACTACTGACATCTCTTTCCTCCAATAAACCGAATGGAATTCAAAGTGAAGCAGAATTGAAACATTCTAAATATGTGAAGCACAATTATAAAGGAATACTCACTGGACTGCGCCTCTGTGATCAGCAAAAGGGAAGAGAGAAGAGATACCTGGTCAGAGAGTGACAGATTTGTCAACAAAGCTTTCATTGTCAAAAGTTAAAGTGCACAGATATGAAAAAAAATCTCTCATTCTTGACAAAGCAATTGTTTTACTAAATATGAATAATCTCTTTGGCACTCTTGGGCTGGGGAAAGGGAAACCTTAGCCAGAAATCTCACTCCTGATTGCTGGCCAGTGGGCTTTCGGTCAAGAAAGGATCAATATCAACCATGACACTTCCTCTCACTGCTCCCCTTCCCTCCATCACACACGTTTCCTCGGTTTCCTCCGGGAGCTCTGCCTTCCTCCCACAAAGTCCCCAAAGACGTGTTGTTAGGTGAACTGGACATTTTGAATTCTCCCTCGGTGCACCCGAACAGGTGCCGGAGTGTGGTGGCTAGGGGATTTTCACAGTAACTTCATTGCAGTGTTCACGTAAGCCTACTTGTGACACTAATAAAGATTATTTTTATTATTAGACGATATCTCTGTGCTATACACATAATTCCTTGCTGCAGGGGGCAACCGGACAGAGGACAGAAAAGGGTTGGACACCACACTGATGTCTGATAGCTTCTTCGTTGCTGATGAAATATTATTGAAAACCCCAGACTGAGGTAAAACTGACCTTCAAAACACAGGCCACATATTCTGTTTCTTTACCTGCCAACCTTCAATCACCTTGTCCATTAAATTCAGCGGAGGGAAAATCGCAGGCTCATGAACCAAAAATAGAAACTGTGGCCACATATTTTTGGTGGGAAAGTTTGCCAATATCGACACTCGGGACAGAACCTCACCAGTAGCAAGTGTGGTTACCTTTGGACCTGTACTCATTTTTCTGACCTATGCTCATTGAGGATTATATTAAGGAAATTATCCACTTGGTGCCAAATTTATATATTACAAATTATAGACATTCCAATCAAAAATTGGATGTTTGTACCAAAACTGGACAGATGCCAGCCTATCTGCACTTCAGTTCCATCCTGGTCACCCAAAGTTACAACTTGGTGGAGATGTGGAAGTGCAACTTCCTGTGATTCAGTGATCAGCTGGGGCGAAATTCTCCGGAAACGGCGCGATGTCCGCCGACTGGCGCCCAAAACGGCGCAAATCAGACGGGCATCGCGCCGCCCCAAAGGTGCGGAATGCTCCGCATCTTTGGGGGCCGAGCCCCAACCTTGAGGGGCTAGGTCGGCGCCGGACGAATTTCCGCCCCGCCAGCTGGCGGAAAAGGCCTTTAGTGCCCCGCCAGCTGGCGCGGAAATGACATCTCCGGGCGGCGCATGCGCGGGAGCATCAGCGGCCGCTGACAGCTTCCCACGCATGCGCAGTGGAGGGAGTCTCTTCTGCCTCCACCATGGTGGAGACCGTGGCGGAGGCGGAAGGGAAGGAGTGCCCCCAAGGCACAGGCCCGCCCGCGGATCGGTGGGCCCCGATCGCGGGCCAGGCCACCGTGGGGGCACCCCCCCGGGGCCAGATCGCCCCGCGCCTCCCCCAGGACCCCGGAGCCCGCCTGCGCCGCCTTGTCCCGCCGGTAAGGTAGGTGGTTTAATTTACGCCGGCGGGACAGGCATTTTAGCGGCGGGACTTCGGCCCATCCGGGCCGGAGAATCGCGTGGTATGGCCCGCCACCCGGCGCGACGCGATTCCCGCCCCCGCCGAATCTCCGGTGCCGGAGACTTCGGCAACCGGCGGGGGCGGGATTCACGCCAGCCCCCGGCGATTCTCCGACCCGGCGGGGGGTCGGAGAATCTCGCCCCAGGTCACCTGACAAACAGATGATTATGAGGCAGAGCAAACATCCTTTGAAGTCCATAATATCATGAAAACTATTGCACCTTTATAAAACAAATATCTAAAATGAATAAAATTTTACAATACTTCCCACATAATTTTTTTAATTGATTTTCTGAAACACTAATTTAATTGACATGTTCTCATTGTGACATGGAGCGTGAAGTTCCGACCTCGTTACGCTCTCGCTCAAGCAAAATGAGGCTGGTGAATAGCGGGAGAGGCCAAAAATGAGAACCGTACCAGGCGCCAAACAGTTTGCGATGCAACCGACTCACTCCCGAGATGAAATCGGGATCTCGCCTTAGCGTGGCGAGAAACCAATTATCAAGTGCAGCTTAAGTGCTGCTCGACCTTGTTAGTAGGGTTCTGACGAGCGTGGTGCCGGTGAATCAGCTGGTGAGCCTTAATTTGCGACGAGAAGCCTGTAAGGCCTCGTTAAGTGGACCAATTAACATTGAGTTGCGTTGCCAATCTTGCTGGGCCGTGCACCAGGAAGCGTGCGGCAATTCCCGATCGCTACCACACTTAGAAATTTTTCCAGAGAATTGCGCCCTTATTCTTAGAAGGTAGATTTGCGAAGTTTGAAAAATTGAAGGAAAAATACAAAATGCAGAAGGAGGAGAAGTTTAAATGTCTTCAATTATGAAATTTGGTGAAATAAGAGTTGTCTTTTTTCCCTTGACTACCAGATAACAACCTCCTTGATAAATTGCTGTGACCAAATGATTTGAGAGATGAGAAAATTACTAACATATATAGATGGCTAATGGACACACCGAAAACACCAATTGAAGAAATAAAACAAAAGTGGGCAAAAGAGTTGGATATATAATTGGAATGGGGACTATGCACAGGGTCAATACTTTACCTTCATGCGCTGGAATAACCTTAATACAATTCAAGCTAGTACACAGGGCCCATATTGCACAAGAAAGAATGGGCAGATTCTTCACAGAAGTAGAAGATACATGTGAGAGGTGTATTTCTTCTCTTTTACTACAGGCCAAACTAAAAAAGTAGATCTAAATGATATAATTAATATAATATAAGATATGGAAGATCAGGGTATGTGTCTGAACTGCAGTTATGTGGCCATTTATGAACAGTGAGACTATTCTGAGTGAACAGTCACTGTCTCGAATCTCTTCAGCTCAGTCATTCAGCTGGAGTACAAATAGGAGATACTCCAGCACATAAAAGAGGAGATGTTTCTGAACAGCTGGCTCCGGGACTTTGGTCACACCTCACAGACAGAGGTGCAGTTTCAGAGTGGGGTTGGATTGACCAATAGTGTTGGGGAATCCAAACGAGAAAGTAAATGAACACCTGCAGAAGCTGAGCCTATCCAATGACGTAGCTACGTGTGAGGATAAGGAGTAAAATTGTCTGAGTGACTACCAAGATGCATTTTGCAGCAGGAGGCTATGCTAAGGAGAAGCTGGAGGTGGGGAATGGGGCGTAATGTGGTACGTGAAAGGGATTCAGCAGTTTGGGTGACAGATAGTATCCTTTGTAAACAGAATTAAGAGTGTTGATGTGTAGCATACCTGGTGCCAGAGTGAGAGACTTCTTAAACAGGCTTGAAAGAATACTGGAGAGGGAGGAAGCCAGTTGTTATGGTTCAAGATGGGACCAACAGCATAAGAAAGAATAGGCAAGAGGCCCTGTTTGGCGAATACAAGGCATTAGGAACTAAATTAAAGGTTACAATCTCTGGATTAGTACCCATGTAACAGTCAAATTAGAATATGGATAAACAAATTAGGCAGGTTGAAGGAATGCTGTGGGGAAATTAATAACAGGAAGGAACTGTACCATTGGAACAGGATCCACTGAACAGGACTGGGATCAATGTTCTAGTGAAATTATAAATAGGGTGGTGACAAGATCTTTTAGCAGTTCAAATTCAATTTGGGGTGTATGACATGGTAACCAATACTGAAACATGGCTGCAGGAAGGTCAGGACTGAGAATTATCTTTACCAGATTATAAGGTCCACAGGATAGGCAAACCAATAGTAGAGGAGTAGCCTTCATGATAACGGATGAAATCACTTCAATAATAAGGGAGGATATAACGAGTGGTAAGCAGGGTGTGGATACTTTGTTGGACGATGAAGCAATGACGAAGAAAGGGATAGAAAAACCAGGGAAGGAAGCCACTGAGAGTATGGGCATGCTCAGTAATTATCCAATGCTTGAACCCTCGATGTGGATAAAAACTGCACCTGGAAGGCGATCAAAAAGCAGCATAGAATGTAGACTGATTGCTGACTGAAAATGGGACAATCCTCAAAACAAATAAAATGACAAGTTATATTTATCTAGCGCCTTTGACATGGTAAAGTGTTCTAAGATGCTTCACTTCACCAATAACAAATAAAATAGCCACCGAGCCACATAAGGCGATATTAAGTCAGGTAACAAGAAGGATTGGTCAAAGAGATAGATTTTAAAGCATGTCCTAAAGGAAGAAAGTGAGGTACAGAGGGTTTGGGGGGTGGGTGGGTGAGGTACAGAGATTTTGGGGGGGTGAGGTGCAGAGGTTTGGGGGTGCATGGGTGAGGTACGGAGGGGTGGGTGGGTGAGGTACAGAGGTTTGGGGGGTGAGGTACAGAGATTTGGGGGGGTGTGGGTGAGGTACAGGGATTTGGGGGGGTGAGGTACAGAGATTTGGGGGTGCGTAGGTGAGGTACAGAGGTTTGGGGGGGTGAGGTACAGAGGTTTGGGGGTGCGTGGGTGAGGTACAGAGATTTGGGGGTGGATGATGTACAGATATTTTGGGGGGGTTGGGTGAGGTACAGAGGTTTGGACGGATGGGTGAGTGAGGTGCAGAGGTTTGGGGGGGTGCGGTACAGAGGTTTGGAGGGGTGGATGGGTGAGGTACAGAGGTTTAGAGGGGTGGGTGGGTGAGGTACAGAGATTTGGAGGGGTGGGTGGGTGAGGTACAGAGATTTGGGGATGGGTGAGGTACAGAGGTTTGGGGATGGGTGGGTGAGGTACAGAGGTTTGGGGCGGTGAGGTACAGAGGTTTTGGGGGATGAAGTACAGCGGTTTGGAGGTGGGTGAGGTACAGGGGTTTGGGGGGTGGGTGAGGTACAGATGTTTGGGGGGTGAGGTACAGAGGTTTGGGGGGGTGGGTGAGGTACAGAGGTTTGGGGGGTAGGTTAGGTACAGAGGTTTGGGGGGGTGAGGTACAGAGGTTTGGGTGGGTGAGGTACAGATGTTTGGGGGGTGAGGTACAGAGGTTTGGGGGGGTGAGGTACAGAGGTTTGGGGGGAGGTGAGGTACAGAGGTTTGGGTGGGTGAGGTACAGAGGTTTCAGGGGATGAAGTACAGCGGTTTGGGGGGGTGAGGACCAGAGGTTTGGAGGGGTGGATGGGTGAGGTACAGAGGTTTGGGGGTGGGTGAGGTACAGAGGTTTGGGGGTGGGTGGGTGAGGTACAGAGGTTTGGTGGTGGGTGAGGTACAGAGGGTTGGTGGTGGGTGAGGTACAGAGGGTTGGGGGGGTGGGTGGGCGAGGTACAGAGGTTTGGGGTTGGGTGAGGTACAGAGGCTTGGGGGGGGGGGTGGGTGGGTGAGGTACAGAGGTTTGGGGATGGGTGAGGTACAGAGGGTTGGTGGGGGTGAGGTACAGAGGTTTGGGGTGAGGTATCAGGTTTTGGGGGATGGGTGAAGTACAGATTTGGGGTGGGTGGGTGAGGTACAAATTTGGGGGGTAGGTGAGGTACTGAGGTTTGGCGGGGTGGGTGGGTGAGGTACAGATTTGGGTAAGTGGGTGAGGTACAGCAAGGTCGCCATCAGTCTGTTGCTAAAGAGAATTATGGAATCAATAGTGAAGGAATGAAGATTGTGGTGGGGACTACAGACAATCGCTAATGGAGATTGTGGTGGGGACTACAGACAATCGCTCCTGGAGATTGTGGTGGGCACTACAGACAATCGCTAATGGAGATTGTGGTGGGGACTACAGAGTCGCTAATGGAGATTGTGGTGGGCACTACAGACAATCGCTCCTGGAGATTGTGGTGGGGACTACAATCGCTTCAGTGTTCCCAGTATTTGATACATTTCTGCTTGTTCAGTATTGGTTACGGTTATGTAGATAAAATGCAACCAGGTGTGATAGTCCCACCCAGCTGGACAATAGAGGACGGGCATTGGAGGAGGATATGTATTAAACCGCACCAAAGACTACAGGCAGGTCAAGAAGGAAGAGTTTGTTACAGTCACATTGAATGCTGTTTGTGAAGTTGATCAGAGTCATAGTGGCTCAAGAAGATTTGATTGTTCTGGGAAAGGTAGTCTTTTTTTCCCCAGCAGTGACTCAAATAGTGAGTTGCCTCTTAACTGTAAGGACAGGGAATTAATGGAGCGATTGAATACTCATAAAACACGATAAACAACAGCAGGAGTCATGTGGGAGTCAACAGCTAAAAGAATAGGATAGCGATCATTTGAATGAATTTGGGATGGCTGTAGTTGATTAAAGAACTAGGCTACTTAAGATTACTCCCAGTGCCACATGCTGGTCTCGAAGAGAGAAACAGATTGGATGCATTCATGAGTGATTTGACAGACGGTGTAAAAGGATATGATGCACAGAGAAGTAAAGCTCCAATGAGAAACAGATGAGGTCACAGAATGGAGAGAGAGGAATGGCAGATAGTTGAACACAAATAATTGTCTTCGTCTGTCCTTTGATTTGAGGATGACGTCTATCACACAACCAGTAGGCTTTGGAGTAAAGTGGCAGTTCTCAAGATTTCAGTCAGTAGGGATGCTTTAATGCGAATTAATATCGGCTAACTAATGGTTAATGGAAGCAAATTTACAGGGCTCTCAACTGCCAAGTTTCAGAAAATGATCCAGGCGTTCCTCTTTTCCGGAATCGGGTGAATTATCAGCCTGGGGGGTGGGGGGGCTTCTGTCTCTGACCACGTTGCTGGCCTTGTCAAATTTGTCATAACTATAATTTTGGCAGGTTCTCTGGGCTCTTGGGAAAGTCTGCCTTGACAGGAAACAGGGAATGGCTGTGGGAAATTGTAGATACCTGCCACAGTATTGAATTGCTGGTAGCTACTGTGGTAGTGCAAGATGATAAGCTTAAATAACCTGATTTCGTCAGATAAGCATAAAAAGCTATGTGTATTCATTGTGGAAAAACATAACTTCAGGATGATTTAATAGAGAATATACAATAATTAAAGGGCGATATTGTATTCCTATTGAGATATTATTTCAACCTGTTAGATTGGGAATGACCAGGATTCATGCGTAGAGATTACATATGAGCAGGCTTAACAGTTGCTGGGTGGCTGTTCTATTCCCAGAGGATGCTAGCTGGTGTATGGAATGAGTTGCCTTAGTTACGTGACATGTGCTTCGCCTTTCCAAACTTTCATGAAAGTGTGACTAGTTCCTGTTTGAATTGGAGATGACATCTTATAAAAGATAGATTAGAAACAAGGTAATATAAATATAGTCAATGTTGTCGCTTGGGTTAGTTGGGAGTCAAAGAGGAATTTTCCAGGTCTTATCCCTCAGAGTTTTTAATCTTGGTTTTTAGTTTTCATTTTTTTGCCTTTTCAATTGAGATTACAGGAAACGAGGTGAGCGTGACAACAGGAAACATTTGATTGAGTGTGACATCAAGTAACCCAGCAACACTGGGCACATCAATGGGAATCTGGGAGAAAACCCTCCGCTGATTGGGGGCCATACCTGGCACAAAGGTAGATGGTTGTGGTTTTGGACGTCAATTATCTCAATCCCGGGATTGGGTGGGGTTACTGGGTGTGGGCTTAGGTAGGGTGCTCTTTCCAAGGGCCGGTGCAGACTCGATGGGCCGAATGGCCTCCTTCTACACTGTAAATTCTATGAAGCTATAATCTATGACATCACTACAGGATTTCTCCGGTTTCCAGGCCTAACCACCTTCAACTGCTTCATCAGTGACTTTCCTTCCATCATAAGGTCAGAAGTGGGGATGTTCGCTGATGATTGCACAATGTTCAGCACCATTCATAACTACTCAGATACTGAAGCAGTTGGTATCCATATGCAACAAGGCCTGGATAACAGTCTTGGACTGATCAGTGGCCAGTAGCATTCACACCTTAGAAGTGCCAGGCAATGACTATGTCCAAGAAGAGAGAATATAACCATCTCCCCTTGACATTCAATGGCATTATCATCACTAAATCCCACGATCAACATCCTGGGGGTTACCATTGATCAGAAAACGAACTGGACCAGCTATATAAATACTGTGACTACAAGAGTAGATCAGAAGCTGGGAATTCTGTGGTGAGTAACTCACCTCGTGGCTGCCCAAAGCAACTGTCATCCACAATCAGGAGGGTGGTGGAATAATCACCACTTGTCTGGATGAGTGCAGCTCCAACAACACTCAATAAGCTCACCACCATCCAGGACAAAGCAGCCCATGTGATTGGTACCCCATCCACCACCCTCAACATTCATTCCCTCCACCGCCACCGAACAGTGGCAGCCGTGTGTACCATCTACAAGATGCACTGCGGCAACTCATCAAGTTTCCTTCAACAGTAACTTCCAAACCCATGACCACTACCATCTAGGACAAGGGCAGAAAAAGCATGGGAACACCACCACTTGCAAGTTCTCTCCAAGCCACACACCATCCTGACTTGGAACTATATCGCCATTCCTTCACTGTCACTGGATTGAAATCCTGGAACTCCTTCGCTAACGGCACTGTGGGTCTACCTACACCACATGGGCTGCAGTGATCCAAGGCAGCAGCTCATCACCACTTTCTCAAGAGCAATCAATGATATGCAATAAATGTTGGCCTAGCCAGCAACCTCCAAATCCCGTGAAAGAAAAAATCTTGCAGGTGGGTAGGGGAGTATAATCATGTTCCACATATCACAACTTTTCAGGCCAGGCATGAACAAATTGAAACTATGGAAAGCAGACAAGCCTTGCAACAAATCCATTTCTGATGCATTGTATTGACTTTTGGACCATTTAAATGCCAATGCAACGTTGGATGTATGGGCTTAACAAGTGGCTCAAGGGATTAACGTTGCCATGTGGCAACTGACATAAAATGTATCTGATCATTTATTTCTGTCATTCAACATATCTTTTGATGAAAGTAATAGTGTCATAAACAATGAAAATCACTCTTCGTCTGTTATGTTGATGAGTTCAAGGAAAACCCCTCAGATGCGGGTCAGATTGGTTCCTGAATTAATTTACGCCTCTCGCTACAACATTTAACAGGATGAGGCTATGCATTCAGATTTGGACACATTGGGCACGATTTGGGCACGGCTGTTAGCCGCAGCTGCAAATCCTGTCCTGGCTGCTAAATATCGGAAGAGGCTAAAAATGGGATTTGTGTGGGTGAGATTTCGGAATGTGAACTTTCCAGATCCTCTCTGATGACATGATCAAGTTCATGCCCACCAGGGCGCAAACCTGATTAATATGAATTTGAATCCATTAGCATCTATTTAGCGGGCTTAACGTCGCATCTTTAGTCTTCCCACCCACCAGGCGTGTCATCACACCGGCACCATTTACTCCTGCTTTTTACAAATGGGAACCAGACGGCTTGACTTTAGAGAGGGAGGAAGGAGGTGAGCATCGCCGTCTCCGCTGAAAACAAGGGAGTGCAAGGGTACAGAGATCGTTGGTTGGCTGGAGGGGGTCAGGGGCGTGGGAGAAAGAGGGAACCTGTCTGGGGCGTAAGGCAGTACTCGTGGGATGGATGGGGTTCACGGTTGGTGTTGGTGGCCATGGTGCCCACTCGGCTGGGGGTGGCACAAACTCTGGAATGGCTGTCTAGGAGGCTTTAATCTTGAGGCATGACAGCAATGAGAGCTCAGAATTATGCAGCCTGACTCAGAATAGTGCCTATTAATTTTGCCTATCCCTGAAGCAGAAAGCAATTGTGCCTTCTAACATCCCTGAGACTTATACTTGTGACTCTATTGGCCATTAAGCGTTAACCCTCAGCAATAGGTTGTGGGTGGCATGGTGGCACAGTGGTTAGCACTGCTGCCTCACAGCTCCAGGGACCCAGGTTCAATTCGCCCTTGTGTGACTGTCTGGGTGACAATCGATTCCATTGAGAAATAGTGCCGGATTCGCCGGTTTCACGATTGACACTCAGGAGGCTGACAAGCTGCAGCCCATAAAGATTATTCCATATACACACTTCACTCCCCACACACACACCATCCCAGCCAACAAGATGGCAGTGTAGAGAGCAGCCCCAAAGTTCGCAGAGCTGGAGACCCTTCTGGACATCGTGGAGAAGAGGAGGATGACCCTGTAACCTGGCCCGGGAAGGAGGCTGCCAGCCGCCATTCGCTGTGTCTGGGAGTATGTGGCAGAAGGGGTCAGCGCCATCAACAACACCGTCCGGACCAGCCAGCAGTGCCGTAAAAAACTGTACAGCCTCCTTAAGGAGGCCAGGATGAGTTGCCAGCACTGTGCCCCTGGCACCATCACCCGTCCCACACACCAGTAACCCTTCCCACTGCGCCCTCCCAACCCTCGGCCCCACCCGGAGGGCCGATGAACCCCCACCCTGCACCACATGCCGGTACCCATACCGGCCGCCATAGCCGGGTATTTTGGCCACTGAGACCACCCCCTGTGCTGCATATATCGCACTGTCTAACAATATCTTTTGCAGTTTCCTGCACCCCCCCCCCCCCCCCCCCCCCCCCAGGAGATGGCCGTGCACAACCGCCGCGAGCGGGAGAAGACTGGAGGGTGACTGCCGGACCTGTGGCCCCTCACTGTGGCTGAGCAGAGGTCCCTGGACGTGGTCGGTGGCCCAGAGGAACGGGAGGTCGCCGAGGTGGAGTTTGGCCGTGGGCGAAGAAGTGAGGCCCTGCTTAGTTACGGTTCCACATGACATGTGTGTCAAACCCAACCTACACCCACCCCCACACCATCCTCATCCTCACATCATCCCCACATGCACGTCACCCCATTCCCCCCCCCGGCCTGCGTCTTGTCTTGTGTCTTGCAGGATCTGCTGGTGATGGGGCGGATCCATTCCACGTCCCTTGCCCCCAGCCAGTGCCACTGCTGGAGACACCCATGAGCGGTGGAGCGATGAGAGCCGCTTGGACTCCAGCCCTGCGCCCGAGACTCAGGACACCTCAGAGCTCGGGTCGGAGGATGACAGTGATTTCCCGTCACAGCTGTCTCCAACAAACTCCACCATCCCAGAGACACTCACCTCGATTGGGCACTTTAGTGACGAGGCTCCTGGGACACTATCTGGTGCGCACCACACATTGCATCCGGTACAGCAGGTGGAGGTAAAATCACCTGAGGGGGCGGACGGTCGGAGGGCGAGCTGACCCCAGGGACTAGCTGCCGTCCAGATGGGTTTCGGGCCTCTGGAATAGACAGTCCCATCAATTGTGGAGATGTAGTCGCAGAGCCAGGGACAACATGAGGGGTTGTCGACAAGCATCCAGTACCTGCAGGTGCAGTTGGAGGAGTCCAACCGCGAGCAGCAGTTTGAGGTGGTGCCGACAATGCGTGCCACCCAGGCCAACACCGCACGGGTGGCGCCCACGGTGGAGGCATTGGGGGCGACAGTTTTGGCAATGGATCAGCATGTCCAAGACCTGAGGCATTCTGTGCAGGCACTGGCCGAGGCCCATGGCAGGGTTGCCATCTCAACCATGTGCCAGAGCCACCTGAACATCGCAGCGGCACTCCTGAGCGTAGCCGAGTCACATCAGGCCATGGCTGGGAACATCGCCTGCATTGCCCAGGCACTGTCTGACGTGGCGCAGACACAGAGGGACGTGGCCCAATCACTGGTTGATATGACACAAACCCAGAAGGTGGTGGCGCAGTCAATGGGTGATGTGGTGCGGTCCCAGATGGAGATGGTCCACTCTCTGTGCTCCATGGCCGCGTGTGAGTGGACCCTGGTTGAGACCACAGTGGACTTATACGACTGACAGCACCAGGTTGCGGGAGAGCTCCGCTCGCACCCCTGTCGCATGGGCACCCTGAGGGAGGAAGAGATGATGGGGCCCACGCCTGTGACGGCTGCAGGGGAGATGCCGGAACAACGCAGCACATCGGACTCCACACACCCCCCTCAGTCCCTGGTGCATTAGGTGGGCAGCGGATGGAACAGAGCGGCAGCACGTCACCTGGACACCCGAGCAGCAGCCGGGCGCAACCACTGTTACAACATTGAGGATTGGGTGGGGTGGAAATGGGCGGATGTTTTGTGTGGCCCAGTTTCCCCACCCTTCCCCCCCCTTTGCCAGGGGTATGCACCGTGACCCCCGCACCACGCCCCCCATAAGGGCTACTGTGGGTGGTGCTCTGGGTAGGCCGTTGGTTGGTGGTGGCTGAGGGGGCGAAGGGGTGGGTTGAAGAGGGGAGGGTGGGGGTGTGGGGCACCCATATGACCGTTGTCACTCTGCAGAACCAGGGGCCAGGGTGGGTGCTCAGTGGGTGCACAGCAATATGCCTGCCTTGCAGGCCGTGGTAATGGCGGTCCTTGCCTGGCCACTGCCCCATTCCGTGGGGTGGTCACCCCAGCCATGCTTGTACCTCTGTCACCCCAGTTCCCCTGGCAGGGCTCCCCATGCCAGCCAGCCCGGCCAGTGTTTGGCCCAGCAGCCCGCAGTCATAGAAATAGAACATAGACATAGAATTTCCAGTGCAGAAGGAGGCCATTCAGCCCATCGAGTCTGCACCGGCTCTTGGAAAGAGCACCCTACCCAAGGTCCAAACCTCCACCCTATCCCCATAACCCAGTAACCCCACCCAACACTAAGGGTAATTTTGGACACTATGGGCAATTTAGCATGGCCAATCCACCTAACCCGCACATCTTTGGACTGTGGGAGGAAACCGGAGCACCCGGAGGAAACCCATGCACACATGGGGAGGATGTGCAGACTCCGCACAGACAGTGATCCAAGCCGGGAATCGAACCTGGGACCCTGGAGCTGTGAAGCAATTGTGCTAACCACCATGCTACCGTGCTGCCCTGCCGCTCCTCTCCGGGTCCTACCTCCCCTCTTTCACTCCTTCACCAGCCATGATGCTCGTTTCATGATTTTTAAAAGCACAAGTGAACTGTGTCGGCGGGAACTCAGCCTATCGAAGGAAGAGGCCATGGAAAATACCGGTCAGGCTCGCTAATGATATTCAAACGGTGTTTACTGGACGTGTGTTCTAGAATGCATTGGCGCTGCTGTCGAGGTGACGGAGAATTGGATTTGCCGTCAAATCGGCGCCTGCCGCAATTTTGGCATCGGAACCTATTCTCCGCCCAATCGCGTTTCACGATTTCAGCATCGGCCAAAGGAGAATCCGGCCCGGTATTTTTCACAAGGGGAAACATTTTTTTCTCAAAGTGCCTAAAAATTGTGGTCCGGATTACGCTGCCCAGGCTTGCGGATATCGTATCGATTTTGGCACCAAGACTGACACTGCCAATTTTGGGGAAAATTCCGCCCATTGACTGATTATTTAATGCATTGGAATTTTTTTAAAGCATATTTTAATTAAAGTTAAATCACTGTGGCAGGGTAATTTTCTTTCTTTTATTCGTACTCATTTGTATGTAAAATCTTTTAACCAATGAGCAATGTACACAAAATTATTTCCTGTACGGACAATAAAGTGAAACTGATTGAATAGACTGAGTGATTAAGTGGGCAAATCAATGACAGATGAAATTTAATCTGGACATTTGTAAATTAAAACCCATAGGAAGAAAAACGACCTTCATGAATAATGTGGAGATAGGCATGGGTGAAGTTAAATATGTTTGGATTTCAGTTGCCTGAATACTCAAAATGTTCAACTTCTTTTGTCCCTCCAAATGTGCAGCAGGACACATCCTGGCACCTGACCCCTACTGCTGACCCTACCCAAGTTGGCAGAGGTAGGAGAAAATGCTTTGATTATCATGGAAAACAAGCTTCCAGTAGCTAGTAATGTGATAGCGAGTGCTGGATCCACCCTTACACAAATATATTGTCAGTGATCCCACAAGGTTTCAAAATCAGTTATGATGCAGTACACCAGAAGATTTGAAGAGTTTCCCCCAAAAGCCAGATTTCAATATAAAGGCTGAGTTTTTTCAGGCCTCTGCATAGAACTTGAACACCCATTGTGCCATCATTGGGAATCCACCCATCAACTTCCAGGACCCTTCAGCACGCAAACATCCAGGGGCCCAAACCAGAAATGGGGCGGGATTCTCCGCCGGCAGGATTCTCTGTTTTGCTGGTGCCTGGGGGTTTCCCGAAGGCGTGGGGCTGCCCCACAATGGGAAACCCCATTGAGTGGCCGGCGTATCGGAGAATACTGCCGCTGGGTCGGGGCGGAGAATCCTGCCCAAGGTCTTTAACAACCTAGTCATGAACTATAGTATGAGACACTGATTCTGTCGCACATGATTTTCTCTTTCATGGTAGCTCGACAATTGGCTTTGGTGGAAGATTTATATGTCCCTCTATTCATACCAAAGTTTCAATGTCCAATGTTTTAAAATTATTCATGATAGACAACAGACATGCAAGGAAAAGTGCACCATCCCTTTTTTTAAAATAAAGAGGCGAATTGCTCTTAGCAGACTACTCCTTTACAAAATGAAGCATTTATTGGAGAAAAGAATTCCTGCAGACATTTTTATATTCCAACAATGCAAAATATGAATACAGCAAGGCATTGTTTTCATGAGAAAGAGTTTGACAAACCATTTGCAAGTTGAATAAAAATCCTACCAATATGTATCATCACCTGGCATCATTGTGAAGATAATAGACAGTTCTTGTGGATTAAACGTTTTGCCAAAAACCTTCCTGCCAGATGTGTGTCTTTAAGAGTATTATATGAAGGCAAAGCTTTACTGAACATTTAGAAAGATTGTCTCAGCATTTTGTGTCTGGCCACAGTTAATTCATTTATAGTTACTAGGTTGCATTACATGAACATGAATTTTGCATGCCAAACATTCATTTGCACAACATTAATCCGCCCAGAAATCTGATAAAACTCATCAATTACAAATCACTCATTCATTTCCAACACAATGATTTGATTAAAGGATCATTATCACCGGGTAACATGTTCATGTTTCAATTTTATTTGATGTTCCATATTAATAAATCCTATCATATTAATAGAAAATTAATACCTTGTCATTTGTTATTTCCTTAATCCTGGGAATTTTTAACATTGTTTGTAAATTATCACATTAATCCTTTTAATAATATTAAAAGGTTGAAACATGGTTGTCTTTCTAACTTCTACAGAACATAAGACAGAGCACCATGGTTATGCAACTCCTAGTCAACACAACCATTTAATCGAAGAGTGCTGATTGTTGGTAAATTGTATGAAATATATTGACATGTGCCACCTGACAATGACTGGGTTCATTTCTTAGTCTCGGGATTAGTTGGTGTGATCAGACTATCTTCTGGCTTGTAGAATGTGGGTTCAGGCTAAAGGATGAGTCTGTTCTTCCTGCTTGCCATGTGGGCCCAATGCAGGATGAATTTGGTGCATTTTCAATTCAGCTGTTAATGGTTTTAGGATCACAACAGAATAGTCACGCTAAATTTGGCATTACATTTGGAAGCTCATTTTGAGTGATTGTGAAGGTGGTTGACACAGGGACATTCTTCAGATTATGATGCAACACATTGCATAGAGTAGAGAGACTTGTCCTCTTCAGTTGGTTGTATTGCTCCTTGTCTGATTGATTGATGCAGACAACGGACACAGAAATAGAGAAATGAGTTCCACTTCACTAGGTTCCTCTGCACAGTTCAAAGTTCATACTTTTTGACTTCTGATGATCCAGTTGGTACAGACCTGACTGAACAGCTGTGGCAACACAGTCACTACAATGGAGCAAGAAGTATAAAGAACTGAGAAACAGCAGCATTAAAGTTGAGATGGGGTATCTGCTGCAGAGGAGCTGAGATTTGAAGGGAATATCCCTGCATAAGTAACTATGGTAACTAGAGCTTAGAAGAGAAGAGCTACGAGAAGGAAATTGGAAATGGTCCAAGCAAAGTGCAAGGCCTTGGAGTTTGGATTAGGACAATGCCTGTGCCTGAGATGAAAACTCAGGATGCAGTTGAGTGGTTGGAACTGTTGCCTCTCGGTCATGTGGTGTGGAGTAGAGCGGGGGGAGGGGGGTGCGGCGGGAATATCAACAACTATAATGCCCACTAAACACTAGGCATCCATGTGGTGGACAGGACAAATATAGTGAAGGGACCATCAGGAAGATGGAGACTAGTGAGCTCTCTATCTTACTCATAGCTTATCGGGAGAGAAGGCGGGGATGTATTCAAAGGCGGCGCTTGGCTCTCCAAAGGCAGAGGCAGAAACTCAAGAGCAAGTGGTGGCGGGCCTGTTCTGCACACTGAGGATGAACCCCAGATAGCTGTCACTTGTAGGTGCCTCACTCGACCCAGGGTCTACAGACATCACTTGTCATTCCTACAGTGACCAAGAACCATTGTCACCGAAGACAATGCATGTCCAGGGGACTGGTTGGCTACATCTGTCATCTGCTGCAGGATTTGGCGTCACGGAGACTTGGAGGGAATCCACTGCCAGAGTTTATGAAAGTGACCACGGCGCTCAATTTCTACGTCAATGGTTCCTTCCAGTGCACCACAGGTGACCTCTGCAGGATGGTGCAAGCCTTCAAACACAAGTGCATCCAGGAGGTCATGGATGTCACCTTCACAAAGGCACACGCATTTGTGCATTTCAACCAGAAGCAGGAAAGTCAGGAAGCAGAAGCGCCGGGATTTGCGAGATCTCTGGGTTGCCATAGGTGCAAGGTGCCATTGACTCAGATCTCCATGGCAACATGCTGTTTACTATGTGAACCACAAGGGCTTCCAATCTCTGAACGTTCAGCTGCTCTGTGACCACACCAAACGTATCCTGCAGGTCTACGCATGATTCCCAGGAAATTTCCAGAACTCCTACATTCTCGGCCGCTGTCAGATCTCGGACATCTTCCAAAGTCTACAGCGGCTGCAGGGTTGGCTCCTCAGGGACAAGGGCTACCCACTGAGCCCGTGCAGAAGCCACATGCTGCAGCAAAGAGAAGGTACAATGTAGCTCATTCTGCAACTTACACTTTGTGGAGCAAAGCATTGTGATGCTGAAAATTAGGTTCTGGTGCCTGGACTGGTCTGCTGGAGCCTGCATTACAATCCACAGAGAGTGTCATGCATCAGCTTCACCTGCTGTGCCCTACACAATCTGGCAGTGTACAAGGGAGGGTTTGTGGGGACGGGAACAAGAGCTGGCAAAGGAAGATATGGAGGAGCTGCACATCTCTTCTGATGAGGTGGATGTCACTGGGGATGAATGCAAGGAGGTTCATGAAGGCAAGGTTGACGGCTAAGTGGCCATCATGGTGTCCAGACAAGTCAAGCATGCTCGGGAGACCCTAATAGCGACTAGATTCATGGAAAATGATGATGACGCACAGTGAGAACACTCCATAAATCCTCACATTGTATCTACGAGCATTGGATTTGCACCTGACTGATGGCAGGGTACATACCTTCTATGTTAGGAGAATGAAGGTAGTTTTAAAGGATTTATATTTGTATTGGACACATTATAAATAAGGTATAGGGACAGGAGGGCATGACCATGAGTGAGGCAGGTAGAGGGATCCAAGAGGTAGGGTTGCAGGAGCCTCAATCCTTGTCCTTGTCCAACAGGTTTGAGATTCTTGCCTCCTGTGTGGACGAGAGTGGGGACTGTGGGGAGGATGAGCAAACTGACCACAGCACCGTGGTATAGGGAGCCATTCAAGAGGGGGGAGAAAAGAGAAATATCGTCATAATCAGGGATAATATAGTTAGGGGCATAGACACTGAACTCTGTGGCCAGGATCAAGAGTCCCGAAGGTTGTCTTGCCTACCTGGTGCCAGGGTTTGTGCTGGGCTGCAGAGGACCTTGGAGTGGGAGGGAAATAATCCAGTTGTCGTTATCCACGTAGGTACCAACCACGTAGATAGAACAATATTAGATATTCTGCTGAAGGAATATGAACTGCGAAGGGCTAACTTAAAAAGCAGAACCAATAAGGTAATAATCTCTGGATTACTACCTGCGACACGAGCTAATTGGCACAGGGTCAATAAAATTAAAGAGGTATATATGTGGCTCAAAGTTTGGTGAGGTAGAAATGGGTTTGAATTCATGGGATATTGGCACCAGTACTGGGTAAGAAGGGAGCTGTTCCGATGGGACGGTCTTCACCTGAATAACTGGACTAGAGTCCTGGCAAATCGCATATGAGGGTTGTAGATAGGGCTTTAAACTAAATAGTTGAGGGTGAGGATTCAGTTGCATGGAAAATTAGAAAATCAAAGTTAAAGGAGAAGCTAGGAGTGCAGGTTAATGATGAGGTGGATTGTTACCAGAACATGAAAGGAAGGAACGGAACATGGAATGTCATATTGCACCAAGGAATCAGACAAGAGGAGAGAAATTTGATAGTAGAACAAACTTAAAGGCTTTGGGCTGGATTCTCCGTTTTGGAGATTAAGTCCCCACGCCAGCGTGAAAACAGTAGTCTTTTACGCCAGGAAAACTAGCGTCAAAAGGCCACCGATTCCCCGTTTTGCTGGGGGCTAGCAGGAAGGCAGCATAGAACTCGCAGCTCTAGCTGCTGATACAGCCCTGAACACTTCCGGTTCCGTGGCAGCGCATGCGCACCGTTGTAGCGTGCAGTGGCCACGCCGTGTTCCATGGCGGACTCAGCCCGCGGACCCAGACCGCAGTGCCTCCCTTCGGTCGCTCGCGCGCCCCGGACTGCCCGTCCACAGTGCCCCCAGCCCCGAATGAAGCCCCCTGCACGCGGATCGGCCCTCCCCTGACTGTGGCAGCGCTGGACTGAGTCCGCGGCTGCCAAGCTGAGTTCACGACCGGTAAGACCATGAGGGTCCCACGCCGTCGGGATCTTGCCCGGTTGGGGACAGAGCATCGCAGGGCGGGCCTTAGGGGACGGAGAATACAAAATACAAAAACTGCCGCCGCTCCCGATATGGGCGTCAAAACAGATTCTCCGCCCCTTCGTTGAACGCGATTTTGGTGTCGGGGAGCGGAGAAACCAACCCTTTGTGTCTGAATGCACAAAGCATTCAGAACAAAATTAATGAGTTAACAGCACACATAGAGACAAAGGGTATGATTTGCTGACGATTACTGAGACATGATTACAAGGAGACCAGTCCGGGAATTGAATATGAAATGAAATGAAATGAAAATCGCTTATTGTCACAAGTAGGCTTCAATTAAGTTACTGTGAAAAGCCCCTAGTCGCCGCATTCTGGCGCCTGTTCGGGGAGGCTGGTACAGGAATTGAACCGTGCTGCTGGCCTGCCTTGGTCTGCTTTAAAAGCCAGCGATTTAGCCCAGTGTGCTAAAACGTCCAATGGTACTCAGTATTTAGGAAGGATATACAGAAAGGAAAAGGAGGTATTGTAGCTTTGCTAGTATAGGAAGGGATCAGTGCGATAGTGAGAAATGATATAGGCCTTGGAGATCAAGATATGAAATCAATCTGGGTAGAAATAAGAAATAGCAAAGGAAATAAGTCGCTGATGGGAGTAATTTATGGATCCCCAAACAATAGTTCCGCTGTGGGATACAGTATAAACCAGGAAATATTGGAGACTTGCAAGAAAGGTACGACAATAATCATGGATGATTTTAATCTGCGTATAGTCTGGATTAATCAAATTAGCAAAGGTAGCCTCGAGAGAGAGTTCAATGAATGTATTAGAGATTATTTCTTGGAGCAATATGTTTTGGAACCAACCAGGGAGCAGACTATTCAGGATTTGGTATTGTGTAATGAGGAAGGATTAATTAATGACTTCATAGTTAAGGATCCTCCAGGGATGAGTGATCATAGCATGATAGAATTTCAAATTCAGTTTGAGGGCGAGAAACCTGAGATGCTCACTAGCATTCAGAAGTTAAGCAAAGGTAATTATGTAAGCATGAGGGCAGATTTGACCGTAGTGGACTGCGCAGGAAGACTAAAATGTAGGACTGTTGATGAGCAGTGACAGTTGTTTAAGGAAACATTCAAGTACTCCCAATTAAAATATATTCCACAGAGGAAGAAAGATTGAAAAAGGGGGAAAAAAGCACCCAAGGCTAAGCAAGGAAGTTAAAGATAACATAAAGACAACAACTAAAGCATACCATATTGCAAAGGCCAGTGGCAGGCTGGAAGATTGGGAAACGTTTCAAGATCAACAAAGGGTTACTAAAAAAGTAATAAAAAGAGTAAAGATAAATTATGAAATAAAACTCGCATAAATTATAAAAAAGGATAGCAAAAGCTTCTTTAAATATATAAAAGGGAAGAGAGTAGCTAAAGTGAATGTTGGTCCCTTGGAGGATGAGACTGGGGAATTAATAGTGGGGAGGCACTAAATCAATATTTTGCCTCAGTTTTCACAGTGGAGGACACTCATACCATCCCAATAGTAACAGGTAATGCAAGGGTAATAGAAAAGGAGGAACTTAGAACAATTATCATCGGTATGGAAAAGGTGCTAAACCAATTATTGGGATTGAAGGCTGCAAAACCCAAGGCTTGATGGCCTACATACTAGGGTCTTAAAGGAAGTGGCAGTGGAGATAGTGGATCCATTGATCATAATATTCCAAAATTCCCTGGATGAGGGAAAGGTTCCAGTGGATTGGAGGGAGGCAGAAAGTAGGAAATTATAGACCAGTTAGTTTAACATTTGTCAATGGGAAATTGTTAGAACCCATGATTAAGGAAGTAATAACAGGACATTTGGAAAGTCAAAACGCAATCCATCAGGGTCAGTATGATTTTACGAAGGGTAAATTGTGCTTGACTAATTTGCTAGAGTTCTTCGAAGATGTAACAAGCAAAGTAGATAATGGGGATTCTGTAATCTTCCAGAGGCATTTGATAAGGTGATGCACAAAAGGTTAATGCACAAGATAAGATCACATAGGGTTAGGGTAAGTTATTAGCTAAGATAGAAGACTGGCAGACCGACAGAAGACAGAGAGTTGGGATGAATGGGTCTTTTACTAGCTGGCAAGTTGTAACTAGTCGGGTGCCACAGGGTTCAGTCCTCGCGCCCCAACTATTTACAAAATATATTTATTTATTTATTTATTTTTAAAATTTAGAGTACCCAATTCTTTTTTTTCCAATTAAGGGGCAATTTAGCGTGTCCAATCCACCTACCCTGCACATCTTTGGCTTGTGGGTGAGACCCACGCAGACATGGGGAGTATGTGCAAACTTATCACAGACGGTGACCCGGGGCCATGATCGAACTCAGATCTTCGGCGCCGAGAGGCAGCAATTCGTACCACTTTGCCAGCGTGCCACCCTTATTTACAATATATATTAATGACTTTGATGCAGGTATAGAGGGCACTATAGCCAAATTTGCCTTCTGAAGTCCACATTAGAAAGGTGGGATAGTAAGTTGCAATGAGGAAATAAGAAATTTACAAATGGATATAGATAGGTTAGATGAGTGGCCCAAAATTTGGCAGGAGTTTAATGTGGATAAGTGTGAAGTTATCCATTTTGATCGGAAAAATGGAAAGGCAATTTATTATATAAATAGAGGGAAACTTCAGAGTATTTCAGTGCAGAGGGATCTGGGTGTTCTCCTGCATGAATCACAGAAAACTAGCATGCAGGTATAGCAGGTATTAAAGAAAGCAAATGGAATTTTGGCCTTTATAGCCAAATGAATAGAGTATAAAAGTGGGGAAGTGTTTCTGCAACTGTTTAAGGCAGTATTAAGACCGCACCTGGAGAACTGTGTACAGTTTTGGTCGCCTTATTTAAGGAAGGATGTATTTGCATTAGGAGCATTTCAGAGGAGGTTCACTGGGCTAATTCCGAGGGGTTTGTCTTATGAAGATAGATTGAGCAGTGTGGGCCTATACTCTCAAGTTTAGCAGATTGAGAAGAGACCGTGGGCTGGATTCTATGACCCCCCCGCTGGGTCGGAGAATTGCCAGGGGCTGGCGTGAATCCCGCCCCCGCCGGTTACCAAATTCTCCGGCACCAGATATTCGGCGGGGGTGGGAATCGCGCCGCGCCAGTCGGCGGCCCCCCCCCCCCCCCCAGCGATTCTCTGGCCCGCTATGGGCCGAAGTCCCGCTGCTAGAATGCCTGTCCCGCCGGCGAGAATCAAACCACCTCTCTTCCCGGCGGGACTAGGCGACACGAGCGGGCTCCAGGGACCTGGGGGGTGCGCGGGGCGATCTGGCCCCGAGGGGGTGCCCCCACGGTGGCCTGGCCTGCGATCGGGACCCACTGATCCGCCGGTGGGCCTGTGCCATGAGGGCACTGTTTCCCTCCGCCTCGGCCACAGTCTTCACCATGGCCGACGCGTAAGAGACACCCCCTCCTGCGCATGCGCGGGGATGACGTCAGCAGCTGCTGACGCTCCCGCGCATGCGCGGACTTCCGCCGACCGACGGGAAGAGAGGCGCGCCAACCACTCCGGTGCGGGCCTAGCCCCTCAAGGTGAGGGCTTGGCCCCTAAAGTTGTGGAGAAATCCGCACCTTTGGGGCGGCCCGACGCCGGAGTGGTTCACGCCACTCCATCCCGCCGGGACCCCCCGCCCCGCCGGATAGGGGAGAATCCCGGCCCTGAATTGAGGTATATAAGATGATAAAAGGTATTGACAAAGTGGACATGGAGCAGATGCTTCCTGTTGTGGGGCAATCGAGAATGAGAGGTCATAGATTTAGGATAAGGGACAACTGACTTAAAACAGAGATGAGTAGAAACTACTTCTCTCAAAGGGTTGTGTTGTGAATCTGTGGAATTCACTACACCAGAGTGCGGTGGATGCCGGGACATTGAGTAAATTAAAGGAGGAGATAATCAGATTTTTAATTAGTAATGGATTGGAAGGTTATGGAGAACGGGCATGAAAGTGGAACTGAGGACAAGATGAGATCAGCTTTGATTTGATTGAATGAGGAGCGGGCTCGAGGGGCTGAATTGCCCACTTCTCCTCCTAGGTCTTATGTTATATTCAATTGTGAACAGTTTGCACCGATGTCAAGACAAATAAATCTGAAATGGGTTGGTGTAACATTCTGGACTGTCATTAAAAGTGTCATTTGGAAATCCTGGTTTGGATCTAGGGAGGTGGTGTGTAGTGGAATTGTCACTGGACTAGTTAACCAGAGACCCGGAGTAATGTTCTGGGGATCCAGGATCAAATCCCGCCACTGCAGATGGTGACATTTAAATTCAATGATAGAATCTGGAATTATAAGTCTAATGATGGCCATGAAACCATTGTCGATTGTCATAAAAACTCATCTAGTTCACTAATGTCCTTTAGGGAAGGAAATCTGTCGTCCTTACCAGGTCTGGTCTACATATGACTCCAGACCCAATAAATGTAGTTGACTCTTAACTGCCCCATCAAGGGCAATTAGGGATGGGCAATAAATGCTGGCACAGCCTGCGATGCTCAAGCCCCATGAACGTATTTTTAAAAAATGCAAACCAGTAAGGGAAAGCATTATTATGAAAGAAGATTCTAAAGAGGGTCTATGGGAGTGAAGTTTGAAAAACTCTCATGTGATCATCATCTGGGGGATTCTGAGGAGACATCCATAGGAACTAACCTGAGTTCAGAGCAGAGTGCGTGTATTTGACCGCAGTCAACTTGTGTACTTAAAAGGAGCTTTTTGGGTTAATGAGATCATTATAGATTAAGATGTACTTTGTAATCCATATTAATCCTAAAACCTGTGTGTAATTGTGAAGTTAAGGGGAGTGTAAAGGTGTATTGTATCACAATCCAATTTTATTTATGTTTAATAAATGATCTTTTTTCTTGTTGTTAAAACTAATTAATGGTCCTGTGATTCTGTTCCCACATGTTTTATTTAAAAAAATAAAAGCTACAGGGCGGAATTCTTCGTTTCTGAGGCTTAGTGGCACCAACGGAGAATCCGCGGGAGTTTCACATTGGGAAATCGGCGCGAATCTCTCACGGATTCCGATACTGGTGAGGGGCTGGTACCGGCGGCGCGTGAAACGCCAGCGGATCCTGTGGAAAACGGGCAGAGAAAAGGCGGGTCCCGGGCCGTGCAAGCACAGGGCTGACGGCCTGCACTAGTCATGCCAGAAAACGTGGCGCTGGCCGTGCTGGAACCCTAACCCGCCCACACCGACCCCACGGCCATAGCAGAAGCCCCCTGGCCAGCAGGACGGAACCCGAATGAGTGTGGCGGTGCTGGACACTGCCTGCAGCCGGCGCGCTAGGTTCCCGACTGCTCGGACCACACATGGCCCGCGCCTTTGGGAACTCGGCCTATCGGGGGTGGAGATTCGTGGGTGGGCCGGCCGATGACGTGCCAACGGTGTTGCAACTGCGCGCGACGCGCATCCTGATGACACCGGTTTGGAGGGCGTAGAGCATCGCAATCCGGCGTCAACTGGTGCCTGCCCTCATCCGCCGGTGGAAGCCATTCTTCACCTGATCACCAATCCCGATTTCGACGTCGGGTTATGGAGAATCCCACCCATAGTCTTTTGAGCCAGTATTCCATTCTGGGACAAAAAACAGAAAATACTGGACAATCTCAGCAGGTCTGACAGCGCCTGAAGAGAGAGAAGGGAGCTGACATTTTGAGTGTGGATGATTCTTTGACAATACCCTGAAAAAAGACCGAACTCCCCCAAGATAGACAATAATCCTGTCAAAACTTTCAACCGGATTCGCAGAATATAACAAAGAGGTCATCAACGTATAACGAGATTTAGTGCTCCGCCCCACACCCCCCTCAAAATGCCAATCGCTAGGGCAAAGAGCAATGGGGAGAGTGGGCACCCCTGCCTCGTTTCCGGTTCCGCCCAAAATACTCCGAATTGACACTATTGGTCCGCACACTCGCCTTAGGAGCCCTGTAATCTCACCCAGTCGACAAACCCCTGCCTAAACCCGAACCACCCCGGCACCTCGAATAAGTACAGCCAGTCCACATCCATTGACACAACCACCTCCACCTCCCGGTCCGTCGAGGGCATCTTTATCACATTCAACAACCTCTGAACATTGGCCAATAGCTGCTGCCCCTTCTCAAATCCCATCTGGTACTCGCCGGTCACCCTCGGCACACAGAAACTATCCGCACTGCCAGCACCTTCGCCAATAGCTTTGCATCCATATTTAACAACAAAATTGGGGTGTGGGTGTGGGGGGTGAATGACCCACACTGCTCCGGGTCTTTGTATTTCTTTAAAATGAGCAAAACAGACACCTGACACAGTGTGGGGGGAAGCTCGCCCCTCCCCACCGACTCATCTCAACTAATAGGGGCCCAAGCTCTGACCAAACCTCTTATAAAACTCCGCTGGGAACCCCGTCCAGGCCCGGGGTCTTCCCCGAATGTATCATCCCACACACCGCCCTCAGTCCAATCGGGGCCCCCAGTCCCTGTACCCTCGCTTCATCCACCAAACGTGCGACCACTCACTCCATGGCCGCCACCGGAAGTACATTCCTGATTGTTGTGCAGTCGCACACCACATAGTTTCATGGGTACATTGGATGGAAGCCTCGTTAAATTATGGGAATCAGGGTCCCATTTGATTGCAATCACCTCTAAATAGTTTGGGCTGCAACAATTCTGTGATTCTCTGTGAAATAGTTATGCTTCGAGCGGCTAGTCATGAGACGGATCACTGCCAGCCTCCCAGACAGTCTTGATCCACTGCGGTTTGCCTATCACCGCAACCGGCCCACAGCAGATGCTATCTCACTGGCTCTACAATCAACACTCGAACTCCTCAACAACAAGGACACCTATGTAAGACTGCTGTTCATCGACTACAGCTCCGCCTTCAACACCATTATCCCAACAAGACTCATAACCAAACTCCGCAATCTTGGACTTGACCCCTCCCTGTGCAGCTGGATCCACTACTTCTTCACCAACAGACTGCAATCTGTCAGGATAGGCAACAGCACCTCCTTCACAATAGTCCTCAACACCGGTGCCCTGCAAGGATGTGCGCTCAGTCCTCGACTGTACTCCCTATACACACATGACTGTGTGGCAAGATTTAACTCCAACTCAATCTATAAGTTTGTGGATGATACGACTGTGGTGGGCCATATCTCAAACAACGACGAATCAGACTACAGGAGGGAGATAAATCACTTGGTTGCGTGGTGCACCGAAAACAACCTCTCTCTAACTGTTGGAAAGACCAAGGAACTGATCATCGACTTCAGGAAGCGTAGCGTGACACACACTCGTCTGCATCAGTGGCTCCGAAGTGGAGACGGTCAATAACTTACGTTTCTGGGGTCACCATCACCAACAGTCTGTCCTTATCCACTCACGTTGATGCAACAGTCAAGAAAGCCGACCAATGTCTCTACTTCCTACGGAAGCTAAAGAAATTTGGCATGTCTGCATCGACTCTCACAAACTTCTACAGATGTGTGATAGAGAGCATCTTATCCGGCTGCATCACAGCCTGGTATGGCAACTGCTCGGTCCAAGATCGCAAGAAACTGCAGAATGTGGTGAACTCAGCCCAACGCATCACACAAGCTTGCCACCCCCACATTGGTTCTGTATAAACCTCCCGCTGCCTCAGGAAGGCAGACAGCATTATCAGAGACCCCTCCCACCCAGGCATTGGCTTCTTCCAGACCCTTCCATCAGGCAGAAGGTACAGAAGTCTGAAGACTCGCACATCTAGACATAGGAACAGCTTCCTCCCCACAGCAACAAGACTCCTCAACGACTCCCCCACGGACTGATCTGTTCCCTGTCAGAACACTATTCACGACGCCCTATGCTGCTCGTGCTCATATATTTGCCTTGTTTGGCCCCTTGTTCTGCACTGTAACCAATCACTGTTTGTCGATGTACCATTTGTCAATGTTCCCCGTTGATTATTCTTTTGTCTGCTACGGACGTACTGTGTACGTTCCCTCAGCCGCAGAAAAATACTTTTCACTGTACTTCGGTACATGTGACAATAAATCAAATCAAATCAAATCAAATTTAATCCAAATGAATTTCTGAGGTGCAGTAATCTTTTGAGCTGCGATGCTACAGAGATGTAAAACATTCAATTAAAATGAAGGGAAGATATGAAAATGAAAATGAAATGAAATGAAAATCGCTTATTGTCACAAGTAGGCTTCAAATGAAGTTACTGTGAAAAGCCCCTAGTCGCCACATTCCGGCGCCTGTTCGGGGAGGCTGTTACGGGAATTGAATCGGGCTGCTGGCCTGCCTTGGTCTGCTTTCAAAGCCAGCGATTTAGCCCTGTGCTAAACAGCCCCTATATTGTGATATTGTGATGTAATTGTTGTAGGTAGTGATCTCTGTATATGAATATACATGATCAATGTATGTAAATGTAGTACAGTCAATTTAACACTAGATGTCTCACTATCAAATTGTATAAGAAAGACTTTCCCGCTCTTTCTGGGAGAGTGTACTTCAGGAGAGTGAACAGACAAGGAATAGATTAGCTAGAGAGAGAGAAGTTATAAGTTATTTCATTATTACATTGTATAGTTAGTTAGTTATCTTTACTGTATTTTATTTCTTTTACGAGTTGAGTATTGAGTATAAAGGACTCACAGAATATAATTTATATTACTCATTAAATTAGTTCATGTTTAAAGAAGACTTGTTTATTTCATCAACTCAGCTGGTTCAAAGAGTAATATATATAGTACGTAAAGTAATATATCATGGGTACCAGAGTGATTTAAGCTTTAAAAAAAGACTAGTGAAGGTTTAGAATAAAAAGAAAGAAAAATAATCGGAATCAACTATTCAACTACAGAAGTCATCGCAACTTCGCCAAAAACAACTTTTCAATGGACCAAATTCAAGCACCAAGACATCTAAAGGCCACTGGTAATTTAAATTTGAATTGGAAATTGTTCAAACAACAAGTTTCAACTCATTTAGAAGCTAGTGACTTAAGTGCTGCATCAGTTGCTGGAAGAATTGCTTTACTTCTGTCCTGGCAGGACAGCAAGCAATCAAAATCTTCAATTCGTTTAATTTTAATGCTGGTGAAGATGAAACAAAATTTGATCAGGTTATAGTGAAGTTCGATGAACATTGCAAAATGCAGACCAATAAAATTTTAGAAAGATTAAGATTTCACAGACAAGTTCAAAAAGTTGGTGAACCGGTGAATAATTTCATCACTGATTTCGAAAACTTAGCTAAAACGTGTAACTATGCAGATCTACATGATTCACTTGTAAGAGACCAGATTGTTTGTGGCATACTTGATGATACAGTCAGAGAAGCATTAATTCTGCAAAATGATTTAACATTACAAATCGCGATTGATAAATGCATCTCCGTGGAACAGCCCAAAAGTCAGTATTTAGCATTTTATCCCAAGGAAAAAAGCGCAAATCTCTACCACGAGGCAGAGAAAATCAAAATGGTGTCGCAGGCAAAGCAAAAGACTGTGAGGAATGGAAGCTATCCTTCGCAGGTTTTCGGGCAAGGATAGTTTTCGGGCTCTGCACATGCAAACTACTCACAGAAATGCGAGACGTCGAAGAAGAAGTCTGCGCATGCGCATACACCGCTAATACGTCATGATGACAACGTGATTACGTGTCATAGGTGTGGCAACACACACTTAAAGGGAAACTGTCCTGCTGTTAGTAAACGCTGTTTGAGATGTCAGCAGTTAAACCATTATGCTTCTCAGTGTCAATCATCCCCAAGATACATTCCTCGTAAACAGAAAAAATATTACAAAGTGAGAGCTGTGGGCCCTTCCAGTGCCGTGCTGGCCCCCTGTAGGGGCCAGAATTGTTGACCCTCAGGCCATGTTGACGCCGTCGAGTAACATGACGGCGTTTCTGACGGCGTCAACACTTAGTCTCAGGATCAGAGAATCCCACCCAAGGAGTGAGGAAGTAAGTTGAAAAGTAGGATCTCAAATGTAGTGATCTCAGGATTACTAGCCACATGTTAGTCAGAGCAGAAATAGCAGGTATTGGCTGAAGTATGTGGCTGAAGAGATTGTGTGAGGGGGGTGGGGTGGGGGTGGGGGGCGGATTTCAGATTCCTGGGACATTGGGGGCAGTTCTGGGAGAGGTGGAACCAATACAAACTGCATGGGTTTCACCTGGACAGGGCTGGGACTGTCCTAGCCATATTTGCGAGACCAGTTGGGGAAGGGTTAAAACTAAAAGGACAGGGGAATGGCAACTGTGCAAGGAATCAGGGAAAGAAAAACAAGGATAAGAACAAAAGACAGAAAGGAAAATCATGCAAATAGATGTAACTGGGTATGCTGTAGTCGGGATTACAGAGACATGGTTGCAAGGTTTTTTAGAATATTTTTTTAGAGAAAAAATATTCTTCACAATTTATTTTAAAAGTCCCTGATTAACTAGGGATGGTAACTGAGCATTTAGGGGTATTCAGTATTTAGGAAGGATAGACAAAAAAGAAAAGGTGGTGGAGTTGTGTTCCTGGTTAAAGAAGAAATTAGCACAACAGTGAGGAAAGATATTAGCTCCGATGATGTGGAATCTGTATAGGTAGAGGTAAGAAACTGCAACAATTATTCATTCCTGACTGGTGCAAATATATAACGGGAAGGGTGGCCAAACCTTGGCTTACAAGGGAAATTAAAGATCGTATTAGGTTCAGGGAAGAGGCATACAAATTGGCCAGAAAAACAACAGACCTGAGGATTGGGGCCAGTTTAGAATTTAGCAAATGACAACAAAGGGATTGATTAAGAAGGGAAAAATAGAATACGAGAGTACGCTTGCAAAGAACAAATACTGGCTGTAAAACCTTCTAGCCGTATGTGATGAGAAAAAGATTGTGATGAAAAATGTATGTCACAGCCTGTTGCTAACTTGGCCTTAGTTTAATTGCTCTGTTTTATTACCTTTGCCCTTGAGTCGCCAGGTATCTTTATTATACCGTCACGTGGTTCAAGTCCGAGTAATGATCAATAATCCAGTACACCGATTAGTAAGATTTAAATCAAAGCACATTTATTATACACAGTAATCACTACTCATGCACAAATTCTACGTTTAAGCTACTTCTACAACTAACAGGCCTATACTTAACTTGGAACTGGCCCACCAGGTCAGGGAAACAAATGGCCTTTCGTTCGGGTTCTGAGCCTGCGGGATTCGAAGTTGGTACAGATTGATAGCTAGGAGCGCCTATCTCGTAGCGAGCGTTGAAATAAGACTTACAGTTTCGACCAGCTGCTGAAGAGTGAAGAGCTGGAGAAGCGGTGGAGCAGAGAGCGATTTGAACTTGGGGCTCAATTCTTATAGTCCCCAGGGGCTTCTCGCCTTTCGGGGCGGACCCTGTACCTGGTCCCAAGTGATTGGACTTTGTCCCAATCGCTTGGTTTGACTTTCTCCAATGCTGGAGCGGTTCCCTGATCGATGGGCGGTCTGAGGTGGTCGTTCACCTCCTTTTGTGTAGGCTTCTGCTGCCGCCGAAGAGTCTGGTTTTGCTTTGTGTGTCTAAATGTTGCTTATTGTTCCCGGGATTGCTCATTAGTATGCAGATGGCTGGTGTTTTGTTATGCTGATGGTTGCTGGTATCGATCTTGGCTGGCCTTCCAGAGGTAAATACACAGCCAACCTGCAGCTGCTCGTTTGTGTTTTGTTGGCTGACTTTCCCATCAGCCTTTGCCGTTCGCCATTTTGAATCGCGAGTTGGCCATTTTAAGTGACTACAAGTCAGAAACAGGCTGAATTATAAGGAGAACAACAAAATGGTTCACCAACTAAATACATATTTTGGTTATGTATTCATAAAGGAGGAGACAAATAATGTAGCAGAAATGTTGGGGAACACAGGGCTTAGTGAGAGGGAGGAACTGAATGAAATCAGTATTAATAGGTATTGTGACCCTTACAAGAATCACGGACATGGACTATCAGGTTCACCTGACTAACAGAGAATCACGTGCGGGCAGCACGGTGGCACAGTGGTTAGCATTGCTGCCTACGGCGCTGAGGACCCGGGTTCGAATCCTGGCCCTGGATCACTGTCCGTGTGGAGGTTGCACATTCTCCCCTTGTTTGCGTGTGTTTCACCCCCACAACCCAAAAGATGTGCAGGGTAGGTGGATTGGCCATGCTAAGTTGCCCCTTAATTGGAAAAAGAAATAATTGGGTACTCTAAATTTATTTTTTTTAAAAAAGAGAATCACGTGGAGGGAGAATGTGCAAACTCCACATGGCCAGTGACCCGGGGTCGGGAGACAGCAGTGCCAATCACTCCGCCATTATGCTACTCTAAACTGATTTGATCAAATGCAGAATGTGATACAACTTGAAATTTAATCAGCTCCAGACCCAGATACAGTCTTGGTCCAAAGTAAAAAAAAGAGCCAAATTTAATAGACAAAGCGAGAGCAGCATTTGACCAAGTATGGTACCGAGGAGCCCAGGCAAAATTGACATCAATGAGAATCAGGGAGAAGACTCTCCGCTGGTTGGAGTCACGGCTGGCACAAAGGAAGATGGTTTTAAATGTTGGAGCCCAGGACATCACTTCAGCTGCTTCAATGAACTTCCCTCCATCATTGGGACAGAAACTGGGATGATTGCATGGTTTTCAGTACCATTCACAGCTCCCCAGATGTTGAAATAGTCTTTGCCATCATGCAGCAAGATATTGGCAACATCCTGACTTGGGCTGATCAATGGCAAGTAACATTCAAGCCATATTAGTGCCAGGAAATGGCTGTCTCTCATGAGAGGGTCTAACCATTTCTTCTTGATCTATCATGGCATTACCATTGCTGAATTCCCCCATTATCAACATTCTGCGAATTACCACTGACCAAAACTAAATTGGACCAACCATATAAATGCTGTGACAACGAGAGCAGGTCAGTGGTTGGAAATTCTGCGGTGAGTAATTCATCTCCTGACTCCCCAAAGTCTGTCCACCATTTACATGGCACAATTAAGTCAGGAGTTTGATGGAATACTCACCACTTGTCTTGTTGAGTGCCACTCCAAAAATACTTAAGAAGCTCAATACCAAACAAAACTTGAGTGACACCCCAAACACCACATTAAATATTCATTTCCTCCACCACCAGTACACACTGGAAGCCGTGTACTCCATAAACAAGATGCATTGCAGCAACTTGCCAAAGTTCCTTCGACAGTAACTTTCAAACCTGTGACCTCTACCACCTAGAAGAATAAGGGCAGTGGACGCATGGAAGCATTACCACCGGCAGGTTTTGCCCTCTAAGTGACACACCATACTGGACCTCCAATGAGAACTCGGAGAGAGGCTGGATTCTTTTGATGGGATTACTTCTCAATCGGCTGATAGACAAGAATAAGTGATAGTACTCACCATTGGTGAAGGAGACAGAGAAATGTTGCCCACAGATGCCTTCAGCTCATCCACTGATGCTGCCACACACACGATGGTATCTTTAGCCTGGAGAGGCCGAATTTTAATGTTGAATTTTCGCCGCGAATCTTCTTCAGACTCAGATTCACTTGACGAATAGAAGTGTTTCTCTTTGGTAGGTGAAATGCCATTAAGGAAACTTCTTTTCTTAAATGAAATACAGTAGGACATCTAAACAGACAAGTTTGAATTTAAAACCAGCTATGTTTTCTTCTTCCCCTTTCCTCCAACGTTTTTAGCCCCTTTTCCTGTCTCGTCGCCTGATGGTGTTGAACTCTGACAGGGTTTGGTTCCACTAGCCCCTGAATTTCCCCAATGCTTTGTTCAAGTGACCACACCTCATGGGACTGGTCCATAAGCAATAACTGGCACCGTGGCACAGAGCGCCAGCTGTTTGTGGTCTTTTGTACCATCCTTTCTTCATTTGCCCTACCATTGGTAACTTCAGTTGCCTAGCCCCAATGCTTTGGAGTTGCCTCCTTAGACCTTTCCACCTCCATTCCTACTTTAAAACATTCTTAAATTTCCTGTTAAATTGGTTTATCTAGTAAACCTATTAAGAACAGAAAAAAATGTGAATGTGGCAATAACACAAAGTATCCGGACCCCCTAAAACAAGCTGGAAACATTCAGTACCTCCACAGATGGATGTGGGTCACCATGCATCTCCTAGTTCGGGATCAGTAGATGGCTCACAATGATAGGCCCAATTACTTTTTATATAATCACTGTGTGGATCAGTAAGTCAGCTGTCACATCTTAAATAATATGTGCAGGATGACTGGAGGTTACAGACGTGCTGTCACCCTGAAAAACATTTCGATCATCATTGCCATCTTCTGCATTTCCCTACTCCTGGGCTCCCACACTATGGCCAGAATCTCACATGAGAGAAGTCTATTAGATAGCAACAAGTACGTTGATAGCCCGTTAACTGATTCCCCAACAGGCAGAATGGAGAGCAGACAGACTACAGCTTGGGGTCAAATACCAAGGATACAAAGAAATAGGCTTTTTAGCATACTCACAAATATTTGCATTAAGTACTGATGGCGAGTTACCAAACATGTATTTGTGGGCAGCTGAAGATACGAGGCTCAGCCACTGAAGGAGTCTTCAAGATGGCTCTCTGACCGACAGCTTTCAAATTAGGTTCCTTCACCTCACCTGCACTCTGTGTTTCATCAATACTCCATCCTAGAACTGAATAAGTTACCTCCACAGGCTGATGAGTGAATGAGGAAAAGATAGATACTGAGCCACTATTAGTAGGGATGACTCAAAGGTAATTTAAATGTGTTCTTAAAGTTGAAGAGGGAGATGGAGAGGTTTAGGGGGATAAATTCAAAACATAAGGCTCTTAGGCAGCTGAAGGTACTACGCTAATGGTAAACGGAAGGAGGATGGTTCACAAGGCCAGTCTGAGGAAGGAGGTGGTTTTGCTGCACAGGAACAACTTGAACAGAAAGGAAGGGGTGAAAGTAAGAGAAATTTAAATTTTAAATTGAGATCCTGGGCGGGATTCTCTGATATCGGCGCGATGTCTGCCGACCGGCGCCAAAAACGGCGCGAATCAGTCCGGCATCGCGCCGCCCCAAAGGTGCGGACGTCTCCGCATCTTGAGGGGCCGAGCCCTCACCTTGGGCGGGATTCTCCGCAATCGCCGCGATGTCCGCCGACCGGCGCCAAAAACGGCGCGAATCAGCCGGCATCGCGCCGCCCCAAGAGTGTGGAATTCTCCGCATCTTGAGGGGCTGAGCCCTCACCTTGAGGGGCTAGGCCCGCGCCGGATTGAGTTCCGCCCCGCCAGCTGGCGGGAAAGGCCTTTGGTGCCCCGCGAGCTGGCGCGGAAATGACTTTGCCATGCGGCGCATGCGCGGGAGCATTAGCGGCCGCTCACGGCATCCCCACACATGCGCAGTGGAGGGGGTCTCTTCTGCCTCCGCCATAGTGGAGACCATGGCGAAGGCGGAAGGAAAAGAGTGCCCCCACAGCACAGGCCCGCCCGCGGATCAGTGGGCCCCGATCTTAGGCCAGGCCACCGTGGGGGCACCCCCCAGGGCCAGATCGCCCCGCGCCCCCCCCCCAGGACCCCAGAGCCCTTCCGCGCCGCCTTGTCCCGCCGGTAAGAGAGGTGGTTTGATTCTCGCCGGCGGGACAGGCATTCCAGCAGCGGGACTTCGGCCCATCACGGGCCGGAGAATCGCCGGGGGGGGCCCGCCAACTGGCGCGACGCGATTCCCACCCCCGCCGAATATCCGGTGCCGGAGAATTCGGCAACCGGCAGGGGCGAGATTCACACCAGCCCCCAGCGATTCTCCGACTCGGCGGGGGATCGGAGAATCCCGCCCCATGTTTTTCAGCAAGAGAAATTATGATAGCTAAGTGGGACTTGGTGTGGGGTTGAATTTGGGCGTCAGGATGAGGGTTTCAGCAGCAGTAAGGGCAGAGGCAGACAATGGAGATGTGTGGTATTATCAGTATTGCTGTAGCTAAGAGGCTGATGACCATTGGTTAAACCTAGGGGTTTACCATTGGCTGTTGATACGTAGCTCCACCCTGACAGGTGGAGTATAAGAACCGGTGCCGTCCCAGCAGCCTTCACTTTCTGTACCGAAGCTGCTGGGGAACAAGTTCTAGTTGATTAAAGCCTTCAGTTATGAAATCACTTTGTCTTGAGTGTAATTGATCGTGCATCAAGATGAAAGTAAATGGGCCCCGATTCTTCAAAACGGCAGCTAAGTGTAGACGCCAACGTAAACACCTGAGTATTTCACGCCGGCGTCAATGGGCCTCTTGGCCCAGCAATTCCGTGGCCCACAGGGGCCAGCACAACGCTGGAGTGCTCCGTGCTGCTGATACGTGGCCCTGCACTTCTGATCCCGGGTCCGTGCATGCGCGTGCCGCTTCCACGCCGGCCCCGCGCAACATGGCGGATCCACACAGTGGGCCGACGCGGAAGAAGGTAGCCCCCCCCCCCCCAGATCGCGCAACCCCGCTGATCGGAGGCCCCCAATCGTGGGCCTGGCCATCGTGGGGACCCCCCCAGAGACAGATCTCCCCGCTAGGACGGCCATCGCAGTCGCGACGCCGAGCTCCCACCGGGTGGAACCATACGTGAACCACACTGGTGGGAACTCGGCCGGTCGCCCACCGAGAATCGCCTCTTTCAATGGCCCCCAACCGGCACCGCACCGACCGCGCACGCACGACTGCCGCTGATTTTCCGGTCGTCGGAGGGTTCGCGTCGCGTCATCGGACCCGATCGCAGGTCTGACACCCCATTCTCCGCCCCCGCACCGAGTGCGATTTCAGGGCGGAGGCTCGGAGAATCCCGGCTATGACCTTTGTGATGGACAGGATATGGGTACAGAACTTATCTCAGGATCAAATATGACCATGAGGTTTTGAACATTATGATTCTAACCTGAAGCCTTGGACAGGGGGAAGAAGGGAGATTGTGGCAAGGGTGTGGAGACTGTGCAGGGTCTAAAATGAACTACATTAATCTTCCCAATGTTCAGCTGTGGAAAATTCAAGCTTATGAAGATGGTGGGCTGGATTTTATATGTAGGGACACATCAAATAGGCGTACCCCACAAGTTCCCACGTACCCTGAACTCCTCCTCAAAATACAGGAGGTGGGCAGACACCAAAATCAGCAGCCCACCTGCCATGTTTAAAGAGAATATCAAGGGTCAATTGGGCTTGTTACCATGCCAATTGACCCCAACAATACACTGCCCGCACTATAAAACATCTGGCATGGGCAGTCAGATGGGAGTGGGCAGTACAATTAAAGAAAACATTTTCAAAGGGCAGGAAACGTGCTCCACCTTCAGAAGTGAAAGTTGTGAAAAGCGGGAAGCAACCTCACGAAGATAGAACCTGCCTTTTCTTCCTATCCATCTGCTACATTACACACAACACCCACACCCCAACCCCATCTCCCTAACCTACCCACAACCTCTGGTCTGACCTGTTTTGAGGATCGAATTGGGCCTTCTTGTTCCTGGTTGCAGTCTTGGTAGTAGTCACCACCGACTCTGTTGGGACTGATGGAGCTGCCGGCCGCTTGGATTGGCCGACCGCTCCCGAGGGTAGAATTATAGCTGCCGGGTGGACTCGCATGGAGCAGGTCGGCCAGAGAAAACATCCCATCCACATCTAACCTGTCAAGCTCTAAGAATTTTTTTTTTTAATAAACATTTTATTGAGGTATTGTTTGGTATTATAACAACAACACAATAAACAATGAACATGAAACTATAAACATAGTGCAAAAGCAGTTTCCCTCCCTTACAGGTCCCACCTTTATTAAACCCCTACTCTAAGCTAAACTACCCCCCCCCCTTCTGCTCACGATTAATTTTCCGCGAAGAAGTCAACGAATGGTTGCCACCTCCAGGCGAACCCTAACAGTGACCCTCTCAAGGCGAACTTGATTTTCTCCAAACCGAGAAAGCTAGCCATGTCCGATAGCCAGGTCTCCGACTTCGGGGGCTTTGAGTCCCTCTAAGCTAATAATATTTGTCTCCGGGCTACGAGGGAAGCAAAGGCCAGAACGTCTGCCTCTTTCTCCTCCTGGATTCCCGAGTCTTCCGACACCTCGAAACTTGCCACCTCTGGACTCAGCGACACCCTTGTTTTTAACATCGTGGACATGACATCTGCAAACCACTGCCAAAATTCCCTAAGCTTCAGACATGCCCAGATCATGTGGACATGGTTCGCTGGTCCTCCCGCACATTTTGCACACCTGTCTTCCATCCCAAAGAATCTGCACATCCGGGCCACTGTCATGTGAGCCCGGTGAACGACCTTAAATTGTATCAGGCTGAGATTGGCACATGTTGCGGATGCGTTGACTCTACTCAACGCGTCCGCCCATAGACCATCCTCTATCTCTCCTCCCACTTGCGCTTCAGCTCCTCGGTCTGCGTCTCCTCTGACCCCATAAGTTCCTTGTAAATGTCCGAGACGCTCCCTTCTCCCACCCACTCTCTGGAAACTACCCTGTCCTGAATCCCCCTCAGCGGTAGGAGCGGGAAGGTTGACACGTGTCTACGTAGGAAGTCCCGCACCTGCAGATACCTGAATTTGTTTCCCCTCGCCAACCCAAACTTCTCCTCCAGTGCCCTCATACTCGGAAAGCTCCCCTCTACAAACATATTCCCCATCCTCTCAATCCCTGCTCTCCGCCATATCCGGAACCCCCCATCCATACTTCCCGGGGCAAACCGGTGATTATTACAGATTGGGGACCAGACCGATGCTCCATCTGCTCCCACATGTCTCCTCCATTGCCCCCAGACTCTCAGGGCCGCCACCACCACGGGGCTGGTGGAGTACCACATCGGCGGGAACGGCAGAGGCGCAGTTACCAATGCCCCCAAACTGGTGCCCTTTCATGAAGCCACCTCCATACGGTCCCATGCCGACCATTCCCCCACCACCCACTTCCTGATCATGGCTATATTCGCCACCCAGTAATAGTTACTAAAATTTGGCAGTGCCAGCCCACCCTCTCCCCGACTCCGCTCAAGCATTACCTTCCTTACTCGCGGGGTCTTGCCCGCCCAAACAAAGCCAGAGATCACTTTGTTGACTTGTTTAAAAAAGGACCACGGAATAAAGATGGGGAGACATTGAAACACGAACAGGAATCTCGGGAGATCCGTCATCGTCACCATCTGCACCCTCCCAGCTAATGACAACGGGAGCGTGTCCCATCTCCGGAAATCGTCCTTCATTGGGTCTACTAGCCGGGCCAGATTTAATTTACGCAGCCGGTGCCATTCCCGCGCCACTTGAATGCCTCAGTACCGAAAGCTTCCCCCTACTAATCTAAATGGCAGAACCCCAAATCGCCTCTCCTGTCCCCTCGCCTGGACCGCAAACATCTCACTTTTCGCCATATTTAGCTTATAGCCCAAAAACCGGCCAAATTCCCCTAGAATCCTATGATTTCTTCCATCCCCCCTAATGGGTCCGATACATACAGAAGCAGGTCATCTGCATAGAGCGAGACTCTGTGCTCCACCCCCCACCCCCCCCCACCCCCTACCCCCCCCCCCCCCCCGCCCCCGGACCAGCCCCTTGAGGCTCTCAGAGCAATTGCCAACGGCTCTATAGCTAGCCCGAACAACAGTGGGGCGAGGGAGCATACCTGTCTCGTCCCCCGGAGCAGTCTAAAATAGTCCGATGTTGTCCTATTTGTCCGTACACTTGCCACAGGAGCCTGATACAGCAACCTGACCCAGACAATAAAGCCCCACTCAAATCCAAACCGTCCCAGTACCTTCCACAGATAATCCCATTCTACCCGATCAAATGCCTTTTCTGCATCCATTGCGATCACTACCTCCACCTCCCTACCTTCCGGGGCATCATGATCACATTTAACAACCTTCTTACATTGGCCACCAACCACCTACCCATAACAAACCCCGTCTGGTCCTCCCCAATAACGTCCGGAACACAATCCTCAATCCTGGAGGACAAAATTTTGGCCATCAGTTTGGTGTCCACATTCGACAGGGATATCGGCCTGTAGGACCCACACAGCTCCGGATTCTTGTCCCGCTTCAGAATCAGTGAAATCGTGGCCTGTGACATCGTCGGGGGCAACACCCCTCTTTCCCTTGCCTCATTGAACATCCTCATCAACACCAGCCCCAATGTTCCAGAGAACTTTTGGAAAACTCCACTGGGTACCCGTCCGGCCTTTACACGCCTGCATGGCCTTCAGACCTCCACTATCTCTTCCAAACCGATCGGGGCCCCCAGCCCTTCTACCAGCTCCCCGTCCACCTTTGGGAAATTCAGCCCCCCAAGAAGTGCCTCATCCCCCCCCCCCCCGGGCCCGTAGGGGGTTCCGACCTATACAGCCTACTATAGAAATCCCTAAATGCCTTATTCACCCCTGAATCTCCAACCAGGTTCCCATCTCCGACACTTACTTTCCCTATCTCCCTGGCTGCCTCCCTCTTTCTAAGCTGCTGTGCAAGCATTCTGCTGGCCTTCATACTCATAGATCGCCCCTCTCGCCTTTCTCAGCTGCTCCATCGCTCTCCCTGTGGTTAACAAGCCGAACTTCGCCTGTAGCCTCCGGCGTTCCCTTAAAAGCCCTGCCTCTGGGGTCTCCGCATACCTCCTATCGATCTGTAGTATTTCCTTAACCAGTCAGTCCGTCTCTGCCCTATCCACCTTCTCCCTATGGACCCGTATCGAGATCAGCTCCCCTCTGACCACCGCCTTCAGTGCTTCCCAGACCATCACTGCTGAGATTTTCCCCGTGTCGTTGACCTGCAGGTAGTTCTGAATACATTTCCTCAGCCGCTCGCACACCCCTTCGTCAGCCAAAAGTCCCACATCTAACCTCCAGTGCGGGCGCTGGTTACTGTCTTTACTAACCTGCAGGTCAACCCAGTGCAGAGCATGGTCTGAGATTGTGATCGACGAGTTCCCAGTATCCACCACCCCTGCCAGTAAGGCCCTGCTCAAAATGAAGAAATGAATCTGGGAGTACACTTTATGCACGTGTGGGTAGAAGGAGAACTCCTTCACCCTCGGCTGCTCAAATCTCCATGGATCCACCTCCCCCATCTGCTCCATGAACCCTTTTAGTTCCTTTGCCATTGCTGGCACCCTGCCCGTTTTCGAGCTTGACCGGTCAAAGCCAGGGTCAATAACTTGTGTTGAAGTCCCCTCCCATGACCAACCAGTATGAGTGCAGGTCCGGTATCTTCCCCAGCATCCTCTTTATAAACTCCACGTCATCCCAATTTGGCGCATACATATTTACTAATACCACCTGCACCCCTCCAGTTTCCCACTGACCATAATGTACTGACCTCCCACATTCAAAACTATTCTACCCGCCTCAAACACCACCCGCTTATTGATCAGGATCGCGACCCCTCTAGTCTTTGAATCCAGTCCCGAGTGAAAGACCTGACTGACCCAGCCTTTCCTCAATATAATCTGGTCAGTTACTCTAAGGTGCGTCTCCTGCAACATTACCACGTCCGCCTTCAGTCCCCTAAGATGCGTGAACACGCATGGCCTCTTGACCGGCCCATTTAATCCTCGAACATTCCAGGTGATCAGCCTAGTTGGGGGGCTAATTGCCCCCCCCATTCGCTGATCAGCCATCCCCTTTTTTGGGCCCACCTCCATCCCATGCTTCGCGCCTCCACCGGCCCACCCCCAGGCAGCCTCTGCCCCCAACCTCCTCTCTGTCCCTTAGCCCAAGTCCCTCCCTCGTCAGCAGAACATTTTCCACCCCCCACCCCCCCAGTAACAACACTCTGTAACCCAACCCCTTTGATAAACCGAACATATGCACATCCCCACTGCGCTTCTGTGAACTAGCCCGCCCAGCTAGCTTGGCGTCCCCTTCCCTGGTGCCGGATAGTCTACCACCTATTGTTCCCTCCCCACCCTCCCCCCGCTCATACAAACATACTCCAACATCAAACAATCCCCACACAAGTGCCCGACAGAAAAACACCAAAATCTAAACAAGCACACTTCCAGCCCCCAACAGTGCAAATGAAAACCTTAGCTCACTCAGCTCTGCCACTGGTCCCAAATCAATACAGAAGGCATTTCAAACAGCTTCCTTAAAACGAAAAACGAGAAACTTTTTTTAAAGAACAGAGAAAGAAAAAAAAACATGAATGTTGCAGCAAAGTTCAAAAGTTCTCAGTCCACCACCAGTCCTTTCCTTTTCACGAAGTCCAGCGCGTCCTCAGGCGACTCTAAATAAAAGTGCTGTTCCTCGTACGTGACCCAGAGACGGGCCGGATACAACAGTCCGAACTTCACCTTTTTCTTAAAAAGGATCGACCTAATCTGGTTGAAGCCTGCTCTTCTCCTGGCCACCTCCACACTCAGATCTTGGTTAACACATCAGGTTAAAGTCACTACTGAGAGCAGTTATTAGTTTTAAATCACCAAAGGATCGATTTACAGTTTTTAGATTAAAGAGAGAGACTCATACAGCTTCTGGCTGTGACTGCAGCTAACCAGCTCTGAAAACGAAATTAAAACACACCCTGCAGCAAACAGCCAAAAACGAAAGTAAAAAGCTGACAGACAGCCCAGCTCCACCCACACTCTGACATCACTGATAAACACCCATTTCTTAAAGGTACATTTCTTAAACACCCATTTCTGAAATGTACTCTCACATGACAATATATATCATTAAAAAGCTGAGCTCTCAAAAATTGGTGACAATGTCCTCATTAGAAGTGATTCAGCAATGTGGTGCAGCTGCTTTTCTGGATCCAGAGCAGTAACAGCAGTACTGGAACAATTGTACATGGCATTTACAACTATTTTTAATTCTCTCTCACCTCCACCCTTGATTCTCTAGTCTTCTATAAAACCATTACTCTCTGTCACCCTGGCCATTCACCATGTTATCGTTCTCTGCACCGCTCAAGTTCAGGGGCCAGAAACATAAAGGTTATGGTTAGCTACTGATTTAGCCATCACTGCCAGGTCTGACTGGATCTCCTTATCGGGTGATACGCACATCTTCTGATTGCTCGTTATTACAGGATCAACCTGGAAAGCTTCTTTTCTTTACTACAAACAGTCATCTTAAACCATTCTCCCCTGTCTCCTCTACCCTTATCCCCGACATAATGCAAGGTGCTGGTGGTATGCTTTGTCACCATCTGACCAACTGTCTCTGCTGTGTCCTTCCTTTTCACTCGTCATCCTGGCCAAAATACTTCTTAAGCCTCCTCTGTCTGACGCCTGCACTTACAACTTTCTTTGTTTTTGCTGTTTCTCCTCGAGCTCTGTCTGATTTCATCTTGCCCAAGAGACTCACATCCTGCTCCCTTGACAGTTGCAGCACACCACCTGCCCCACCGTTGTATGGGTTTTATTCAACTAATGAGGTTTTAAGTTGAGAAATATCACTCAAACGTTATCTGTAGTTATATTAAATAGTTTAACTAGTTAAACTATAAATTTAATTCAATATCTCCCCAGTATCAGTCTAAATTGCTGCCCCTGATGGACGGGTAAAATCTTAAAATTCGCCATTTAATCACCCACCTGGTCACCTAATTAGTATCTTTGAACACTCCCCAGCTCCAGGAGACGAAAAAAAGGTTTAAAATGCAGCACGTCCTCTGCACCCAAATTCCCAAGGTAGCGTTTGTACCTCATCACACCCGGTCCTCGTCCTCTTCCTGTTGTCTCAGCTCATCTGCTGCTCAAACCCTCATCCATGTCTTTGTTGCTCCACACTTGACTATTCCAATTCACTCCTTGCTGGTCTCCCAAATTCTAGAGTCTGTAAAATGTGTCACTTGCACCAAATCCCATTTACTCCTGTGCTTGCTGGCCCACATGTGCCCCTGGTCGAGCAACGCTTGGTTTTAAAATTCTCACTCCTGTTTTCAAATTCCTCCATCCTTGACCCAACCCTGTCTCTGTGATCTCCTCCAGCCTTACATCCCTAAATTCTTCTAATTCTGGTCTTTTGAGCATTGCCAATTTTAATTACTCTACCATTGGTGGCAATGTCTTCGGCTCCAGAAGAGCTCTGGAATTCCCATCTTGAACCTCTCCACCTCGCTTTTCTTCTTTAAGACATGCCTTAAAACCCAATCGTACCCGTGCAAAAAAATGCCGGTTTGGCAGTGCCAACCAGGGCACCTTGGCAGTACCAGGATGTCACCCATGCAGCATTGCCAGGATGCCAGGCTGGTGCCATCCAGGGGCCAGCCTGGCGAAAGGACACACACCCGGGAGCCTTCAGTCCCCTGGGAGACCTCCACGAGTGTCATTCCGTCTGGTTCCCGCTTGTGGAGACCAGTGCTAAACCATGCTTGCCCGAGGTCTCCGAGGCGAGTGAGATTGATCCCAAGCCTTGGGTAGTTTGGGAATCTGCACAGTAAAGTGAGACTAGCTGCCTAGCTCTAATATGCAGATTTGCTAAAAATGGATCCCGCCCACAATGTCTCAGGAGATCACGTTAGGGCTCGGGAGGCGATGTGAGCCGACTAGATCCCAGGAGGCGAGGTCTCCAGGCTATTATCGGCCATGCTGCACTGACATCAAAATTGCCTTGTTAGCCTTCATGGGCAGGCTTTCAGCTAGATGTACATTTGGCCAGAAGGAAGCGAGAGTCCTGTAAATGCTTCACCCTCAAGAAGTATGGAAGCAAAATACATTGTGAGGCACATACAACACCTTGTATTATGTTGGAGACTGCCAAATAATGGGGTAACAAACTGCATTAAAAAGATTGATCTATACAAAAATATCCTTCTATCTATTTTCTTCAATGAAGAAAAAATTACAAAGCAATATACTGGAATTCAGAAATAAAAAAAACAACAGATCAAAACAACAGTCAATCAGCACCTGTGGAGAGAGAAGATAAGTAAGATTCAAAGGGTTCAAAGGATATAACCTGATTTGTCATCTGGCCTGATACTGTATCCTTCATCATCAACTTCTGGCGAATTCTGAAGATCAGACAAGTAATAGAATGAAACACTTCAAACATTTTCAACCAGTCCAATTTCCTCGTTCATGGACAAATCTTGTGTTGCTATGGGAAATGTGGAATGGAGTGATCCACAGCAGCTGCCACCTCTGACTCAACCTGCTCATAAACTGAGTTTCACAGATGTACAGGAGAGCAGTGCTTTACCATGCTGAGACCTTCTCCCTAATTAAACCTTAGGGGGAACTTTATTTTTAAAAGTTTTATGCCTTCAACTGATGACATTAGATTTACCGCCACAATTTGTATATGGCCAGAATTATTTCAACTGTTTTTTTTTAAATTTTGAGTGCCCATTTCATTTTTTTCCAATTAAGGGGCAATTTAGTATGGCCAATCCACCTAGCCTGCACATCTTTGGGTTGTGGGGGTGAAACCCATGCAAACATGGGGAGAATGTGCAAACTCCACACGGACAGTGGCCCAGAGCCGTGATTAAACCTGGGACCTCAGCGCCGTGAGGCTGCAGTGCTAATCACTGCGCCACTGTGCTGCCCTTCAACTCTGTTATTAAGTTAACACTTCTTCCGCAGCAATTTTTTATATCTCATGCTCACTGTAATAATTGATTGCCCCATGACATTCAATGGCATTACCACCGCTGAATCTCCTACCATCAACATCTTGGGGGTTACCAATGACCAGAAACTGAACTGGACCATTCATATAAATACTGTGCATATGGCTAGAAGAGCAGATTAGAGGTTCAGAATCCAGCAGTGAGTAACTCATCTCCTGCCTCCCCAAAGCCTGTCCACCATCTACAAGCCACAAGTCGGGTGTTTGATGGAATATTCTCCCTTTTCCTGGATGAATGCATCGCCAACAATACTCAAGAAACGAGACAAGTGAGGTCAAAGCAGCCCGCCTGATTGGCACTGCATCCATAAACATTCACTCTCACCACCACCGACACACAGCAGCAACCGTGTGTACCATCTACAAGATGCAATGCAGGAACTCACCAAGGCTCCTTTGGCAGCACCTTCCAAACCCATGACCACTACCATCTAGAAGGACAAGGGTAGCAGATACATGGGAACACCCTCCAAGTTACTCACCATCCTGACTTGGAAATATTTCTCCATTCCTTCACTGTTGCTGGGTCAAAGTCCTGGAACTCCCTCCCTAACAGCACTGTGGGCAACACATGGACTGCAGTGATTCAGGGCAGCACGGTAGCATAGTGGTTAGCGCAATTGCTTCACAGCTCCAGGATCCCAAGTTCGATTCCCGGCTGGGTCACTGTCTGTGTAGAGTCTGCACGTTCTCCCCGTGGGTTTCCTCCGGGTGCTCCGGTTTCCTCCCACAGTCCAAAGATGTGCGGGTTAGGTGGATTGGCCATGCTAAATTGCCCTTAGTGTCCAAAATTGCTCTTAGTGTTGGGTGGGGTTACTGGGTTATGGGGATAGGGTGGTGTGGGCTTGGGTAGGGTGCTCTTTCCAAGAGCCGGTGCAGACTCGATGGGCCGAATGGCCTCCTTCTGCACTATAAATTCTATGATTCAAGAAGGCAGATCACCACCACCTTTTTAAGGGAAATTAGGGATGTGCTTTGAATGCTGACCTAGCCAGAGACACCCACATCCCATCAATAAATAAAAATAAATATTGTACTTATTCTGGCTGTGTCCCAACAATAGATATATGAAAAAACTTCCAATTCATCCACTTACATTGAAGTCATTTCTTTTTATTTTATCTTTGATGTCCATACCTTCTATGCAAATACTTTTTTTGCTTACAATTCTGTTCTGAATCTACAAAACACTTCTAACTAATTCAATTCTCCATCTTCATTATTCTGTTCACTGTTGGCTGCAAAGGTTCATGGGATCTGGTCAGCACATTTTCAAAATGATTACCTTCTGTAATAGCCAGACAAATCACAGCTGAAAGCTACAAGGCATAGAGGCAATTTCAAAGGCAATTAAATATTTGCCCCAGGAAGATGATTATTAATGGATATGGGGACTGAGCAGGAGAGTGGAATTAGATCAGATGATTCCTGTTGGCAAGCAACAACAACACAGATTTGATGGCATGTAAGACTCACTTCTATACTATGACATTATATTATTCTAACAGAGCAAAACGAAAAGTAACAGAAAAAAACATTTTTTTAAATATCAGCATCGAATGACGTGTCACTCTGACAAGTATGTTAAATGATAAGATAGTTGCAAACAATTGGGCATTTAGCTTGCCTTAATTCATGCATTCAGAATGATCTCACAGTCAACTTTTCCCACCAAAGCACCTAACAGTTTCTCTCAGGATTCGAGAGTTTTCACTTTCTCTACTACATTATCTGGAAGAGGATTCGATGTTTTGATAGCACTGTGTAAAGAATTTCCTGGTGTCAATCCTAAATTTACCTTTGATTAATTTGAACCCATGACCAACTGTTCCATCCTTGTAATTTATTTTGAAGTTATATTCTGGATTTATATTTTCCAATACTCAACCTTAAACTACAAGATCATCTCCCAGACATTTTTCAGGTCTGGATAGTTCACTTTACTCAGCCTTCCCTCGTAACTCCATTTAAGATTCTAGGGAGCAACCTCTTTATTGCGCCACCTTCAGAATTCAAATACCTACATTATTTCTCAAAATGGACACAGATTCAAGGTGGCGGTGGAGGTGGAGGCTGGTGGGTGGGTGTGTGGTTTATGGCGCCCATAGGAGTGAGGAAATGGATAGAATGCAAACTTTTCGACGGTGGGTTGAGACGCAGAGATAAAGTCAGCAACATGTTTGCAGCAAGTCGTGCATTACACCGGCCTATGGCGGGTTCATACTCATAATACATTTGCATATCATGAATACTCATAGGCGTATAAGGTTTTTTATTTACAGATTACCATCAAGATAAAGACAGTGACGTACAAGAAACATGTGGCACCTATTTCATGATTGTTTTAAAGTAGCGAGCACCAGTCGGCTTTATGTAGTTGTACGCAAAGTCAGCTGCTTTTCTTTTGAACTCTATGGTATAATGGAAGGGAGCAGGAGAATGGCAGCTTGCATGGGGGCTTGAGACTGGAAAGGTGAGTTAGTGTTGAGAGGGGTTGTGGCATGGCATTGGGACATGGAGAGGGGAAGAGGGATCCAGGGGAGGTCAGGCAGTGGGGTCAGGGGCATGGAAGAATTAAGTAGGTAAGGCATGGCAGCCTGTGTGGGAGCTTGGTGGAGACAGTCAGTCAAGGTAAGAAAACAAGTGGTCTAAAGGGCAGTGTGCGTATTGTCCAAATATGTGTCCGTCTCAGGGTGTTATCAGTGAAGTCCTCACAGGCTTTGAGTTTGCAACATTTCAATTATCCCCACTGAGAGTGATCTTGGACAATCATTTGTAAAGGTGCACTTTCACAGGCTTCATTAATGAACATGAGAGATACGGGTGGCTGTAGTTGGCATCCAAATTGTCTCTGCCTAGGAGAATTTTTCACCATGGGGTGATTCCACATCCTGAGTCCTGATTGGTCTCCCAAACCATGTGACCTTTACTCTGCTGTGTTGCCCTTAAAGGGACAACAACCACACCTTTACAATAAAAAAGGGGCGGGGACATCAGCTGAGCCTGCAAGTTCAACCATGTCCCACTGAGTGGGGAGTACAACACTGGTCACTAATATATACGTTCAATAAAGAGTGAACAAAATGTAATTGTGGAAGTAACTATAAAAGGAAATGCCCCTAACTTGCTGTAACCATCAGTACTTATCAACCCTGAGGTGAGTCAGTATAATTAGCTCTCTCACTAAGATAGCCTCAACAAATAACACATGAAAAAGTCAAACCAACATAACGTAAAATATTTACAAGTGAAATTAAATTTTGTAAAACACCCGTGCATTAACCTTCATGCTCTCAAGTCTTATAATAATGGTAATTTAGTTGGCAGCAAAGTTGTGGCAATGTAATAGAACCACCTTGATTGACCAAGAGGCTCTTTTATAGCCCACCTGCACCTGCTGCATTGTCACCTGATGGTGAGTTTCAACAATGAAAACCAGCCCCCCCCCCCCCCCACCCCTCCCCACACTAAATCGCATGTTCTACATGCATGTCGCTGGCACTAGGATTTTAAGTATAATCGTGTGGGAAATGGCAAAAAGAGAGAAAGCATAAGTAGTGCACAGTTCAGGCTATGATGTCGGGAACGGCACGCTGTTGACAACATTCCAGCCAAGGTGTGGTCTGACCAAAGACCTGATCAATTTGATCATGACTTTGACTTGCATCCTGCTGCTTTGGCTGTGGAGTTGCACATTTCATTGCCTGTGTTGATTTCTGCTCTGCACTGATTGAATGCCTGGGGGGGGGTTAAGGTTTACTAAAGCTCCCAGTTTTCAATTAGAATTAGTATTACCATAAATTTTGTTATTTCAGAGAGATTGTGTTATTTAGTGCATTGGGGTTTGTATAGTGTGTGCATTGGGGTGTGTGTAGTGTGCGCATTGGGGTGTGTATAGTGTGCAAATTCTTTAACAAATTCGATGCTTTGTTCAGCTTGAAAATTTCGATTTAGAAATGAAGGCAGCCTGTCGCTGTTGCTTTGGGCAATCAAACTCAGCACTGATTACTGTGACTGTCTCCAGCAAGCCAATAGTTAATCAGGGTCTAATGTAGTCCATTCCATTTAGCATCTGCATCTACTGCTAGAAAGGTAATAAATGTTAAAATTGAATATATTTAGCATTGTTATACAAAATAATCAAACAATAAGTGTGGAAATGTGGAAAGGTGTAGAAAATATTCTGACTTAAGTTGTCCACCTGGCAGAATTAAGGTAGTTTTCAAAGAGAAACTTTCTGACATAATTAAACCTGACCATATATAAGTAAAACAATCCAGCCAATGCCACTTTCTCTTCAGCTGGAGAATTTTTGTAGAAGGATTACTGAAACCCTCCAAATAAAATTGAACTTTTGAAAAAAAAAATTGCATTTGAAACAAAATGCATTTTACACTTACATAACGCTCCCAGTCGATTTCTGCATAAAATCCATTTGGAGCTCCATTACTTTTCTTCTGAAAATGGTTAGAAATAAAAAGATGTTACTAATGCTATTTACGTTTAAATATTTATTTTTTAATAGAAAATATTTCTCAAAACTAAATACATATTTAACACGGTGACTTTCGGAGTTTTGTCACACACTAAGTCCAGGAAAATATATTGCCAACTTTAGGGTTGTTGCTACAGTTGCTGATGACATCATAATTACTGGCCAGGATAATGTGATAGGTCCTAGGTTTGTCCAACCCATTACATTGCCAAGGATTCTGCCTACCTGTTGGGTATTGTCCTTTTTGGGGGTATTTGGAGATATCATTAGTCAGTCGTCCTCTTTTGACACTGGAGCAAGTTTGGTTGTGTTGACTGATAGAACAGGGCTCCAATCTGCCTTCTACCTCAACGCTAGAACTCATACATTGCTCACTCATAGGTGATAAATACCTCACTGATGAGGTTTGATGTCAGAAGGGCCATATCTCACTACAGACAGAGCATTTGTCTTCTAATAACAAATGTGACAATTATGCTCGACTACATACTACAGGTGAAGCCTGTTTTTCAGCAGGCACTGGGTTGAGTCTGCAGAAATCACAAGGCTCTTCAGTCTGTCTATCAATACCCAGACTGGTTGAATGCATACAGTAATGAATTTTCTAGCTAAAAATCTTCCAACTGTGATTCCCGGAGTTGATTGGAATTTGTGAATATAGGTGAAGTGTGGTTCCCTTGATGAACTATTTTATTTGTTATGTTAAAAATGGCAGTTGGGAAGGTAGTTTTCCTTTCTTTGTATCTGCAACCTCAAATTCCCATTTCCTGGGAATTTTGAAGTCACAAAGATGCGAAATATGAGATACAATTTCCTTTAACATCATGCTCTGTGGAAGGCATTGAGCAGGAAAATTATATTCATTCCTCAGGATAATCTTCATGAGCCGCAGCTCATTTTTGAAAAATCAATAACAACCTGTCTTTTGTCTTTATTCTCAATTCCTAGCCTTTTCCAAAGCAAGCGCAAGTGTGTCTTCAACTAATACGTACTTCAATTTTTAAGAAAAGCGATTCAGCATATCCTTAACTCAATTTGGATGAAAAGATCCAGCCATCTTCCTTCATTTTCATTCTTAAATTCCTACATTTTTAGCATTCATCATCAGTCATGGGTTTACAAAAAACATATTCGTTCTATTCATGAAATCATAAACTGATTGAGCAGCTAGGATATATTCATTTCACAATTAATATTAATCAACAATGTTTAAAAACATATTTAACACCAGTATGGTGGGTGCTGATAAATACTATTTGTTGATCAATATTTTTCAAATTTGGTGTAATTGTATAAGGTACAGCACATTTTTGTTCTTTTGTCACACATCAATTGCAGCCAAGTGAATGAACTGCTCCCAAGTTTGTGCCAGAGGTATCAAGAAAATGACTACTCAGCAAAATCTTAAGTTAAACAAAATTTGCTCTCAATGTGAATTAATCATAACTTATTTTAGCTTCAAGAAGATGGCACCAGAAACAAATCAACAATGAAGGCACAATCTCAAAGTGAGTGTCAAACATCATCTGGCATTAATAAGTTTACTTATTAGCCCCCAAAATGCCTCCCATTTTCTACCTTTATAAACTTCATGTTATCTATAACTCTGTTGTCCATATCGTAACTCACACCAAATTCCCTTTCAATCATCACTGCTGTGCTCGCAAATCATAACAGGTTCCTTGTGAAGCAATGCCTTAACTTCAAAATATGCATGTATCAGCGCAAAACTTTCCATGGGTTCACCGCTTCCTATCTGCAACTTGTTCCAACCCTCCAATCCTCAACATATCTCCAGACCCACCTGGGCACCTTTTCCAACCCTCCAGACCTACCTGGGCCCCTTTGCATTGTGGGACTGCCTCCCAACATTTGTCAACATTCCCATTGGCACCGCGGGAAATACAGAGCTGTCGAATTGGCTGACTGCTCTCTAAGGGGGGATTTCCTCCCAAGAAAGGGACGCGTTTAATTCTGATATTATCCTTAAGTTGTGGTGGGGCAGCAGTCGGAACTTGGAGAGAAAACCACTGACATTCTAGCTGGGGGTACAGGGATCATGGAGCCCCAGAAAATCCAGTTTTGTTTGATAACACTTCTGTGAAGCACCTTAGGACGCTTTATTCAGTTCATGTTGCTGTACTTAATGTTGACTAGTATGTCACATATCGCTACAAATATATTTTCCGAGCTTTCACATGTCTTTGTCAACAGTATTGATTCTGGAGAAAAGGGCCGTTCAGTTTGTGTATTCAATTCACAGCTCTTTCACTGGAACAGTATCCTTCGTCTTACTGAATACTTGTGCTGAGCTTCCAGGCTAACTGAGTGAAGACTCCCGATATACCTACTGTCTCAAACAATCTGAGCAATATGCAGACTACATGTGACAGGACAACCCTGGATTTAGCCCTTATTAAAGATTTTGCTTGTCCTTAAAATAACAGGTTACTCGTGGTCACTCCCCACAACCATCGCTGGGTGTGACCAAGCATTTTCGACGGAAAGTTAATATTGCAAAACATTTCCAGCAGAAACAATTCTGCAATCTGGTGAGACTGTTAGTGCTCATAGCCTGGTGTCAGCTTTGCGCATGAGCAGTATCACAAGAAACTGCACCTATTGTAACATGAATAGGAGTAAGTTATTGCTATATGTTTTGTTCAGATAACACTGGTCTCATCCAGTATTTGTTTTACCTGCACCAGTCAATAGTTAAACACTCTGTATACTTACAGTTCCATCTCGATCTGGTGAACCCCTGTATGGAAACAGAGAACAAAGAATGGTGGTAAGAAATGCAAAATGAACTGTGATTGATACACCGAACAACTATAAACCAAATTAGCATTCTTATATATTTATACCAGTGGGTACCACCAGCAATAGACAGACATCTGCCTTCAGGTATACTAAGTAATTTGCTAGATTTTTTAGCATTCATTTGTGTGGAAAAGTTGTGTTTAACATTTTCTATGTATTTTCATAGAATGTACAGTGCAGAAGGAGGCGATTCGGCTCATCGAGTTTGCACCGGCACTTGGAAAGAGCAACCTGCCCAAGCCCACGTCTCCACCTATCCCCATAACCCAGTAACCCCACGTAACCTTTTGGACACTAAGGGACAATTTAGCATGGCCAATCCACCTAACCTGCACATCTTTGGACTGTTGGAGGAAACTGGAGCACCCAGGGGAAATCCACGCAAAATTGGGAGAACGTGCAGACTCCACACAGGCAGTCACCCAAGGCCAGAATTGAACCTGGGACCTTGGAGCTGTGAGGCAGCAATGCTAACCACCGTGCCACCATACCGTCCCTATTTTGTTCTTGGGTCCCAGCCATCTTTCAGCAATTGGGGAACTAGGTGCATTTGATTTGCAGTCTTTTCACTTTCTTCAGTCTGTGTTGGTTCCTGGCTCGAACAAAGGAGTGTAATTCATTCCTCTGTGGCTGCAAAATGCCCAGCTGAGTATTGGCATAGTCTCACCCAATTCTTATTGTAAGTGGCTTTGCCAAAGAGTCATTGGACTCGAAACATTAGCTCTTTACTCTCCCTACAGATGCTGCCAGACCTGCTGAGATTTTCCAGCATTTTCTCTTTCTTACTGAAAGTAGTTCAGAACTGTAACCACTAAGCATAGATTGAACTAAAAACTTTATTTCCACTTTTTAATTTTTTTGCAGAATTTACTGACTGTCACTTATGTGATTTTATGAAACTTCAGTTAACAGGAACAAAAAAAAACCCGTCATCAACACCCCTCTTGTGATAGAGCTAATTTCTCACTTTTTCAAGTTATTAGTGATTTAACAAGTGCAACTGATGAGAACTTCTTATCCAGATTTGACAGTGCAACATTTCTGTCCAACTGCTCCACAAAACTGGGGAAAATGTTGATGTGCCTCCAGACTTGGGCTTTGCAACAATTAAATACAGATCTGAATATCCTCCCAATTTAAAGAGATACATCTGTGAGGCAGCAGGATGTACTCTGTCAATTTCATACACTATTTGCACTCTCCTCATGTGAGCCTAGTTTATAGAATCCCCACAGTGCAGAAGGAGGCCAGTCGGCCCCTGGAGTCTGCACTGGCCCTTGGAAAGAGCACCCTACCTAGTCCCACACCTCCACCCTATCCCCGTAACCCAGTAACCCAACCTAACCTTTTGGGCACTAAGGGACAATTTAGCTCGGCCAATCCACCTAACCTGCACACCTCTGAACTGTGGGAGGAAACCGGAGCACCTGGAGGAAACCCATGCAGACACAGCCTTTTTTTTGGACAAGACCCAAAGAGAGAGTATATGATTAGTTATTAAATATAAGTGCTAGATTAGAGTGTAGTGAGGCTGCCCTGTGGGATTACAACTCACCACCTCGCCCAGGTATGACCTTCCTTGCTGGTAGGGTCATTTACCAAGATCCAATCGCCATGCACCCAGCTGCAGTCCTTGGGCAGCACGGTAGCATAGTGGTTAGCACAATTGCTTCACAGCGCCAGGGTCCCAGGTTCGATTCCGGCTTGGGTCACTGTCTGTGCGGAGTCTGCACACCCTCCCCATGTCTGCGTGGGTTTCCTCCGGGTGCTCCGGTTTCCTCCCACAGCCCAAAGATGTGCAGGTTAGGTGTATTGGCCATGATAAATTGCCCTTAGTGTCCAAAATTGTCCTTCGTGTTGGGTGGGGTTGCTTGGTTACAGGGATAGGGTGGAAGTGTGGGTTTGGATGGGGTGCTCTTTCGAAGACCCGGTGCAGACTTGATGGACCGAATGGCCTCCTTTTGCACTGTAAATTCTATGATTCAGTGGGTTTCTTCATTCCACAAAAGGGTTGATCTACTTTGCTGAATGATCAACACGTAGAAGTTCTAGCCCCTGGTGAATCTTCCACTACAAGTGTAGATTGGCAAAGCATATTCTCTCCACTCCCCGTTTTCAACTGAGTTTCAGCGAATTTTCAGAGACACATTTTAGAATGGCACCAAGATTTAGAGTAGTAGTTGACTAAAAAGGTCTGTCACTGGATTCTGTTAGCCTTGTTCTCCTCTGTATGTCCATCAGCTTCTCATTAAAATCAACAGCCTGAAGAATATTAATCCTAAATTTGGTTACTCACTGAGATGTCAAAGGATGTAAAAATAATGGACGAGATTCTCTGGCCTCCCCAGGTGAGTTTCTTGGCAGCAGGAAGCAGACCGCAGAGGGATCCTCTGGTCCCACTGCTGTCAATGGGATTTCTCATTGAATCCACCCCAAGCCACTGGGAAACCAGTGGGGGGGGGGGGGGGGGGTGCCGTTAGTGGGACAGGAAGATCTCGCCCATACTGCTGGAGAAAAATGAATTGAACTTGACTGTGTTCTGTTCTATGCTGAGTGGGAGTGGTGCTTGAAACATGGTAGGAATGGTGGCAGATACATGGCACATTCAGGCCTCTACAAGGTTCTGTAGGAGAAGGGATGAACTTGTTTACTGACCAACCCCGACAGGGAACCCCTTGAGGGCTTAATTAAGAGCATTGTCCGGATGCTATTTGGATTTTCCAGTTAGCATACTGAGTACAGATGGAACCAAGAAGCTGTCTGAAATGGTGTCAGCCTCCCAGGAATAGGCCGACTAGCTATCAAAGCCATTAAGTGGGGAAGACACTATACTACTAAATAGAAGATACTGTAGAAGGGCCTGTTATCATTGGGAGATTTCCATCTCCTGTACAACAGCCCAAATCCTTTCGACCTTTCTTATCTCTCCTTGGGCCACCTGGGTCACCAGGAATGGAGGCACCCTCTCACCTCCCTTTACATCCTGGCAGCACCCAGCGAAGGTGGAACTGCCAATCCTTCGGTGCTGAACAACCTCCCATTGACCTTCCAGATTCGGGTGTCCACATGTTGCTCTAATTAGATGGGACACATAGTTGACTGCCTCCTCCGATATAATCTTTGGAGTCCTACAGTCAACATTTCATGGTTTCAAACCCAATTTCATCCCAACTGCGGAATTGGGACCCAAGAACAAAATTCCTGCCGTTGAGAGTCCTAAATGGAAAAATGTTCCAGTCTTCAGCACCTCTTATTGACAAAAGTAAATATTTGGTAATAAAAAATGCATCTAACATATTGGAACTACAACTGGAGAAAGACAACACATCAAATTTAGAATACTGCCTTCTCTTTGGGGAAGGCTTTTGAGATGCACTTCTAAAACCAAAAGGCCAGTAGGGATGTGATGCAGCATTCTATCCATTGAACCTGATACTCACTAACTTTTTAATTGAATACCAAAGTCCCAACGACCTTTTGAAACGCTTGAATAGGTGATAGGATTCTGGTCTGAACCAGGCTTTCCCTCATGCTAATTTAAATCATATGACTGTGCACAGTTGCCAAATGGACGCCAAACATTTTCCATTGGGAGTGGAAAAGAGTTTTATTGAACCATTCTATTTTTAATGGTGCCGTTTGTGACTGGAAACTAATGTACTGTTTCTTCCCTTTGATGGAAGGTAAGAGTAGGAGAGGAAACAGATCTGAATCCTAGCTCAGGGCATACGTGGAAGGATCTGTAGAAGGATCAGTTAGATCTGTAACGTTGGGCAGAATCTTCCCAACAAATGGCTCTGGGCACGATTCTCCCCAAAGGGAAAAAAGTCCCCTCGCGAGCATGTTTATCCGCGTGTTTCCCGGCGCTCACAGTGAACGGAGAACGCACAGCCGAGCCACACATAGCCCCGTTTTGTACACTGGGGAGCTCCCCTTGCCAGACCCCCCCCCCCACGGAACACCCCACCATCCATGCCGGGAAGCCCCGGCCCGATCGCGCACGCACAAAAAATGTTAGCTTACATATTAGGAGTACCAACCTGGCACCCTAGAAGTACCCATGATAGCTGACAGTGCCACCTGGTACCTTGGCAGTGCCAGGTTGGCACCCAGGTGGCACCACCAATATGGCAGGCTAGCATTGTCAGGATACCCAGGTGGTACCAGCAGTGCCAGCGCCCCACCTTGGCCAAAGGCCATGCAGCTGGGGACCCCCACAAGTGCCTTTCCGTCCGGTGCCCGTTTGTGGGGACCAGTGTCAAATGGCGCTCGTCTGACGTCCATGAGGAGAAGGGGTTGATTCCCAAAGTCTCAGGTACCTCGGTAATCAGCACATTAGAGAGAAGCTTACTGTCTTGCTCTAATATGCAGATTTGCTAAAATGTGATTCCACGCATTGTGGACGGGATTCACATCACAATGACTTGTGAGATTGCGTTGAATCTCGTGAGGTGTTGCGAGTCGGATTGCTCTGTTGAACCTGATATACCCAAACTCCAAATCAGGATTAGTAAAGTATGGCAGCCAATCTTCAAACTCAGTCTGGAACTCGCCGGTCTCTTCCTCCCAGAAACCGGATACTCCTTGTCTAGTAACTACCTCTCAAATCCGTTAGGATATGCGGCACACCATACAGCAGGATCCCAATGAACTAAAGGTGGGCCTCACCAGGGAAAGTGCTCTATCAAATGCATGGATTCTCTCCTGTGCTTCCACCATTCTCTCAAGGATACTTCACGGTTTCTCAAGGTGAGCAGCACGGAGCTGAGATCGTCATCCAGAACAACACTCTCAAGTCGGTCATTGATCCAATGCTCACTGCACCACCAAGGCACGGGCCTCATCATCAACAACAATGCCACTTCAAGCTGGGCTTGCAAACACACCCCAGCCAACTCTGACTGCCTCACTCACACGAGAATTCCTCACGATTTAACTCGGCTCATCACAAAACTCCAATCAGGATCATCCAGGAACATACTACCATATTTATCCCCCAAAAAAGGCAACTATAAAATGTGCACAAGGATAAAGCAAAGGATTAAAAGATGAGCAGAGCTGGAACTCGCGAAAATACAGCCACTCCTGCACTCACATCACGTGACCCACTCTTTGTGTTTTCTTAATTAACCATTCAAGCTCCATTGTGATATATTCATCAGCAAAGTGATGGAGGGGACATCAACCATGTCATCAAGTGGCATTTGCCTATCAATAACCTGTTCACTGGCACCCAGTTTAGTTCCACCAGGGCCACTCAGTTCCTGACCTCATTGAACCATTGCTTAAAACATGGGCACAATAGCTGAAATCCAGAGGTGAGATGAGAGTGACTGCCCTTAATATCAAGGCCACATTTGACAGAGTATGGCCTCAAGGAACACGAGCAAAATTGGAGTCAATGGGAATGAGGAGGGAAACCCTCCACTGATTGGACTAACACCTGGCACAAAGGAAGATGGTTGTGGATGTTGGTGGCCATATGAATATTATGGCTATAATAGCCCCAAAGCCTGTCCACAATCTAAAAGTCAGGAGTTTGATGGGATATTATCCACTTGCCTGGATGAGCACAACTCCAACAACACTCAAGAAGTTTGACACCATCCAGAACAAAGCAGCCCGCTTGATTGGCATCACTTCCAGAGCAATTCACTCCCTCCACCACCGACGCATGGTAGCAGAAGTGTAGTACCTACAAAATGCACTGCCGGAATTCAACAATGCTCATTAGACAGCACCTTTTAAACACACAACCTGTACCATCTAGAAGGACAAGGGCAGCAGACACCTGGGAACATCACCGCTTGCAAGTTCCCCTCCCAGTCACTCACCTGACTTGGAAATATATGGCCGTTCCTTCACTATTGCTAGGTTAAAATCTTGGAATTCCCTGCCAAACAGTATTGTGGGTGTACCTACACCATGACTGCAACGGTTCAACCACCATCTTCTCGAGGGCAATTCAAGATGGGCAATAAATGCTGGCCTAGCCAGTGATACCCACATCCCTTGAATGAATTTTTAAAACTCATCAGAGTTCTTTAATTTGTTTACAGCCTCAAGATTTCCAATGAAGTATCTATTATTCATCAAATTTTGCAGATTCAGGAGATGGTATTAATCAATGGATCATTTTTGCACTTTGGGTACAATGGACGTTTTGTTATTTACTTACTATCCAGGATCAATCATTTTTATTAACATACAACTTTGCTCCAAACCCGTCTATGTTTTTTGTGATTGCTGAGCAGGCTCAGTTCTTGTTTAAAGAAAAAAAATACCTGGTGTCACATCATACCTTCAACTATTCTTTTCTGTAGAATAGTCACAAAATGAAAATGTATTATCAAATGGGGATATTTCTGAATGGCCTATTTTGTACTTGCACCCCCTTGCGTAAGTTCACATTTCCCCATCAGTGATACAGTTGTTGTATAAGAGGATTCCCATAAATCTGACAAGACCAAAATAGCTGTGTCAACTTCTGTGCAACACAGGAATGAGGTTGTCGTGTTGGGTGTTTCGCTATACAGATGAACCAACACGGTTGTAGATGGTACAACTCAGTTTTATTACTCTTAATAACAACATCCGTAAACTTATGACTGTGGTTCGTAATTTACCCATTAACCTGTGGACCTAGCCCTAACACTATCTTAGAGAGGCACTCAGCACATGGTGTATGTCTGAGTGGCACACTGTGAGCTCTGTGCCCTGAGCTGTCTCCTGCTGGAATGAGCGGGAACTGTGGTGTTCCCCATTTTATAGTGCGTGTGCTCTCACTGGTGATTGGCTGTGATGTTGCGTGTGTGTTGATTGGTCCATTGATCTGTCCATCAGTGTGTATGTGTGTTTGCACCATGATATGTTTATCTGAATATCATGACATCCCCCCTTTTTACAAGAATATGTGCCTATGTGGTAATAAATATTGGTGTGTACTGAGTGCAGCTGAATATGTGTGTGCAATATCTACAACATGTACATGAGGCTAAACTATATACATAGGAAGGTGTCAGGTGCAACATAGCAATGAGGTTGTACCATAAACAAAACAAGTGCAATCATGAAACATCGAAAACAAACTCCTGTAACGACAAAAAGAGAAACATATTAATTTTGTGGCATAACACTTTAGTGAGTCCAATGTGCAAACAGGCTCATACGTCCAGCCTAGTAGGTGGGCGACGAATTCGGGTTGACCGCCTCAAGGGTGGGTTAGGATCCACCGGCTGAGGAATGGGCCTGGCCACAGGCGATAGAGGAATAGGCATAGTGGCAGGAAGCTCCACGAAGTCGACATCAGGGACAACAGGAGGGCGTGGCACCGGTGCATGATCACGTAGCGAGCGTGGAAGCAGCCAAAGAGCCCGGCAATTACGCCGGCGAATAGAGCCATCAGGCATGCGACCCAGGAACGAGCGGGGAGCCACGCGGCGGAGAACTTCGGCAGTTGCTGACCAGCCACCCTCTGGTTGGTGGATGCGGACGTTGTCTCCAGGCGCCAAGGCAGGAAGATCAGTTGCCCGAGTATCATGTGCCACCTTCTGCTGAGCACGCTGCTGTCGCATCCTCTGCAGCACTGGAGCATGGCCGGGTTTAGGAACATGAATGGACGGTACAGTGGTCCTGAGGGCGCGACCCATCAACAGCTGGGCTGGTGAGAGGCCAGTGGACAGTGGGGCCGAGCGATAGGCCAGCAGGGCTAAACAGAAATCCGATCCGGCATCAGCAGCCTTGCAGAGGAGCCGCTTGACGAAATGGACGCCCTTTTCCGCCTTGCCATTTGGCTGGGGATGCAGAGGGCTGGACGTCACGTGTGTGAAGCCATACGAAGCGGCAAAAGACCATTCTTGGCTCGCAAAACAGGGCCCATTGTCCGACATGATGGTAAGCGGAATGTCATGGTGAGCGAAGGTTTCCTTGCATGCCCTGGTGACAGCTGGCGATGTCAAATCGTGTAGGCGTACGACCTCTGGATAATTTGAAAAATAATCAATTATGATGATGTAGTCCCTGCCGAGCGCATGAAAAAGGTCCACACCCACCTTCGCCCAAGGGGACGTTACCAACTCATGGGGCTGAAGCGTCTCAGGGGGTTGCGCCGGCTGAAACCTTTGGCAGGTGGGGCAGTTGAGCACCATGTTGGCGATGTCGTCGCTGATGCCCGGCCAGTATACAGCTTCTCGGGCCCTCCGCCTGCACTTCTCAACCCCGAGATATCCTTCGTGTAATTGTTCAAGGACCAGCTTGTGCATGCTGTGTGGAATCACAATCCAGTCCAGTTTTAGGAGGACACCATCAATGACGGCCAAGTCGTCCCTGACATTGTAGAATTGTGGACACTGTCCTTTGAGCCACCCTTCCGTCATGTGGCGCATCACACGTTGTAAAAGGGGGTCAGCTGCAGTGTCCCGGTGAATACTGGCCAGACTTGCATCATTAGCTGGCAGATTGGCCGATGTGAAGGCCACATGTGCTTCGACCTGACATACGAACCCCCCCCCCCCCCCGATTCGGGCGGTGTGCTCACTGCTCTGGACAGGGCATCCGCAATGATGAGGTCCTTTCCCGGGGTGTAGACCAGTTGGAAGTCGTACCTCCGGAGCTTGAGCAGAATGCGCTGGAGGCGAGGGGTCATCTCATTCAGGTCCTTTTGTATGATGCTGACCAGGGGGCGATAGTCGGTTTCCACGGTAAACTGAGGGAGACCATACACGTAGTCGTGGAATTTATCTATGCCGGTTAACAAACCCAGGCACTCCTTCTCAATCTGCGCATAGCCCTGTTCTATGGGGGTCATGGCCTGCGAGGCATAGGCGACCGGGGCCCATGATGCAGTGTCGTCCCGTTGCAGGAGTACCGCCCCAATGTCGGACTGGCTGGCATCTGTCGAGATCTTCGTATCTCGAGAAGTGTCGAAGAACGCCAATACCGGGGCTGTGGTGAGCTTAATCTTGAGCTCCTCCCATTCCTTCTGGTGTGCGGGCAGCCACTGGAACTCCGTAGTCTTCTTCACTAGGTGGCGAAGAGCCGTTGTGTGGGAGACAAGGTTGGGAATGAACTTCCCCAGGAAGTTGACCATCCCGAGAAAGGGTAGCACTGCCTTCTTGTCTGCCGGCTGCGGCATGGCTGTAATAGCTGTCACTTTGTCTGCATCCAGACGCACTCCTGACCGGGATATGTCGTCCCCCAGAAACTTTAGCTCAGTTTGGCCAAAAGAACACTTGGCTCGATTGAGGCGCAGGCCGTGCTCTCGTATCCGAGCAAAGACGCGCTGGAGACGACTGATGTGCTCCTGTGGTGTGGTGGACCAGATGATGACATCGTCAACATAGACGCGCACCCCTTCGATGCCCTCCATCATCTGTTCCATGATTCTGCAAAACACATCGGATGCCGAGATGATGCCAAACGGCATTCTGTTGTCGCAGAACCTGCCAAAGGGAGTTTGAAGGGACACAGCTTCCTGCTGGACTGATCCAGTTGAATCTGCCAAAAACCCTTTGAGGCATCAAGCTTTGTAATAATTTTAGCACGGGCCATTTCGCTCGTGATCTCTTCCCGTTTGGGTATGAGGTAGTGTTCCCTCATGATGTTATTGTTCAGGTCTTTCGGGTCGATGCAGATCCGGAGTTCGCCAGAGGGCCTTTTTACGCACACCATGGAGCTGACCCATGGCGTGGGCTCCGTGACCCGGGAAAGCACTCCTTGGTCCTGGAGATCCTGCAGCTGCTGCTTGAGGCGGTCTTTGAGTGGTGCTGGGACTCTACGAGGTGCGTGAATGACTGGGGTGGCGTCCAGTTTGAGCCGTATTCTGTAAGTGTAGGGCAGTGTGCGCATGCCCTCGAAAGCCTCCTGGTTGTGGGCGAAGAGCGAGTGGAGCTGTGCCCTAAAGTCTGCATCCGGGAAGTCGGACGTGCCTTCTGGAGACAGAGTGTGTACCCGCTGAACGAGGTGGAGAACCTTGCACGCCTGAGCACCTAGCAGGGAGTCCTTCGATGATCCAACTATCTCAAAAGACAGTGTGGCTGTGTATGCATTGTGTGTAACCTCGAGCTGGCAGGATCCCATGGCCAGGATAACATTTCCGTTGTAATCGACCATCTGACAGCGGGATGGCCGAATCGGTGGTTTGACCTTCAAGACGTAGAAGGCTGACCATGCAATATAGAACATAGAACATAGAACATAGAACAATACAGCGCAGTACAGGCCCTTCGGCCCACGACGTTGCACCGAAACAAAAGCCATCTAACCTACACTATGCCATTATCATCCATATGTTTATCCAATAATTATCAAATAAGGCTGGCGGAGGCACCAGTGCCTAAACGGAATGTGATTGGTGATCGGTTGACCGTTAGGGTGGCACACCATTCATCACCTGGATTAAAGCTGTTGACTGGCATTGGCTGGTGGGTCCTACTTGGGGACATCCGATTCCTGTCAATGACCGCAACGCGGAAGGCTTCCCGGTCGTCGGCCTCACCAGTCTGTACGTCATCAGGGTGTGACTCAGTGTATGGAGGCTGAATGGCCCGCACATCCCTGCGAGGCTGGCGGAATTGGGGAGCGTTGGCAGGTTGAGCTGCTCGACAACAGGCAGCGTAGTGTCCCATCTTGCCACAGCGGAGGCATTGTCGATTCTTTGCTGGACATTGCCGCTTTAATGGTGGAGATCCACAGTTGCCGCACGTCGTGACGTCATGGCGTTCGTTGCGCCACCGCACATGCGCAGTTCGGTCCTGCGTAGAGCGCGCCTGCACGTCCCGTCCCTCTGCGTCGACGTCTTTTGGCACGTATAAGCGCGGGAGGCCGCGGAAAGCGCGTGAAATGGCCGCCCTCGTCCGGGCCGCGGGCCGGAAGGAACTCTATCGACTGGACCCGCTCGGCCTCGTAGGACCCCTGCCGTGCCGATTCGGATGCCTGGAATTGGGAGTACCGGCTGGTCGCGTTTTCATGGAGGACACAGGCTTCGATACCGGTGGCTAGGGTGAGGCTCTTAATTTTGAGGAGCTGCTGGTGTAGGGTGCCCGAGGTGACCCCAAAAACTATCTGGTCCCGAATCATGGAATCGGAGGTGGCCTCATAGCCGCAGGACTGCGCGAGGATAGGGAGGTGTGTCAGGAAAGATTGAAAAGGCTCATCCTTACCCTGCAGGTGCTGCTGGAAGAGGTACCTCTCGAAGCTCTCATTCACCTCGACGCTGAAGTGTTGCTCAAGTTTTAGAAGGACCGTCTTGTACTTCGTCTTGTCCTCACCTTCCGCGAACACCAGGGAGTTGTAGATGTGGATGGCGTGTTGCCCTGCCATGGAGAGGAGGAGGGCGATTTTCCTGGTCCCGATGCATTCTCCCTTTCTGTGGCTTCTAGGAAGAACTGGAAGCGCTGTTAAACAGCTTCCAGTTGATGGCGAGGTTTCCAGCGATTTGGAGCGGCTGCGGCGGGCTGATGGTATCCATGGCGCAGGATGGCGGATCCCTGAAGATGTGCAGGTAGGTCTCACAGTCGCTGGGTTCCAATCCTGGTACTATGTCGTGTTGGGTGTTCCGCTATACAGATGAACCAACACGGTTGTAGATGGTACAACTCAGTTTTATTACCCTTAATAACAACATCTGTAAACCTTTTTCAAAAAAAAATATTTATTAATGTTTTTAACACAATTTTTCTCCCTTACAAACAATAACCCCCCCCCCCCCCCGTAACAAAAAAAAGAAACGAGAAATTGCGCGGAGCAAGATATATACATGGCAAAATAGTATATTTACATAGCTTTGTACACTGGCTCTCTCCCGTACGTGCCAGTTTCCCCGACTCTTCATGTTATCTCTTGCTCATCCACCCCCCCCCCAGGCAGCTCCCCCTCCCCCCCCCCCCCCCCCCCTCCCCGGACTCCCCCCCCCCAGGCTGCTGCTGACCGACCTTCCTCTAACGCTCCGCAAGATAGTCTAGGAACGGTTGCCACTGCCTGTAGAACCCCTGCTCAGACCCTCTCAAGGCAAACTTAATCCTCTCCAACTTTATGAACCCAGCCATATCGTTTATCCAGGCCTCCACGCTGGGGGGCTTCGCCTCCTTCCACATTAGCAAGATCCTTCGCCGGGCTACTAGGGACGCAAAGGCCAGAATGCCGGCCTCTTTCGCCTCCTGCACTCCCGGTTCGTCCACTACTCCGAATATTGCTAGCCCCCAGCTTGGCTTGACCTGGACTTTCAGCACCTGAGATATTGCTCCCGCCACTCCTCTCCAGAACCCCTCCAGTGCCGGGCATGACCAAAACATATGGACATGGTGCGCCGGGCTCCCTGAGCACCTTCCACATCTGTCCTCTACCCCAAAGAACCTGCTCAACCTCGCCCCCGTCAGGTGAGCTCTGTGAACCACCTTAAATTGTATCAGGCTGAGCCTGGCACACGAGGAGGAATTAACCCTACCTAGGGCATCCGCCCACAGACCTTCCTCGATCTCCTCCCCCAGCTCCTCCTCCCATTTACCCTTCAACTCTTCTACCAGCGCTTCCCCTTCTTCTTTCATCTCCTGGTGTATTTCCGACACCTTACCCTCCCCAACCCATGCGCCCGAGATCACCCTGTCTTGAATTTCTTGTGCCGGGAGCAACGGGAATTCCCTCACCTGTCGCCTTACAAAAGCCCTCACCTGCATTATCTAAAGGCATTTCCCGGGGGTAACTCAAACCTCTCCTCCAGTGCCCCTAGGCTCACAAACGTTCCGTCAATGAACAGGTCCCCCATTCTTCTGATCCCCGTCCGATGTCATCTCTGGAACCCCCGTCCATGTTCCCCGGGATAAACCGATGGTTACCCCTGATCGGGGACCACACCGATGCTCCCATTGCACCCCTGTGCCGTCTCCCCAGATCCTTAGCGTTGCCGCCACCACCGGGCTCGTGGTATACTTTGTCGGCGAGAGCGGCAGCGGTGCCGTCACCAACGCCCCAAGACTCGTTCCTTTGCAGGACGCCATCTCCATCCTCTTCCATGCCGCCCCCTCTCCCTCCATAACCCACTTGCGGATCATCGACACATTTGCTGCCCAGTAGTAGCTCCCCAGGTTTGGCAGCGCCAACCCTCCTCGGTCCCTACTGCATTCCAGGAACCCTCTCCTTACCCTTGGGGTCTTATTCGCCCACACAAACCCCATAATACTCCTGCCTACGCTCTTAAAAAAGGCCTTAGTGATCACGATGGGAAGGCACTGAAACACAAACAGAAACCTCGGAAGGACCACCATTTTGACCGATTGCATTCTACCTGCCAGCGAGAGCGGTAGCATGTCCCATCTTTTAAAATCGTCCTCCATTTGCTCCACCAACCTCGTCAGATTCAGTTTATGTAGGGCCACCCAGCTCCTAGCTATCTGGATCCCCAGATACCGAAAGCTCCCCTTTGCCCTCCTCAGCGGTAGGTTCCCTATCCCTCTTTCTTGGTCCCCCGCCTGTAATACAAAGAGCTCACTCTTCCCTACATTGAGCTTATAGCCCGAAAACTCCCCAAACTCCCTTAGAGTCTGCATGACCTCCACCATCCCCTCCATTGGATCCGCCACGTACAGCAACAGGTCATCCGCATATAGCGACACCCGATGCTCTTCTCCCCCTCGGACCACCCCCTCCATTTGTTAGACTCCCTCAATGACATGGCCAATGGTTCGATCGCCAATGCGAACAACAGGGGGGATAGGGGGCACCCCTGCCTCGTCCCTCGTTACAGCCGAAAGTACTCCGACCTCCGCCGGTTCGTCACTACACTCGCCACCGGGGCTCTGTAAAGGAGCTTAATCCAACTGATACACCCTCCCCCGACCCCAAACCTACGCAGTACCTCCCAGAGGTATCCCCACTCTACTCGGTCAAAGGCCTTTTCGTGGGAAGAAAGATAGAATGGCGGCGGCCAGAGACAAAGGTGAGCTGCAGGAGCTGGAGCAGCGGGAAGAATCGGGGAAGAAAGATAGAATGGCGGCGGCCAGAGACAAAGTGGAGATGCAGGAGTTTATTAGGCACTGCTTCGAGGAGCATCGCGAGGAGATGCGTAAGGAAATGCTGGCACTTATGCTTTCGGCAATCGAAGGACTAGGGATCACCCAGAAGGCCCACGAGGTTCAGATCCAGGAGGTACAAAAAAGAGTTGGTCAGAACGAGGACGAGATCTCGGGCCTTGGTGGCGCGAGTGGAGCAGAGCGAGGCACTGCACAGGAGGTGGGCGTCGGCCTAGCCCTTCAATGTTGGGGCTAGGCCGCCAAAGATGCGGAGCATTCCGCACCTTTGGGCCGGCGCGATGCCCGTCTGATTGGCGCCGTCTTTGGCGCCAGTCGGCGGACATCGCGCCGTTGGGGGAGAATTTCGTCCATGACTAGTGAATATAGAATTTCTTAAAATTGTAAATGTAACCCATTTTCTAGAATATGTAGACCTCAAGGAATGACCTCAAGGAATTCAAATATTAATCATACATATGGACCACGAAGCCGTACATGAAAATAATTTAGTTCAGTTATTGGTGCACAGGTTATCAAACTGGGCTCTATGGATCCAAGGGTGTTCAAGTAGTCAATTGCATGTGGGGTGATTCTGGGGGTCAATAACATTGAGTATACCACACATCTAACATTGTGTAGTCTATATTTTCTGTATTTGTTGATTTACGGTCACATAATATTTGGAGCATATTGGGAAAACTGGCTGTTTTGTCATTATAGTATTGTTCTGCTTTGAGTAGATGACATCAGTCTTTTACAATTCAGGCACCCTCATCCCACACAAGGACTATGAAGAATACCTTCCTAATGAGGATGAGTGCATGGCATAAAACCATTCCAAATTTTGTACTAATTGGCATGACTTGACAATCTCACTGAAGATTCATGATGTGAAACATGTCAAACTAGCTCAGGTGGACATGCTGTTATGAGCCTGAAGATTGGAGCCAAAATTCATTCCCGAGTAGAATATTATTACGGTTTATTATTATGCTTTATTACGGATTCATCTCCTGGCTGCTCAAAACAAAAATGAATACCATTTGCCTTCACTGGCATCAATTAACTTAACGGCCACATATTGCAAAATAATTATGTGTATTACGTGGTTTAAAATGATAGAACCTAATGAAGTTAAATTAATTTAACACTACCCAATCTTTGGATTGGATAAAGTGGGTTGGTCTGATGACAGAACACGATATACTGGTAATGGCAGCTGGAACCTCATTAAATCTCACTGCAAAGCGAAAAGGTTTACCATAACTGCATTTTGCTTTTGTATAAACTTCAAAGAGGAGTTCATTTAAAAAGGAAAAAAAACTTGCATTTATATATCACCTTTCCTGACCTCAGCTTTCACTGAAACTTCTGACACCAAATTAAATATTCATTGTGCCGGTGCAAGCTGTGTGCATGTACAAAGAAAGCAGCGATGTCATCAAAATGGTGTAAAAAAAAAGACGAATAGAAGCTCCTTCGTCCAATTTTTAAAAATTCACAACTCCCAGTGGCTAATCTCGCTTTGTCGACAACCTCTAAAATGTTTAAACTATGAGAGTTGGAAAGATCAGAGATACACTCGGTCTCAACTCAATCTGCAAACCAGTATAATTATTAAAATACAATGACTGTACATTTCACACTTGTCTACAGATTTGGCTTTGAGGTTATTTTTGAGTTCAGTATTTTTATCTTCAATTTTGCTGGATCACTCACTTTCATCAATTAATTGCAGGCCAATTTAACAAATTGCTTCCCCGAGTACATTCTTGCCCGGAATTATGGGTTATATTTATGAATATATAGAGAAACATGTATAATGCAGACATGAGTTCAAACAGAAAGAGACAATACCAGGGCAATGGAGTAGGAATTGGCTGCTGATTGTTGACTCAAATCCTAAAGAACGTAACTTATGCAGTCAAAGTCCAGTCAGAACCCCAGAGATCAACTCCACTGCCCAACCTGCCAACCCCCGCCCTCAGTGAAACCCAGCAGAATCTTCCATCGGATGAATATTTGGAAAGAGGATAGAAATAGTCATTCCTTCATTGAGTCAGATGTAAAGCGAAGGGACCTGAGGAACAACTTTTCCGGGAACTTGCTTCTACAAGAGCAAAATCACATTGACCTGGCTCTGTTTAACTGAGGTTAAAATAGTGATGCATTATAACACGTTAATTGGTATTTTCACTTGTTGCTATTTTTATAATAGTTCTGTATTTTTATGAGCAGTTTTTGGTTCTGTATACTATATTTCCTCCATCCTTGGCCGGGCTTCTCCGACCCGGCGCCGGATCGGAGAATCCCGGGGGGAGGCGCGAATCCCACCCCACCACCGGCTGCCCTATTCTCCGCCGCCGTTTTTTGGGGATTCCCGCCACGCCAGTCGGTGACTGTTGACAGTGGCCCCCCAGTGATTCTCCGGACCCCAATCGGCCGAGTGACCGTAAAGTTTTGGCCAGTCCCACCGGCGTGAATTACTCACCTCACGCAGGGCGGGACTTGGCAGGTAAGTGTGTGGGGGCGGTCCTGGGGGGGTGTGGTGGGATCCCATCCCGGGGGGCCCCCACGGTGGCCTGGCCCACAATTGGGGCCTACCGATCTGCGGGCAGGCTGGTTCCGTGGGGGGCCTTCTTTCCTCCGCGCGGGCCCCTGTAGGAGAAGGGAACCCCCGCGCATGCGCGGAAATACGCCGGCCATATGCGCAGAAATACGCCGGCCGGTCTGCACATGCGCAAGATCACGCCGGCCGTTCCGCGCATGCATGCGCGCACTTGCACCGGCCCTTTGGCGCCGGCTGGAGCAGCGGGGACGACTCCGGCAGCAACCTAGCCCCCTGGAAAGGTGAGAATTCCTCGATTTGGGGGGCCATTGACGCCGGAGTCGTTGGCGCCAGTTTTCCCGCCGGCGTGGGGACATAGCCCTGTTTTCAGAGAATCCCGCCCCTTGTCTACTTCTGGTATCAATGACATTGTGAATCCACCTAAATTAAAAATAATTCATGCCAGATATTTGAGATTTTTAAAAGAATTAGAAAATCAGTTCCCTAATCCAGCTAGCCAGAATATCATTAGCTATGATGTTCCTGACTGTATCCGCACATTTGCAGGAAGTGCTCCTGCTAATGTTGCATTGAATTGGCCAGCTTGACCAAAAAGGGAAAGAAAAATTAATTCAGAAGAATCATGGGTGCGATTTAATGGCCTTGTCGTGCCCGACTTGGTGACGTGACAAGGCCGTTTAATCTTGTGAGATTCAGGATGCTTGAAACATTTCACGGGATTTAATGAAATCTCGCAAGACATCTTGACCTGGATCGCGCCCTTGCTGGGGATGATCCAGATTAACATATTCAAGTGAGCCATTAGGCTCATTTAAATATGTCTGTGCTGTATTTTCCCAGGCCCGGTAACTAACAGCCGCACCTGGGAGACCTCACCATGGTGCCATTTAGTACTGGTTACCACAAACATGGACCAGGTGTAATAGCTCCTGGGGGGGTCTCCCAGGCCATTAGTGATGTCTGGGTGGTCAGGCTTGGGGCAGGCTGTTGCCTTTGCACTCCCGCTGACACCCGAGCACCTTGGAACTGCCAGCCTGACACCTTGGTAGTGCCACCTTGGCACCCTGGCAGTGCCATTCAGATGCCAGCTTGTCCATGCCAGGGATCGGGCCAAGGGATGCCTTGCCCTTAAAGCGTGAGGACCCTGTAAGAGATACGTTGGATGCAGTGGATGGTCTGGAAGCTGCGGTGGGGTGCCGGATGGGGGTCAAAAGATCGGGGTGGCATTTAAAAATGGCACCCAAACGTAAATACTCTTATGTAAGTGCAGCCTCGCGTTACCCGCTGAGGCCAAAAAAAAGGCAAAGTGCTGAAATGGCAACGTGTCATTAAATAGCGGTGTCTTTCTCAGCGCTGCAGGTAAATCAGTCCAAGCAACCATAGTTCAAAGTCTTTTCAAGTCTGAGAACGATTATCATTGGCAGCAGGAGCCCCCAAAAACTGGCAAAATTGGGGGAATCTTTTATCTTCAAATGAAGGTCAGCGTCATCTTGAATTTCAGCAATGTCTTAAAGTGAGCCGACACTTAATCATGAATCCAATTTTTAAGATCAAGTTGGACTTAACCAAGGCCCAGATCAATCAGATAATTGAGAAAATTGAAGAAAAAGATTTCTGAGACAAATTAATCCTTCAGTTTGGATAAAAAGGCAGAAGCTCAGTAAGTTAACACATTGCTTTACTCGATAGGCCTGATAGTGGATGATGTTATTACTAAATAAGGAATCAATTAATTATCTTCTAAATTGGAAGTAGGACTAAAATCATCTTAATGTTTATTTTAGACATAAAAGTGACAAAATCCTTAAAAGTACTAAGTTTAATAAGCGTGTCCAACAGTCAGGAGAACCTGGCGGCTCATTCACCATTGATCTATACAGGATGGCTGACGAACTTTTCAAAGTGTGACTGAGATTTTGTAATGAAATAGGACAAACATTGTGCACACCAAAATCTGACAAATAACAGTGGTACAAATTGAAGTTAATGTGTTTTTCAAAACAGACTTCAGATTTCCAGCATCTGCCGTGTTTCTTTTATTAAATTGTTTCTAGCTGCATGGTGAGCAACGTGAGTAGTGACATTTGATGATAAAGGTCCACCTGGATGGCAGATATATTTTTATTTCACTTGATCGAGTTTTTTTGAGGAGGTGACAAAAATGATTGCTGAGGGGAGGTTGGCAGATGTTGTTTACATGGACGTCAACAAAGCCTTTGACAAGGTGCCTCATGGCAGACAGGTACAAAAGGTGAAGTCACACAGGATCAGAGGTGAGGTGGGAAGATAGATACAGAACTGGTCACAGAAGGCAGAGGGCAGCAATAGAAGGGTGTTTTTCTGAATGAAAAGTTGTGACTAGTGATGTTCCACAGGGATCGATGCTTGGACCTCTGTTGTTTGCTGCGTACAATTTGGAGGAAAATGTAGCTGGTCTGATTAGTAAGTTTGCAGATGGCACCAAGGTTGATGGAGTGGCAGATAGTGTTGAGGATTGTCAGAGGATACAGCAGGACATAGATAGGTTGAAAACTTGGGCAGAGAAATGGCAAATGGTGTTTAATCCGGACCAATGTGAGGTAATGCACTTTGGTAGGACTAACCTTGAGGGGAATTATACAGTAAATGGCAAATATTTTAGGAATATAGAAAGTCAGAGAGACCTGGGCATACAGGTCCACAGATCTTTGAAAGTGTCAACATAAGTGGACAAGATAGTCAAGAAAGCATATGGAATGCTTGCCTTCATTGGACGGGGCACAGAGTATAAAAATTGGCAAGTCATGCTACAGTTGTATAGAACATTGATAAGGCATCACTTGAAATACTGCGCACAATTCCGGTCGCCACAGTACCAGTAGGATGTGGAGGCTTTGGAGAGGGTGCAGAGGAAGTTTACCAGGAAGTTGCCTGGTCTGGAGGATGTTAGCTATGCGGAGAGGCTGAATAGACTCGGACTGTTTTCATTAGAATGACGGATAGAGTGGATGTGCAGGCACTCTTTCCCAGGGTGGAGGAGTCAGTCACTAGGAGGCATAGGTTTAAGGTCTGTGGGGCAAAGTTTAGAGGAGATATGTGAGGCACATTTTTTACACAGATGATGGTGAGTGTCTGGAGCATGTTGCCAGGAGAGGTTGTGGAAGCAGATACATTAACGGCATTCAAAAGACATCTTGACAAATACATGGATGGGATGGGTATGGAGGGATATGGCACTAGGAAGTGTTGAGGGTTTTGGTCAAGGGTGGTACCATGATCGGTACAGGCTTGGAGGGCCAAAGGGCCTATTTCTGTGCTATATTATTCTTTGTTATAAATATGGAGACCTAAAATCTGAACTTTTCAGGGATAAAATGCAACGTAGGAGTAGCAATCGATGCTCATTCAAACATACCACAAACAAAGGAAAATCTAATCCTCAAGAAAGCTGTCCAAATATTTAGACAGTCTGAACTGCATGTGCAGCAAAGGTCCATCTTCATTTCATTTCATTTCATTTCATTTGGACATTCTGAATTCTCCCTGTGTACCCGAACAGGCGCCGGAATGTGGCGACTAGGGGATTTTCACAGTAACTTCATTGCAGTGTTAATGTAAGCCTACTTGTGACAATAAAGATTATTATTATTAGTAACTGACTAGAAGAGCAACCGTACCAGCGCATTTGAGCAAAGTGCCTCCATATGTGAGGTTGATGTCCTACAATTTCAGGCCAATAGTTTCAATGTAACAGAACTGGACACGTCAGAAAAATGCAAGGCCAAAATAGCTAACCATGCAGAAGAAGCAAAGATGATTGAGGTCGAGACTTCCCACCAAGAGTACACACAGCCAAGCCTCTTAGGTGAGGTCAAAGGATCCTGGATTTTCAGATTGGAATGTGGCATTTCGGTAATAGTTATTCCACAAACTTCAAATTGGACATGGGAGCCGCTGTTATGGTCCAAGTGGACAAAGAACCATGGCCGAGAGCCCTTAGGCTTTACATAAGAGACCCACCACTCTACAGGCCTGGAGGAATCTGACTTTAGTCATAGGCATGATTCTGGGACCACTATGTATGGCGGCAAAGGCATCTTCAAGCTCAATTCGGTAGATGTGGAATGCTTTGCGACATAGAGTCATTGAAGGAAAAATCATTTAAAGCAGAGTAGCCAAATTTTGAAGGAAAGGAAAATACAAAAGTGGGCCGATCATGGGGCTGTTACATTAGTTTCAGGTTGCTCCAGCAAATAGAGAACAGAGAAATATAGTGAATGGTTTTCTTCTGTGCTGCAAACTCATGTTGTTCTGCAGTCCCAACATCCTGACTCACAAATATGTCATTATTCCTTCACTGGGTCAAAACTGAGGAACTCCCTTTATAAAAGCAGTGTGGGTGCACCACAAGACTGCAGCAGCTCAGGAAGGTGCCTCCTCACCATCTTCTCAAGGGCCTTTCCAGCGATACCACATTCCATGATTGAATTTTTAAAAAGCCAGGAAATACATTCCATCTATTTTGTCTTCTGGAGGGAGGTTCTTCATGATCTATGATCATCAGAAAAGTAATGAGACTGAACTGCAAAATTCATTGCCTTCCATTTGTCCCCTGCCCACTCCACCTTGCTTCCAGTCCAGCTGCAAATGTACAAAACCAAAGCCTTCTTTTCTCAATATAATTTCCAGTGCTAATGGCAAGAATCGCAACCTCTCTGCACTGTAGGTGGGAACTTTCATGAGAATAGGAGTTTCTTCCTATTATGTATAGAGACAATCATATTGTTGTTGAATTGTTGTCAATGATTGTTGAAAGTACTATTTAGAGGACTGAGGACTCCAATATATTAGCAGCAGGGCTGACATAGAAGCATGTCTGAACACATAGTGGGTGGAAATGGATGGCTCTAAACCGGCAGGAAATGAATGGCAATTGAGGGAAGTGAGAATGGTACTCAAGATGGAAGAGGAGAAGCTGGAAGCTATTTAAGTTGGGGTTGGGAAGCTGAGAGCATTGTGAGGTGGGAATGAAGAACAATACTCTAGAAGTGGGCAGGAAAAGTACCACCATGAAATGGGAGTAGAAGAGCACCACCTTAATTAGGTTAGAGGAATGTCAAATTAAGTTGAGGGAGGAAAGAACGATGAATTGGAAATGTTAGAGAAGACAACTTTTTATAAGGGTGGGTTTGAGGAGCTGGGTAGGATGCAGTATTTCTGTCAAATTGTTCAAAAAGTGATCAAATATCTTCATGAATTGCAATGGCAGGAAGTTGGAAGTGATATTTGAGGTAGCGTCTGTAATGGGCTAATTGATTAGTTGATAATCTTGATACCCATTTGCTTTATCCTTTTTTCAGATTAAGAATCCATTAGTTGTATAAAAGTTCTTGAAATGAAATGGAAATGTACAATATTTTAAAATAAAAATGCCACCTTTTCTTATGGACCAGGCTCCCAAATTTCCCAGGAAATCCATCAAATTTTGATTTACCCGTTCAGAATTTCATGTGCTGAAATGTTCTCCCACACAATAAAAGCAAAGAAATGCAGATCTTACATCAGTCTCAATGCTTCTTGAACTACTTATTTTCATGGGTCCAGAGCTTTTGTTTATTTTCAAGGTTGGCAATATATGTATCGGGTGTGTGTGTGTGTGTGTGCTGTGGGGGTGGGGGTGATGACATGATAGTGCTGCATTGTACGGGTGGGGAAAGAGGGAGTGATTGGCTGCTGTCTACAGAGGTAGCAATGCTAATAAGAACTGGAAGCAAAGCCTGCTATCCTTTCTAGCTTCTTTCTGGCTCAACCTGTGAGTACAAGTTTGGGATGTGCTTTCTCTTGCTGGCCTGTGCGTACCTTCGTTGACAGCTGGAGATGTTCCAAAAGTCAGAAAAGAAAGTTGGGAATTATGCCTTAAAATTAATTGAGAATGAATAGGTCTCCAGTTGATGTATGGCTCCAATTTGGCTTGAAATGTATATAAGGCAGATTGCACAGCAAAAGCAACCTACATTCTGCAGCAGGCCACAATCCCAATACTTACTTCAGGATTATGCCTGCTGGACCCACAACATTACTGGACAGATTCTGTGGGACCAGAAGGACAGTACCTCACTTACTGTTCCTATTTCTTATTTTCATGTTTTTAGGAGACAATGGGGACTACGGGCACACCTGGGAAAGAATGAATTAGAGTACAAAGTGTTTTGATTTCAAAACAGCATGATTGCAAGTAGGTGGAAAAGTGCATTTGGAATTTAGAAGCTAAACAAATGTAAGTAACAGTAGCCTGACGGTTATGTGATACATTTCCACTCATATCTACTAATAGGATGAAGGTAAAAATCCAATCAAAATAAAACTATATGTTTGTGGGCCTCATTGAACTAGACCACTGATTAATTTGTACTAACTTTATAGAAATACTGTTAGATGCTGAATGCCCATATTATCATCTCAGGTGCAGACAGACCAATCCTGTTCTTATCGAGCCTGTTCTCTTCCATTATTCAATTGTGAAAGGTCAAGGCCCATTCTATGGGGGATTAAGAAATTGTAAGAGAGAGGTGAGGCAAATCATTGCAGGTATAGACTTGGTTTCAAAAGGCCGTATGCTTTCAGGAGAAAGATTACGAGAATAGCTTTTATTAAATATTGTTATTAATAGTTTGCTTTTATTAAATGTGCACGAGTAGTCTGAGAAGTACTTTGTCCAGACTCTATTTAGTTCTTATCAATAGATAACGAAGCAGCAATATCTTGACAGCCAATCATATTTAGTATATGATGATGTACCACCAAAGTGTACAAGCATTTGCGTGATTTAACTCCACAGCCATATTTTACTCATTAATTGGGCCTACAGTTTGCAGCCAAAGGACTAATTTCATCTGTCAACACTGGCGATAAAATGAAACAATAGTGGATCAGCTTTATGATCGATATCCCGTTAGACCTTCCTTCCCATTGAAGCCAGGGAAGGCGGCCAATTTGTTACCACCTGTTTCCTGGGACCACCATTGAAAGGTGAAAATTAGGCCTCAAGTCTGTTTTCAAGGGACTTCTGGGTGACGGTAATGTGCTGAGCAGACACACGTCAGGTGGCTCTCCTCCAGAACATAACCAAATAGGCACAAACAAGGACATGAACAATAGGCGGGCAAGTCAACGGACTCACAAAGTGAGTGGGCCCGGCCACCCTGGAGAGTGGGAGACCGACGACCTGAACATTAGCCTCCCCCCAACTGGAAATGGATGGAAGTCATTCCTGAAAAGGAACTGGCTGCAATGAGAGAGGTGATAAAGGTGTAAATCCAGGTGACGGTCAAGGTGACAGTGATGGAGGCACTGGTCGCTATGCAAATGGCGCTCGATGGACTGGGGAAGAAGGTGGAGGCGCAGGGACAAACGATCCTCGAGCTGGAGAAAGCATCGATGGACCAGAGCGACAGGATTGTTCCTCCAGGGCCGAAATTAAAAGGTTGGTGGCGACCCAAGGAAGCTTGAAGGGGAAAGTTCAGGTCCAGGAGAACAGGTTCCAAAGCTAGAACATTCGGATTGTGACATTGCCAGAGGGGAGAAATGAAGGCAGGGGCCCGATGGGCTATGTGGCCCAAAAACTGGGCAACCTAGTCAGGAGGGACAACTTCCCCAACCCCCCGGAGATCGACAGAGCACACAGGTCGCTCCGGACGAAGCTCCAGGCGGGGGAACAACCAAGGGCGATAATCGTGAAACTACATCAGTATCAGGATCGTGAGTGGATCCTGAGGTGGGCAAGGCATACAAAGGTGAGCAGCTGGGAAGGAATCCGGGTCTATCAAGACATTGGGTGGACTTTGCAAAATGCAGGGCTGAATTTAACCAGGCTAAATCGGTCCTGTACCGGAATGAAGTAAAATTTGGAATTGTGTTCCCAGCCAGGCTCTGGATCACATTCCTAAATAAGGAACATTACTTCAACACCCCAGCAGAGACGGGGGCCACCACACTACTGAGGGTAGCTGGGGTAGGAAGTATGAAAGCAAGGGGGGTGCGGCGCACCTCCCAGCAGGGAGGGAGCACCTGGTGGCACGTGGGGGTGGGAACACAGGGACAGGGAAGGGAACGCAAAGTGGGATGGGACAGGGCATGGGTGACATGGGGGGAGGGGATAGTAAGGGGGAAAAGGGGGGGGAGAAGGAACACAAGGGGCACAGGAAGAGAAGAAAGGACAGAGTCTCAGATTGGTTTTGGCAGGTAAAGGGCAGGTTGAAGATGCAAGATGATGCCGCAAACAGCCACTTGGGAGGGTCCCTCAGCAAAGGCAAACCCTGGAGTGCAGGGGCGCACCCACGTGGCGGACGCACAGTTGGCAGCCATGTTGGGTGCCCCCTGGATAAACGGAAACCTCAGAGCGCAGGGGCCCGACCTCATGGTGAGAACGATGACCGTGGCCAGTTTGGACGGCCGCCTAACAAAGGAAATCCCGGAGTTCAGGGGCACGTCCACCAGATAAGTATGGTTGATCCCGCAGGAGGAAGGGGACAGTAAAGTCCCCACAAGGATTATCACCTGGAATGTCAGGGGGCTTAACGTGAAAAGATGCAGAGTCTTCGACTATTTAAGAAGTTTAAAAACCGGCATAGTCTTCCTGCAAGAAACACTCCTGAGGGAGAAGGACAGACTGCTGGTAAGGAAGGGCTGGGTGGGACAGACGTACCTTCCTGCTTCGGGACAAGGGCCGGGGGTGGGCAGTGGGTAGCAATACTGATTAGTAAGAGGACGATGTTTACAGTGACAAGGACGTTCACGGACCCAGGGGGACAGTACGTCATGGTCAGCGGTGCCCTGGATGGGTATCGGTTGTTCTGGTAAACGTGTACACGCTCAACTGGGATGACATGGACTTCATAAAGAAGATCATGGCGGAAATCCCCGACATCGACACACACCGACTGATCATTGGAGGGGACTTTAACTGTGTACAGGACCCATTGACAGACTGATCAAACCCCAAACGGGGAAAAAGACAGGCATGGCCAGGGAACTGGGAGCATTTATGGAGCAGATGGGGGCAGTGGACCATGGCGGTTTCTGCACCCGACGATAGTGAATTCTCATTCTTCTCACCGGTGCACAAGGTATACACCAGGATAGACTTCTTTGCAGTGGGGAAATCGGTACTCCCAGAAATAGTCAGAGCGGAATACTCCGCGCTAGTCATCTCCGACCACGTTCCACATTACATGGATGTGAGGTTGGAGACAGGCTGTGCCCAACGCCCCATGTGGAGGTTGGACATGACCTCTTGACCGACAAGATCTTCTGCCAGAAAACATCACAGGCCATAGGTAAGTACATCACTAAAAATTCGAGCGGGGAAGTCTCACCTTCCACGTTCTGGGAGGCACTGAAGGCGGTGATCAAGGGAGAGATTATCGCCTACAAGAGAGGGCGGCTAAGCAACAACTGATTGACTCCATCCTGGAGGTTGACAGAAAATACTCCGAGGCCCCAACCGTAGACCTTCAGTCAGAGAGCAAAAAGCTACAAATGGACTTTAACCTTCTTTCCACGAGGAAAGCAGTGCACGAACTCCACAGACACGGAGGACCTTCTATGTTCACTGAGACAAGTCTAGCTGCCTGTTGGCTCACCAGCTGAGAAAGCAGGCAACCACGAGGGAGATAGCCCAGGTAAAGGATTGCAGAGGCGGACTGATAGCCGAACCAAAAAAGGTCAACCAAGCATTTGAGGACTTCTACTGGGAATATATACCTCCGAGCCCCCCGGCAGGGACTTGGGGATGAAATGGTTCCTCGATGGACTAGACATGCTAGACGTGGGGGACAATAGCTGATGGGGGGGGTGGGGGTGGAGGGGTGGGGAGCTGGAAGCACCATTAGGACTAGGAGAGATCATGCACTCCATGTAGGCGGGGAAGGTGCCGGGACCTGATGGGTTCCTGGCGGACATCTATTAAAAATTCTCACCAAATCTGGCCCCACACCTACGGGAAATGTTCGCAGACTCGTTAGCGAGGGACATCCTGCCTCCAACGCTAATACAGGCCACAATATCGCTGATACCCAAAAAAGACAAAGACCCGATGGAATGCGGATCGTACAGACCCATTTCTCTGCTTAACATAGACGCGAAAATACTCGCAAAAGTCCTGGCTAAGAGATTGGAAAACTGTGTACCAGAAGTGGCTGCACAGGACCAGATGGGTAGATAGCTAACTGCAAACATCAGGCAGCTGCTGAATATGTTCATGACCCCATCTGGGGAGAGAACACCAAAGGGGATCATCTCCCTGGATGCTGAAAAGGCCTTTGACAGATCGAATGGAAGTACGTCTTTGAGTTCCTGGAGTGGTTTGGGCTAGGAGCTAGGAGAGGAGTTCACCTCGTGGGTGAAACTCCTGTATAACGCCCACACGGCGAACGTTCGGACCAACACCACCAGCTCAGAATACTTCCAGCTACACAGAGGCACAAGGCAGGGATGTCCGCTGTCCCCACATTGAGGAACCAAATGAGGCAGCTTTTCGGTTTAACCGAGACGTCCTCCATTGCGCCTATCCCTGCAGGAACCAAAAATTCCCACCAGCCGGGCTGGACACCACCTTAAGAAATGGAGACAGGACTGGGGGGATGCTAGTGGTCAGGGACTTGCTACTCTAGATGAACTAACGGTAGGACTGGAGCTATTGACCAGACAGGAGCTCCGGCACTTACAAATCAAAAACTTTTTCCCGAAACAGACGACAAGGTATGCTCGAGCCCTGAGGGACACATTGCTGGAGGAACTGCTGGACACAGACAGTAGGGAGAAGGGGATCTGTGGGGACATGTACGGATGACTTTTGGAAAGGAGAAGAACACCATTAAACGGGGCAAGACAGAAATGGGAGGACAAACTTGGGATGGAAGTAGGGTTAGGACAGTGGAGTGAAGCACTAAGTAGGGTCAACTCCACCTTCCCCTGCTCAAGGCCTTATGCAGTTTAAAGTGGTGCACAGAGTGCACCTAACCAGAACAGGTTCTTCCCGGAGGTGGATAATAAATGTGAATGGTGCCAGGGAGGCCCGGCCAACCATGCCCACATGTACTGGGCATGCCCCAGACTTGCTGGGTTCTGGACAGTCTTCTTTGAGGTGATGTCCAGGGTTGTGGGGGTGAGGGTGGAGCCGTGCCCGAGAGTGGCAGTCTTTGGGGTATCGGACCAGCTAGAACTTCATATGGGGAAGTGCGTCGATGCCCTTGCTTTTGCTTCCTTAATTGCACACTGGAGAATCCTGCTTGGCTGGCGATCAGCATCACCACCCACAGCTGCAGACTGGCTGGCAGACCTGGTGGAATTTTTCCACCTGGAGAAGATCAAATACACCATCCGAGGATCGGACAAGGGCTTCCACAAAGCTTGGGGGCCATTCATCAGCCTGTTCCATGACCTGTTCAAAGCCAATAGTGATTAGGAAAAAAGGGAGGAGGGGGGACCGATGAGGGCAGACAAGATCTCACAGAGCAGAGGGGAACAAGGGAGGGGAGGCAAGGATGGAACCCAGGGAAGTATCAGGAATGGACATGGAAAGGGCAGCACAGTGGTGCAGTGATTAGCATTGCTGCCTCACGGCGCTGAGGTCCCAGGATCGGATCGAGGTTCAGCTCTGGGTCACTGTCCGTGCGGAGTTTGCACATTCTCCCGTGTCTGTGTGGGTAGGTGAATTGGCACGATAAATTGCCATTTAATTGGAAAAAATGAATTGCATACTCTAAATTTATTTTTAAAAAAGGAATGGACATGGAAAAAGAGTGAGGGGGCAGGCAGACCGCTGCAAGGGCAACAGGAAACATAACAAAATGAATTATAACAATACAACACCCGGGGCGAATGATGGGGCCAGGATGGACTGCAGCCGGGGGGGGGGCAAGGAAAGGGAAGTATCAATAAAAAGCTCAATTGTACATAATATTTAAAGATTAAGACGTTTCTTAAGTGTTTTATCCGTCTAATTGTTAAACTGTTATAATTGGAAAATGCCAATAAAAATCTTTTTATAAAAGATCGGTCTTCAAACTGAAAAGCTATTCTGAATGGTAACGTTCCGGAGCAGAACCACGGTTAGACGGAATAAAGATGGAAAATCCTACAATCCCATGTGATAAAAACAGAATCAGATTCACTTAATTGACATGAAACAAATAATACTAATTATGAATGTATGGAATTACAGACAGTGATTCCCAAGCAATGATAAAATTCCCAAATCCTCTGCAATGAAAATTACAATTTTGACTATTTGGCCACAGTAAAGTAACGGCCCTGAATTGGCTGAAGGTTAGAAATTATTATCATACTACTTCTTGATTTATCATATCTTCCCTCCTATTGTCATCTGGATTTGGCCCTTGTCCGAGGTTATTATTTGAAAAAGGGTGTTTATCTAGTAAAGATAACATTTGGCTCTTTTCTACTGGGAGTACCTGTCACTGAATATTGCAATAATGGCACCACCATGAGATTGAATAACGTAATGGTAGGCTAAATTTCTCAGTTGCTTTGGCTGGTGATAATGAGACGCAAATGATGCTTAAGACTCAGAAATAGACTCAACATTCATCTTTTCAGGCAAGTCTAAGATGCTTTTGCTTAGAATAAGAACTTCATTTTACCAGAAAAATTAATTAAACGGTCAAAGGTATCCTGACTGACAAATTTATTTTGGGCTGACATGATGTTAGCAATTAAAGGGACTGTTTAATTTTTGCATTCCAACATACATGGAAGTGTATTTTAGTTTTGGCTTTGATGGTGAGTTTTTGGGGAATTGGCATTCCAATAGTTCTCACTCTTGTATTATTTGAAGGATATAGAAAGGTACAAAAGAATGGATGATAAACACCTGCCTTTACTCCCATAGCTGTGTCTTTACACCCAGACATGGAAATGTCTGGAAAAGGCTGGCGAGAGGGGAGGTGGGGGACATCAACAGAATTGTACCATCTGTTTCAAACTGAACTGCGAACAATCTTCATCACAGGGAAGGTACTGCCAATAATAGTGAATATCAGCATTTCTTCCACTTCATTACTTCAGTCTCATTCCAAGCTACCTCAGAAACATAAATCACACTATAATTCACAGGTGAATTAAGATGGTGGCTGATGAATTATTCAGCCTCATCACATTTTAGGTGGAAAAATCAGCAGTAGAATCAAGGGACAGAGGAATTATTTTCACATTACAGCATTCTTCAAAGTTCAGGACCTTGCTGATGGTGTCCCACACAAAATGCCATGGCCTGCAGGAACTGCAAGCGATGGGACTCCAAAAATATCAAGGTAGCCATTGAACATCAGATCAACATTATACCAGTGAATTATGCTTCCCAGGCAGCAGTCAGGTTGCCTTTGTTTAAAGGTACTTCTCAGCATCAAATTTTGTTGATGGAGAAAGAAGAATGGTCCCGAGGAAATCTACGCTATTCTCTTTACCTTAGTTCCTGAAAAATCCATGAACAGCAACCAATTCAAAATACTATGCGATCCATGTAGACAACAGGATCACTGCACTCTTGCATTCCATATCTCCTAAAAGATCAACAATTTGTTTACAATGTAACCCTATCAAGGTCTGCAAGATCCCTGTAATATGTTGTAGGTTGCACAATTTGGGCATCCAGAGATGCGTGGCCATGAAGCAGAAGTTTTGATCCACAGAGGGTGATGACCCCTTGATGGACAAAATCCTCTTTATTCCTCATCCAATCAACCCATAATGCTGAGAACCCCTTTGAGTGAAGTAATTTCTCCTCTGCTCTGTCGTAAACGATTGATCCCTTATCCTGAGACTGTGCCCGTGTTTAAGATTCCCCGACCAGCAGAAACAATGTTGCAGCGTCTGCTCTACCAAGCCCCTTCAGAATCTCAGAAGTTACAATGAAATCACCTCTCACTCTTCTAAACTCCAGAGAAAATAGACCCAATTTACTCAGTCTCACAGGCCAACCTGCTCAACTCAGGGACCAATTTATTGAACCTTCGCTGTACTGTCTTTCAACCAAAGTGAATAGCTTCACACTTCCCTATATCATACTCCATTTGCCATCTTGTTGCACACTCACTTAACCTGTCCACACCTCTTTACAGCTTCTGTGTCCTCCCCACAGTTTACCTTCCCACTCAACTTTGTATTATCAGTGAACTTAGATACGTTACTCTCTGCCTCTTCATCTAAATCGTTAATATAGATTGCAAATAGCTAAAGTCCCAGCACTGACCCTTGTGGTATTCCACTATTCACTGTCTGCCAACTTGAAAATGTGCCATTTATGTCCACGCTCTGCTTCTTCTCTGTTAATCGATCCTCTCTCTATGCTAATTGTTGTAACTTGACCACCAAAAGGTAGTTCTGATGCATTAATCTTAAAATTAAAGTTAATCTTCTTTACTATATAAAAATAATGACGTTTAAAATACAGTATGGGCTCAAAAAACGGGAGCAGCTAGCTAAACACCGGAATAACAGGAACGGAAGAGTCAGAACTAACGGCAGTTAAAAACAAATATACGCAGGTAATAAGAACTAATGATGCCACAGCATATAATGATGACATCAGCAATAGATCTAAATAAGAAGATGCACAATCATAACACTCTATAATGCTTTTCCTCTCTTAAATTTTAATCTCCCTCCAAAGCCTCCCTTAAAGACAGAAATGCAACGAAACTAATGCTTTAATTATACGTGAGTCATTTAGGAGCTTTGCTATCTGTGCAATTCCACTGGTTACTCCATCAACTCTGGTGATGCTTGACTTGATTCAACTGAACTTGTGGGTGCAGGAGTAGGTTGAGTATCTGTGCATGAGTGTTCCTCTCCTGAAGTAGAGTCCACTGGAAGTCCTGGTACAACAGGAACCAGTCTTGGTGAATTTCTGTAGCAGCATTTCCTTCTATTGTGTTATCTGGGATTTTTGCTGTCTCTGAGTCATGGCATCAATGAATGTGATCTTGGTGCCTGCAAACAAGTCTTCCATTGTTCAAGTTCACTACCAAAGATATTGGACCACTTCAGATAAGAATAACAGTTGGTTACTGCCAAGATTCTTGATGTAAACAGGAAACAAGCCAAACAAAGAATTATACGTAAGAATATCCCAACCATGAGCCCCCATTTTGTTACGGACGCTCAGTCATCTCTCAACAGTGGCTATGAGACTGAACCAGAGCCATAACTTTTTCAAGTTTTAAGACGGTGCGGAAAGATCTATTCATTCCAGGAGTGATAATATAAGAAATAAGGCTTGGTTATTTTATAAACAAACTTTATTAAAACAAAAGAAAATAAGACAATATTTAAACTTTTAAACTTCAAATCTAAGAATAACAGATTACATGTAGTTTCTTAACCTTAACACACTAATTCCCATTAAATAACAATATAATCATACAGCTCTCATGCCACTAACACAGGAAGACAAAGGCAACACTTGCATTTACAACAAAATGTTTCTTCTCTTAGGGACATTCGTTCAGAACGCTTTTCCAAAGCCTTTCATGACCTCGCTCGGTTGATTTCCAAAGCCTTCTCCTCTGTAACTTTCAGATCAGCACTTTTTCCCCTTCTCTTTAAGCTTTGCCTACCCCTCAAATGAAGGGTCTGTGCTGGGGCTTCCAGGCTTGAACCCATCAGGATTATCTTGGCCGTTTGATTGTCCACTCCCATTTATACAAAAGAACAGAGCCATGCTATTGACATGCAACTAATCTCATATTAATGGACAACGGGGCCATCAGCCTCTGTAATGAGCTAATAGCTGGTCAGACAGGAGTGTCCCGAAGAACGATGGATCTGGGGAATCCTGTGTATTCCCACTAACAGGTTCAAGTCTGACTGGGACAATGTAACTCAGTCAGGTGTGGGGATATCACTCTGACTCTGTGTTAGAAGTTTTTTTTCTCAGTCAGTTTAATCCTGAATAATATTAAGTAACTGTTGAAACTAAATCCAGCAAATAATTACCAAATGCAGGATAATGTTGCCAGCACTGCGAAATAGTCTTCAGGTTCAGTGAAGGTGGAAAATGGCTGCTTTTCTTGTAAGACTATGGGGGGATTCTCTCCCCACATTGTGCCCGCCGCAAGTTCTGCTATGCCAGGAGAGTGGCAGGAGAGCCTCTAAACAGGCTCAGTGCTGGACAGAGATGCTCCCAGCCCGCTGCAGGTGATGAAATCTGGTTCATGCTCTTGCTGGCCGTGAATCCAGATCAGGATATTTAAATGAGCATATAAATATGCAGCGTCGGTTTAAAACCAGATTCTCATGGATCCCGGTAGTCTCCCCATATGTCGGCGTAGCTGAGGCCAGTGGGAATCACTACTGGTCTGCACTACCAGAGATCAGACATTATGACCATGCTGAGGGGGTGCCCAGAGGCCATTGGAGTCCTTGAGTGATCGAGGAAATGGCAGGGCAGTGATCTGGCAGCATCAAGGAGCGTGACCTGAAAGGGGCATGAAGAGGGTCATGAAGGATGGTGGAGCTTCTGGTGACCCTATGGTAGGGTGTCATTCTCTGGGACATACCTGATGCTGGTGAGAAATGGAGGGATATGAAGGGAGACCCAGTGATCATTATGGGTCATGTGGAGGAAAGAGGGGATTGATGCTGGCGAGGCTGGTGGTGGTGGGGGTCATGGCACTGAAACCCAGATGTTTGTGATGTTGGGGGGTGGAGTCTGCACTCTCACTTTTGAGGCCGATCTTTGTGAAGACAGGTCCGCCGGCATCTTTGGGTCCCAAACTCAAGTTTTTGCCAGGTTTCATCCCTGGCTCAAAAAAAATGAAGAAGTGTGGATGAATTGCGATTGGAATCTCGCCAGAATAGCTGACACAATTCGTATCGGATTTCCCACCCAAAATGACACTTTTTTTAGGGGAGAATTCTGCCCTATATCTGCAACTGCTGTAGTTCATATGTTAGCTGTCTCTCTCCCCTCCTTAATTAGTGTCCACAGTTATATTATTTATTTCCCCTTGATGTTATTAACACTGTGGAGTCAACTTTAGGAAGGGAGGTCAATTTCCTTATCTCTCCACTTTGAAGTTATCACCTCTATTACCCCATTGTTTTCTCTAGTCACATATGTTCTTATGTACTCACCGCTCGGCATGCGGGTGTTTGCAGAGAGATTGATATACTGAACAATCATACCCGTATTAAACTTCAGCATCTTGAGGACCTTCTGCTCAGAGTTTCAACTGAGCTGAAACCTCAGGTGGCAACATTGTGGGGCATTAAGGAGAAGGAGTGTTACCCGAACACTTTGATACAGATGGCAGTCACACCCCTTAGATTAGGAAATTGTGCAGGTTTGATTAGTGGTCAGGGACACAAAGGTGTGACCATGAGTCATGGAGTTAAGGAGCCCCAGGATGTAACGCAGGAGGAACCACCTCCTGCGTTACCCTTACCCAACAGGTATATGATGCAGAATTTTATGGCCGCCGCCAGCAGGTTTGCGGCCAATACACGCACATAGAATTTCCCAAGTTTCCTTTCAGTTACCATCCCACTCCCCCCAAAATGTTCACTACTTTCTTCGGGATGGGGCGTGCCGGGGAATAGTGTTGTGGGCCAGGCCTCGGGGAGCCACCTAACATAATCTCAATTGATGCCCCCTAAGCGCCTAAATATTTGTATTTATTCTTTCATGGGATGTGGACATTTTTCGGAAGGCCAACATTTGTTGCCCGTCCCCAATAGCTCTTGAGAAGGTCATGGTGAGTCACCTACTTGAGCTCTATGTCTGCGCAGCTCTCCATAACAACAATTTACCTAGTGCCACTGCCCTGTTTTCTCTCAGTAGCCCTTTACATTCTTCCTTTACAGACATTAATCCAATTCCCTCTTATATTTCCCAATTGAACATGCCAGCACCGCACTCTCTCTGTGTATTCCAGATCTTAACCACTTGCTGGTTCTTGACCCTTCCATCAATCGGACCAGTTTTCCTCGATTGACTCTGTCCAGACGCCTCATGAATTTGAATACCTCTATCAAACCTCCTCTCAACCTTCTCTTCTCCAAGGAAAACAGTTCTAACTTCTACAATCTATCTATGTAACTGAAGCACTTCATCCTTGGAATCATTCCCGTGACTCTTTTGGCACTCTCTCCAATGCCTTCACATCTTTCCTAAAGTGTAACGCCCAGACTGGATGCAATACTTCAGTTGAAGCTGAACCAGTGTTCTAAACAGGTTTAACATCAATTCCTTGCTTTTGTACTCTATGCCCCTATTAATAAAGCCAATAATGCGGTATGCCAGTGCTTCCTAAACATTTGACAGCTTTGACAATGAGTCATCCAGACTCAAAATGTTAGCGCTGTTCTCTCTCAACAGATCCTGTCAGGCCTGCTGAGATTGTCCAGCATTTTCTGTTTTTGCTTCCCAAACATTTTCCTGGTTTTACTCTGTTTTAATAGCTCAGACTTCATGTGACCCCAGAGTGAAACTTTAGGGGGGTATGAGAGTTGTTCAGTGAGGAGGGCAGAGTGGCGGTGTGGGAGAAGGGAGGTAAATGGGCAGCATGGTGTCATAGTGATGAGCACTGCAGCCTCATAGCACCAGGGGCCCAGGTTTAGTCCCGGCCTTGGGTAACTGTCTGTGTGGAGTTTGCACTTTCTCCCTGAGATACCCTCAGTTACGACTCAGGAGAGGAGATTGATAATTCAAAGGCTTTAATTACCAGAGAACCAGACAGCTGCCAAGAAGTGTGCTCACTGCATGCTGCCTACTGAACGTAACCTTATGTACAGTTTCCTGGGGGCGGAGCCGGAGGCGGAGTCCCCCAGGGTTTCAAACCCGGTCTTAAAGGGGCCTACGCATTAAAGGTACATGTGTATACAGATATCATTCATCACATTCACCCCCTATTTAAAAAAAACGCATAGTCCGTCGGGGTGAAGTGGAATTACAAGTTCAGTCTTTTGGGTGGTCTGATTGCCCGTGTTGACCTCAGCTCCGGCGGTGGTGCGGTGGATATGGTCATCCTCGGTGGTGGTATATCCGGGAGCACGGTTGTCTGAGCCCTTGCCCGCGTTGGAGCAGGGGGGTATCCGGGGTGACTAGGGTGATTGGTGCCGGCACCAGCTGGGGGGAGGGTGTCGCTATGGGGGGGGGCGCTGACGGAGTCGACAGCCGGTGCGGGTAGGGGAGCATCGGCAGAAGGGGGGGGCGTCGGTGGACGAGCCAGCGGGTGCCAGGTCTCACAGGGAAACGGTGTCCTGCCTGCCGTCGGGGTGCTCGACGTAGACGTATTGAGGGTTTGCGTGTAGTAGTTGGACCCTCTCGATCAGTGGTTCTGTCTTATGGCTCCTCACGTGCCTCCGGAGTAGAACTGGTCCTGGAGTCGTCAACCAACGTGGAAGCGAGACCCCAGAGGTGGACTTCCTGGGGAAGACAAACAAACGGTTGTGAGGGGTCTCGTTCGTAACCGTACAGAGAAACGACCTAATGGAGTGTAGGGCATCGGATAGGATCTCCTGCCAGTGGGCGATTGGGAGACTTCTTGACGTAGGGCTAGAAGGACAGCCTTCCAAACTGTCGCGTTCTCCTTCTCCACCTGCCCGTTTCCCCGCGGGTTATAGCCAGTCGTTCTGCTCGAGGGAATGCCCTTGTTGAGCAGATATCGAAGCAGCTCATCGCTCATGAACAATGTACCCCGGTCGTTGTGGATATAAGCTGGGAAACCAAACAGCGTGAAGATGCTGTGCTGTGCCTTGATTACGGAGGCTGAGGTCATATCGGGGCATTGGGACAGCGAAAGGGAAGCGGGAGAATTCATCGATGACAGTGAGGAAATAACTTTACCAGGCGAGCCTTGTCTGGTTAATAGAAGCGTGGTTTGCACTCCGCACAGATCTGGCAAGCCTTGGTCATGGCCTTGACCTCCTCGGTGGAGTAAGGTAGGTTGTGGGACTTGATGAAATGGGCAAGCCGGGTAACCCCCGGGTGGCAGAGGTCATTGTGGATGGCCCTCAGGCGGTCTTTTTGCGCGTTGGCGCACGTGCCGCGGGACAGGGCATCTGGGGACTCGTTGAGCTTCCCCGGATGATATGTAATATCATATATACGAGGGCGAACCTCCTACCGGCTAGGTAGTGCCTCCAGAGCCGCACGGCCTCCACTATGGCTTTTGCCTCCTTCTCGACTGCAGAGTGTCGAATTTCCGAGGTGAGGGTTCGGGAGAAGAACGCTACTGGTCTGCCCGCCTGGTTGAGGGTAGCAGCCAGGGCGACGTCTGATGCGTCGCTTTCTACCTGGCAGGGAATGGTTTCGTCCACCGCGTGTATGGCGGCCTTGATGATATTGGCCTTGATACGACCGAAGACCGACTGAGCCTCAGCCGTCAGGGGAAAAACCGTGGTCTTAATGAGTGGACAGGTTTTGTCTGCATATCTGGGGACCCACTGGGCATAATAGGAAAAGAGCCCCAGGCACCGTTTGAGTGCCTTGAGGCTACGGGGAGGGGAAGTTCCTTAAGGGGGCGCATGCGGTCGGTGTCTGGGCCCAGGACCCCGTTTTCCACGACGTAGCCGAGGATGGCTAGCCGGGTTGTGTGGAACACGCATTTCTCTTTATTGTATGTCAGATTGAGGGCCCGGGCGGTCTGGAGGAACTTCCTCAGGTTTTCGTCATGGTCCTGCTGGTCATGGCCGCAGATGGTGACGTTGTCCAAGTACAGGTATGTAGCCCGTAAGCCGTACTGGTCCACCATTTGATCCATCGCCCTTTGGAAAATGGAGACTCCGTTTGTGACACCGAAAGGGACCCTGAGGAAGTGGAAGAGCCGACCGGCTGCTTCGAAGGGGCGATCCTCTGGGCGGATAGGGAGTTGATGATAGGCTGATTTTAGGTCGACCGTGGAGAATACTCGATACTGGCCGATTTGGTTCACCATTTCTGCTATGCGGGGAAGTGGGTACGCATCGAGTTGCGTAAAGCGGTTTATGGTCTGGATATAGTCCACCACCATACGTTGTTTATCTCCGGAGCGGAATACCAGTACTTGTGCCCTCCAAGGGCTGTTGCTAGCCTCTATGACCCCTTCTTTTAGGAGCCGCTGAACCTCTGACTTGATGAAAGTCATGTCTTGGGCACTGTACTGCCGACTCCTGGAGGCGACGGGCTTACAGTCGGGAGTGAGGTTCGCTAAGAGGGGGGTGGTACAACTTTGAGTGTCGCCAGGCTACATACCGTGAGCGGGGGCAGGGGTCCGCCGAACTTCAGTGTCAGGCTTCGGTGGCTGGACTGAAAGCCCAGACCGAGCAGCAGGGGGGCGCAGAGGTGAGGGAGGACATAAAATTTAAAATGGGCGTATTTGGCGCCTTGAATAGTGAGGTTCGCGACACAATGCCCAGTTATTTGGACTGAATGAGACCCAGATGCGAGGGCGATAGTTTGGGAGGCGGGATAGGTGCGCAGGGAGCAGCGTCTTACCATGTCTGGATGGATAAAACTCTCCGTGCTCCCGGAGTCAAAAAGGCAGGGGGTGTCGCGGCCGTTGATTTGAACCTGCATCATTGAGTTTCGCAGGTGCTTTGGCCGAGATTGATAGAGCGTGATCGCTCCTAGTTGCGGGCAGTCAGAGTCCTCGTTTGAATCGGACTCGCAAAATGGCCGCCGTCGTCGGTCGCACGTTTTGGGTTTTGAAGATGGCCACCACCAAGATGGCCACCCCATGGCTCGCATGAGGCCGATGACGCGTCAGAAGTAGGCATGTCCAGCCGCCGCGCGGCGGCAATGCGGGGTCTGTGGTCCCGTGAGTTCAATTTGTGGGCCCGATGACACTTTTGTTTCTGGCCTTTGGGCCCAGCCAGACAGACCTTCGCGAAGTGCCCCTTCTTTCCGCATTTGTTGCAGATAGCGGAGCGGGCCGGGCAACGCTGGCATGAGTGCTGGCCTTGCCCACAGAAATAGCATGGGGGGCCCCCAGTGTGAATGGGTCGCTTGTAGCATGGCCGAGTCTGGAGGGGATCGAGAAGGGTTCGCAAGGTCCGCTGAGTACGTGTGAAGATTATGGTGGGCTGCTTCCAGGGAAGAGGCGAGCGTTACCGTGCCTTGGAGGTCCTTTGCTCCGTCTTCTAGGAGCCGCTGCCGGATGTACGTGGATCGGATACCGGACACGAAAGCATCACGAATATGTTAGTTCATGTGGACTTCTGCCGTCACCTCTTTATGGTCGCAGTTCCTCGCAAGCGCGGTGAGTCTCTCCAAGTATTCATCTCGCGTTTCCCGGATAGCTAGTGGCAGGCCAGGAGCAAACGTCTGGCGTGTACCTCGTTTATCGGCTTTACGAAGCGCTTCTGTAGGATTTCGACCGCCGTTTCGTACGTCATAGCTTTCTCGATCACGGAGGATAGTCGGTGGCCCACCCGGGCATGTAGTAAGCTCAGCTTGCGAGGTCCGTCGACTTCAGTCTCTGGGGAATTCAGATAAGCCTCAAAGCACCGGAGCCAGTATTAAAAAATTTCAGTGGCTTCCGGCGACCGAGCGTCCAAATTGAGCTTCTCCGGCTTCAGACCGCTGTCCATCTTGATGTAGTCTGGTAATTAAATTGAGATACCCTCAATTACGACTCAGGAGAGGAGATTGATAATTCAAAGGCTTTAATTAGCAGAGAACCAGACAGCTGCCGAGAAGTGTGCTCACTGCACGCTGCCTACTGAACGTTACCTTATGTACAGTTTCCTGGGGGCGGACCCCCAGGGTTCCAAACCCGGTCTTAAAGGGGCCTACGCATTAAATGTATGTAGTATATTGGTATTACAGTACCTGATATGGCTAAAGCACCATTGGTGGAAACTGTATGCTTTCTATTGGTTAGAGTGTATGATAGCTCTGCCCTGATAGGCAGGGTATAAGAACCCGTGCCGCCCCAGCAGCCCTCATTCTGTACCTGAGCTGCTGGATTATTAAAGCCTTCAGTTGGACTACAACCTCGCTTTAGTGGTCATTGATCGTGCATCAAGGTACATGTGTATACAGATATCATTCATCACACTCCCCATGTCTGCATGAGTTTCCTTCCACAATCCAAAGATTAGGTGGATTGGCCGTGCTAAAATTGCCCCTCAGTGTGCAGGGAGGTACAGGTTAGGTGGGGTTATGGGGATAGGGCAGGGGAGTGACCCAAGGTAGGGTGCTCTTTCAGAGAGTCGATGCAGACTCAATGGGCCAAATGGCCTCCTACTGCTCTGTAGAGATTCTATGATTGTAAAGAAGGAGGGGGAGATTCAGCTGTGGCATGGAGGACGGGAAGGGGAGGAATTTTGTTTCTTTTTATTTCCTAATCAGGGAGGGGGTGGGGAAGAGGTGGGCAACAGGGGTTGACTGTGAACGAACATCTACCTACCCATAGGCACTTTTTGCAGCAGCAATCAGGTGGCCGAGTTCAGCCATTAGGCCACACCCACCAACAAAAGAAAACAAGTATTTGAAGGGGCGTCAAGCTGTTAGAAATCAGTCTGAGCTCCACGGCCACCATTGCTGCCTCAGAGCTTGCAACTCCAAAATCCCACCTCGCAACCCCAGAGTTTGGAATGTTCTGCTGTATACTTTATTAACCACGCTCGCAGCCTGTCCCACCACACTCAATGAGTTGTGTCCCTCTGCTCATGGACCCTCTTCAGAATTGTACACTTTATTTTATGTAGTTCTCCGCATTCTTCCAACCAAAATGAATGACTTCACTGCTCTCTGCATTGAATTTCATTGGCTACTTGTCGATTCATTCCACCGACTTGTTTACATCCTTTGAAGTTTTACACTATCCTCCACACATTTCACAATGCTTCCAGGTTTTGAATCATTTGCAAATTTTGAAATGGTGCCCAGTCACAAATATATATCAGGAAGAGCAAGGGTTCCAACACTGACTCTTCTCTCTCCACAGCTGCTACAGACCTGCTGGGTTTTTTCAGCATTTGTTGTTTAATTTCAGATTTCCAGCATCTGCTGTATTTTGCTTTATTCTAACACTCACCCCTGGGGAACTCCAGTACAAACCTCCCTCCAGTCAGAAAAACATCCATTAACCACTACTGTTTCCTGCCACTCAACTAATTTCACATCCATGTTGCTACAATTCCTTTATTCCATCAGCTACAACTTTGCTCACGGGTCTCTTGTGCAGTACATTATCAAATGTCTTTTGGAATTTTATGTACACCGCATCAACAGAATTGCCCTCTTCAACCTTCTCTGTTACATCAAATAATGTCAGCAAGTTAGTTAAACATGTAAATACATTCATGCTGGTTTTCCTCGCATTTGCCAAGTGACAATTAATTTTGAATGGAATTATCAATTCTACAAGCTTCCCTGCCATTGAAGTTCAACTGACTGGCCTATAATTGCTGGGCTTATCTTTACACCCTTTTTTGAATATCCGGGGCGGGATTCCCCCAGTCCTGGGCCAGGACGGAGAATCCCCGCGACCGAGCCACGCCACCCCAACGCAGAGCGGCGAATCAGCGCCATTGGCAACGGTATGGTTGGCATGCCGCTGGTTGTGGGCCGCTATACGTGGCCACCCGCAATTCTTCGGCCTGCGCAGTGCATGCGCGGATCCCGTGGCGCACAGTTCGCACCAGGATGGCCACCTGGCAGCGGCCCCTTCACGCCGTCGTAAAATGCGACGGAGTTTACGACGGCAGAGACACCCTGCCACGAGATTAGAGAATCCCACCCCCTTTTTTGAACACCCAGGGCGGGAATCTCCAATCCCGCGCCTAGTCAGAGAATCGCCGGGGGGGCTAATCCTGCGACGCAGCTCCGATGCTGGTCTGCCGTTTCTCCAGCGACCATAGAATCTGCGGCAATGGCGCCGGCGCGGTCTCCGCGGCGCCAGTTGGGGGCTGCTCATCGTGGCCACCCCCGGTGATTCTCCGCACTCGATGGGCCGAGTGCCCGTTGGGTTCGGCCAAGTCCCGCCAGCGTCGTTCGCGTGTTGTCCTACCCGGCAGGACCTCAGTCTTCTGGCTGCGGGGGCTGTCCTGGTGGGGGGAGGGGGGAACCGACTCTGGGGGGGGGATCCGAGTCCGGAGGGGCCTCCAGGGTGGCCAGGCCGGCAATCGGGGACTGCCAATTGGGGGGCCTGTGGGCCCGGCGCGGAGACGGCAACCCATGTGCATGCGCGGACCCACGCCGGCCATGCTGGCGTCCGTATTGGCAGCTGGAGCTGCGTGAAGCATTCCAGTGCCATGCTGGCCCCTTCTGCGGCGCAGGATCGCTGCTCCTAGTGGCCAGATGACGCCGTCGTAAAATGCTCCGGCATTTACGACGGTGTCAACGTTTAGCCCCATTATCAGAGAATCCCACCCCTTTTTTGAACAAAGGTTAACATTTGCAATTCTCCAGTCCTCTGACATCACTCCAGAGTGTAAGGAAGATTGGAAAATTATGGCGATCGTCTCTGCAATATCTACCTTCACTTCCTTTGGTATCGTTAGATGTATCTCATTTGGTCCTAGTGTTTTATCAACTTTAACTTTGGACAGTCCATCAAATACCACCTGCTACTTATCAGTTTTAAACCCTTCAACCTGGGTTGGCACCAGCAATGGTAAGATAAGGCTCTCTAGTGGCTGCGAGGAGGGAATGCCATCCCTCCTCCCTCATCCATACCGTCTTGCCATGGACTGAATTGAGGTGGAGGTGGGGATCCCATCCACCACTCCTGCCTGATTACATGCCCCACCACCACCAAACTCACCACGAGGGAGGGCAGAAGATTCCTGCCCTCAACTCTGTTTCACTCTCTACGGATGCTGCCAGACTAGCTGAGTACTTAGAGTATTTTTTGTTTTCATTTCAGAGGGCAGTTAGGATGTGGATCTGAAGTCATATGTAAGCCAATCTGATGGCAGATCTCCTGGCATAAAATATACCAGTGAGCGAGATGGGTTTTTACGACAATATCCTACTATTATCAGGGTAATACAGTCCTGTTTCCACTGGGGAGAATTTTAAAAATCCCTCTGTCTGTGCGACCTAAAAACCCAGGAGCCAACGCATCTCAGAAAGTTGTACAGCATGAAGCAACAACTTAATTGTCCAAACTCCACACAGCAATCTACTGGTGACAGAAACATTCCTGTCATGGGAAAAATTACTGTATCTTAATTAAATTGAATAATTAAGTGGGATAAATTGCCCCAGCATTGCTACAAAAAGCTGGTTACATACCCTGACTATTGACAGTGTTGAAGCAGACATGTGTAACGTTGATTCTGCTGTGAGGTCATGGGTTTTAGATCCAATGAGCTTTCAGTGTTAAAAAATTGCGGTAAATTGCCCACCAGAACCAAACCCATTCAAGACAACAAGGTGGAACTTATGTTAGTAAAGTATCAAAATCTCCAATCAGGCTACCTCCAGTCACAGTGTAAAACAGCATGCGAAAAGGTGATCAAAAGACATTGTCAAATGTACAGATGACCCCCCTTTACAACATTTCATACTCATTAGGCTCTTCAATTGATTGGGACAATTGTCCACTGACAGATAAAGCCAACAGCAAGCAGCCCTTTGATTACCACACAACATATCAAGTAAATCTTGCGGGAGGAAATTATTTTAACTGAACTTACGTCGAATCAGTGTCTTTTTCTTTCTTCCGTATACCAAAAGCCTTCCTTGTACGCTTTTTCAATCCTGTTCAGATAAAAAATAAAGTTTCTTAGTCTGAGATTAAAGATCAATCAAGTATCAGAACCATTTGTAAGTAGGATAGTATTAATAAAGTCGAAATGTTTGAAAGATCAAAGGGAATGTACTTTCAGTCAAAATAAAAGAGCAACATTTAGTGAGAAGGTGCCAGACAAACTTAAGGTCTGGTTCATTGTTCATGCACATTATAGGTCTGATTAAGAAGTGTATCCATGATAATATTTATATGATTATCCACATCTGGAAATCAAAAAGAACAAACTGTTTCTCTCTACAATTGTTTCTTTCACAGAGCTTTATCATTTTTCATAACCAGTAACTCCACTCTCATTTACAGTGTTGTCTAAGTGAACATAACTGCAATCTACTTGGCTGTGAGACCATCGCTGCCAAGTTCAACAAGCCCTCGCCTGATGTTCACACGTGCTCATTGGAGAACGGTAAGGAATAGAAAACCTCACAATTTAAAGCACTAGGTTTTTTTTACAAAAAAAGAGGGATAGAGTTGAAAAGTAAGAAGTTATGTCCGATCTGCATTGAATCTTGGTTACACACTTAAGAGTACTGTGTACAGTTCTGGTTGCCATTTTCCACAAAGGATGCAGAGCTACTGGAGAGGGCGCAGAGAAGCTTCACAAGGTCAAGGCCACCAGTGTGTAAGATGGTCACCAAGAAATCCAACAGGGAATTCAGAAGAAACTTCTTTACCCAAAGAGTAGTGAGAGCATGGAACTTGCTAACCACAGGGAATAATTGAAGTAAATAATATAGATGCATTTAAGGCGAAGTTAGATTCGCAACTGAGAAAGAAGGGAATAGATGGTTATAATAGATGGCTTAGATGAAGAAAGATCAGAGGTGGTTTGAGTGTAACATAATGCCAAATGGGTTGGGCCGTGTGGCCTGCTTCTGTGTCATATATACCATGTAATCCAATGTAAAAGAATACTTCAAGATATTGATAGAATTTGACTTTTCTAATCAGCTATAACCATGAGATTAAGGGGAGATGACAGAGGTTTAATTGAGAACTCATTGAGAATAATTAATTATAATCATATTAAGCATTACTTCAGTGCAACAAATAGCTGGGAACCCACTAAGGGTTAATCCAGATAATACTCTCTAATTTCTTTCTTCAGGTTTCACATTTTGCAAGCCACTTAAGACTGTGAGGTCATTGACGTCAACTAGTTAAAAGGCCCCATTGTATGGTTAAAAAAAAACCTGAGAAGCTGTCTAGTACGAGTAGTCCTGTTTATACAGAAACAGCCAGTCTAGAGATATAATTTCTTAGAAAAAACTGTGTTTTCTTATTAATGATAGATACAGGAGTGGATAATTTGGAAAATTGGCAAGCAATGGTATGGGAAAGCGGAACCAAGACATTCAAATACATATATTTCTTAAAATTGATTGACAGACAGTTTGGCCGGATTGAGTGAATTATAAATTAGTTAAAGCCAATCAGAAGTAAAAAGAAGGCCAGACTTTAAGATAATAATCTCCTTAAGAACCACTTACCGGGATCATAGATTATCATAGAATTTACAGTGCAGAAGGAGGCCATTCGGCCCATCGAGTCTGCACCGGCTCTTGGAAAGAGCACCCTACCCAAGGTCAACACCTCCACCCTATCCCCATAACCCAGTAACCCCACCCAACACTAAGGGCAATTTTGGACACTAAGGGCAATTTATCATGGCCAATCCACCTAACCTGCACATCTTTGGACTGTGGGAGGAAACCGGAGCACACGGAGGAAACCCACGCACACACGGGGAGAATGTGCAGACTCCGCACAGACAGTGACCCAAGCCGGAATCGAACCTGGGACCCTGGAGCTGTGAAGCAATTGTGCTATCCACAATGCTACCGTGCTGCCCCAAATGCCTAGGATGGAAAAACTCATTCCAGAATCACTCTAACTATATTTCTGAAACGTATGTCTTTGCTGCTTGCTGTCGCTAGTCGCCATCTTTCTTTTGTTTAAATCACTTAGTTATTTTATACTATGTATTATGATTTTCAGAATTACCACGATCTGTAATCGAATGAAAACTCAACCACTGTATTCGCTAAAGACAATCAATTTGACTAGTTTGCTGCACGGATGTCGGAACTTCCTATATATTGTATTGAAAATAAAGTTACCAGTGGCACAGCTGACAAATAAAGTACTAGTGGACTTTGCCAAAAAGCACAGACCTGGGGCGAAATTCTCCCGAAACGGCGCGATGTCCGCCGACTGGCACCCAAAACGGCGCCAATCAGACGGGCATCGCGCCGCCCCAAAGGTGCGGAATGCTCCGCATCTTTGGGGGCCGAGCCCCAATATTGAGGGGCTAGGCCGGCGCCGGAGGAATTTCCGCCCCGCCAGCTGGCGGAAACGGCCTTTGTTGCCCCGCCAGCTGGCGCGGAAATGACATCCCCGGGCGGCGCATGCGCGGGAGCGTCAGCGGCCGCTGTTGTTTCCCACGCATGCACAGTGGAGGGAGTCTCTTCCACCTCCGCCATGGTGGAGACCGTGGTGGAGGCGGAAGGGAAAGAGTGCCCCCACGGCACAGGCCCGCCCGCGGATCGGTGGGCCCCGATCGCGGGCCAGGCCACCATGGGGGCACCTCCCCAGGGCCAGATCGCCCCGCGCCCCCCCCCCCCCCCCCAGGACCCTGGAGCCCGCCCACGCCGCCTTGTCCCGCCATTCAAAAGGTGGTTTAAACCACGCCGGCGTGACAGACAATTTATCAGCGGGATTTCGGCCCATCCGGGCTGGAGAATCCAGCGGGGGGGCCCGCCAACCGGCGCGGCCCAATTCCCGCCCCCGCCGAATATCCGGTACCAGAGACTTCGGCAACCGGCGGGGGCGGGATTCACGGCAGCCCCCGGCGATTCTCCAACCCAGCGGTGGGTCGGAGAATGACGCCCTTGATCTCTGTTATTTGGGAACTGAAAAGGGATAACGGATATCCAGGGTTCCGAATAGACATAGAGATCCATCAGATATGAAAGTCTTAACTAACTAACTAACTAGAATTTTGAACGGGGCAATGAATTATTAAATACTTAGTTGGGTCAGTGGGCGAGAGTGAACCATTACCTGCAGCAGAATGTGGCAAAGAGTATCGCAGCGCACCACATCCTCAATTGACTTGAGTATAACAGGGAGGAGATGCCAAACAGATGGCGAAAATATCACTATCTTAAAATGATGTTGGATTTATTATCACGTACATGCAAGAAAAACATTTCTATTCTCATAGAATTGTTAACAACGTAATATAAAAATACCTTTAACAAAGCAAACAACATTTAAATGTGATTCACAGAGGTATAACCTGGTTAAGGTGTGCAGGAAGATGAAAAGGAGACATCAACAGGAGTTACCAAATGCTTTGATTAAAGAGGCAGCTTTTCAGAAACAGCCTTAAAGGAAGAGGATGAATTGTAGAGGCAGAGAGTTTAAGGCGTCCCAGACGGTTTTAGACCAGCAATAATGAGGAAAAGAGAGGGCACAAAAGACCAGAGTCAGAGCAGCAGGCTGTTGGAGGAAGGTTGTGGGGCTGGAGGATGTTGCAACACTAGGGAGTATCATGGCCATGAAGTGATTTTACGTAAAAAATATTATATTCAGGTTTGAGTTTTGGTTTTTTTAGGGATTCGGAGCCAGTGTAGGTCAGCAAGAAGCGAGTTGATGAATGAATGGAACTTGTTGTAGAATGGGATATATGGGATATGAGCAGCAAAGGTTTGGATTGGCTTGTTCATCGAGGATAGATGGAAGCGGGGAGGTGGGGGTGATAGAGGTGAGGAACCACTCAGCAGGATATTATAATAGCCATATCTGACAAAGCCATCAATAAGAATTTCTTTTAAAAAGAAATTCAGAGTACCCAATTCATTTTTTCCAATTCAGGGGCAATTTAGCGTGGCCAATCTACCTACGCTGCATATCTTTGGGTTGTGGGGGTGAATGTGCAAATTCCACACTGGCAGTGACCCAGAGCCGGGATTGAACTTGGGACCTCGGCGTCGTGAGGCAGCAATGCTAACCACTGCGTTGTGCTGCCCAATAAGTGTTTTCACAGTAACAGACTAAGACTAGTCCAGAGACAGGTGGCATTACTGAAATAAAATATGGTGGAAAATACATGGTCAGAAATTCAGCTCAGGGTTGAACAGAATGTCAAGATTTTGATCAGTCGGATTCAGCCTTGGAAAATTGTTAGGGAATGGGTAATATCGGTGCCATCAATACCAAAGTTTGTATGTCAAGTCATGGCTGCAGTTTTCCCAATACTTAAATTCAGGATTTAAAAAAAGTTTGGGATGTAACTGTTGCTATCAAAACCTTCAGCTATTGCCCGTCCCTAAATGCCTTGAATAAGGTGGTGATGGGTCTTTTTCTTGAATCACTGCAGTTCATGTGGTGAAATTGGTCCCACAATATTATTCGGTAGTGAGTGCCAGGATTCTGACCCAGCAACAATGCAGAGCTGGTGATATATGGGTATGCCAGTAAAGTGCATTCTTTCCAGGGGAACTTAAAGGTAATGCTATTCCTCAGGGTGATGGAGGTCACAGATTTGAAAGATGTTTGCTGAAGAAGCCTTGAAGTGCAACTTGCAGCTTATCGAGGGTTGGATATCAGCAGTGTGGGAGCACAGCAGTGTGGGAGCACAGAGGTGTGGGAGCTCAGGAGAGGTGGAACGGTGCATTGTCGATCTACGTTCGGAATTTGGCCCAACCCCTGTGGGTCATGTTAATTACATTTAGCCGGAATGTGGTATTTCTTCACACGCAAAGACAACAATTGTGGAATTAATACAGGAGATAACTCTTGAAGGCGCTTTTCAGAAATTGGAGGGGAATGTGGACCAACCAGTATGTACCAAATTAAACATTTGTTTTATATTTTGCATCATGTATTACTAACACATTCATACAAACTGCGCAAACGTGTTCCTTCACTAAAATTACAATACCCAAAGGGATACATGTTCTGAGGAATTAATAAGGTCATATCCACTCTCTACGCAGAGCAGAGAACCCAGTGCTTAACCATAGAGGAACTTCCAACACACAATTGTCATTGCCCACCCTTGGAGAAAGCAGTGTCCCAGATACAGACATTGTGCTATCAGTATTTAGGGAGGAGAATAGGTAGGGCTGTGTGAAGCATAGGTCACTGAAGTTGAGATTTAGGAAAGGTTCTGAGGGCAGCAATTACAATGCAAAGGTCTTGTATATTGAATGCCCTTTATGAGCTGCACTGGGGTACGGATCCTTGAAGCACCATTTTCCAGTAGAAGGTGTTACAATACATAATGATTCCACATGCATAATAATGCAAGAGTTGGGTGAACAAATCAACCTGTACTTAAATCTAACATTTAGCAGTGTTCAAGACCAGTGGTAATCTTTTTAAAGCAAGCCATTATTGAAGCAATACAGATGTCTCATGAATACTCAACATTGTTGTCATGGATACCTTGAGTTCAAAAATCCAAAAAGCAGTGAAGGCTGGCTATGACCCATTTGGACAATGCTAACTGTCAAATGCAAGGGAAGGATTTAATGACTGCACGGAGGGTCACTAATCTCACTTAGACAGGTCAGTGGGCATCTTAATGAGATGGTTCATAGCAGTGGCATGGATGGAGTAGCACACAAGTCATAAAGCAAATGTAATCGGAATAGTAGTTCTAGAGAAGGGAGAGGGAGGGAAATAAACATGGGATCTCCAGCAGAAACTCAGAAATGAAATGAGTCGAAATCAAGAACAGTGCAAAATAGATTAAAAGGAATGATGGGGGCATCGAGAAAGAATGGGTAGACAGAGAGACATATCGGAAAAGGAGACGGTAAATGAGTCGAGAGAAAAATAAATGAAAGATAGGAAAATTAATAAACAAGTCAAGAGAAAAAATAACAGAGAAAGGGATATGTAACAGTGAGGAAAAACGTGTATGAGGCATACGCAGGGTTTAATATTACCCTCAATGACACAAGATGAAAGAGAATTGGGATATAGTTACAGAACAACAGGGATACAGGTTTGAGGAAATATAAATCGGCATGAGGAACACCTGAAAAAATCAAATGGTCACCTGATGCTGCTAACATTTCCTACCTTGATCTAAAGTAGGGTATTTTCTATAATTCCATTAATCTGCTATTGGGTATTTTTAAAAAAACAAATATCGGTGTAATTACTTCAACAAATACTGAAGTATTTCTATTTAACACTGCAGAAGGGATTAATCGATTAACAGAGGACATAGCCAGGATGATCTCCAAAGGGTGGGATTCTTCCCTACCCGGCGGCACGGGGGGTTCCGGCGTAATGGAGTGGTGGGAACCACTCCGGCGTCGGGCCGCCCCAAAGGGGCGGAAGTCTCCGCACCTTTAGGGGCCAAGTCCTCACCTTGAGGGGCTAGGCCCGCGCCGGAGTGGTTTGCGCTCCGCCGGCTGGCGGGAAAGGCCTTTGGCGCCATGCCAGCCGGGGCCAAAGGTCTTCGCCGGGCGACCCGGCGTGGGGTCGGGGAATCCCGCCCCTTGTTCATATTACCTGCATCATTACTCTCCTGTGAACATTTCCCACTTATTTCTCAAGTTCCAAAATTACCTACATTCCCTGCTTGCTAGTCCTCACTTTGTTAATATCATGACTCATTAATTCTGATTTCCTTTAACTCCATTACATGCCTTACAGCCATTCTCCTACAGTTAATAAAACCAAACATTAGTGTCAATAACTTATTTTATCCTATCTTCTCTTTGACCTTAAGTCATGTGTTGAACTATTTCTCTTTATACCTCTCAATGACAGCACTGACAAGGTTGTTTACTACTATGAAAGTGTGTATAGCAGCTTTAAATATACTAATCCTCTGCTCACCAGTTGTGTGTGAATGTGCCAGACTTATCACTGCTGTTTCAATTGCATTAGATTCTTCATCCTGAAAGAACGTGACTCGCAATACTTTGTGTCAGCAAGCCACTTCAGGTTAAAGCTAAAAGAGGTAGGGTAAATAAGAATTTATATTCAATAGTTACTAACAGCATATAAACAAATTCTGTCATCAACCTGCTTGCTTCAATGGGTTCTTGGAGCTTAAAGAGTCATCTCTCCACAGGTTGGTTGCTAATCTGCACCCGGTAAACTAATCTCAGCAAAGATATCAGTCTTTCACATTGCAGCCTGAAATGCAAGGACCATGTCCTGGCTTTATCAACAACCTTCTGCAGGTTGATGATGCAAGACAACTGTGATTGACAAAGAACTTACAGGTTCAATGTGGACATTACTATGCTGCACGAAACTAGGCTTGCTCAAAGTAGATCCTGTATTATTCCTTGTGTCTGAATAAAGCTCGTAGTCTTACAGTTGAAGTCGATGTTTTATTTGTATGAGTTTGTTCTCTCTCCAGCACTTATACTATGTTACATCTGAGCTGCCTGTCTGTGTCCTGCTCACCAGCTGCCGTTCCTGTGAAGAATGTCTTGAGTTCCTGTTTGTCACACGTCGCTGGTGCTCCCTCTAGTGGTTATTTAGTTGTAGTGTATTTGAGTGATTTAAGTGATGGAAATGAGCCCACAGGAGCTTCCCGCTTACTGGCTGTCTTGTCGTCTGATTTGCCAGACCTGCACCGCAGCATCTCGCCGCGAGGGGGAGGGGGAGCTGCTTTTAAATCTTCCCTCACGACTTACCTCAGTCAACACACAAGCATGGCAGCGTGCAGACCTGCCCCTCGCTTTGGGGAAGGTGACCTCAAAAGGTTTACCGACGCTGTTGATGCGAGACATGACATCCTGTTCCTGGACGGGGTCGGAGGACCAGCAGCAGGGTCACCACTATCACCTGGGAAGCAGTGGCAGCAGCTGTCAGCGTGGGCAGCATGACAAGGAGGACTGCTGTCCAATATCGGAAGACCAACTGCAGCCACCAAGCTGCAAGTGTAATGTATCACCTGTCTCCTGGCATCAGTTCCCCCTTCACCTCTCAACTTCACAACCCCACCCCACAAATCACTGGCTGATACCTCACACCCTCCCCACATCCGATCTTCATGCTTACTTCTCAGAACTCACTGGCACCCATCAGCACAATCCCTTCATGTCCAGGTGCAGTGCCCACATATGCCACCTGCTATAAACCTCCCTGACCCATCAAGCACGCAGCTCACAAAGCCCTCTCTTTGACCCCACAGGAGAAGATAGCCCATAATAATTGGGAAAAGGCCAACTCAGGGGGTGGAGTACTGAAGGTTCGAGTCCACACCCCCAAGTGGAAAGGACCCTAGAGATCATGAGGAGACAGCAATCAACAACAGCGAAGTCGGCCTGTGCCAGAAAGGTGAGGATCCATTGCCCCTTCACCCAGATGAACCTGCCTCAAGTGAGTTGGTCATGTCAGACAAAATGATACTAGTGTGGCGATCGCAGTGGAACCAGGAGCATGACATCAGCATCTTAGTGCCCAAGGCATGGCTCAGTCCATGATGACCATGGCTGAAGGCCTTGACATCATGATCCAGACACAGCTGGACATTGCCAAGGCATTGCAGAGCATAGCCCAGTCACTGAGGACCAACGCTGAGGGCATCGACACCAGGGTGCAGCCAATTGGGAGCCGCCAGGACTGGCAGAGCCAGATGACTCAGAGGCCGCTGGAGCTCACTCCAGCTTCCCCTCCATCCCATGGAGACCACAGGGCCCTATGGGCACTGTAAGGGAGGAGGAAGCACTGGAGGTCAACCCGGGGCCTGCTACCAAGGAGACAATGGCAGTCTTGAGATCTTATGAATCTCCCCTCCCTGACACATCTCAAGGGCACAGGGCAGAACAGGGTGGCACGATGGACCCTGTGACACCAGCAAGTCAGCCAGGATCCTTCAGCTCCAAGCCCTCCAGAGGATGTCTCGCCAAGGGCATCAAAGACCACAGGGCGTGGAAAGCAGCAGGCTGCCCCTACCTCTGATGTGCATCCTGGGAACACACCTAAATGTAGCAGTAGACCCCAAAAGATCAAGAAGAGAGGGGGTCACTATGTCAGTATTGGACGGAGGGGGCACTATCTGTAGCTAGGGGAAATAGAACTGTCAAATGTTCACTGTTAAAACATGTGAAGCTTTGTCATGTTAATCTTCACAGCTGGCCTGCCTGCATCCCCATCCCTTGTTGCCCTCTGCTACACCCATTCCCCTGCACATGGGCACAGTCAGCTCAAGGTCAAACATCCCCGATGCAGACCCCATTCCGAGGATGAATGTGAGCGTGCTTTCAGCAGAAAGACAGGAGCCAGGAATCTTCGAAAAAATTGCCCTTCTTTCAGGCTACGGAAAAGGAAGGAAACAGCAACAGCAGGCTCTAGGCATTTGCAGTCACCAGCAGGCGCAAGCAGCAAACACAACCTACAGCTGTGAAGTGCTCTCACAACTAACAAGGCCAATTCCTCATTAGAAATATCCTTCAGCTACAAAGCTAGAGGCTGCTCACAGTTAAGGGGGATAAAGTGACCTTCAGTGCAGAACCATGAACAGGGCTCTGTCCTGGAAGTGTTTGGTAGGACAGACAGGCAGCAGCTGTAGTTGCCCCCATTGTGGGTCTCCACAATATTTAAAGGTGGCTTGAAGGCCTCACAGACGCAAAGTCCCTCCCCCTCACCGGCCCAGGGGCAACACCCGACCTGGAACCCTTCAGCCTGTCCAACGAAGCCCAACCCCCCTGAGGGGACTGCTCCCCCCCCCCCCTCCTCCCCGCGCCACCGAGCACTGGGCCAGCAACTTCGCTGCCCTTGAGTTGCATGCCAGACAATGAAAATGGCAACTCAGCTCCTCACTCCCTCTCAGCAACTATTGTGCCAGGTTCTCGTCTTTAAACAACGTTTCCGCTGGGGAGCTGGTTAATTCCTGGAAGGCCGTTGCATTCGACGTCAATCTCGCGAATGAGATGGAAATGAATGCAGATGAGGATTAATGAAATGCTCGGCATATTTGGGTGAGATTCTGAACTTGCCACCGCAAGTGGGCCATTTAGATAGCAAACTGATTTGCGCCCGGCACAAATCTCAATTTTGGCTATTCCCTCTATTTAACTAGCATGTCCAGATCTGCGTTGGGTGCCATTCGGTGGTTAAATCATGCCTTGAATGTATTTCCAACTGGGAAAATCTCAAGAGGTAACACATGAGCATGGGACTTTCACAGTCCAGAAACACTGGACCCGTGATGAATGAACCCCCACAGAAGTGAGACTTCTTACTCTTCCCTTGTCAACCAGCCTGGCCCAGTTAATCTGATGTGCATCTATAATCTGACACTCACCCTTGCCCCAAATGACAAGAATGAATTCTATGAGGCAGTTGTCACTGCTATCAGCAGAATTCTCAGCACTGAGGGACTGTATCTACTCGGGGGTTTCAATGCAAGGGTGTCTGCCGACTACACAGCTTGATCAATGTGCACAGGGCACCAGGGAATCGGCAAGATGAACAAGAATGGACAGAGATGTCTAGATTTTGTTGCTCCCATGAACTCTATGAAATGAACAGCTACTTCCAAACCAAGCCATGCCACGAGGTGTCCTGGAGACATCTGAGATCGTGCCATTGGCACCAGTTAGATCTCATCATCAGCTGACATACCATGCTCAACAGCACCTTCATCAATTGTAATTGTCACAATACTGGCCATTCCTTATGGTGTGCAACAAGATTAGGCTTCTGACTAATGGTTTGATGCTTATTAGACTGAAATGGAATGAGTTATTGCAACGAAGAGGAGAGCACTCATGATTTACAAGCAGCTCACTCTCAGAGCTGTCAGAATCAAGTCTCAGCAAATTGCTCAGTGATGTGCCAATCATACTGGTTGAAATTCTGCAACAGCATCCAGTTTGCCACTGAATCTGGGGTTGCTAGAAGGAAGAATGAAGGAATCAGGAAAGCAACAGGCCCAGCAGCAACCAAATCAGCTCCCCCGAAGTCAAAGACAGGGATCATCACTGAACCCAGCAAGCAGATGGAAAGGTGTGGGAATTCTTCCAAATCCTATGCAACAGAGAACTTTGCCACTGAAGACGTTCTTAGTGCCATTTCAGATTTTCCAGCCATAGAGGAGTTTGACAGTGAGCGTATCACAGTAGAGCTTAACAAGGCCACTGGCAGTCTTGCCAGCCCCAGGAAATGATGGAATTCCACCTGAAATCATCAGAAGTGGGAGACCAACACTGCTGCACCATCTCCAGGAAGTTGTGTCTTTCTGCTGGAAGCAAAGAATTATGCCTCAAGACATTTGTGATGCAAAAGTAGTCACATTGTACAAATACAACTGGGATCGCAGAGACTGTAACAATTACTGAGGCATATCTACTTGCTAGGTATTGTGGACACGATCTTTGCTCGCATTGTTCTGACCAGAATTTATCAGCAGAGACAGACCTCTTTAAACTGCTGCAAAAACAGGCTGTGCGCCTGGAGTCTTGGACATCTTCTTTCCATGAGAACATGCACAGTTTCATCAATTACAAGGAGCATCATCAGATGTTTTCAAGAAAGGCAGCAGGATAAAGCAGCTTGTTTGCTTCTTGGTGCCAACTCTCTTTGGCATATTTTTCTCCATGCAACAATTGTATGCTTTGGCAAATCAAATAAGGGTGTGCATTTTCATGCCAGAGCTGACAGCAAGCTATTGAACTTGGCAAATTATGCGCCAAGACCAAAGAGTGTAATGTCCCAGTCTGTGAGTTGTTATTTGCTGTTGATGCCACGCTGGCACCCCATACTAAAGATCACTTGCAAATTAGTTCTCCCAGGCCTGCAAGGTGTTTGGCCTGACAATCAGCATCAGAAAGACCAAAGTTATGGGCCAGGTCGTACAGCTCCACCTTCCATCAACATCATTAACGACCACACTCTGGAGTCATTGACAGCTTCATATACCTTCATCAACAATCACCAGCAACCTGTCCCTCGATGCTGAAATCAGCACCAAGATTACCAAGGGTGCGACTATCATGACAAAGTTGAGAAGTCAAGTGCGGACAAACAGCAAACTAACCAAAAACGCAAATCTCCATGTGTACCAGACATGTGTTCTCAGCAACCAACACAGAAACTCAGCAGATCTGGCAGCATCTGTGGAGAAACAGAGTTAATGTTTTGAGTCCGTATCACTCTTCTCAGCAGCCTCCTTTTCAGTAATGAGGTGCGGACGACTTATGCAAGCCAAGAAAAATGGCTGTACAGTTTCCACCTCCACAAATGAATATTGGGAATCTCCTGGAAAAACAAAGTTCTGAATATGGAAATATATCAGCGTGCAGTATGTTTGCCTCTTGAATCAGCAGGCCCTCCATTGGCTGGTTCAGGTGAGCCAAATAAATGATGACCACACCCCAAAGCCATGCTCTATGACAACCTTGCTGTTGCTATGAGGCCAACATGTCACCCATGTCTGTGGTACAAGGAAGGATGTCTGAAGTGAGATTTCAAGTTGACCAGCACCGGAGATGCTGATGTAAGTCCTCAGTTCTGCGCACATGCAAGCAGCCAGGAAGGGTATGGAAAAAGCAGAGGACAAAATAACTGACCAGGTAACAGAAAAGAAAGTTCAATGACAGGAAAAAACATCAGCTGACCTTGTGCTGATGTTATTCATTTATGCCAGCTGCAGAAGGCACTGCCACTCACAAAACAGCCTCTACAGTCACAACAGGCAATGTTCAAAGCTGAAGTGTTACAGACTTTGAGCACAATCCATCATCTCCCAAGATAGAAGGGTACCATCAACTACCTGTAAACCTCAGGTTGGATCCAAATAGTTGACAGTAAACCATTATTCTTACTCAGATGTGTCAGTGGACATCTTTACGAGGGTACAGTATAGGAAGTGAAAACGCTGGATGAATTTCTTCCAAAAAGTGTGGTCTCCAGTAGGAAACGAGGTGCAATTCCCATCGGGAGCATCAGCGAGATCCAGATCACAATCCACCCACACTTAAACGTTTTGGAGCTGGGGTGATTCACGCCATGGGACCCGAAGACTGAAGCAAGACCGGATCATCAGAGATCATGGAGTAGTTTTAAAGGCCGCCCTGATCTCAAAATAACACTACAGCCATCAACTGTCCCCCCAGTAACTGGCAAGGCCCCCCCAATCGCTGGCAAGGTCCCCCTAAATCGTTGGCAAGGCCTCCATAATTGCTGGCAAGGCCCACCTCCCACCCAATTGAGCGGCACTCTGTTATGGGGTCGCCAAAGGCTCCCCTTCAGTACCCCCTTCAGGCCCCTCTCCTTCAGGCCCCTCCCCTCCGACCATTCCACATGGCAGTGTCATCCTGGCACTGCCAGGTTGCAGCACTCAGACAGAGCTCTTTCGAGGAAGCACTTCAGAACAAAGAAATAACTTCTTTAAAAACAACTGTGGTCAGAAACATCGCATGCTTAAAAAAGGAAGCACTTCAGAATGAATAGACCAAGAAGAGCTATAAAACAATGCAAATGAGTTGTGATCAGGATTTTCGCCCTTTCTGGGTGAGATCCTCTTTGAGGTACAAATTGTTTGAGAAGCCTCAGGGGGAGTTTTGTCTTCTCCCTCCCCCACTCCCCCCCCCCCCCCCCCCCCTGCATCCAACCACATCTAAAGGCATTTCACAGGGTCATTATCAAACAGAATTTTACATTGAGACACTGTGTTATACTAGAACAGTTGACTAGCAGATTGGTCAAAGAGGTTTGTTTTAAGGAGTGGCTTAAAATAATGGAGAAAAGATGGAGAGATTTAGGGCCCCCTCCCAAACAAGTGCAGTGACTAGCCTCAGTTCCCCTGTGGAACTGGTGTGTAATTAAAATATCATCAATTCTCATGTCATTTTAATCAGAGGCTGAAGCACTTCACACTTAGCACAAGGCTGGTAGCAGACATCATCCAAGCCACAAGTGCAGTCAAGTGTTTTTTCTTTATTTTTGGATGCAGTGGGTCAAGCAAAGCAGGAGTATCTTGAGCCTCCATCTTCCCCCACCCCAACTTTCTGAGGACAGCTTCTGTTAGTTTCAGACCGAATCCCCACCTCCACCCAACCCAATTTTCAGCTCTGGTCCAGTCCATTGCACTGATATCACTGCTTTCAAAAAGGAGTCAGTGTGGGCTGCAGGCCGGCACAGTGGTTAGCACTGCTGCTTACGGCGCCGAGGGCCTGGGTTCAATCCCGGCCCCGGGTCACTGTCTGTGTGGTGTTTTCACATTCTCCCGGTGTCTGCAAGGGTCTGACCCCCACAACACAAAGATGTGCAGGTTAAGTGGAATGGCCATGTTAAATTGCCCCTTAATTGAAAAAAATAATAATTGGGTATTCTAAATTTATTTTTTAAAAAGAGGCAAAAATCGTTAGAATATTAAAGTTAAGCCAGTCACACTCTGGAGGTGTTGGATAGTTCACTACCCACTTTGGCCCCTGCACCACATGGGCTATAATGGTTCAAGCAGGCAGCTCACTAATACCTTTCCAGGCATTTCACGACAGGTAATGAATGTGGGCAATTGCCAGCGATGCTCGCATCTCAGAAAAATAGATCTTAGGAGGATTGTCGGAGGTTACAGTGATAGGCAAGGTGTGAGGTCATGGGTGGGATGAGAATTCTAAAATGGAGGGTTTTTTAAATGGGTGTCAAGGCAGGCCAATGAGTACAGGCATGACGTGTGAACAAGGTGCAAGTTAGGATAACAGAGTTAGGATAACAGAGATTTGGATAACCTCAGATTTAGAAAGGGTAGAATATGGGAGACCAGCCAGGAAAACATTGTAATAGTCAAAGTTTAGAGAAAAGTGAGGATTTGTGCAGCAAATGAGCTGAGGCAGTGAAAGAATCAGGCGGTATTGTGCAGGTGGAAATAAGCAGTCTTATTAATACCATAGATATATGGTCAGAAGCTCATCTTGGGGTCAAATGTGACACCAATGTACGAATAAATGTTTCAGCCTCAGAGATTTAGAACATAGAACATACAGTGCAGAAGGAGGCCATTGGCCCATCGAGTCTGTACCGACCCACTTAAGCCCTCACTTCCACCCTATCCCACGAACCCAATAACCCCTCCTACCCTTTTTGGACACTAAGGGCAATTTATCATGGCCAATCCACCTAACCTGCACGTCTTTGGACTGTGGGAGGAGACTGGAGCACCCGGAGGAAACCCACGCACACACGGGGAGGATGTGCAGACTCCACACAGACAGTGACCCAGCGGGGAATCGAACCTGGGACCCTGGAACTGTGAAGCCACAGTGCTAACCACTATGCCAGGGAACGGGAGAGGGTCAATGGCAAGTGGAAGGCGTTTGTGATGGGAACTGAAGACATTGGCAGGATTTTACACTCCCATTTGTGGCAGGTGGGTTTGCTGATGGGACTGGAAAATATCACGAGAACAGCAAAGTTGCATTTTACATCCAGGCAAACACATGACGCGATTGTCCCCTCCCTCGACAGTGATGAGGCAGTTCCTGGTTAGTGGAGGGGAGGGGAGGGGTTACTCCTTATGCGCTGCACTGCCCTTTAAAAGTGGCGCCCCTGTCCTCGGGCTTCTAACTTGCTGGAAATGTGGATGAATCAGAGGCCGTTCTGCCAGTGGTGAATCATGGGATCTGATCCTTGAAGGTTCTTTTTCAAAGTTCTGCACTAAACAGTGGAGAAAGCCAATACTGTTGTCGACGGCTTCAATGCTGCTTTTCCCATCCGACATCTGCCTTTGCTTATTTCAGGGAAAACCTCGCCCAGTATCCTTGATCTTCCCAATATTTAGTTGGAGGAAATTTCTGCTCATTTTATTTCTTTATTTCAAAGGATGTGTGTGTCACTGGCTGGGCCAGCATTTATTACCCATCCCCAATTGCCCTTGAGAACATGGTGGTGAGCTGCCTTCTTGCAGTCCATGTGATGTAGGTACACACACAGTGCTGTTAGGGAGGGAATTCCAGGATTTTGACCCAATAACAGTGAAGGAAAGTGAATATATTTTCAAGTCAGGATGTCAGAACTTACAGGTAGTGGTATTCCTATGTATCTGCTTCCCTTGTCCTTCTATGTAGCAGAGGTTGTGGGTTTGGAAGATGCTGTTGAAGGACCTGTAGCAGGTTTCTGCAGTGCATTTAGGAGATGGCGCACACTGCAGCCACAGTGCGTCGGTGATGGAGTGAGCGACTGTTTAAAATGATGCATCGGGTGCCAATCAATTTTGGATAAACAGTCTGACAATTTAGAAATAGTGTAGGTTGATAAAGGTGGTGCTAAGGTCAAACTTGGTATAATCAGCGTTCATGTGTAAACTAATGGTGTGCTTTCAGATGATGTCACTGAGCGGCAACATGTAGATGAGGGAAAAGGAAGAGGCCAATGATAAGTCCTCAAGGGTACCAGAGGTAACCATGTGAGGACAAGGAAGAGAGAAACAATTGATCAAAGATTAAGACCATAATCCAGGATTATCATAAAGAAAAAGCTGTGAAAACGTCTTATTTTATTGAAGTGAGGGCATAAGTTATTCTACTTTATCACTAATTATCCTGATCTTCACTTGACAGATCTGACAGTCCTTGTGTCTCCTCTACACCTTCTGCCACTTCTCTTGAATCTATGTCCCTTGGTTCTAGAATTCTCCACCAAGGGAAACAATTTTATTCTGTCCAGCCTCTCTTCCCCTCATAATTTTGTACACCTCAGTAAGTCACCCCTGGGCCTTCTTTGTTCCAAGGAAAATAACCCAACCTATCCAATATCTCCTCATAGCCACACTTTATTAGCCCTGGCAACATTCTTGTAAACTTTTGCTGCAATCTCTCCAGAGCATCCTTCCTGTAATGTGGCAACCAGAACTGTACATAATATTCCAGTTATGGCCTCACCAGGGTTTTATACAATTCTAACATTATATCCTTACTTTTATATTCTATACCTCTGCCAATGAAAGAGAGCATTCCATGTGTTTTCTTAACAACCTTGTCTACTTGAACTGCTGCCTTTAGGGATCTGTGTACCTGCACTCCAAGATCTCTCACTTCATCTATCTCTCTTGGTATATTTCCATTTATTGTGTACTCCTACAACTGTCTGACCTCCCTAAATACATGACCTCACAGTTTTCTGAGTGAAATCTGCCACTTTATCGCCCACTCCACCAATCAATTTATATCATTTTGAAGGTTATATTACCCTACACTATCCACCACTCGCCCAATCTTTGTGTCATCTGCAGATTTCTCAATCATGCTCCCCATGTTCACGTCCAAATCATTAATACATAACACAAACAGCAAGGGTCCCAACACCGAGGCCTGTGGAACACCACTTGAAACTTTCCAATTGCAAGGGCAGCCATCGAACACTACCCTTTGTTTCCTGTTACGAAGCCAACTTTTTATCCACTTTGCCACATTGCCCTGTATCTCATGGGCTTTCACTTTCTTGACCAATATGCCATGTGGAACTTGTGATTCTTGTGATTAGTTTTGCATATTAAGGTTTTCTAACATCTGTTTCCCCATTCTTTTTGCTATAGGCTAGGAAATGGAAAATATTTTTATTTTAATTATTGTGAGATTTTTATGATGCTTGGCACTATTGATTATTCCCACCAGTTTCAGGCATAGCATTATCAACTCTGGTTGGACAGAGCCACTTGCCTGCAATTGTTACTACATTTATTGTATAAGTTAGGCCACACAGCTAAACAATTTTGTCTAACTACTCCTTCCAAGAGCAATTTTTTGCACTTTATCCTGTGTCATGAACTTGTAAACTACATTAACATATTCATGAATCATTTAATTTCTGAAGACATCTCAACAACTATGTTAAATTGAAAAATATACCTAATTTTTACGAAACTGACATTTTTCACTAGCTGTAATGATGCACTTTCATAGACTTAATTAGAAACACAAAAGGATTAATAAGAAGAATTGTACAGTAGCCACATGGCTGCAACTAGTTCCCTACATGCCTCCTGCCTAAGAGTACTCCATCCCCTGGGGTGTTTACCCCCATTTGGAATCCCAATTGGTCACCCTTACTCTGCTGGGTTGCCCTTAAAAGGACAATCGCTACAAATCACCACATGCCTCCTCTTTGTACAATCTTCAATACCTAAGTTACTCAGGCTGAAATTCTACCTAAGCATTATGTACACGAGTTGGACAATTATAAATGGAGTCTTTGAAGGCTTTTTCTGTTTCTAGTAGAGCAGCGTAATTCTGTAGTCTGAGCTGCTTCCACAGGATTGACATTAACAGGAACTGCAATAACAGATGCCTGTACTGTCACAGGTAGCCTCATTAATCCTTGCTCCCACAGAATCATCAGTTATGTCCATAACAGGTCTATGAGGTACTTCGGTACTTCCTGGTTTGGAAATATTTCTTGATGGCAACCCTGACTATTGGAGCATCCTACTTCTCCTCAAGTGATCCACATGTTTCCGAACGATCCGTTCCTCCATGCTTACTGGATATCACAGGGGTCCGGTCTCAGAGTCAATAATTCCGGGGATCCAACTTGGCCCACAATCGAAGTTTCATATTATGTACTTAATATGGGTTTTATTGGGTGGGATTCTGCGGGGCGGGCAACTCCGTGAACCACTCCGGCGTGGGTTTCCCCAAAGGTGTGGAATCCTCCGCACCTTCAGGGGCTAGGCCGGCGCTGGAGTGGTTTGCGCCGTGCCGGCCGGCGGGCAAGGGGCTTGGCGCCACTCCAACCGGCGCTAAAGGGCCTCCGCTGGCCGGCACGAGTTGGCGCATGCACGGGAGTGCCAGCGTCTGCTGGCATCATCCCAGCACATGCGCAGGGGGGATCTTCTCCACGTCGGCCATGGCGGAGGACCACAGCAGCCGACGTGGAGGAATAGAGTGCCCCCACGGCACAGGCCCGCCCGCGAATTGGTGGGCCCCGATCGCGGGCCAGGCCACCGTGGGGGCACCTCCCGGGGCCAGATCGCGTCGCCAGGTCCCGCCGGTAAGGACCTACTCTAATTTACGCCGGCGGGACCGGCAAAAGACGGGCAGCCTCTCGGCCCATCGCGGACCAGAGAATCGCCGGGGGGGGGGGGGGGGTGGGCAGCTGCCAGCGGCCGCCACCGGCGCGGCACGATTCCCGCCCCTGCCAAATCCCAGGCGCTGGAGAACTCAGCAGCGGTCAGGGGCGGTATTCACGCCGCCCCCCCGGCGATTCTCCGACCCGGCGGGGGGTCGGAGAATCACGCCTATTGTTGCAGTTGTGATGGCTCATTGATGAGATCTTGGGGGTTGTGTGTTTAAACATAAACACTTTTATTGATAATCTTTAACTATGTCCAGTTCCAAATATTGTCTTGCCTTGAGCTCTTCCATGCAGGCTTGTTGTTTACCGAGTTCAGGTCTAGACTGTTCTCTGACTATATACATTACATAATGCCACATTATAAGGAATGCAGGCACATATTACCACAATACTATCACAATACAACAAAGTCTTGACAGTTCTTTCACAATCGGTCTGTCATGTGTGAAGGAATGGTCATGGTACTCTGTTTCTGGTATGTCATGTGATAAAGTTTCTTCTTTTTCCAGCATTTCAATTCAGCATCTCTTTCATCGACCATTTTATTATATTAGCTCTTATGCTTTTCATTCACGTGACCATTTCAGCAACCTTGTCTGGCACATAAACTAAGTTTCTTTCTCGACCTGAATTTCTATTTCCGATGTTAATTTCAATGATTCTACATCTTCAGTTAATTTCTCATTGCCAAGCTTCCCTTCTTCAGGTTCTTATTCTCCTGATTCAATTCTTCATGGAATTGTTGTTATTTTCTAGTTGCTTTTCCACATAGTTCAGCTTATTCTACATTGTCTCATTAAGCTCTCCCCTCTTCTTAACTTCATTTTGTAAACTTTTATACTCTCCAAATTTGCTGCCTGTCTTTTCATCTTGTTGTTTTAACGTCTTCTCGAGGGCTTTTCAAACTTTGATTAAAACAGAATACTCACAGGTGTCGCAGTGTCATGATAATTCCATTGTTGTTGTCAAATGTAATGATGCACTTTCACAGACTTCATTTGTGAATATACAAAAGGGTTTATTATTAAGAAAACAGCAGCTTCATTGCTGCACCTACCTACCTACATGTCTCCTGCTTAAGAGAGTGCCACACCCTGGGGTGATTACCCCCTTTGTGTCCCATTGGTCACCCAAGCCAGGTGACCTTTACCCTATTGTGCTGCCTGATGTGTTGGGTGTTCTGGATCACATACAGGTCACCAACACTTGAAGTAGTACAACACTATTTTATTAAAAGGTTAACTATTTAAACATACTTGAACTGTGGGTAAATACGATACCAGCTTTAACTAAAGACCTTTGCCTTGTCCTAGCCAGTTGATGCACTCAGCACATGGTGAATGTCTGTGTTGCAGGCTGTGAGCCCTGTGCTCCTAGCTAGCTGCTACTCGAATGAGCGGGAATTCTGATGTCCCCTGTCTTTATAGTGCGTGTGCTCTCACTGGTGATTGGCTGCGGTGTTGTGTATGTTGATTGGTCCCACTGTGTGTCCATCAGTGTGTGTCTGCACCATGATATACTGGTATATATTATGACATGGCCCTTAAAGGGACAATCACCACAATAATTAAAACGATAGTCTCCCGGATGTTCGGAATCATATTTGAAGACTGATCGGGGATATTTTGTAACATGGTCACCCAGTCTGTTGCTGGTATCCCATTGTGAGCAGCGAATACAATAGACTAAATTGAAGAAAGCACAGATAAATCATTGCTTCTGCTGGAAGGAGTGTCTGAGGCCTTGGACAATGAGAAGAAAGTTAAAAGGCCAGTTGTTACATTTCCTGTGTATGCATGAAAAGGTACCAAAAAGGACGTGGTGCTGGGCATGATTTGAGGAGTGGACCAGGGTATGACAGAGGAAATGGTCCCATTAGAACTTCCTCCCACCATAAGGATTCCATTCTATTCTACTAGTTTCAACATTTCATCTGTTCCTATGAAACAATCTTCTACACCAGTGTTTCTGAGATCTATTCTTTTATCTTGAACCAATGATACGCCACATTTTCCATACTTGTGCACTTATCACTTCCCTCCCTCCCAGAACCATTATTGTGTTCCCCTTGTCCTCATTTTCCACCCCACAAGCCTCAGTATTCAATATCATTTCATGGATTCACAATGTAGAAGGAGGCTATTTGGCCAATCGAGTCTGCACCGGCTCTTGGAAAGAGCACCCTATCCCCGTAACCTAATTACCCCAACTAAACGTTTGAAGGCTAAGGGGCAATTTAGCGTGGACAATCCACCTAACCTGCACATCTTGTGATTGTGGGAGGAAACCAGAGCACCCGGTGGAAACCCACGTAGACACCATGGAGAGAAAGTGCAAACTCCAAACAGACAGTCTCCCGAGGCCGGAATTGAACCTGGGTCCCTGGAGCTGTGAAACAGCAGTGCTAACCACTTGCCAACATACCACCTCTGCCAGCACCACACACATCTTCACCTTCTCTCCTCTTGCGTGTTCCAGCTGCACACAATGTGACCGCCTCTAAATTGGAAGGTCAAACACAGATTAGGTCACTGCTTGTGGAACACCTCCATTGAGCTCACAAACATGATCCTGAACATCCGGTAGCCTAACATTTTAATTATCTCACAAGCATGATCCTGAACATCCAGTGGCCTATCATTTTAATTATCCACTTCGTTCTCACATTATTTAAAGGGTTTAAATAGGCCCTCACTGTCGGGTTTTCAGGTAGTGGAGCCCATGATATTCCCCGGGTGGCATTCCTCCTGCCTCCTCCCTGCCCCCAAATGGTGGGAAATTTTATGCGGGGTGAGCAAGACCTAGAGTGGCACACCAACCTTTGTGCCAATTGTGGCCCTTAAGTGGTCAATTAAGGGCCATCGCTGGGTGTTTTGTTGGATTCTTGTGACTCGTGCTGTGTACTGTTTAGACACCATTAAGCAGCCTTGTAGGAGCTATGAAGAAGTCTTTATTAACATTGTTGAACTAAATATGAACAAGGAGCAGGATTAGGTCATTCAGGCCCTCGCGTCTGTTCCACCATTTAATAAGATTATGGCTGATCTGATAATGACCTCAAATCTGCATCCTGCTACCCCCGATAACCTAGCACCCCCTTGCTTTGCAATAATCTATCCACCTCTGCCTTAAAAATGTCCAAAGATTCTGCTCCAGGAAGGGAACTCCAAAGGCTCATGACCCTCTTTTTGAAAACATGTTCCCTCATCGCCATTTTAAGTGGGTTATATAAGTATCCTCCTGTTTAAACACTGTTTAAACACTATTCCCTTTCTTTTGTTTGCCATTACAATTCTAATCCATAGACAATTAATGGGCTTGTGCCTTTAAGGCAGACTTTGCCTCTAATTCAGGCAGGAGAGATCAGTGCCGCAGCAATTTGCCCGACTTGGCTGGCAGCCAGTTAACTTGCTCAAAATGCTGAGCTTTATCGATAACCCAGGGTGATTGGTTCTGATTTCTCTGGAATTTTCTCTCCCCAGTATGGCTGGGTTGTTTTAGTTTCACTTTCAGTCCAGAAGCTGGAAGGAGCATCTCTGAATTTTCTCTCTCAAAGCTCTCTGAAACATCCAGTGTCAGAACTCTTTTCTTTCCCCAGTAAGGCTAGATGTCATTTTAGTGAAACTGCAAAGGATTGAGATGAAAATTTGGGCTGGATTTGATGCGAGACAAAGAATCTTATGAGAGAAGTAGTCTCAGAGGTGGACCATTGAGTTAAAGACCCAGTTTAATAATGGCTAATGTGTCTCTCCAGAAGAAATCCGATTGCCTGTGCGTACTGAATTGATGTTCCTGCCACAAGGCCATATCAACTGTATACCAGTGGCTTTGGTCACTCAGCGTGCTTATGGGACAGCCTACTGCAAATAATTCAACATTAAAAGCAAGGACCTATCCAATTCTTCCTGATCCTTATTATTTTTTACCCCTTTCCACCCCTCTGTGCTTGTCTGTCTTGTGTGTGTGTGTGTGTGTAAAGGGCATGGGTTAGCTTGCCATTATTCTGTTGTATTTATTGCTTATTTCATCTTTATTTCTATTATAAATAAACGGTAATTTTGTTCCAACTTACAAACCTGGTGACTGTAAATTATTGGGCAGCCGAGGGCAAAAGATTTTGGTTAATTCACTTGTGTTGGGACTCCGGGGCCTATGGGGCTGGAATCGACCACACACTAGCCCCATTCAACTCTTTATTTTGAAACAGTGACCCCTACTTCTAGATTCTGCCACAAGAGCAAACATCCTCTTTACATCCACCCTGTCAAGACCACTCAAGATCTTATTTGTTTTAACGAAATCACAACTTACTCTTCTAAACTCTGTATATATTTACAGCAGAGGACATAGGTTTGGAGACGATTACATGGCATGCCCTTACATGTTGCTACCTACTTCTGCACCTACTGCTAACCGAAGCTCCAGATTGGTGCCTTTTTACATCACCGGTGGGCGGTACTGTACTCACTAGGTTAACCATTAATGTACTGGGCCCTTTTACTACAGTGGGCGGAGGTAGGGGCAGATGGGAAACCAGGCAGGTTACCCCACTCAGGCCTTGCGCAGCCTCGTGGGCCTCATTTCCTGATCAGAGGCCACACCAAGGCTGACCCACCCAACATCACCACCCTCCCGCCCCCGTAAAATCAGGCCTTTCTATCTCGACCCCAACTCCTTACCCACAGGCTTCCCCTCTCGAGCTTCCGTGAAACCGCCACGCTTGGGTCCTGGGGCTCATTGCATTTTGAAACTATAGACTGCCTGTTGGCAATGGCCGCTGGCTCTGCTCAAGTTACTGAGCTGCTGACTAATCTGATTGCTGGTTGCTCTCTGAGGTGAGACTTCCTCCACAGAGTGTTAAATGGCTGGAGGCTTCCTCATTACACTGACATTTGTGGTGATGGGTGGACACCCCTCCATCTGAAAAATCCTGCTTATGTCTTTTAAAATGCATCAGTAGTGCCCTTATGAAAAAATAAACTAGCTTAAGAAACTCTTTGAAAGGTCCCAAATTGGTGCAATTAGCAGAAACTCACAATATCAATCTGGGGCATGGCCAGTTTTGTTAGTGAGACCAGTTCCTAACACATTGGCCCAGATCTTTGGATCTTCAGGACATACCTGGAAGATGCATTGAAGAGACCCCCCCCTTGGAAGTCCCCAGACAAAGGTTGCATGGGAATTGTTCGGGGAGTTTCAACTTCCATTGGGCAATTATCCTGTGCCTGGAACCCTCCAAAGCTCCACTTTAAAGTAAGAGACTTTGGATGTTTCCAACCTTCGCAGCATAATAGCCTCAGAGGAAAAGTTAGAAGGATTAAAACCAGTTCTAATTCCTGGATAACTATGCTACTAGTTGGACACTTTTGTTTTAAATGAATTATTTCACCATGACCAGTTGAAACATTTTTAAGTCTGTTTGTGCAGTTTATTCTCTGAATTAAGGAAGCATAACTGTTTTGCAGTGGTGCCTTCATGTTTTAAACTACTTTGTTGTATAATGTAAAGATTGAAATTAATTCATTTTGATGGAAGATGTTCAACAGGAGAGTTATTACCTTCGGTGCTTCTGAAATTGCTTCTTTTTCTGTCAGAACAATAATGCCCTCTACCTTTGGGGCATGGTCCACGATCATGTCTGCCCCATTTCTCACATTTCCACTTACACGTTTTCCCCTTCTCTCCAGGATAATAGTGTCCCACCACCCACCCCATCCTCAGCTTCCACCCCACAACTTCATATTCAACAAATAACCCTCCATCATTTCCACTGCAACCAGTAGAAGTCACAAAACATGTCATCATCTTCTCTTCCTTCCCTTTCAGCATATTGAAGGGACCATTCCCTTTGCACAGAAATATCTAGTATGCGGCTGGATAAAGTACTGTTCAGTGCCAATTTTTTGGCATCATTGGAATGTCCAGAGAAAACATGGACACAAGAGAAAATAAAATTCCTATTATCTATCTGTACAAATAGATAAAACCTTTGTCATGAACTCACAACAATTATTTTACAGTCACAAGGCGGACTCAGAAGAGGACAATCTCTTTCATCTACATGGATTGCCTTTAAAAACATTCATGCAGGGAGAGTCCAGATGGCCTTTCAAATTAACCTTTCACTCTGTCCTAGCTTGGAATCGGTTGAGATTTATGGAATGAAAAGTTCTCCCTGATGGCTGCAGAAGCCTGAAGTGAATTGATCAGAAATGCATACAGAACATAAAAATCATCATCAATTGATGCCCAATTTAAATCTTGCTCACAAAATGCTAGAGGGAATGGTAGATGGAAATATCAGAGCAGTGCAATTTTTTTGAGATCAAAGGATAGAACAACTTGTCGGGCAGAATAGAAGAAACTTTGCTCTGCTTCAAACTGGGCTGCACCCAGTGAGAGTGGAGCATAAAGCTGACACTGATGCCAAATTGGAAATGGGTTTCATTCCACAACATTGACATCCTTTTCTTGATCAGTCCCCAAAAAAATCAAAGAACTATTAGCTCTCTTGTGGTGCTGTAAATGACATGTTAGAGAATATGGGGGGAGGGGTACTTTCCACCCCTGCTTTCAGGGGGATGGGAATGGCACAGCGGCAGCAGAGCGGCGGAGTATCAAGCAGGAGTCCCAAAACAGCTTTCATGCCAGTGGAATTTCACCGCTCGATTGTCGTCGTCCCCGTCCCCCCCCCCGCCAATGACATAACGAGGATCCAGACTTTAAACATCGGGATCTCCATTTACATCTGTTTGGATATGCAGATCAGGTAGATCCCCCCCCCCACCCCACCCACCTCCCACACGTCAGACTGTTCATTCACACCAATGCCAATTATGATTGGTTCCCTTTGTGGTGCACCTGGCAAACAGAGCCTGCTGGGGGTGCACAGCTGAGTACAGATGGCACTGCCTGGGCACTGCTGGGTGGGAGTGGGAGTTTGTGGTGGAGGTACCAGGGGTGGGGTGGAAGAGAAATTGAGGTCTGTGTCCGTAAGGGAGTGGGGGGAGTGATTCAATGGTGAGGGGTGGGTTCCATTGTTAGGGCGGGTTCCTTTATCCCATTTCTACCTTTTTTACATGGGGGGGTGCTTTAAAGCGGCACCCCAATCTTTCAGCAGCCGCAGTTGGTGGAAGCCAGTTTGATGTTGTGGGTCCCACCTCCTTGATTTTGTATCAACTATGTCCAAAAATATGGGCCGGGAGTCTCTAAAATCGCTGCTAAGTGTTGACGCCGCGTAAACACCGGAGTGATTCACGCCGGAGTCAACGGGCCTCCTGGCCCAACAATTCCGTGGCCCACAGGGGGACAGCACAGTGCTGGAGTCCTGCACGCAGTGCCGGCGCCGATACGCAGCCCTGTACTGCCAGCCGCGGCCACATAGTCGAACCACACAGCGGGCCTGCGCGGACGAAGGTAGGCCCTCCCTGGATCGCGCGCACTTGCCGATCGGTGGCCCCGATCGTGGGCCTGGCCGTCGTGGAGGACCCCCACCTGGACGGCCACCGCGGCCATGGGTCCAAGCTCCCGCCGGGTAGAACTATGTTAGAACCATGCCGGTGGGAACCCAGCCGGTAGACCACAGAGAACTCTTTCAACAGCCCCCGACCGGAGCCGTGTCGACCACGCCCGCGTGGCTGGTGGTGATTCTCCAGTAGGGCTGCCAGTAGGCTGTACCCCTCTTTTATCGCCTGAGTTGACACTTAATCAAAAAATGGAAAATTCCGCCTGTCTCTGTGTTTTTTCAGCTTCAAATTGTGAGCATGAATTCCAAACTGATACTTGAATGCATTGTTGGAGATGCCATCTTTCAGATGGCATTAATTACACCAGCCAGTTTCCAAATTCATATCTTTTTGGATGGAATGTTTATGTAGGACACAACAGTTTATGACAATTTGGGACACACTGGGAGTGCAGTACAGAATTTCTCCTAACCTTCAAATCCCTAATGATCCTCTTAATGACCACTGAGTGGACATATGTGCTTCATTACTTCACTTCACTGTCGTTGCAAAGGTAACTCTTACTGGAGTCATCTCATGGAAGTATGGTTAATGCCTGAACCCATAAGCCATTGAATGGCAGATTTCTTGGCCGAAAATCCCGGCCAAGTGTCGACACCGGCGTCAAAACCGGCGCTGGCGTCAACGGGCCTCCAGGTCCAGTCATACTCTCCTTCCTCGGGGCTAGCACGGCGCCAGAGTGCTGTGCGCTGCTCTGGTGCCGAAATCCGGCCCTACACGGCCGGTGCAGGACTGCGCATGCGCGCCACGACTGTCTCCGCGCCGGCCCCCGGAAAACATATTGGAGCCCTACGGGTGCCTGGCGCGGAGGAACATAGGCCCCACCCCGGAATGACCGCGCCCGCTGATCAGTTGCCCCCGATCGTGGGCCTGGCCACCGTGGAGTCCCTCCGCCCCCCCCACCAAGACGGTTCCCGCAGCCAGAACCCAGAACGGCGAGGTCCCACCGGGTAGGACCACACGCGAACGACGCCAACGGAATTCGGCGGGCACTCGGCCCGTCGAGCGCCGGAGAATCCCCCCCGATTCTTCGACCCGGCGTGGGCTCGGAGAATCCCGCACCTTTTCTTTGAAAAGCTCAATGATCATCCAGTTTCAATGGATGAATACATTATTACAATCCACAGCATATTTTACATTCACATGCAGAATTCTTTGCATACATTCATGACATGAAAGAAATAAAAGCCCCTTCTGTTAAGGGGGTTGACTATTGGAGCAATAGAATGCAGGCTTTACTTATTGCATCTCAAATCCTTAGAAAAACAGAATCCCCATAAGCAGGATGGCCTTATTTTTCTGCTGTCTAACTTTGATGTCAAAATTGTTAAAGTATCCAGCTCTATTCGAAAGTTTATTTGTGATCTGATGAAGGCTTACCCATTCTATACAGGTCTGCGCATGCGCGCCACGGCTGTCTCCGTGCCGGCACCCGGAAAACTTGTTGGAACCCTACAGGTGCCTGGCGCACTTCATTCCAAGCCATGCACATTGAAGGATAACAATGGACAGAATTCTCCGTTTCTGCGGCTAACTGCCAATGCCGGCTTGGGAGCCGTATTATTTTACGACTGGCAAATCAATGTGAACCCCTCACCGATTCCAGTACCGGTGAGGGGCTAGCACCGGAACCGCAATTCAACCAGCGCTCACCGTTCCTGTGTCTCACCCCCATCCAACGGCACCATCCCCCGCCCACCCCAAACAATGTCCCCACTTCCACCACCCAAGGGATGCGATGGGACCATGTGATGGAATGGCCAGCTCGCATACAGGGATCACCAAGGTGGATGGTGAAACGTACTACCGTGGGCAGGAGTCAGACATTGTCAAATTATGCGGAGCACCAGAGCTCATCGCAGAGCGAGTTGTCATCATCCTCCATCCCTTGGCCCAGATCTGCTGTTACTGCCAACCCAGGGCCGGCACCTCACAGTGAGGCAGGTAGATATCACGGAGGGGCTTGCAAAGGGCGGGGGAGATGGCGCATGGAGGCTGTTCATAGAACATAGAACATAGAAAAATACAGCACAGAACAGGCCCTTCGGCCCACGATATTGTGCCGAACCTTTGTCCTAGATTAATCATAGATTATCATTGAATTTACAGTGCAGAAGGAGGCCATTCAGCCCATTGAGTCTGCACCGGCTCTTGGAAAGAGCACCCTACCCAAAGGCAACACCTCCACCCAACACTAAGGGCAATTTTGGTCACTAAGGGCAATTTATCATGGCCAATCCACCTAACCTGCACATCTTTGGACTGTGGGAGGAAACCGGAGCACCCGGAGGAAACCCACGCAGACACGGGGAGGATGTGCAGACTCTGCACAGACTGTGACCCAAGCCGGAATCGAACCTGGGACCCTGGAGCTGTGAAGCAATTGTGCTATCCACAATGCTACCGTGCTGCCCTTAAGAACAAATAAATCTACACTATATCATTTTACTGTAATCCATGTACCTATCCAATAGCTGCTTGAAGGTCCCTAATGTTTCAGACTCAACTACTTCCACAGGCAGTGCATTCCATGCCCCCACTACTCTCTGGGTAAAGAACCTACCTCTGACATCCCCCCTTCTTCCACCATTCACCTTAAATTTATGTCCCCTTCTAATGGTTTGTTCCACCCGGGGAAAAGGTCTCTGACTGTCTACTCTATCTATTCCCCTGATCATCTTATAAACCTCTATCAAGTCGCCCCTCATCCTTCTCCGTGCTAATGAGAAAAGGCCTAGCACCCTCAACCTTTCCTCGTAATACCTACTCTCCATTCCAGGCAACATCCTGGTAAATCTCCTTTGCACCTTTTCCAAAGCTTCCACATCCTTCCTAAAATGAGGCGACCAGAACTGTACACAGTACTCCAAATGTGGCCTTACCAAAGTTTTGTACAGCTGCATCATCACCTCACGGCTCTTAAATTCAATCCCTCTGTTAATGAACGCTAGCACACCATAGGCCTTCTTCACAGCTCTATCCACTTGAGTGGCAACTTTAAAGATGTATTAACATGGACCCCAAGATCTCTCTGCTCCTCCACATTGCCAAGAACTCTACCGTTAACCCTGTATTCCGCATTCATATTTGTCCTTCCAAAATGGACAACCTCACACTTTTCAGGGTTAAACTCCATCTGCCACTTCTCAGCCCAGCTCTGCATCCTATCTATGTCTCTTTGCAGCCGACAACAGCCCTCCTCACTATCCACAACTCCACCAATCTTCGTATCGTCCGCAAATTTACTGACCCACCCTTCAACTCCCTCATCCAAGTCATTAATGAAAATCACAAACAGCAGAGGACCCAGAACTGATCCCTGCGGTACGCCACTGGTAACTGGGATCCAGGCTGAATATTTGTCATCCACCACCACTCTCTGACTTCTATCGGTTAGCCAGTTCGATATCCAACTGGCCAAATTTCCCACTATCCCATGCCTCCTTACTTTCTGCAGAAGCCTACCATGGGGAACCTTATCAAATGCCTTACTAAAATCTATGTACACTACATCCACTGCTTTACCTTCATCCACATGCTTGGTCACCTCCTCAAAGAATTCAATAAGACTTGTAAGGCATGACCTACCCCTCACAAATCCGTGCTGCCTATCCCTAATCAAGCAGTGTCTTTCCAGATGCTCAGAAATCCTATCCTTCAGTACCCTTTCCATGACTTTGTCTACCACCGAAGTAAGACTAACTGGCCTGTAATTCCCAGGGTTATCCCTAGTCCCTTTTTTGAACAGGGGCACAACATTCGCCACTCTCCAAACCCCTGGTACCACCCCTGTTGCCAGTGAGGACGAAAAGATCATTGCCAACGGCTCTGCAATTTCATCATAGAATCCTTGGATATGTCCCGTCAGGCCCGGGGGACTTGTCTATCCTCAAGTTTTTCAAAATGCCCAACACATCTTCCTTCCTAACAAGTATTTCCTCGAGCTTGCCAGTCTGTTTCACACTGTCCTCTCCAACAATATGGCTCCTCTCATTTGTAAATACAGAAGAAAAGTACTCGTTCAAGACCTCTCCTATCTCTTCAGACTCAATACACAATCTCCCGCTACTGTCCTTGATCGGACCTACCCTCGCTCTAGTCATTCTCATATTTCTCACATATGTGTAAAAGGCCTTGGGGTTTTCCTTGATCCTACCCGCCAAAGATTGTTCATGCCCTCTCTTAGCTCTCCTAATCCCTTTCTTCAGTTCCCTCCTGGCTATCTTGTATCCCTCCAACGCCCTGTCTGAACCTTGTTTCCTCAGCCTTCCATAAGTCTCCTTTTTCCTCTTAACAAGACATTCAACCTCTCTTGTCAACCATGGTTGCCTCACTCGACCATCTCTTCCCTGCCTGACAGGGACATACATATCAAGGACAAGTAGTACCTGTTCCTTGAACAAGTTCCACATTTCACTTGTGTCCTTCCCTGATAGCCTATGTTCCCAACTTATGCACTTCAATTCTTGTCTGACAACATCGTATTTACCCTTCCCCCAATTGTAAACCTTGCCCTGTTGCACGCACCTATCCCTCTCCATTACTAAAGTGAAAGTCACAGAATTGTGGTCACTATCTCCAAAATGCTCCCCCACTAACAAATCTATCACTTGCCCTGGTTCATTACCAAGTACTAAATCCAATATTGCCCCTCCTCTGGTCGGACAATCTACATACTGTGTTAGAAAAACTTCCTGGACACACTGCACAAACACCACCCCATCCAAACTATTTGGTCTGAAGAGTTTCCACTCAATGTTTGGGAAGTTAAAGTCACCCATGTCTACTACCCTGTGACTTCTGCACCTTTCCAAAATCTGTTTCCCAATCTGTTCCTCCACATCTCTGCTACTATTGGGGGGCCTATAGAAAACTCCTAACAAGGTGATTGCTCGTTTCCTATTTCTGACTTCAACCCATCCTCCCTCAGTAGGCTGATACTCCTCAAACTGCCTTTCTGCATCTGTTATACTATCTCTAATTAACAATGCCACTCCCCACCTCTTTTACCACCCTCCCTAATCTTATTGAAACATCTATAACCAGGGACCTCCAACAACCATTTCTGCCCCTCTTCTATCCAAGTTTCCGTGATGGCCACCACATCGTAGTCTCAAGTACCGATCCATGCCTTAAGTTCACCCACCTTATTCCTGATGCTTCTTGCTTTGAAGTATACACACTTCAACCCATCTCCGTGCCTGCAAGTACTCTCCTTTGTCAGTGTTCCCTTCCCTACTGCCTCATTACACGCTTTGGCGTCCTGAATATCGGCTACCTTAGTTGCTGGACTACAAATCTGGTTCCCATTCCCCTGCCAAATTAGTTTAAACTCTCCCGAAGAGTACTAGAAAACCTCCCTCCCAGGATATTGGTGACCCTCTGGTTCAGATGCAACCCGTCCTGCTTGTACAGGTCCCACCTTCCCCAGAATGCGCTCCAATTATCCAAATATCTGAAGCCCTCCCTCCTACACCATTCCTGCAGCCATGTGTTCAGCTGCACTCTCTCCCTATTCCTAGCCTCGCCATCACGTGGCACCGGCAACAAACCAGAGATGACAACTCTGTCTGTCCTGGCTTTTAACTTCCAGCCTAACTCCCTAATATCGTGTATTACCTCCACACCCCTTTTCCTACGTATGTCGTTGGTACCAATGTGCACCACGACTTCTGGCTGCTCCCCCCCCCTTAAGGATCCTGAAGACACGATCCGAGACATCCCTGGCCCTGGCACCCGGGAGGCAACATACCTTCCGGGAGTCTCGCTCGCGACCACAGAATCTCTTAATCTATTCTCCTAACCATTGAATCTCCTACAACTTTTGCTTTTCTATTTTCCCCCTTCTTTTCTGAGCCCCAGAGCCAGACTCAGTTCCAGAGACCTGACCGCTAGGGGCTTCCCACAGTAGGTCATCCCCCCCCCAACAACATCCAAAACGGTATACTTGTTTTGAAGGGGAACGGCCATGAGGGATCCCTGCACTGTCTGCCTGTTTGTTTTTTTCCCCCTGACTGTAACCCAGCTATTCTTGTCCTGTACCTTGGGTGTGGTTACCTCCCTGTAACTCTCCTCTATCACCCCCTCTGCCTCCCGGCAGGGGGTAGCCTGGGTGAGGGGGTGGGGGAAGAATTGGATGTCCATGCCGCTAATCGGTGAACCTGGAGGTGATCAGAGATTGTGCGCTGCGGCCCAGGCACACATGATGTGTGGCCGACCATGCCTACCCTGCCCATCCTCGACCTCCTCCGCATCCTCCTCTTTGGACGAGGACTGAGGTTCATCCTCCTCCTCCAACATGGCACCTCTCTGCTGTGCGATGTTGTGGAGGATGCAGCAGGCTACCATTATGTAGGAGACCCTCTCAGTGCTATACTGGAGGGCACCTCCAGAGTGGTCCAGGAACCTGGGCCATATCTTCATTTAGCCGAAGCACTGCTCGATCATGCCCCTGGTCACGGCATGAGTCTGTGGCATCCGGATAGGTGTCATCAGCCACGACTGCAGCAGATAACCCCTGACAACAAGGAGCCAACTCCTCAGCCTGGGGGGCACCTCAAAGAGGTTAGGAACCATTGGATGTGCCAGGATGAAGGCATTGTGTCACTGCCTGGGTATCGGGCGCAGACATACATAATGTGCATCTCATGGTCACGCACCAGCTGCATGTTTGAGTGGAACGCCTTTGAGTTTGTGAAGACCGGCCTGTCATCTGCAGGTGCCCGTAGGGCGACATACATCACGTCGGTCACCCCCTGGACCAGGGGCATCTCAGCGATGGCAGCGAACCCACCAACTGGGCATCCTGGTGGGCGTGGTCCATATCGAAATGGATGTATTTTGCCAATTGGGCATATACGTGTATAAGTGTGCACCGTGTTCTGTGAGATTCTGGTCGGATCCCCACTCACTGCCTGAAGGACCCGGTGGAGTACAAGTTCAAGGTGACAATCACCTTGATGGCCATCGGGAACGGGTGTCCTCCCCATTCTCACACAGTGCTAAGTACACCAAGATCTGGCAGATATGTCGCACTATCCCCCTGCTCAGCCAGAGTCTTTGATGGCATGCCCCATCCAGCAGGTCCTCAAATGTCAGGCTCTGCCGGTACACACAAGGTCTTATGCAACACATCCTTTCCACCACCTCCTCCTTGGCCTGTTGGGCAGCCTGCTCCCTATCCTCACCGGCTGCCTCCTGTTCCTCTGGGGCAGGTGCCATTGCTGCAGCTTCCTCCTCCTTGAACCACCCCAGGGCTGCGACGAGGAGGAAGGCCACCATTGTTGGTTGAATTCCAATATCCATTGCCTGCAGGGGGGAAAGGCCAACATGTTAGCATGGTGCGTACCCTCATGCTCAACAAGGTCCAACAGGCTACATAGTGGCCCCAGGTGGCACTGCGGACCTTGCCCCTCCCCCCATGTCCCCGTCCCCCATCTCAGTAACCTGGCCCCATCGGTGTCGGGCACCATTGGGGCCTGTGGCCCTGGCACCCGTCTCTGCTGCCAGGGTTACCATCAGCTGGCACTACCCTATGCTTCACAGCCCCCGTCCAGCTCCACCCTGTAGGGGCTACTGTTGCCGCTGCCCTTGAGTGGGCTGTGTGATGCATGGCCAGCGGGTGGAGGTTGGGGCGCGGGGGATAGGGGCACCCATATGGCCAAGGTCAGTGTGGTGCTTTGCAAGAGGCTGCCTTGCAGATCGGTGCCTGGACACTCCTGTCCCGTGGGCTCATCTGGCCCCACAGCCCGTCCCCTGGTCACCCCCCTCACCCCCCCCTCTCCCCAGACCTGGCAGGACCCGTCCCCAGTCAGTCCAGTAGAGTGTCAGGGCCGGCAGCTCATGGTCACGCCTCTGCATGTCGTACTTCCTCTCCTTCCCTCATCAGCCACGGTGCCTATTTCCCGATTTTTAAAAGCACAAGTGAACCTCGCCATCAGGAATTTCCGCAGTGGAGCATCGCAGACGCCCCAGAGAATACCGAGTCAGACCCACTAATGTGATGCAAACAGCATTTACTGTACGTGTGGAGTGGGACGCATTGACGCCGCTGTCCAGGCACCAGAGAATTGCGATTTGGCATGAACATTGATACATAGGGCTTGAGGTTCATAAGGAGGAGGTGTTAGCAATTCTGGAAAGTGTGAAAATAGATAAGGTCCCTGGGCCGGATGGGATTTATCCTAGGATTCTCTGGGAAGCTAGGGAGGAGATTGCTGAGGCTTTGGCTTTGATCTTTAAGTCACCTTTGTCTACAGGAATAGTGCCAGAAGACTGGAGGATAGCAAATGTTGTCCCCTTGTTCAAGAAGGGAAGTAGAGACAACCCCGGTAACTATAGACCAGTGAGCCTTACTTCTGTTGTGGGAAAAATCTTGGAAAGGTTTATAAGAGATAGGATATATAATCATCTGGAAAGGAATAATTTGATTAGAGATAGTCAACACGGTTTTGTGAAGGGTAGGTCGTGCCTCACAAACTTTATTGAGTTCTTTGAGAAGGTGACCAAACAGGTGGATGAGGGTAAAGCAGTTGATGTGGTGTATATGGATTTCAGTAAAGCGTTTGATAAGGTTCCCCATGGTAGGCTACTGCAGAAAGTACGGAGGCATGGGATTCAGGGTGATTTAGCAGTTTGGATCAGAAATTGGCTAGCTGGAAGAAGACAAAGGGTTGTGGTTGATAGAAAATGTTCAGACTGGAGTCCAGTTATTAGTGGTGTACCACAAGGATCTGTTTTGGGGCCACTGCTGTTTGTCATTTTAATAAATGACCTGGAGGAGGGCGTAGAAGGATGGGTGAGTAAATTTGCAGATGACACTAAAGTCGGTGGAGTTGTGGACAGTGCGGAAGGATGTTACAAGTTACAGAGGGACATAGATAAGCTGCAGCACTGGGCTGAGAGGTGGCAAATAGAGTTTAATGCAGAAAAGTGTGAGGTGATTCATTTTGGAAGGAATAACAGTAAGACAGAGTACTGGGCTATTGGTAAGATTCTTGGCAGTGTGGATGAGCAGAGAGATCCCGGTGTCCATGTACATAGATCCCTGAAAGTTGCCACCCAGGTTGAGAGGGTTGTTAAGAAGGCGTATGGTGTGCTAGCTTTTATTGGCAGAGGGATTGAGTTTCGGAGCCATGAGGTCATGTTGCAGCTGTACAAAATTCTGGTGCGGCCGCATTTGGAGTATTGCGTGCAATTCTGGTCGCCGCATTATAGGAAGAATGTGGAAGCATTGGAAAGGGTGCAGAGGAGATTTACCAGAATGTTGCCTGGTATGGAGGGAAGATCTTATGAGGAAAGGCTGAGGAACTTGAGGCTGTTTTCGTTAGAGAGAAGAAGGTTACGAGGTGACTTAATTGAAGCATACAAGATGATCAGAGGATTGGATAGGGTGGACAGTGAGAGCCTTTTTCCTCGGATGGTGATGTCCAGCACGAGGGGACATAGCTTTAAATTGAGGGGAGATAGATAGAAGACAGATGTCAGAGGTAGGTTCTTTACTCAGAGAGTAGTAAGGGCGTGGAATGCCCTGCCTGCAACAGTAGTGGACTCGCCAACACTAAGGGCATTCAAATGGTCATTGGATAGACATATGGATGGATAAGGGAATAGTGTAGATGAGCTTTAGAGTGGTTTCACAGGTCAGCGCAACATCGAGGGCCGAAGGGCCTGTACTGCGCTGTAATGTTCTATGTTCTATGTTCAAGAGGGGTAGAATAATTGGCATTGGATCCTTTAGGCAGTTCACCTGTTATTTCCAATTATCCTTGCCAGAAGCGTTTATGTGCGACTTCTTGTCTCTTTGTCTTTTCTTCCTTCTGCAGTCTATGGATGTTAAGAACGGGTTATGTATGACAGGGGACAAAGTAGGGATGAGGGGAAAGAGGGAGCTTCAGATGCCATCAGGGCTTGGAGGAAGAGCATGAGAGTCAGAAGCAGAGGGAAAAGAGAGGAGAAAGCTGTGGTGTTGACAGCTCCTAAAGTCTGCAGATAGAAGGGAGTTGGAGGAATATGGCTTATTAGGCCTCAGAAGTAGGTGGGAGAAGGTGGCCGGTAAGGAGGAGAGATAGCGGGGGCATTGGAGGGAGGGGGAGGGGCAAAAACAGGAAAGAGGATGAATATTATGCTTCAGGCTATTAATGCTGTGGAGGACAACATGACTCACAGCTCAAAAACACAATGGCACTGCAGACCTAGAATATAGTGAGGCATGCAGTGAATCTCAATACAGTGGCACCAAAGTTCAGGGTGCAGCATATCTTAGGTGCCAACAATCTGCTACTGACCAAATGGACTCAGTTACCTTGTCCACCAATAACGGTGGTGCTCCCTGCATAAAGTGCATTAAGAAGACCCCTGTCCAGAAACGCTGCACAGAACTAATTTGCTACTTTATAAAATTGCTCAATTGCTTGAATTAGCCTGGCTATCATCCTCACTTGAATACGTATCTAGATGTCCTTTGCACCTTTCGGTGGGTAGATACATCCAATCTGATATGATGTTCCTTTACCAATGTGCATTGAAAGCCAAGGCCACAGGAACTCTCAGGGTAAGGAGACCACATCCTGTCCTACCACTGGTGTAGGTGAGGTTACACTTCCAAAAACCATCCTGGATACTTGGAAGTTAAATCCAGTACTCACCATAGTTTGGGTTTTAATATTTTAATCAATAGACAATTCTGGCTCCACTTATTGTACAACAAAATCTCCCAGAATTCCAGCTTCTGCCCTCTTGGAAATAGATACTCCTGCAGGCAGGTTTATCGATTTGAAAATAGCAACAGCAACAAGATCATAGGAGGAAGGGTAGTTGGGAAGGCAGGGAGTTTGATTGTTTAGAGCATCAGGTAGTGGTGGGGTATAATAGGAAACAAAATAATGCTTTCAGCCAGGGGCTAGAAATGGTAGTTCTGGGTGGGCCACCTATCAGACACCCTGCTCAATTATGGACTTTGACGGGAAGGTAAATCAGGTGGGAGGGTTGAACAGGAGGCTTATCAGTTGCCACCAATTTGCCTCAAAAATGTCTATACAGTGAAGTTTTCACTTTCTTCCAATTCTTTGTTTGTTTGTTAAAGGTGCTGATTGATACTGGGCTACACTTCCACTCCACTGGACTTGGCACCCCGACTGTAACTTGCTCCAGGGCATGTTTCATGCATGAACCTAGCGAGTCCTTGAATCACAGGTTTATTTGATTGTACAAAGAAGATAAAAACATGTTTTAAAAATCTGTGATCCTGTAACTTGCTGGTGGGCATTCCTCATGTATGAAGCTAGCCAGGGATTGGCTGAAGGCTACTCAACTGTGACTGGCATCATCATCATCATCTTCATCCTGTAGCGCTTTACAACAGGAGTCACTGAATAGCAATCGTTAACCGAATCTAGGGTAATTTTCGAACCCAGGATTTTTCTGGTCCTGTGGTGTGAGACTTCATCCTGGGTGAGACCAGTTAATTCACCCAAGGAAGGGGGCGCGATTCTCCACTCCCACGCCGGTTGGGAGAATCGTCTGGGCCGCCAAAATTTCCGGGGATGCCGGTCCGGCGCCCTCCCGCGATTCTCCCAAGCGGCGGGAACGGGCTGGTCTAGTTTCGCAGGCCGCAGGCAGGAGAATCGGCGGAGATACCCAAAATGGCGATTCTCCGGCACCCCCGCGATTCTGAGGCCCGGATGGGCCGAGCGGCCAGGCCAAAACGGCGGGTTCCCCCCAGCGCCGTCCACACCTGGTCGCTACAGTCGTGGGCGGTGCGTGAACGCTGGGGGGGGGTCCTGTGGGGGGGCGAGGAGGGATCCTGCACCGGGCTTCACCTTGAATGTGGGGTGGCCCGCGATCGGTGCCCACCGATCGTCGGGCCGTCCTCTCTGAAGGAGGACCTCCTTCCTTCCGCGGCCCCGCAAGATCCGTCCCCCATCTTCTTGCGGGGCGGATTTGGACAGGACGGCAACCACACAGGCGCGGGTTGGCGCCGGCCAACCCGCGCATGCGCGGATGACGTCCGTTATGCGGTGCCGGCCGCGTCATCTATTCTGCGCCACTTGTACGCGGGCGACAAGGCCTGGCGCGGCTAGATGACGCGGACCCGATACTGACCCATTGTCAGGGCCTGAATCGGTTGGGACCGGGGCCGTTCCGCGCCGTCATGAACCTCGACGGCGTTCACGACGGCGCGGCCACTTCGGCGTAGGGGTGGAGAATCCCGCCCAGGATGTTTTCACTGCTTTGTTTTTGTGAAATGAAACTTGGCCTTTCTCTTCTGTTCTGTGATATCCATGTAGGAATACAGTACAATGAAATATAATTCCCTGTAATCTCTTAAATAATTGCCACATCTGATTTTGACGCACGGTTTTGAAATAATGGATGGCATGACTGCTTGAATTAAGTTGGGCCTGATGACCAAATTCTAAATCGAACCATTTTTCATTCGAGCCTCTTTGGCTGGAATTACTTGCGCAATTTAGAGGAGTTTCCTTCAAACTCAAATTTTGTTTTTAAATTCACAATTTTGGAATCATGGGCGTCATTCTCCGACCCCCCGCCGGTTCGGAGAATGGCCGTTGGCCGCCGTGAATCCCGCCCCCGCCGAATTCTCCGAAGGGAGAAAAGTCGGCGGGGCGTTAATGGCGCCGCTGCCGCGGAGAATGTCACGGGTCTGCGCAAGGCAGCCGATTTTCGGCCTGCCGATATTCTCCCTTCCGGATGGGCCGAAGTCCCGTCGACGTGATGACCGTTCACGTCGACGTGAATCAAACCTCCTTTTCATCGGCGTGACCCGGTGCTCCAGGCTCACGCCGACCAGCGAGGAGGTGAGTGACGGCCTGGGGGGTTGGCTCTGGGCAGGAAATGGCGTGGCCGCAGACTGATTGCGTGAGGAGAGGTGTGTCTCGGCTTGTGTGTGTGTGTGTGCGGCGGGGGGGGGCTCCGGGGGAGTGCCGGGAGGGGGTCCGTGCTGGGGTGGAGGTTGGGGGGGGGGGGTCCGTGCCGGGGTGGAGGTTGGGGGTTGGGGAGGGGGTCCGTGCCGGGGTGGAGGTTGGGGGGGGGGGTCCGTGCTGGGGTGGAGGTTGGGGGGGGGGTCCGTGCCGGGGTGGAGGTTGGGTGTTGGGGAGGGGGTCCGTGCCGGGGTGGAGGTTGGGGGGGGGGTCCGTGCTGGGGTGGAGGTTGGGGGTTGGGGAGGGGGTCCGTGCTGGGGTGGAGGTTGGGGGGGGGTCCGTGCTGGGGTGGAGGTTGGGGGTTGGGGAGGGGGTCCGTGCCGGGGTGGAGGTTGGGGGGGGGTCCGTGCTGGGGTGGAGGTTGGGGGTTGGGGAGGGGGTCCGTGCCGGGGTGGAGGTTGGGGGGGGGGTCCGTGCTGGGGTGGAGGTTGGGGGGGGGTCCGTGCCGGGGTGGAGGTTGGGGGTTGGGGAGGGGGTCCGTGCCGGGGTGGAGGTTGGGGGGGGGGTCCGTGCTGGGGTGGAGGTTGGGGGTTGGGGAGGGGGTCCGTGCCGGGGTGGAGGTTGGGGGGGGGGTCCGTGCTGGGGTGGAGGTTGGGGGTTGGGGAGGGGGTTCGTGCCGGGGTGGAGGTTGGGGGGGGGGGTCCGTGCTGGGGTGGAGGTTGGGGGTTGGGGAGGGGGTCCGTGCCGGGGTGGAGGTTGGGGGGGGGTCCGTGCTGGGGTGGAGGTTGGGGGTTGGGGAGGGGGTCCGTGCTGGGGTGGAGGTTGGGGAGGGGGTCCGTGCTGGGGTGGAGGTTGGGGGGGGGTCCGTGCTGGGGTGGAGGTTGGGGGTTGGGGAGGGGGTCCGTGCCGGGGTGGAGGTTGGGGGGGGGGGGTCCGTGCTGGGGTGGAGGTTGGGGGTTGGGGGGGTCCGTGCTGGGGTGGAGGTTGGGAAGGGGGTCCGTGCTGGGGTGGAGGTTGGGGAGGGGGTCCGTGCCGGGGTGGAGGTTGGGGGGGGGGTCCGTGCTGGGGTGGAGGTTGGGGGTTGGGGAGGGGGCCCGTGCTGGGGTGGAGGTTGGGGAGGGGGTCCGTGCTGGGGTGGAGGTTGGGGGGGGGGTCCGTGCTGGGGTGGAGGTTGGGGGTTGGGGAGGGGGTCCGTGCTGGGGTGGAGGTTGGGGAGGGGGTCCGTGCTGGGGTGGAGGTTGGGGGTTGGGGGGGTCCGTGCTGGGGTGGCGGTTGGGGAGGGGGTCCGTGCTGGGGTGGAGGTTGGGGGGGGGTCCGTGCCGGGGTGGAGGTTGGGGGTTGGGGGGGGTCCGTGCTGGGGTGGAGGTTGGGGAGGGTGTCCGTGCCGGGGTGGGTGATGGGAGGGCAAATGAGTTGGTCCACCTGGCCAGGTGCCAGCCTCCAACAGTTGGACCCATGCGGTCCATGCCACCTGGCTGGGGGGAGGAGGGGATATGGGCAATGATGACATGTCGTCGTTCCCCTCCCCCCCCACCAGGCCGTCATGTTTTCAGACCATCCAGCGATGTTGGCCGCCGTGGTGGCAGCCGCTCATGTCTATGTTGCCCTGGATGAGGAGGAGGAGGAGGAGGAGGAGGAGGAGCGTGCCAGAGAGGCGGCACAGGCTGCCGCAGAGGGGCAGGCGGCAGCCGCCCAGGCTGGAGGGACACCTGACCGACAGGACGAGGAGGGGGAGGAGGACGTCGCGGCCCCACGGCAACGGAGGCACCCGAGGGCGCCCCGTGTGTACCGGCTCCGGCAGTCATACCAGGACCTCACGGACCAGGAATGCAGGAGGAGACTCCGGATGAGCCGGGAAACCGTGGCACACATCTGCCACCTGCTGGCACACCTGTCACCGCGTGGCACTGGCGGGGGACACCCTCTCCCCGTGTCCGTCAAGGTTACGGTGGCCCTGAACTTTTATGCAACGGGGTCATTCCAGGCACCGAGTGGGGACCTGTCCGGCATATCGCAGACATCGGTGCATCGGTGCATCCGGGCAGTGACAGATGCCCTTTATGCCATGGCGCACCGCTACATCTGCTTCCCCGTGGACCGGGCCAGCCAAGATGCCCGGGCCGTGGGCTTCTCTGCCGTTGCCGGGTTCCCCATGGTCCAGGGCGCGATCGATGGGATGCACGTCGCCGTGCGGCCACCTGCAGAGAACAGGGCCGTGTTCACTAATAGGAAGGGGACCTATTCAATGAACGTACAGGTGGTCTGCGACCACCGCATGATGATCCTGCACGTCTGCGCCCGTCACCCAGGCAGTGTACATGACTCATTCGTGTTGTCGCGGTCATCCATCCCCGGCATGTACGAGGGACGCCATCCCCGGCTGAGGGGCTGGTTGCTGGGCGACAGGGGCTACCCATTGCGATCGTGGCTGATGACGCCTGTACGGAGGCCACGCAATGAGGCGGAGAACCGCTACAATGATGCCCATATAGCGACAAGGGGAGTGATAGAGAGGTGCTTTGGCGTGCTGAAGATGCGTTTCAGGTGCCTGGACCTCTCTGGGGGCGCCCTCCAGTATCGGTCAGATAGGGTCGGCCGCATCATTGTGGTGTGCTGCGTCCTGCACAACATAGCCCAGCAGAGGGGCGATGTGCCGCAGGCAGAGGAGGGCGGAGTGGAGGAGCAGCAGGAAGAGGCCCAGTCCTCCCCAGATGAGGGGGATGGGGGCAATGGTCAGGGCAGACGGGGTAGACACAGGCGGGTGGCTGTCCACCGTTACCGGCTGGCCCAGCGGGCACGGGACAGACTGATAGACGCCCGCTTCACTGACTAGATGGGCGTGGGAATCGGGTAGTATGGCCACAGACCGCACACCATGACAACAGCCGACCACCCACACCCCCCACCCACCCAGCACCCTCACCCCCCTCCCCAACCCCACACACCCCACCCGCATGCACACCCCCCCCCCCCCCAATTGCCGATCCACCGGCGGCACAACGGGCCGTGCTCACCCAGTTGCGGGTGGACGCGTGTCTATCGCAGGCCATGGAGGATGATGACAACCCGCCTCCGATGAGCTCCTGGCTCTACATCGTTGGACTATGTCTGACCCATGGCCACAGTACCACCATCCACCCGGACCATCCCTGCATGCGGCTGTGACACTGCAGCGCACGGTCCCGTCCTCTGCCCGGGGGATGTTGATGGCGGCCCAGGGGGAAGGGGGCAGACTCACCTGGGGCTGAGGTAAGACCACCCCTCACACACACACTTGCGCTCAACGTACATGACACGCCCGCACACTTTGGACAGAGCACAAAGGCAGCTTCGGTAGGTGTAACATTGACTTTAATAACCAAAGGAGTTCATGCACGTGCCCTAGCCCCTAAAACTCATCTGTGCCCTGCACCCGTGCCAACTTACTCAGTGTCTAATTGTTTGGCCTTACGGGCCCTTTGACTACGTCTACGTGGTTCCCCAGACGGTACAGCGGAACTGGAGGTGGACTCCTGTGATTCCTGCCCTCTGACACTGGATCCCTTTGGCGGCCGTTTCCTGGGGCGTCCTGGCCTAGATGGGCCAGGCTGCGGCCCGGGCGACTGGGATGGCGAGCTGCCAGCCTGTCCTGCCCGTTGCCCACCCGATGCACCTGGGACGGAAGGGGGGGAGTCCGAGGTGTCGCGGTGTACCGGGACCTCCCCTACAGAGGGAGCTGGGACGGACCACACCACCTCCTCCTCCCTCGGGGTGCCCGATGGCCCCCAGGCCTCTACATGGGTGGGGGATGCGAACGGACTGGCCATCCGACGCGCCCCCGACATCTGGCGCTGCCAGTCCTGGAGGCCTGTGCTGGTATCGACAGGGGTCTGCTGGTTTGCAGCCATGGAGCCCAGGGGGTTGTCGAACCCTGTCTGTGACAGTGCGACGCCGGCTCGCACATGGCCACTGGCGCTGATGCCCTCAGCGATGGCCTGCTGAGACTGGGCCATGGCCTGCAGAGACTGGGCCATGGCCTGCAGAGACTGGGCCATGGCCTGCAGAGACTGGGCTATGGCCTGCTGAGACTGGGCTATGGCCTGCTGAGACTGGGCTATGGCCTGCTGAGACTGGGCCACGGCCTGCTGAGACTGGGCCATGGCCTGCTGAGACTGGGCTATGGCGTTGAGCGCCTCTGCCATCTGGCGCTGGCACTGGCTCATGGCCTCCTGTGAGAGGGCAGCCATTTCCTGGGCCACAGACGCCGCCTGCACGGAAGGCCCCAGGCCTCGCAAACCGTTCCCCATGTCTGACACCGTCGCACCCATTGCCTCCACCGCGGACGCCACCCGTGCGGTGTCAGCCTGGGTGGCACGCATGACCGGGACCACTCCCAGCTCCTGGACGCGGGTGGACTCCTCCACCTGCGACCGCAGCCGCCGCAAGCCACCCGTCACCCTATTCGCTCGTCTCCGTGTCGGTGGTTGCATCGGATCTATGTGTGGGTGTGGTAACTGCAGGAACCCGGGATCCATCTGGGCGGCAGATGTTCGCTTGGCCTGGGCTGCCCTCCGACCGCCCGGTCCCTCTGCTGCTCCTACCTCCACCTGCTGTACCAGGACGGCTGTGTTGTGCGCACCAGTGAGTGTACCAGACGCCTCATCACTAAAGTGCCCAACCGTGGTGAGTGTTTCTGCGATGGTGGAGGGTGTTGGTGACAGCAGTGGCGTTGTGTCGTGCTCTTCGTCCCACTCTGAGTCCATGGCACTTTGGGGTGGGGGTTCGTCTCCACCCATCCACTCTGAGTCACTGTCCGGTATTTCGTCTTTCCTGGTAGGGGTGTCCTGGGTAGTGCTGTCCCGGGTAGTGCTGTCCCGGGTAGTGCTGTCCCGGGTAGTGCTGTCCCGGGTAGTGCTGTCCCGGGTAGGGGTGTCCTGGGTAGTGGTGTCCCGGGTAGGGGTGTCCTGGGTAGTGGTGTCCCGGGTAGGGGTGTCCTGGATAGTGGTGTCCTGGGTAGTGGTGTCCTGGCTCGGATGTGACGGGGGCCTGTGGCTGCCCCCCTCATCGCTGGGTGGTCGCTCCCGCACGTGACGGGGGTGTCGTCTCCCTGTTGCTCCAGGTCTCTCCGTCTCCCGTGGTGTGCGAGGGGCATCCTGCGGGCGTCGCATGCTGGAGGGTCCGGGTCTCTCCGTCTCCCGTGGTCTCCGAGGGGCATCCTGCGGGCGTCGCATGCTGGAGGGTCCGGGTCTCTCCGTCTCCCGTGGTGTGCGAGGGGCATCCTGCGGGCGGTGTGCATCTGCGGGGATGGGTGCCTGGACGTTTGGTCCTGCGATACACAATGAAGCATGCATGGTTAGACATCAGGCAGTGATCAGGTGATACGGGGAGGGGGATATAGGGGAGGGGGGATATGGGGACGGGCTGTTGGTGGCTCACTTGCTCGTGGGGCCCCGACCTCTGCATCAGCAACCTCCCGGTCCTCAGGTCCGCCAGCCAGTTCCAGGGCCCTTTCCTCGTGTACGGTCAGTGGCCTATCATCAGCGGGCCCTCCTCCAGTCCTCACATGCTCCCTATTGTTGTGCGCGCGCTTCTCCTGTGGGGGGGGGGGGTGGTGGCAGGGGTAAAAGGCAACAGTGTTAGGCAGGTATATGAATGCACGCCATCGGTTGCGTGTGCATTGCAGAGGTTAAGGTTAGGGCTGGATTCACTTGGGGATATGGGGGAGGGGGATATGGGGGAGGGGGGATATGGGGGAGGGGGGATATGGGGGATATTGGGAGGGGGGATATTGGGGAGGGGGGATATGGGGGAGGGGGGATATGGGGGAGGGGGGATATGGGGGAGGGGGGGATATGGGGGAGGGGGGATATGGGGGATATGGGGGAGGGGGATATGGGGGAGGGGGGATATGGGGGAGGGGGGATATGGGGGAGGGGGGATATGGGGGATATGGGGGAGGGGGGATATGGGGGAGGGGGGATATGGGGGAGGGGGGATATGGGGGAGGGGGGGATATGGGGGAGGGCGGTATGGGGGAGGGGGGATATGGGGGAGGGGGGATATGGGGAGGGGGGATATGGGGGATATGGGGGAGGGGGGTATGGGGGAGGGGGGATATGGGGGAGGGGGGATATGGGGGATATGGGGGAGGGGGATATGGGGGAGGGGGGATATGGGGGATATGGGGGAGGGGGGATATGGGGGAGGCGGAGATATGGGGGATATGGGGGAGGGGGGATATGGGGGAGGGGGGATTTGGGGGATATGGGGGAGGGGGGATATGGGGAGGGGGGGATATGGGGGATATGGGGAGGCTCACCCTGCCTGCTCTGATGAGGTCGTTCACCTTCTTGTGGCACTGGGTGCCTGTCCGTGGTGTTAGGGCCACAGCGGTGACGGCCTCTGCCACTTCCCTCCACAGACGCCGGCTGTGGCGTGGGGCAACTCTGCGGCCGTGCCCGGGATACAGGGCGTCCCTCCTCTGCTCCGCCGCGTCCAGGAGCGCCTCCACATCGCGTGACTCGAACCTCGGGGCTGAGCGACGGCTAGCCATCCAGTCGGGTGTTGCGGTCGGGTGTTCCGGTCGGGTGGGGGGGAGCTGCGCGGCCTTATGAGCCGTCACGCCGTGCAGCGCGTATGACGCTGCACGGCGTGAACCATTGCGCAAGCGCGGATCCCGTCACGTCGCTGCTAGCCCATTTCGGGCCGGAGACTATCGGCCCATTTTTATGACGTGACGCAAGTGGGATTTGCGCCGTTTTTTGCGCCGATCGGCGGACTTTCCGCCGATAACGGAGAATTTCGCCCTATTCTTGGATACCTGTTTACATTCTAAGTTGATCAATCTACTTTTATCCACATTATTCATACCATAATTAAGTTTGAAGAGCCACAGTGGCAGCAGCGGGAGTGTTCCAGTGGCAGAAAGAGATGGATGACTGGCCACACACAAATCTTGCAGCAGCCAGCCAATTAGCTATGCACAGCCAATTGTGCGTGGGACAGGGAATAAGTTGCCAAGCCCATTGTCACAAAATAGTGGTCAAACGTCTGGCCGCCACATCATCGTGCCTGTCTGAGAGGGGGATTTTGAACATGACCTGATCCCAGCCCCTCCCCACCTTTCACATTTGGATCTCTGCAACTGCAAGCCATCACTCTGCACCTTCCCTCAGGCACCATTAACCTCCCCTCCATCACCTTTGACTCTCCTTATCCATAAAAAAAGCATATCAGCTATGATTGAATGGCACAGCAGACTCGATGGTCCGAATGGCCTACGCTGAGGTCAGAGGTGCAGCGGGTAGCAGTTTTCAGTGATGACCTCCTTATTGAAGATCTTTTATATACCGGAGGGAATATTTGTGCACCCCATGCTGCTTTGAGACTTTTGTGCTGTGGATACTTACATTGGTTCCCAGGGAACAGACCTGTGGACCACTACATGTGCAACGTTCTTCGAATAGAACTCTAGAGTTTTACAGCACATAAGGAGGGCATTTGGCCCATCGTGTCTGCACCGGCTCTCATTGTTGTCTATGCTCTCAGAATTGGCATAGCACCACGAGGTGAATAAATTTCACCTCCGTATTCTTAGCTGAGGTTTAGGTAAGAGAATTGTTCCCTGAACAACATGACATCCAATCAACGTTGCACACTGAGATGACTTCCGGTGACATCATGTAAGAGCAAAACGAACGAAAGGTGGCTTCCAGCAGGGTCTTTGTTTTGATCCATTTTACATAAATAGAAAGAAAATGAGATAAAGTTTAAAAACAGACTTCCAATTCACTCCAATCCATTTAGGAGTGATGGCTGAAGACCACTTTCACTCTCAGTGAATTTTTGAAACCATGGGCAGGATTTGGGACTTTAGGTCAAGGTCAAATGGGGTCATAACCCTGCACAGTGTGGGAAGCAATCACCCATTAGTGATTTTACCCCAAATGGCCAATTAGCGAACAGAGGGCGGGCTCACTCTCCATTTTGAGACACCCTGACCACAATTTCTACATGTGGGCCTACGTAGGGTGTGTTTCCAGAGGGTCAGTGCAGACGCAATGGGCCAAATGGCTTCCGTCTGTACAGTAGGGATTCTATGGAAAGGTCACTGAACTGAAATGCTAACTCTTTCTTTCTCCACCGATGTTGCCTGGCCTGCTGAGTATTCTCAGTATTTCTTTTATTTTTATTTCAGCTTTCCAGCACAAAAGTATTTTGCTTTCATATAAGACCATGAGACATAGGAGCGGAAGTAAGGCCATTCGTCCCATCGAGTCCACTCCACCATTCGATCATGGCTGATTTCAACTCCATTTACCCGCTCTCTCTCCATAGCCTTTAATTCCTCGAGAAATCAAGAATTTATCAACTTCTGTCTTAAAGACACTCAACGTCCCGGCCTCCACCACCCTCTGTGGCAATGAATTCCACAGACCCACCACTCTCTGGCTGAAGAAATTTCTCTTCATCTCTGTTCTAAATTGACTCCCTTTTATTCTAAGGCTGTGCCCCCGGGTCCTAGTCTCCCCTGCTAATGGAAACAACTTCCCTACATCCACCCTATCTAAGCCATTCATTATCTTGTAAGTTTCTATTAGATCTCCCCTCAACCTCCTAAACTCCAATGAATATAATCCCAGGATCCTCAGACGTTCATCGTATGTTAGGCCTACCATTCCTGGGATCATCCGTGTGAATCTCCGCTGGACCCGCTCCAGTGCCAGTATGTCCTTCCTGAGGTGTGGGGCCCAAAATTGCTCACAGTATTCTAAATGGGGCCTACCTAATGCTTTATAAAGCTTCAGAAGTACATCCCTGCTTTTATATTCGAAGTCTCTTGAGATGAATGACAACATTGCATTTGCTTTCTTAATTACGGACTCAACCTGCAAGTTTACCTTTAGAGAATCCTGGACTAGGACTCCCAAGTCCCTTTGCACTTCAGCATTATGAATTTTGTCACCATTTAGAAAATAGTCCATGCCTCTATTCTTTTTTCCAAAGTGCAAGACCTCGCACTTGCCCACGTTGAATTTCATCAGCCATTTCTTGGACCACTCTCCTAAACTGTCTAAATCTTTCTGCAGCCTCCCCACCTCCTCCATACTACCTGCCCCTCCACCTATCTTTGTATCATCGGCAAACTTAGCCAGAATGCCCCCAGTCCCGTCATCTAGATCGTTAATATATAAAGAGAACAGCTGTGGCCCCAACACTGAACCCTGCGGGACACCACTCGTCACCGGTTGCCATTCCAAAAAAGAACCTTTTATCCCAACGCTCTGCCTTCTGCCTGACAGCCAATCGTCAATCCATGTTAGTGCCTTGCCTCGAATACCATGGGCCCATATTTTACTCAGCAGTCTCCTGTGAGGCACCTTATCAAAGGCCTTTTGGAAGTCAAGATAGATAACATCCATTGGCTCTCCTTGGTCTAACCTATTTGTTATCTCTTCAAAGAACTCTAACAGGTTTGTCAGGCACGACCTCCCCTTACTAAATCCATGCTGACTTGTCCTAATCCGACCCTGCACTTCCAAGAATTTAGAAATCTCATCCTTACCAATGGATTCTAGAACCTTGCCAACAACCGAGGTTAGGCTAATTGGCCTATAATTTTCCATCTTTTTCCTTGTTCCCGCCCCCGCTGGCTGCCGAATTCTCCGGCGCCAGAGATTTGGAGGGGGCGGGAATCACGCCACGCCGGTCGGCGGCCTCCCCCCGGCGATTCTCCGGCCCGCGATGGACCGAGTTCCCGCCTGTTTTTGCCGGTTCCCGCCGGCGTAAATCAAGGTAGGTCCCTACCGGTGGGATCCAGCTCCGTGAGTGGCCTCCGGGGTCCTCAGGGGGGCGCGGGGCGATCTGGCCCCAGGGGATGCCCCACGGTGGCCTGGCCCGCGGTGAGGGCCCACCGATGCGCGGGCGGGCCTGTGCCGTGGGGGCACTCTATTCCTACGCGCCGGCAGTGTAGGCCTCCGCAATGAAGCTGACGCTCCCGAGTATGCACGGATCCGCGCCGGCCGGCGGAGTCCCTTCGGCCCTGGCTGGCGCGGCGCCAAAGGCCTTCCACGCCGGCCGGCGGGGCGCAAACCACTCCAGCGCCGTCCTAGCCCCTGAAGATGCGGAGGATTCCGCACCTTTGGGGCTGCCCGACGCTGGAGTGGTTCCCGCCACTCCACCGCGCCGTTTCTGCCCACCCCGCCGATTCCCAGAGAATCCCGCCCATAATCTACAAGAACAAGATAAAAGAAAACTCAGTTCAGCAGTAGGTTTATTAAAACCAAGACCAGATGAAACAAAAAAGATCAAAGTGACCATATCAAAAGAGTTTTACTTTCAAAAGCATTAAAGGACAACTGTTCACTCATCCTGATAGCAAAGCAGGATATGAGGACATGGCATCATTAGGAACGCTATAAATATTGCCTGGTACATTACTGAATCATGTCCCCAACAAATGAAAGAGTACATTGTGTTTTGAGGGACACCCACATTTCCAATCATTTTGCCCACCTTTCCACCAATCCCCCACTCCCTTTCCAGGCCACATCATTATTTTTCTTTATTCATTCATGGGATGTGAGCATTGCTGGCAAGGCCATAATTTATTTCCTGTCCCTAATTGCCAATGAAAAGGCAGTGGTGAGCTGCCTTCTTGAACCATTGTAATCCGTGTGATAATGCTGTTAGAGTGGGAGTTCCAAGATTTTGATCCAGTGACATTGAAGGAACGGTGATATATTTCCAAGTAAGGATGATGCATGGTTTGGAGGAAAGCTCCCAGGTGTTGGTGTTCAAATACATCTGTTTCCCTTGTCCTTCTAGATGGCAGCGGTTGTTGGACAGAATTAAGTGCTTTCCAATCATCCCCCTCCATGGTTGAGTGACTTTTAAGAGGGCACCTAGAAATTGACAGCACTTAACTCTGTTTAAAGTGGTCCAGGAACTGTCAATCAAAGCTTGATGTTCAGAAACATTGTGGTTAGTTTCTCAGCTGACCACTTCAAAGTTACTCAAACGTGAAGGGACATGAATGGAACAATGCTGACAGCTGGGGTTGTGTGGAAGCTGTCAATCACAGCCCAGTAAAATCAATATCAAAATAAATGAATGGCTTGCAGTTCAAAAATCTGAGGAGTCTAAACCCAGACTGGTTTTCTCTTTCCAGGAATTGACAGGTGGTGCTCCCTGTGCCTGGGCCAGCAGGTGTATTGTCCAGGTGAGTGTTCAAGCATTGATTTTTTTTGCAGGATTTTCTTGCACTACCTATGTCTGGGCTGCTCTCCAACTTCCTGACAGGTGTCTCTCCTCTTGGGTAGGGGGGGCTTCCTGACAAGGTTTTCTCTTCTGGGGAGCCACCTGAGAAGGGGCCCTCTTCTGGGGGGGGTTATCTGACGGGTTTCTCTTCTGGGAAGCCTCCTGAGAGGGGTCCCTCTTCTGGGGGGCTTTCTAACAGGAGTTTCTCTTATGGAGAGCCTCCTGAGATGGGTCTCTCTTCTGGAGGTCTTTCTGACAGGGACGTATCTTCTGGGGAGGGGTGTGCTTACTGATAGGGGTCTCTCTTCATGGGGGAGGGAGGGAACATCCTGACAGTGTCTCTCTTCTGGGGTATCTGTGCAGAGGTCCCCTTATTTAAGAGGTGTCTGTGGGGTCTCCGTATTTAGGGCGTCTCAGTGGAGTCTCCGGATTTAGGGGGTCTCTGTGGGGGGGGAGGGGCGCAGGTCGGGCCACCACTGTACCCCGCTCAAATGGTGGCCCGATTGTGGGATTCCCTTGGGAATCCCTCACAATCTTCGCCATACAAAAATTTGCATAGCCAAGGTTTGGGAGTCACTTCCTGATTTGCACTCCCAGAGGGAGCTCAAATCAGGTGTAATTCAGCTCTGGCAGGAGAACATAACATAAGAACATAAGAACTAGGAGCAGGAGTAGGCCATCTGGCCCCTCGATCCTGCTCCACCATTCAATGAGATCATGGCTGATCTTTTGTGGACTCAGCTCCACTTTCCGGCCCGAACACCATAACCCTTAATCCCTTTATTCTTCAAAAAACTATCTATATTTATCTTAAAAACATTTAATGAAGGAGCCTCTACTGCTTCACCGGGCAAGGAATTCCATAGATTCACAACCCTTTGGGTGAAGGAGTTCCTCCTAAACTCAGTCCTAAATCTATTTCCCCTTATTTTGAGGCTATGCCCCCTAGTTCTGCTTTCACCCGCCAGTGGAAACAACCTGCCCGCATCTATCCTATCTATTCCCTTCATAATTTTATATGTTTCTATAAGATACCCCCTCATCCTTCTAAATTCCAAAGAGTACAGCCCCAGTCTACTCAACCTTTCCTCGTAATCCAACCCCTTCAGCTCTGGGATTAACCTAGTGAATCTCCTCTGCACACCCTCCAGTGCCAGTGCGTCCTTTCTCAAGTAAGGAGACCAAAACTGAACACAATACTCCAGGTGTGGCCTCACTAATACCTTATACAATTGCAGCATAACCTCCCTCGTCTTAAACTCCATCCCTCTAGCAATGAAGGACAAAATTCCATTTGCCTTCTTAATCACCTTTTGCACCTGTAAACCAACGTTTTGCACTCTAGCACACCCAGGTCTCTGCACAGCAGCATGTTTTAATATTTTATCATCTAAATAATAATCCCTTTTGCTGTTATTCCTACCAAAATGGATAACCTCACATTTGTCAACATTGTATTCCATCTGCCAGACCCTAGCCCATTCACTTAGCCTATCCAAATCCCTCTGCAGACTTCCAGTATCCTCTGCACTTTTTGCTTCACCACTTATCTTAGTGTCGTCTGCAAACCTGGACACATTGCCCTTGGTCCCCAACTCCAAATCATCTATGTAAATTGTGAACAGTACCCTGAGGGACACCACTAGCTACTGATTGCCAACCAGAGAAACACCCATTAATCCTCACTCTTTGCTTTCTATTAATTAACCAATCCTCTATCCATGCTACTACTTTCCCCTTAATGCCATGCATCTTTATCTTAAGCAGCAACCTTTTATGTGGGCGCGATTGACAGAATGCCATGCTCCTGTATAGCAGAGTGAATGCATTCTATGGCGAATATACAGTAAACAATGTTGGCATATCATTATTGAGCCCATCTCACTATTTTCCAGGGCTCCTGCGATGCTCTGCCTCTGCCAGGAGGAATTACCGATGGCAAGATTCACTTGTAGTTTTAAAAATTGGGAAACAGGCACAGTGGTTGCTGAGGGGCAGGGGCTGCAGTGCAGGCCGGGGACACCGTATAGCCCATTGGACCTGGTTGGGCATGGGGGTACGCAACATGCTAACATGTTTGCCCTTCATCCTCTGAAGACAATTGATTTCAGAATCCAAACAGGAATGGTTGCCATCATTCTGTACTGTGTGAGCAGGAGCTACTTGGGGAGGACCCTGCAGAAGCGGAGTCTGACCCAGAGGAACAGGAGCCAGCCGGTGAAGATAGAGAGCCGGCCGCCCGGAGGCCGAGGAGGAGGTGGGAAGAAGGTGCCACATCAGGCTTCAAGTGTACCAACAACGCCTGTCATTCGAGGACCTGCCAGACCGGGCATGTCATCAAAGACGCTGGCTGAGCAGGGAGATGGTGCGGCATATCTGCTGGATCATGGTGTACCTGGAACCGTGGGAGTATGGGGGAGGACACCTGCTCACGGTTGCCGTCACAGAGACCCAGAATGCCCACTCGGCACAGTATATCAGGTTCAATGTAGACTGAACCCCTGCCAGGATGCCCAAGCTGCAGGGTTCGCTACTATCACTGGGATGTCCAGGTTCAGGGAGTGATTGACGGGCACATGTCCCCCTACGAGAACCGACGCATGAGGGGGCTGTTTTCACAAACCAAAAGGGGTCCCAATCCATGACCGTGCAGCTGGTGTGCAGCCACGGGATGCACATCATGCACGTCTGCGCCCGATACCCAGACAGCTTGCATGAAGCCTTCATCCTGGCACACTCAACAGTCCTGACACTTTCAAGGTGCTCCGCTGGGTGAGGGGTTGACTCCTGGGCGACAGGGTTTATCTTCTGTGGTCGTAGCTGATGATGCCTAATTGGAGGCCACAAACCAACGTGGCAACCCGATACAATGGCGCCCAATTCACAACGAGGGCTGGAATCGAGCGATACATTGGCGTCCTGAAAATGCGGTTCAGGTGCCTGGACTGTTCTGGAGGGACTCTCCAGTACAGTGCTAGGAGGGTCTCTCACATTGTGATGGCCTGCTGTGTCCTCCACAACATTGCGCAGCAAGGGGGGCGACATGCTGGGGATTGGGGATGAAGGCCAGGCCTCGTCTGATGAGGAGGATGCGGGGAAGGGCCATGATGTGCAGGGCATGGGGCCCAGGCAGGCACAAGAGGCCACACAATGTGTGTGCCTACAGTCTAATAACCTCCAGGTTCGCTGGTTAGGGGGCCTGGCCGATGGCAGCACGAATATTCCATCCCACCACCACAACCCCCCCTACCCCTGCCAATCACACCTTCCCATGACCACCCTCCCTGCACCAACCTTCCCCTCCCACATTTGCAAGCCCTCCATGATTCTTACCTGCCTCACTACAAGGTGGTGACCCTGGGTTTTCAGTAACAGCAGGTCTGGTCAATTGGATGGTGAATGATGATGACCCACGATGCGATGAGCTCTGGCGCTCCACATCATTTGACAACGTTGGACTCCTGCCCATGGTCGCACTTTCCATCATCCACTTGGGTGACCCCTGCATGCGAGCTGGCCATTCCATCACACGATCCCACCGAACTCTTGGGGTGGTAGAAGGGGGGATATTTTGCGGGAGGGAGGGGTGGAGGGGGGTGGGGCTGGGGCCAGGTACCGGGTCAGTGCATGGCTCACCTGTGGAGCCCTGGCCCATGGCCACTTCCAACGGCCAACCATCCTCCCTCCCCTCACAGCCCCTGCTGCAGCCAGCACAGCCCTTCCATCACCCCCCTCTGACAGAGCACGTTTGTGAACAGGTATTAATTGTGAACAGGTGAACATGTATCTACAGGTTTGTGTCCTAGCCCTTGATGCTATCCTGTGTGCTGCACCTGTGCCAACTTAACTGGTGTCTCATTTTCTGGCCTTACAGACCCTAACTCTCTGTCTAAGTGGATGCCCAGGTGGTACATCAAGGGTGGAGGCCGTCTGCTGCGATTCTTACCCTGTGACCTGGGCCCCAGTGGTGGCTGTCATCTGAAGCGACCAGGCCTGGATGGACTTGGCAGTCTTTTCAGTGTCCCAGGTAGTGTGCTGCCACCTTGTTCTGCCTGCTGCCCATTGATGCGCCAGGGATAGGGGGCGGGATTCTCCAATAATGGTGCTATGTCCTCACTCCAATGTGAAAACGCGGACGAATCACTCTGGACTTTCCTGAAGAAAGTCCAGAGTGATTCTCCTACCTGGAGGGGGCTAGCATGGCCCCAGAGTAGTCCCCACAGCTCCGGGCCCTGCAGTCCGGTCGGGGGTCCACGCATGCGTATGGCAGCGGCCTGCGTCGGCCGCCCTGCGTGACATGGCGGACCCACACTGCGGAGCGGCACCAAAAAGATAGCCCCCCCCCCCCCCCGTGGATCGGTGGCCCCCGATCGATAGCCTGGCCGTCTGTGAGGCACCCCCCAGTGAAAGATCCCCCGGCCCCCACCAGGGTGGCCGCAAACTGAGTCCGCAGCCGACAAGCTGAGTTCCCGATGGGTGGGACCATGAGAGACCGACGCCATCGGGAACTTGGCCAGTTACACAGGGAGAATCACCGCAGGCTCCCTACCTGCGCCGGGTAAACCGCATGCGCGCGATTCACGGCGATTCGCTGGAAATTGGAGAATCCCAGGAGCAGCGTCGTGCCAGATTTTGGCCTCGACGCCCATTCTCCGCCCCCGCGCCGATCACGATTTCGCCACGGAGGCGATTCCGGCTTTTGGGGGAGGGGGGGAAATGCACAGTGTTAGGCAGCAGTTGGATGGGGCAGGACAGGGGTGGGCAATTTGAACAGGGCACCTGGCCATGGCGGATGTTATGGGTGCTGGCTTTTGCTGCAGGGTGGGGTGCAAGCAAAATGCCGGTGGGTGGAGTTTGGTCACCCTCGGGAGGGAGGGGTTACGGCTTATGCTATGGAATGGGGTTTGGCGTCAGGGGTCTGGTGCTGGCGATTCACTTGGGTGCCCTGAGGAGGCCATGCATCTTTTCCCGGGACTACTGGTCGGTCCTGGCGGTGGGGCCCAAGGCACTCACCGCCTCTGTCACCTCCGCCCAGGCCCGGTGTACGGGATGGATAGCAGCCTCCTTCCCATCCCGGGAAACAGATTGCTCCTCCTATCATCCACGGCCTCCGGCAGGGTCTCAAACTCCGCTTCTGCAAACTGGGTTGCCACTCTTCGGGCTGCCACCTTGTTGGCTGGAATGAGTGTGTGTGGGGAGTGGAGGGTTTATATGCGGCAGCAGCTTGTCAGCCTCCCAAGTGCCAATCCCAACCCCGGGCGAATCGGACACAGTTTTTCATTGGAATTGCCTTAGTTCTACGTGAAGCCTGTGCTAGCCCAATAACGGATACTGTATTGCTCTGAGATTGGCGCTGCTTCAGTGGTCGTACAACAGCACCGATTCAGCCCCGGCATCAGCACAAAGGGCATGATCCAATGGCCACGCTGCACCTGAGAAGAAGCTCGCCGTTCTCGGGATAAATCCGGCTTGCTACGCCTCGCGAGATCCAACATGATCTTGCGAGACGTTGCAATGTAAATCCCACCCACAATGGGAGTTAGCCACGCTCTAATGTGCAGATTCCCAAGGTACCTAAGGTTTTGGGATTCACCCTCTTTGCCTCAGGGACCTCAGATGAGCGCCTTTCAGCACTAGTCCCCACAAACGTGGACCAGATGGAACAGTGCCCATGGAGGTCTCCCAGGGTAGACTCCCAGCTGAATGACCTATGGGCAGGGTGGTGCCCTGGCACTGCTGGTGCCACCCAGGCATCCTGGCAGAAATGGCATCCCGATCTCTCGCTACAATGAGGAGTTCCGGCAAACGGAGCTCCCCACTGTACAAAGCAGAGCGACGTGCGGCCTCAAAGAACAAAGAACAATACAGCACAGGAACAGGCCCTTATGCCCTCCAAGCCTGTACCGGTCATGATACCACCCTTAGCCAAAACCCTTGGCCGCGGGTTCCTCATTCAGGCCCCTTATTCAACATGAATCGTGTTGAAGCCCCGTGTTTCATGGCACTGCGAGCACTGGGAAACGCGTGGCTAGACGCACTCCCTCGGGGACTATGTTCCCTTTTGGGAGAATCGTGCCCTTGGTCTGTGAAATGGTGAATCCAGCCCATAGTCTCCCAAACAGAGAAGCCCAGTCAGTATTAATCTTTGCTATGGAACCTTTCAAATGTATACATAAGGAATGACAATTCAGCTGGGTACCAGGGGGTCACTATCACTGTAGAACCATGACCCGATTTGAAACGATTGTCTCAGGAGAGAATAAAAGAATGATGGCGAGAAAATATACATTTGTTTCGGCCTTAACAGCTGGAAAATTCAGATTCTTCCAATCAGTGGATTTCTTACATGTCTTTAACATAAAAATTAAATCTGGCCCTCCACCTGTTAGACCTGCAATGCTTTGGCTGTCAAAGTATGGGTGAATGTTCGATAATAAAACTTCAGAGTCAAAATGGTGGAGGAGTCTTTAACTAATTCATGATCCTGGTCTATTTGGGCATGATATATGCAGTATTAGTGCATGTTTATGTTATTTTGTTGTCATCACTTATGTGTGCCTTGATTTTATTTCCCCAGTCTAAGAGTATGGCAATTGGCTTTTCATTTTTAAAAGGTACAATTTTATTAAATAGGGAGCTGTCACCAAACGTGCACTGAAATGAAAAAGATGAGCCAAACAAATCTCAACCAATGCATCCTTTCAGTAGGAAAACACATCTTCCTATGCACAATGCCAGTCTTACTTTCATCATTACATAACAAGGACGATAATAGGTAAAGTAGCATAATTGTTATGTAACTGGACTAGTAACCAAGGCAACGTAAATTCAAACCTCACCACAGAGTTAACAACATAAATGGTGCCACAGTCGTTAGCACTGTTGCTTCACTGCGCCAGGTTCCTAGGTTCGATTCCCGGCTTGGGTCACTGTCTATGCGGAGTCTGCACGTTCTCCCCTATCTGCGTGGGTTTCCTCCGGGTGCTCCGCTTTCCTCCCACAAGTCCCGAATGACGTGCTTGTTAGGTGAAATTCTGAATTCTCCTTCAGAGTACCCGAACAGCCGCCGTAGTGTGGCTACTCGGGGATTTTCACAGTAACTTAATTGCAGTGTTAATGTAAGCCTACTTGAGACACTAATACAGAATATTCTATTGTTATTATTATTCCGTCATCTAGAAATAAAAATCAGCCATCAGTAATGACCACAAAGCTAACAGATGGTCTTGAACGATTACTGAAGGGGAGGAAACATGTTCCTGTGCCTCCAGCCTCACATCAATGTGGTTGACTCTTAACTGACACCTGACGTAATCTAGCAACACACAGCTGTATTAAACCACTGCTGAAATTCATGCAAAAGATCTGTCATTATTTTCTCAGGATCACTAGGAATGAGTCATAAATGTTAGCCTTGCCAGCAACTGGGCAGCACAGTGGCGCAGTGATAGCACTGCTGCCTCACGGCACTGAGGTCCCAGGTTCGATCCCGGCTCTGGGTCACTGTCCATGTGGAGTTTGCACATTCTCCCCGTGTATGCATGTGTCTCACCCCCACAACCCAAAGATGTGCAGGGTAGGTGGATTGGTCAAGCTAAATTGCTCCTTAATTGGAAAAAATGAATTGGGTACTCTAAATTTATAAAGAAAAACGCCTTGCCAGCAACAGCCATATCCTGAGGAAGAATTAAGTTTAACTTCTTTCACACTTTTATACAGATGTTAGTAATATCAAATATTAATCTGTAATTTGTGATCAAATATTTAGGCAATTGTACATTTCTAATCCCAAGATAGAAAAGAAACTAGAAAATAGGAGCAGCAGGAGCCCATTCAACCCTCTGAGCCTGCTCCACCATTCATTGTGATCATCTTATATTTTGGGAAAAGTGATGGTGTAGTGGTATTTTGACCGGATTAGTAATCCAGAGACCTCGGGTCATGCTTTGGGAACCCAGATATGAATCCCACCATGGCAGGTGATCAAATTTGAAATCAGTAAAATCTTTAGAATTAAAAGTCTAATGATGACCATATCGATTGCTGCAAAAACCCAACTGGTTCATGAATGTACTTTAGGGAAGGAAATCTGCCATCCTTACCTAGTCTGGCCCACGTGTGACTCCAGACCCACAGCAATGTGGTTGACTGTTAAATGCTCTCTGAAATGGTCTATAAGTCTAAAAGGAATGAAATCAGACAGATCACCCGTCATTGATCGAGGTACTAGAAACAACAATGGCAAACCCTGAAAAGTCCTCCTTATTAATGTCTGGAGCCTTGTGCCAAAGTTAGGAGAGCTGTCTCAAAAAACAGTCAAGCAACAGCCTGACATAGCCATACTCATGGAGTCATATCTCATAGTTAATGTCCCAGATACCACCATCATTATCCCATTGGCAGGACAGACCCAGCAGAGGACATGGCACAATGGTATACAGTCAGGAGGGGGTTGCCTTGGGAGTCATCAACATCGACTCCTGACCCCATGAAGTCTCATGGCATTAGGTCAAACATGGGCAAGGAAACAGTTTCCCGATGATCGGTATTACACCCCCACCATCCCCCTCCCCCTTAGCCGTTAGCTACTAAGCAGTACTCCTCCATGTTAAACACCAATTGGGGGAGCACTGAGGATAGAAAGGGCACAGAATGTAATCTGGATGGGGGCCTTCAATGTCCATCACCAAGAGTAGCTTGGTAGCACAAGGACAGATTGAACTGGCTGAGTCCTAAAGGCCATAGCTGCTGTACTGGGTCTAAGGCAGGTGGTGAGGGAACCAGCAAAAGGGGAAAACATACTTGACCTCATCCTCACCAACTTGCCTGCCGCTGATGCATGACAGTATCAGTAGGAGTGACCATCGTACAGTCTATGTGGAGACCAAGTCCCCGCTTCATATTGAGGGTATCCTCCATGGTGTTTTGTGGCACTACCACTGTGCCAATGACCCAGACTTCAGACAGATCTAGGAACTCAAGACTGGGCATCCATGAGGTGCTGTGGGCCATCAGCAGCAGCAACAAAATTGTACTCAACCACAATCTGCAACCTCATGGCCGAGCATATCCCCCACTCTACCATTACCACCATGCCAGGGGATCAACCCTGGTTCAAAGATGAGTGCAGGAGGGCATGCCAGGAATATCACCAGGCATATCTTAAAAAGAATGAGGTGTCAACCTAGTGAAGCTACAGCACATTTCTACTTGCATGCCCAACAGCATTAGCAGCAGGAAGACAGGCAGCCTTGTCAGAGACCCCTCCCACCCAGGTTTGCCCTCTTCCAGGCCCTTCCATCAGGCAGAAGATACAGAAGTCTGAAGACCCGCACATCCAGACATAGGAACAGCTTCTTCCCCACAGCTACTAAACTCCTCAACGACTCTCCCTCGGACTGATCTGTTCCCTGTACGAACATTATTCAAAATGCCCTATGCTGTTCTTGCTCATGTATTTTCTTTGTTTGGCCCTTGTTCCGCACTGTAACCAATCACTATTTACCAATGTACTATCTGTCAATGTACTCTGTCGATTATTCTTTTTGTCTACTATGTACATAATGTTTCCTGTTCCCTTGGTTGCAGAAAAATACTTTTCACTGTACTTCGGTACATGTGTCAATAAATCAATCCATCAATGAATCAATCCAAGCAATCGAACAACCAACGGATCAGATCTAAACTCTGCAGTCCTGGCAGATCCAGCCCTGAATGGTGGTGGACAATTAAACAACTCACTGGAGGAGTAGGCTCCACGAATACCCCCATCCTCAATGATGAGGGAGCATAGCACCAGTGCAAAGGTTAAGACTGAAGGATTTGAAACAATCTTCAGTCAGAAGTGCCGAGTGAATGACCTATCTCAGCCTCCTCCAAATGTCTCCAGCACGGCAGATGTCAGTCAGCCAATTTGATTCACTCCACATGATATCAAGAAATGGCTGAAGGTACTGAATACTGAAAGGCTATGGGGCTGACAACATTCCAGGAATAGCACTGAAGACTTGTGCAAAGAACTAACAATGACTCTAGCCAAACTGTTCCAGCACAGCTACAACACTGGCATCTAGCCAGAAAAGTGGAAGTTTGCCTAGGTATGTCTCGTACACAAATGCAGGTGAAATTCAACCCAGCCAGATACCACCCCATCAGTCTACACTCGATTATCAATGGTGATGGAAGGGGTGATCAGCAGTGCTATTAAGAATCACTTGCTTTGAAATGAATGATTCATTGATGCTCAGCTTGGGTTCCGCCAAGTTCACTCAGCTCCTGATCACATTTGGTTCATACATGTGTTGCTCTTTTTAGCCTTAGTCTATTTGCTCTGATTACGTCACCTTTGCTCACGAGTCGCCAGGTATCTTTATGATACCGCCACGTGGTTCAAATTCAAGTTATGACTAATAATACAGCACACCGCTTAGTAAGGATTAAAACAACGGTCATTTATTATATACAACAAGCAATATTAATACACTAATACTACTATCTATATAATAAACCTATCACGACTGGCCAATACGTAACTTAGGAAGAGCCCACCAGGTCAGGGAAACAAATGGCTTGTCCAATCAGATCTGGCCCGCGGGATTCAAAAGGCTGCTACAGGTCGGTGGCTAGGTGTCTCTACCGGATAGCGATCGCTGGATTCAAACTTACTGTTGCCGGTTGCTGTTCTTGCGAAGGTCTCGAGCAGGCGAAGAGGAGAGAGAGAGAGATCTGAACTTGGCCCCTCACTTTTATAGGGCCCAGGGGCTTCCCGCCTCCCGGGGCGGCCCTTGACCCTGAGTCCCAAGTGATTGGATTTGTCCCCAATCCCTGGGGTCGATGTGTCCAATGGTGAGGCGATTCCTCGATCGGGGGGTGGTCGTTCACCTGTCTTTGTTTCGGCCACTGCAGGCGCCCACAGGTCTGGCCCGGTATTCAATTGCTAATGTGTGGCAATTGTTCCCGGAGATAGCCGATTTAACTGCAGCTGTCTGGATAGATGGGCTGCTAACAGTCCTGAATGTAATAACTGCAAATATCTGGGCTGATGGGCTGTTGATAGCCCTGAGTATCGATCTGGGCCAACTTCCCTAGAGCCGAATATGCAATACTGTCTGCAGCTGCCTGCTTGTGTCTTGTTAGCTGTTTTACCCAGCAGCCTTTCGGGTTAGCCATTTCAAACTGGGTTTTGGCCAGCTTAATCGTGAAGCAGCCATTTTACGTGGCTACACATGGATAAAAGAGATAACTCCAGAAATCAGATAGAGTGACTGACCTTGACATCAGGCAGCATTTGACAAAGTGGCATCAGGTAAAACTGAAATCAATGGAAATCAAGAGGGAAACTCTCTGCTGTTTGGAGTCATACCTGACATAAAAGACGGTTCTGGTTGTTGTAGGTCAGTTATCTCAGTTCCAGGACATGACTGCAGGAGTTCCTCAGGGTAGTGTCGTCGGCACAACTATCAGCCTCTTCATCAGTAACTTTCCTTCCATCATAAGGTCAGAAGTGGGGATGTTAGCTGATGATTGCACAATGTTCAGCACCCCTCAGATACTGAAGCAGTTCATGTCGAAATGCAGCAAGACCTGGACAATATCCAAGCTTGGCTGACAAGTAACATTTGCACCACACAAGTTCCAGGCAATAACCATCTACAACAAGAGAGAATCTAACCATCATCCCTTGACAGTCAATGGCATTTCCATCACTGAAAGCCCCACTATCAATATCCTCGGTGTCACCATTGACTAGATACTGAACTGGACTAACCATATAATACTGTGGCTACAAGAGCAGGTCAGAGGCTAGGAATCCTGCGGTGAGTAACTCACCTCCTGACTCCCCAAAGTCTGTCCATCAACCACAAGGCACAAGTCAGTAATGTGATGGAATATTCTCCTCTTGCCTGGATGAATGCAGCTCCAACAATACTGAAGAAACTTGACACCATCCAGGACAAAGCAGACTGCTTGATTGACACCCATCCACAAACATTCACTCCCTCTACTGCCAACGCACAGTGGCAGCAGTGTGTACCAACTACAAGGTACATTACAGAAACTCACCATAAAAAGAACCTTCCAAACCCTCAGTCACTACCATCTAGAAAGACAAGGGCAGTAGGTTCCCCTCCCGGTCATTCACCATCCTGACTTGGAAATATATCGCTGCTCCTTCACTGTCGCTGGGTCGAAATCCTGGAACTCTCTCCCTAACAGCACAGTAGGTGTACCTACATGACATGGACTGCAGTGTTCAAGAAGGCAGCTCACCTCTGCCTTCTCAAGGGCAATTAGGGATGGGCAATAAAAGTTGGCCTAACCAGAAATGCCTAGATCCCATGAATGTATTTAAAAAAATTAAATCAACACCACTATAAAGTTTGTAAATAATCATTAATCTCATTAAAGTAGCGATTCTCTTGGAGGGACCGCGATTTTTCCACTTCAATCCCGATATAATTTGAATGCTACATTTTCTTTGGTGCCCGGAGAGATTTCAAAGTCTCGCCGGGGGATGAGTGAGACCTGCCGAGCTTGGCTTAGTTATACTAATCACACACTATGGAGCTGCTCTGATCATGCCTAATTGTGTGACAGTGGACAGATAGCAGTGGGGTGATGTTAGGCACAGCTGATATTAACTTAATGGCATCTGTATTGACAGGTAAAAATCATGTTTGTTAGAAGAATTACTTTGAGGAGGAGACCTGGAGATTCTTTATTCTGGAGTCATGCCAGCACTGAGATTTGAAGACTTATTTTGCTCCAGAGTTTCATTTGCAGCAGATTTGCTCTGAAAAATAGTTAGCAAGATTAAGCATATTTCTTTGATTATACCTTCCCACTGTTACCACTCATAGGCTGTCTATCGAGTTTAGCTTTAGGATCATCCACTGATCTTCCATTAATATTACATATTGGGACAGCCTAGATTTGAATCTTTCTTCTATAAGAATTCAAAGTCAAAACGATTCTATGTTTTACCTTGCTTTCCTGAAGCTGCTAATTGATGCCGATCACTTTCTGCATTTCTTTCCAACATTCATATGTTTTGCAGATTAGTGATTGCAAATTGAAAATCCAGCCTAGCCAATTAATATTCAAGCTATTCAGAATCTTGTAAGTAATCTATTTTTTGAGATTATTTTTCTTCATTGCTGTTGTGGCTCATTTACTTGTGTTATCCTTTTCAAATATGCCAGAGAATTTCCCACTTGACAATTGTGAATAAATGTTTACATTCTTGCCCAATCATAGCCTGCAATTTTTCAACAAATTACATCAATACTACACATTTAAATTCGTAACATGTCCCAAGACATAACCATAGGAGCTTGGGCAGACTAAACTCGATATTGAACTAAAGAAGGGGATTTGGGATAGGTGACCAAAGATTTTAAAAGCACTTCCAGGTGGAGAAAGATCTCCTCTGATCCACCCCTTATTATGCTCAATTGAAGTTTCCAAATCCAAACATTGTCCCTAACAGAGATTGTCTGAAATATCTGTGGAAGAGATTCCCAGTAAAGTTAAAATTCCAAAGAACTCCTTTGACTGTTCCTATGTGCGGAGTTGCAACTGGGTAAATCAGAGTGACATCCTGTTTCCTTACAGGCAACAGATTAAGTTAAAAAAAGGAGCAAAGAAAATGCTGCAAAGAAAAGTGAATGGGCGGCACGGTAGCACAGTGGTTAGCACTGTTGCTTCACAGCACCAGGGTCCCAGGTTCGATTCCGGCTTGGGTCACTGTCTGTGCGGAGTCTGCATGTTCTCCCCGTGTCTGCGTGGGATTCCTCTGGGTGCTCCGGTTTCCTCTCACAAGTCCCGAAGGACATGCTGTCAGGTAATTTGGACATTCTGAATTCTCCCTCTGTGTACCCGAATAGGCGCCAGAATGTGGCGACTAGGGGCTTTTCACAGTAACTTTATTGCAGTGTTAATGTATGCGTACTTGTGACAATAAAGATTATTATTATTATTACATTCTATGGTTTGCTGATTGTCATCTCCTGGTTTTGATCACCTCAGGGGGTCTGAAAGCAATTGTCCAAATTAATTTCCTCTAATCAGTCTGGGTTGTATCTGAGGTTTTTTTTACATCTCTCAGGAGATCACATGGAAGTAGGATGGAAAGTGTATATATTATGGTGCACAAGATATTGTAGTTATGTATATGAATGTACGTAACTTATAGCAAGTGCAAATGAGCCATGTTATGAGCTGGACTAATTATTTAAATTGTTTGCTATTGTAGGTATCAGCACACTCAGGACTGTTCAGCAAGTATTGCCAAAACGTGGAAATGCATCTAACAATAGACGTTTTGTTCCGCATTTTGAAACCACGGGTTAATTGATTACTCAAACGCACGTCTTTTTACTGAAGTTTTGTTCCATTACATTTTTGTTATTCAATCTCTCTCACCCTCCACCCTTTTGTTCTTCTTCCATCTCCCCCCTCTCGGCAGCGTGCAACCCATCAGATTTCTACTTTCTTTCAGTTCTGAAGAAGTCATGTTTGACTCAAAATGTTAACTCTGTGTCTCTCTCCACAGATGCTGCCAGATGTTCTGAGTATTTCCAAAACTTTGGTTTGACTGCTGTTGCTCTACACTCTCTTATCTCATCCTGGATCTAACAGATGCAACTTCTGCAATGCCTGTGCTGATTAAAGTATTAAGAGACATATTGCTGTCCCTTCATTTGCTACCTCAACATTTAACTATTCGAACACACATCTGGCCAGCTTCCCACATTCTATCCTATAAATTGGAGGTGTTCCAAAATTCTGTAACCTGCGTCCTTACACGCACCAAATTTCACTCACATGTCACCCATGTGTCCACTGATCTGCATTGGCTCCTAGTTAGAATCATTGAAAAGTTATGGTGCAGAAAGAGACCATTCAGCGCAATATGTTTGCACTAGCCAGCAAAAAGAGAGGAAAAATAAACACGCCACTCATTTTCACCCCATTTTCCTTCACCTGGTCTTGCAGGTTACAGCACTTCAGGTGCAGATCCAGGTACCTTATAAATGAGTTGAGCATTTCTGTCTCAACCACCAATTTGGGCAGTGATTTTCAGATACTCACAACCCTCTGGGTGAAAATGATTTTCCTCATGACCCCTCAAAACCTTGGGTGGAATTTAACTGAAAATTTTTGCAGTTCATATGTGGCGTGCTTTGCAGGGAGCTTTCCGTCAGCTTTGCCAGTGAATTCCCCACTGCTATCAAAGGACACTTGGGCGGGATAGAACGAAATGCATTTAACCACGTTTCCTGGCGCTCGCAGCTCTAAGAAACACAATGCTATAAAACAGCAGTCGCGATAGATAGGACACCTTATCGGGGAATGCACGGCCAAGGCCGCACAGAGCCCTTTTTGTGCACGGAGGAGCTCTGCTCGCCGGAACTCCTCAGTGTAGCGAGAGATCAGGACGTCATTTAAAAATGGTGTCCCTATCTCTGGAGCCCCCAAAGCGACCTCTGGTCCCCCTCAAGCCCCCCTCATGCCCCAATGCACTATGGGAGGGGCCAAGACCCCTCCCGCACCCATGCAGGGTACCCCAGCCCAATCACCACCACACTTTAATATGCAGATTTTCAAAAACGTGATCTGTCTACAATGGGCGGATTTACATCGCAATATCTCGTAAGATCGCATGAGATCTCGTGAGGCATTCTGAGCCAGGTAGATCCACTCTATCAGCCAACCACCGATCTCTTGCCACACCAAGGAGCCCTGGTGAGTGGAGCTCCTCAGTGCAGAAAACGGGGCCACATGCAGCCTCGGCCACGCATTCCCCGCTGAGGCCCCCTATCTAACCGGGGTGCATTAAACAGCAAGGTGTTTCTCGGCGCTGCAAGGGCTGGGAAATATGCAGCTAAACGCGCTCGCTATGGGACTTTGTTCCCATTTAATTAAATCTCGCTCTATATCTAGGGATGCCATTTTTTTTGCTCGTTATATCAAGTTTCCGTTATAGAAATTATACTATGCTGCCAGGTGACTCTCTGTGCCCTTAGCTCACTGGCTATGTTTGCTATACACCTTGCATTTACATTTATACCTTTTAACACTGCCAAATTCCTGCGTTGTACACTTTTTAAACTTGTGCATCTTCTGTCTTTCAGAGTCATTCACTAATTTTCTTTCTCCTGTTCCCTACTTTGAATTTGACCTCAGGTTCCCGACCCTCTGCCAATCTAGTTTAAAAGCCCCAACAGCACTCGCAAATTTCCTTTTGAGGATATTTATTCCAGTCCTGTACGGGTGATATCTATCCCAGTCCTGTTCAGGTGTAGACCATCCAACTTGTACAAGTTTCACCTTCTCCAAAACCAGCCCCAGTGCCTCAGAATTACAACGCCCTCACACTTACACCAGCTTTCCAGCCATATGTGTCATTTCTCACTTCTCCTATTTCTATGCTCACTAGAATTGGAGACTGGGAGTGCCCCTATGATTACTGCTTTAGAGGTTCTCCTTTTTAATCCTCTTCCTAGCTCCCTGAACTCTGCTTTCAGGACCTCATCTCCTTCCCTATCCAAGTCATTGATACTAAGGTGACTATGACCTCTAGTTGACCACCCTTCTCCAGAAGAATATCTTGCACCCTTTCCATGACATCCTTGGCCATGGCACAAGAGGGGGCGATATACCATTGTGGAGTCACGTCTATGACCACAGAAATGCCTGTCTGTCCCTCTAATGAATCCTCTGTCACTAACGCTCTTCCCCTCTACTCCTCCCTGTACATTTGAGCTTCCCATAATACCATGACCTTGGCTCTGACAGCACTGACCAGTATCGAAAATGGAAAATCGATTAGCAAGCAGGACCTCAGAGGACTACCTGCCTGGTTCTCTTGGACTGCGTGGCATTCACCCCTTTCCTTTCTGCCTCCATGCTCCTTCCTGTAGTGTGACCATCTCTCTGATTATGCTATACTTGCAGCCTTGTGGATGCGCCACAGTGATGCCAGCCACTGCTTGAGCTTTGAAAGTAAGATCAAATTTCTGCATCTTGTGGCGTTTCACATGTGGCCATCTAGGTCACCTGCAACAGCCACGACTTCCCACATACTTCGGGACATGCATTCCATATGATCCAGCTGCCCTACCATGTCTTAATTTTATTTCACTTAAGTTAATCCCCTGTGGTTGTCCCCCTCTCGAACAGATATACCCCTTTGGATACTGTCGGGGGGGATAGCCTATCAGGGGAAAACAGCAGCAGCCAGAGCAGTGGCACCACGGCTGGCTCTGATGTTCAAAAGGGAGGGTCAAAGCGCAGAAGAGTAATAGTAATAGGGACTCTATAGTCAGGGGCACAGATAGGCGCTTCTGTGGACGTGAAAGAGACTCCAGGATGGTATGTTGCCTCCCTGGTGCCAGGGTCCAGGATGTCTCCGAACGGGTAGAGGGAATCCTGAAGGGGGAGGGCAAACAGGCAGAGGTCGTTGTACATATTGGTACTAACGACATAGGCAGGAAGGGGCATGCAGTCCTGCAGCAGGAGTTCAGGGAGCTAGGCAGAAAGTTAAAAGACAGGACATCGAGGGTTGTAATCTCGGGATTACTCCCTGTGCCACGTGCCAGTGAGGCTAGAAATAGGAAGATAGAGCAGACAAACACGTGGCTAAACAGCTGGTGTAGGAGGGAGGGTTTCCGTTTTCTGGACCACTGGGAGCTCTTCCGGGGCAGGTGTGACCTGTATAAGATGGACGGGTTGCATCTAAACCGGAGAGGCATAAATATCCTGGCCGCGAGGTTTGCTAGTGTCACACGGGAGGGTTTAAACTAGTATGGCAGGGGGGTGGGTACGGGAGCAATAGGTCAGAAGGTGAGAGCATTGAGGGAGAACTAGGGAATAGGGACAGTGTGGCTCTGAGGCAGAGCAGACGGGGAAAAGTTGCTGAACACAGCGGGTCTGGTGGCCTGAAGTGCATATGTTTTAATGCAAGGAGCATTACGGGTAAGGCAGATGAACTTAGAGCTTGGATTACTACTTGGAACTATGATGTTATTGCCATTACAGAGACCTGGTTGAGGGAAGGGCAGGATTGGCAGCTAAACGTTCCCGGATTTAGATGTTTCAGGCGGGATAGAGGGGGATGTAAAAGGGGAGGCGGAGTTGCGCTACTTGTTCGGGAGAATATCACAGCTATACTGCGAGAGGACACCTCAGAGGGCAGTGAGGCTATATGGGTAGAGATCAGGAATAAGAAGGGTGCAGTCACAATGTTGGGGGTATACTACAGGCCTCCCAACAGCCAGCGGGAGATAGAGGAGCAGATAGGTAGACAGATTTTGGAAAAGAGTAAAAACAACAGGGTTGTGGTGATGGGAGACTTCAACTTCCCCAATATTGACTGGGACTCACTTAGTGCCAGGGGCTTAGACGGGGCGGAGTTTGTAAGGAGCATCCAGGAGGGCTTCTTAAAACAATATGTAAACAGTCCAACTAGGGAAGGGGCAGTACTGGACCTGGTATTGGGGAATGAGCCCGGCCAGGTGGTAGATGTTTCAGTAGGGGAGCATTTCGGTAACAGTGACCACAATTCAGTAAGTTTTAAAGTACTGGTGGACAAGGATAAGAGTGGTCCGAGGATGAATGTGCTAAATTGGGGGAAGGCTAATTATGACAATATTAGGCGGGAACTGAAGAACATAGATTGGGGGCGGATGTTTGAGGGCAAATCAACATCTGACATGTGGGAGGCTTTCAAGTGTCAGTTGAAAGGAATACAGGACAGGCATGTTCCTGTGAGGAAGAAAGATAAATACGGCAATTTTCGGGAACCTTGGATGACGAGTGATATTGTAGGCCTCGTCAAAAAGAAAAAGGAGGCATTTGTCAGGGCTAAAAGGCTGGGAACAGACGAAGCCTGTGTGGCATATAAGGAAAGTAGGAAGGAACTTAAGCAAGGAGTCAGGAGGGCTAGAAGGGGTCATGAAAAGTCATTGGCAAATAGGGTTAAGGAAAATCCCAAGGCTTTTTACACGTACATAAAAAGCAAGAGGGTAGCCAGGGAAAGGGTTGGCCCACTGAAGGATAGGCAAGGGAATCTATGTGTGGAGCCAGAGGAAATGGGCGAGGTACTAAATGAATACTTTGCATCAGTATTCACCAAAGAGAAGGAATTGGTAGATGTTGAGTCTGGAGAAGGGGGTGTAGATAGCCTGGGTCACATTGTCATCCAAAAAGACGAGGTGTTGGGTGTCTTAAAAAATATTAAGGTAGATAAGTCCCCAGGGCCTGATGGGATCTACCCCAGAATACTGAAGGAGGCTGGAGAGGAAATTGCTGAGGCCTTGACAGAAATCTTTGGATCCTCGCTGTCTTCAGGGGATGTCCCGGAGGACTGGAGAATAGCCAATGTTGTTCCTCTGTTTAAGAAGGGTAGCAAGGATAATCCCGGGAACTACAGGCCGGTGAGCCTTACTTCAGTGGTAGGGAAATTACTGGAGAGAATTCTTCGAGACAGGATCTACTCCCATTTGGAAGCAAATGGACGTATTAGTGAGAGGCAGCACGGTTTTGTGAAGGGGAGGTCGTGTCTCACTAACTTGATAGAGTTTTTCGAGGAGGTCACTAAGATGATTGATGCAGGTAGGGCAGTAGATGTTGTCTATATGGACTTCAGTAAGGCCTTTGACAAGGTCCCTCATGGTAGACTAGTACAAAAGGTGAAGTCACACGGGATCAGGGGTGAACTGGCAAGGTGGATACAGAACTGGCTAGGCCATAGAAGGCAGAGGGTAGCAATGGAGGGATGCTTTTCTAATTGGAGGGCTGTGACCAGTGGTGTTCCACAGGGATCAGTGCTGGGACCTTTGCTCTTTGTAGTATATATAAATGATTTGGAGGAAAATGTAACTGGTCTGATTAGTAAGTTTGCAGACGACACAAAGGTTGGTGGAATTGCGGATAGCGATGAGGACTGTCTGAGGATACAGCAGGATTTAGATTGTCTGGAGACTTGGGCGGAGAGATGGCAGATGGAGTTTAATCCGGACAAATGTGAGGTAATGCATTTTGGAAGGGCTAATGCAGGTAGGGAATATACAGTGAATGGTAGAACCCTCAAGAGTATTGAAAGTCAAAGAGATCTAGGAGTACAGGTCCACAGGTCATTGAAAGGGGCAACACAGGTGGAGAAGGTAGTCAAGAAGGCATACGGCATGCTTGCCTTCATTGGCCGGGGCATTGAGTATAAGAATTGGCAAGTCATGTTGCAGCTGTATAGAACCTTAGTTAGGCCACACTTGGAGTATAGTGTCAATTCTGGTCGCCACACTACCAGAAGGATGTGGAGGCTTTAGAGAGGGTGCAGAAGAGATTTACCAGAATGTTGCCTGGTATGGAGGGCATAAGCTATGAGGAGCGATTGAATAAACTCGGTTTGTTCTCACTGGAACGAAGGAGGTTGAGGGGCGACCTGATAGAGGTATACAAAATTATGAGGGGCATAGACAGAGTGGATAGTCAGAGGCTTTTCCCCAGGGTAGAGGGGTCAATTACTAGGGGGCATAGGTTTAAGGTGAGAGGGGCAAGGTTTAGAGTAGATGTACGAGGCAAGTTTTTTACGCAGAGGGTAGTGGGTGCCTGGAACTCACTACCGGAGGAGGTAGTGGAAGCAGGGACGATAGGGACATTTAAGGGGCATCTTGACAAATATATGAATAGGATGGGAATAGAAGGATACGGACCCAGGAAGTGTAGAAGATTGTAGTTTAGTCGGGCAGTATGGTCGGCACGGGCTTGGAGGCCGAAGGGCCTGTTCCTGTGCTGTACATTTCTTTGTTCTTTGTTTGTTCTTAACTTTATTTTACTTGGTTTGCTTATTTTATCTTAACTTTCCTTGGCCTTACACTTCATACACCTTACAACTATTCATAAACCTTATTAGAATTGATAATGCCAACTCATACTTCACACACTTTACTAGTTGCAATAAATCTTATTTAAGCATCTCCTACCCCCATGCACCAAATTCCCATATGAACCTAATTCGCCACTCACTTGATCTCTGTCTCACTCAGGTGTAGTCTCCTGTATCCTCATGTACCCTGTACTCATTAAGCAACATCTTGATTTTAAAATCACTAACCTTGTTTTCCAATCCCTCCAAGCTCCCTAATATCCGTAATCTCTTACAGCCCTCTAATTCTGACCTCCTAAGCAATGCCAATTTTATTCACTCTTCCATTCGCAGTCTTGTCTTCAATTGTCAAGACCTTATATTTTGGAATCCCCTCTCAACCTCTCCTTTCACCTTTTGAGATACTCCCTTAAAACTCCTATCCCTTTAGCTAAGCTTTTGGTCATCTTCCCTAATAGTTCCTCATCTGATGTTAAATTTTGCTTTATAATGCTTGTGTGAAGTGCCTTGGGACATGTTATTATGTATTCATCTATCACCTTCAACAAATTGTATTTGGTCTGGGTTGAACTTAGAAACATAGAACAGAAATAGGCCATTCAGTTTCTCAGGCCCATTCTGACATTCAGTTTGGTCATGATTTATCTACACACCAACTCTCTTTCGCTTCCTTAGCTCTACATACCTTAATACTTCTGTGTCTAGCAATATAAATACTGAACATTTCACCTCACTCAGCACCCACAGCTTTTAGGAGGAAAAGAATTCCAGATCTCCACTACTTTGTGTTAATAAATGCTTCCTGATTTTATTTATAAACAGTCTAGCTCTAATTTTAAGACTAAGTCCTCCAGTTTCGCATTTTCCTGATCAGAAGAAATTTCCTTTGGATCCACCCTGCTGGATTTTTATCATTTTAATTTCCTCGATTAGATCACCCTCATCTTCTAAATTCAAGCCATGATGTGGAGATGCTGGCGTAAGGAGTAGTGCTCCAAAAGCTAGTGATTTGAAACAAACCTGTTGGACTTTAACCTGGTGTTGTAAGATTTCTTACTGTGTCTAAATTCAAGAGAACACAAACCAAGTTTCCGCAATCATTTCTCATTTCTTCACCCGTTAAGCCTGATTTCACTATAATGAATCTTCACTGTAATTCTTCCAAGGCCAATTGGCAATAGTAGAGGGGAGGCAGTGGCATAGTGGTATTGCCGCTGGACTAGTAATCCAGAGACCAAGAGTCGCGCTCGAGGGACCCAGATTCAAATCCCGTGATGGCAGATGGTGAAATTTGAATTCAATACAAATCTGGAATTAAAAGTGGAACCATTGTCGATTGTCGTTAAAACCTATTTTGTTCACTACTGTCCTTTAGGTAAGGAAATCTGTCGTCCTTACCTGGTCTGGCCTACATGTGACTCCAGGCCCACAAAAATGTGGTTCACTTATTTGCCCTCAGGGATGGGCAATAAATGCTGGCCCAGCCAGCAACACCCACACCCCATGGACAAAAAAAGAAAAATACTAGAATATTCGCAGTGTCTTTTGACTAGACAAGATTATGGAACATCAGCCAAACTTCATATTACTATCCTTCTTTAGCATAGTAAAATATGCCTTGGAGTAATTAACAAATTTGACACAGACATTAGGACAGGTAACCAGTTCAAAAAGATAGATTTTAAGGAGCTTCTTAAGAGCAAGAAAGAGGGGAAGAATCTGCAGAGGTTTAGAGAGGGAATTCCAGAGTTTAGGGCTAGACAGCTGAAGACATGGCTACTAATGTTGGAGCGATTAAGATCTGGGATACCCAAAAGCCCAGAATTGGAGGTGCGCAGAGATCTTGATGGTTGTAAGGCTGGAGAAGACTGCAGAGACAGGTCAACAAGCTATTTGGCAGTAAAAGCATCACAATTAAGCCCATATTTTGCCCATCTTAATCACCACACAGTTGTACTGTCACTATCTCCAGACAGGAATAACAGTAGTTCTGGCACGTGTTTCCTCGATTTAAGACAAGTTGTGAAATCACAGCCAAGAATAGCGAATTGAACCTAGGGATTTCTGCATGGGTGACAGCTATCCTGCACTTGCATCAACTCAGGAAAGTTGGCCTTTTCTTGAATACTGATATAATAAAGTTGGACAAAGGCCTTGCATGAGTTATGCTGCAGAAAAATTACTGTCACGAGATTAAAGTGGCAAACACCTGGATTAAATTATTTCAGAAGCAGCGATTGTTTTTGGAAGCAAAGAACATAAGAATGATACTTGCAGCGGTAAAAGTTAGATTTTTCCTTGTGGAGAGATAAGCGAAAGAGGTAAATGAGTGAGGGCAGAGAAAGAAAGCGAGAAAGGCAGAAGGAGGAAAGATAGTGAGAAAGAATAGGAACAGAAGTTAACAGGAGAAGGAGAAAAAAGGGAAAAGGAGAGGAGACAAGAGAAAAGAGGGGACGAGTGATATTAAATTATGGGAGGAAAATGAAAGAGCCGCCACCTAGGGTCTGCAGGCCTGTCACAATCCTACCTTCCTCTCCCCGGAGTGAAAATTTGGTCTAACGTGACCCTTTAGTCATGAGAATGTAGCGTTAAGAAATGTTTGGCTGCTCAAATAACTGCAGTGATGTCAGAGTGTGGGTGGAGCTGGGCTGTCCTATTAGCTTTTTACTTTCGTTTTTGAGCAGGCTGCAGGGTGTGTTTTAGTTTCGTTTTCAGAGCTGGATAGCTGCAGTCACAGACAGAAGGTGTATGAGTTTCTCTCTGTAATCTAAAGACTGTAAATCGATCCTGGTGATTTGAAACTAATAACAGTAGTGACTTTAACCTGATGTGTTTCTGTTTAAAGGTTTGTTAAGTCTTCTGGGTGTTAAAACAACAGCTTACAGATTACTTAGTGTTGTATTCTTTGGGGGTTGAATTTGAATTAATGGTTGCTAAGATGTTAACTGTATGTTTTAAAAAGCTTAACTTGAGTTCATAGAATAAACATTGTTTTGCTTTAAAAAAATACTTTTCTGTAGAGTGGACTGTGTGCCCCCCATACCACAATCTATTAAAAGTTGTGGGTCAGGTGAACTCCATGATACACTTTGGGGTTCTCTAAACCCTGGCCGATAACACTTTCAACTGAGGCTGGTCTGTTGAGTCAATACGTTTCCTGACCCGAGCTATCCCCATAAAAGCAAAAGTCCCGCCCCTGGTCTCCATTCTACACAAATGACACTGAAAACTGGTGAGCCAAGAACCAGAGGACAGAGTCTCAGAATGAGGGGTAGGCCATTTATGACTGACCTAAGGAGGAATTCCTCCACTGAGGGTGGTGAATCTTTGGAATTCTCTACACCAGTGGACTGTGAAAACTCAATCATAGAGCATGTTCAAGACAGAAATCGACCGATTTCTGGATGCTAGTGACATCGGGGGATATGGAGATAACCCGGGAAAGTGGTGTTGAGGTAGATGATCAGCCAAAATCTAATTGAATGGTGGAACAGGCTCGATGGGCTGAATGGCCTACCTCTCCACCTATCTTCCTGCTGGAAAATCAATAAATATTGACGAAGGTGTCACCAGAATGGAGGGGATACAACTTTCAGTAATGACTGAGAAGATTGGGGCTCCTCTCGGAATAGAAAACTAAGAAGAAACATACTATTATTTTTTTTATTTTAGTGTCACAAGATAGGCTTACATTGCAATGAAGTTACTGTGAAAAACCCCTAGTTGACACACTCCGGCGGTTCGGGTACACAAAGGGAGAATTCAGAATGTCCAAATGACCTAACAGCACATCTTTTGGGGTGAGTGGGAGGAAACCCATGCAGACTGGGGAGAACGTGCAGAATCCACACAGACAGTAACCTAGCAGGGAATCGAACCTGATACCCTGGCGCTGTGAAGCCACAGCCTCTGTGTTCCCGTGCTGCCCTGAGGTCTCAAATTATGAAAGGGTTTGATAGAGTGGATTCACTTTGTGTGGGAATCTAGAACAAAGTGACATATTTACAAGAAAGTAGTAAGAACTTGAAACATGCTGTCACTTGGCATGAAAATATCAGCTATCGTTCAACATGTTTTTACACAATTTGCAAGACAAAAGTTTTCTATGACGCAAAAAAGTGTTTACTTTGAGAATTTATAATTTCTTCAGCAACTGCTTCAATATGTGTTCTTGATACTTACAGGGTGAAATCATTACAATCAAACATAGTAGCTGGGTCATCATTGGAGAGCTTTTTTAATAATGGCAAAAAATGTAACAACTTAATGATTCTAAAGATCACTCCAAATAATTTACTTGCTTGTAGGGATGTAGATTAATGGCCCATTTTCCTTTAATTCCCATTAACATATTAAATAACGGTTTGATTTGTTGGAAGACAATTACTTCAATTAGTCTTGTAAAATTATTTTCTGTCCATTTCCTGCACTCCATGTAAAAATGGTTGATTGGTTCATACATCTCACTTCTTCATCTTTGAAGATGACATTTGGATAAGAACAAACACCACCTGGCTTCCACATACGGGACAGAATTGAATCCAGTCGATGCGGATCTCACCCACTGGCTGGAAAGCTGCGAGAGAGCCATGTTGCGTCCTTTGTGAAAGGCTCTCCATATTACGTGCCTCTCAATAGGCCTTCCCCAGGTTTAAGGCCCCCACGACAGAAATCCTGCCCCTAAGAGCTCTCCATTGCAAGTGGCACTACCTGGAATGGAGGCGGCTGCTGGCAATGCACCCCAGAGGCTCAGGATCAGTGGAGGACCCCAGGCCACTGGTGATTGAGGGCAGAATGGGAATTGAGGGGTGGGGGTTGCTGGGGGAGGAAGAAATGTCAGAAGAAAGAGGGTGGCTCTCAGTGGGGACCCTTCCCAATGCTTGGTCCCTTGACCAAGCACTGAATATCTAATATCTGCGTGCCCTTACCTCCCCTAGCCTGCACCTTGGGAGCCTGCACGCAAACTTGACAGAGTTTGCGGATTGTCCTCCCTGCAAGGCAACAGCCCCACCTGCCAGTGGCTGAATTCCAGCAGTGGCAGGAATTGGGCATTGCTGGGCCCTCCCCCTCTGGACTGGGCATTGCTGGGCAGAGGTAGGAAGGCTTTATGCCCCCACCCCACAACCTCCAAACAATTAAATACACCCTGTCTCCAAATCTGCCTCAGGGAGAGGACTTTAAATTCAGCTCAAGGTCATATAGAACCTGAGAATATTACAGCACGGAAGGAAGCATTCAGGGCATCAGGTCTGTGCCGATTTGTTCGAGGAGAAATCCAATTAGTCCCACTCCTACGTAGTCCTGAAAATCCACTGCCAAGCATTCCCAGATTTTAACTGTGTGTGTATGTAAATGGTTATGTTTTGAATCATTTTTTCTTACACCTGCGCTCTAAAGATCTATGAGAATCAAAGTACCCCATAAATACTATTGCTATTCAAATTTCAATAATTTGAATATTTTATAATAGCCTTTTTCTAACACCATTCTATCCTTTATCATGTTCTGCTTTCTGCCATATTTTAAGGATGAATGTAACAACGTGCTTTTGTGTGAAATTTTGATGTCCAATAGTTCTGTACAAATGCAGAATGAGAAAGGGTCTCATTCTAATTACAATTTAGAAGGTCAGCCTATTTGAAAGAGTGGCTGGCAAATCACTTCTATTTGTTCTCTGGCACACAATGGAATGATGTAAATCATGTTGAATACATCATAGCATTGCTAGTGTACAGCAAAATAATGCTTGGCTTTTCTGACTCTTGTCAACCCCAAATAACCTGCGGGATAGTCCGTCGGTGGGACCTTCTGCCTGCCGGCAGCGCACACACGACTGCACATTTCCTGATGGTGTGGAGTGGCCCACAATGGGAATCCCCATTGGTTGGCTGCGGGAACGGAGAATCCTGCTTCCGGCAGGGGTGCGCAATGCCAGAAAATGAGGCTGGCGGGACAGAGAATCCCACCCAATATATTTACTAAACTCTGAATTCCAACCACTTTCCACAGAAAAGTAATCACATAGCACCGCTTCACACAGTGCTATGCAGGCTCTGCTAGTTCACCCGGGGAAAAAAAGTGTTATGGGCAGTCCATGCTGCATTCTTCAATAATACCACATCTTTCCCATACTGCCTCTTTAATGGATAATTTTTGGATTCAATTAGTCCAGCAAGTGTCTCTATGGAAGCCACCAATTTTGTGTTGAGCTCCTCCGGTCTCTCTATTAAGTAGGCGGATGCATGATATGAGGTAATATAAAACAAAGAAATACTGGAAAAATCAGAATTGGGTGATGAGATAATTGAGGTCAACACGTTGGCACAGTGGTTAGCATTGCTGTGGGACAGAGTGGCGTGAACCACTCTGGCGTCGGACCACCCTAAAGGTGCGGATTCCTCCGCACCTTTAGGGGCTAGGCCCGCCCCGGAGTGGTTGGCGCCCCGCCAACTGGCATGGAAGGCCTTTGGCGCAACGCCAGCCGGGGCCGAACGGACTCCGGCGGCCGGCGGGAGTCCGCGCATGCGCGGGAGCGTCAGCGGCTGCTGACGTCATCCCCGCGCATGCGCGGGGGGGTGGTGTCACCTACGCGTCGGCCATGGCGGAGGTTGATGGCCGCGCGTAGGAAAAGAGTGCCCCCACGGCACAGGCCCGCCCGCAGATCGGTGGGCCCCGATCGCGGGCCAGGCCACCATGGGGGCACCCCCCCAGGGCCAGATCGCCCCGCGCCCCCCCCCCCAGGTCCCCGGAGCCCGCCCGCGCCGCTAAGTCCCGCCGGTAAGAGATGTGATTCAATTCACGCCGGCGGGACCAGGATAAAACCAGCGGGACTTCGGCCCATCGCGGGCTGGAAAATCACCGGGAGGGGCCCACCGACCGGCGCGGCGCGAATCCCGCCCCCGCCGAATCTCCGGTGCCGGAGAATTCGGCGGCCAGCGGGGGCGGGATTCACGCCGCCCCCCCGGCGATTCTCCGACCCGGCGGGGGGTCGGAGAATCCCACCCCTAGTATTAATCCAATAAACCTTTTCTGAAAGGCTACAAACACATTTACATCTTTCCTTAAATAAGGAGACCAATACTGTACAGATTACTGCAGATGTGGTCTCACCAATGCCCTGCACAACTAAAGCATAACCTCACTACTGTAATCCAGCCCAAGATGAAAATAGAGTGGACAGTTGAGATTACATGTTGCTTGTGTGGAGGATAAACCAAAACATACTGATTGGGTTGAATGGTCCAATTCAGTGCTATAATTTCTGTGTAATAAACATTCAGAAGATTGAAAATGCCAACAATAACTAGCATTTATCAAAAAAAAACTTTGACATAGTCAAATGTTCGATAGTCAACGGAACATTATTTGAAAGAAAGTGAGACCAAGACAAAGGAGGAGACAACTGGAAAGGTCATCAAAAGCTTGATGAAATAGGCAGATTGCAAAGGAGCATTCTATTGCAGGAGAGAGGTGGGAGGTTCAGGGTGCAAATTCCAAAGCTCAGGGCCTAGATAACTCAAGGAATGGGCACCATTCATTGGCATCCCTGACTTTCTCTGTCCTAAGAGCTAAGGAATAGCACAGATGAGCATAGAGATTTCTGGCTGTGGTGGGAGGGGCAGGGACGTTGGGGCAAGGGTTGTAGGGAGGTTACAGTATAAGAATCTTAAATTCCATAAAAATTTAAAGCTGGTAAATTATGTGGTAGCTCACTCCATTTATTTGGTGGCTGCCCCAGTTACCATTTGCTGTACACTACCTGGCCATGAAAATACTTACAGAGCTAACAGTTACTTACACCCCATGGAAGATAAGAAAATGGAATTTACTCCGGTGACCTTAGCAAATATAGGTAAAAGCTATTTTGTAAACAGCTTCTTGTTCGTTTGGAGCTGAGTAAACAAACCTAAACCATATTATGTAACAGTTCACCAATTTTACCAATCAGCTCCAATCTCGTTATTTTTTAAAATTGTAGAATCATGTTTGATATTTTGTCCCCAGAATACTTTGTGCCCTGCACTTGATGCTGAATGAACTTTAAAAGCAGATCTTGGCCATTCAGGAGAGAAGTTAGGGAACACTTCTCCATGCAAAGGGTGGTGGAAGCGTGCAATTAAAAGTAGTGGATGCTAGCTCAAGTAATTGTTTCAAATCTGGGATTGACAGTTACTTTATTAGCCAAGGGTATTAAGTTATATGTAATGAAGGCAAGCAAATGGAGTTAACGTACAGTTCAGCCATAATCTCATTAAATGGTAGAACTGGCACCAGAGGCTCTATGGCCCATTCCTGTTCTATGATCACATGCGTCCAATGTAAAGATGCAGCTGGTTGAGTGGAATTACATGTTGCTGCTGTATCACAGCATTGAAAACAGATACATTCATCAATTGCTTACCTAAGTAAATGTATTTATGTTAAACATCACATAACTGGTCATAGAAATGTGGAACACTCTTCCCCCCCAAAACAGTAGATGCTAGCTCAACGAATACATGTAAATTGAGATTCATAAATTTTTACTAGTCAACATTATAAAGGTGGTGAGATAGAGCAAAGTAGCAGATCAGTCATGAATGCTGCTCTATGGCCTATTCTTTTTCCTATCTTTCTAACAGCTATCAGCTGTGTACCCAGAGACCAAGGGATAGTTTCCTGCAGCAATATGTTCTAGATGCAACAAGGGGGCAGGCAATATTAAAGTTAATTATTAGTAACAAGCTCAATTTAATTAGTAGTCTAACTGTGTGCGAACACTTGTCAAATAGTGATCACAACATGATTGAATTCAGTGTAGCGTTTGAAAGCGAAAAACATGTTTCAGATACGCCGGGATTCTCCGACCCCCCCGCCGGGTTGGAGAATCCCCGGGGGGAGGCGCGAATCCCACCCCGCCGCCCCGACGCCATCTGCCCTCTTCTCTGGTGCTGTTTTTCAGGCGGCGGCGGGATTCCCGCCACGTCAGTCGGGGGCTGTTGTCAGCGGCCCCCCCGGCGATTCTCTGGGTCCCGATGGCCCGAGCGGCCGTCTAGTTTTGGTCAGTCCTGCCGGCGTGAATTACTCACCTCACGCATGGCAGGACCTGGCAGGTAAGTGTTCAGAGAAGGTCCTCGGGGGAGGGCGGGGGGGGGGGATCCGACCCCGGGGGGCCCCCACGGTGGCTTGGCCCGTGATTGGGACCTACCAATCTGCGGGAGGGCTTGTTCCATGGGGGGGGGACTTCTTTCCTCCGTGCCGGGCTTTAGGGCTCCACCATATTGCCTGGGGGCCGGCGCGGAGAAGGGAGTCCCCCGCGCATGCACGGAAATACACTGGCCGGTCTGCACATGCGCAGAAATATGCCGGCCGGTCCGCACATGCGCGAACTCATGCTGGCCCTTCGTTGCCGGCTGGAGCGGCCCCAACCCCTCCCGTGTCCACCGTGTTCAGAGAATTCCTCACTTTCGGGGGCTGTTGACGCCGGAGTGGTTGGCGCCGGTTTTCCTGCCGGCGTGGTGACTTAGTCCCCAGAAAGGAGAATCCCGGCCTCGAAGTTTAGACTTGGGTAAGGCTGTGGTTAACAAGATGAAGCAGAGACTATCTATGGTAAACTGGAAACATTTGTTAATGGTTCAAACGACTGAAGATTAATGGGGAATATTTAAAGAAACATTTGACGAGATACAGAGCAAGTATATACCCCTGAGAAGAAAAGGCTCCGCTTCACAAAAACACAGCCATGGACAACTAAAGAGGTTAGGGACAGCATGAAACTAAAACAAAGGGCTTACAAAAATGCAAGACCTAGCACACATCCGGATGAATGAGATAGGTATAAGGACCAGCAAAGGGTCACAAAGCAGTTTATAAGAGCTACAAAAGGGATTCCGAAAGGAAACTTGCAAGGGACATCAAAAGCAGATAAGAATAAATTTTATAATTACATAAAGGGAAAGTGGGTGGTGAAGAGCAATGTAGGCCCATTAAATGCTGAAAATGGAGATATTGTCAGTGATAATGGGGCAATGGCAGACATGTTGAACAATTACTTTACCTCAGTGTTTACAGGAGAAAAAGAGGATAACTTGCCGGAAGTCCCCAAAAAATTAATAGTCGGTAGAGGACAGGGACTTAATACAATTATCGTAAGTACAGCATCGCATAACTGGGAAATTAATGGAACTAAAGAGTAACAAATCCCCAGGACCTAGCGGTTTCCATCTAAGGGTGTTAATGGAAGTAGGGGATAGCATTGTAGATGCCCTAACTATAATCTTCCAGAGTTCCCTAGATTCAGGTGTAGACCCTCTAGATTGAAAAATTGCACATGTCACTCCATTTTTTAAGAAGGGTGAATTATAGACCAGTTAGCCTAATGTCTGTGATGGGGAAATTGTTCGAGTCTATAATCCAGGGATGGGGTAACTGAACACCTTGAAAACCTTCGATCAATTTGGGAGAACCAGCATGGGTTTGTGAAGGGAAGGTCATGCCTGACAAATCTCGTTGAATTTTTTTGAGGAAGTGATTAAGGTAGTGGACAGGAGAATGTCTGTGGATGTCATTTATATGGACTTCCAGAAGGCATTTAATAAAGTCCCACACAAGAAATTATTAACTGAGATGGAAGCCCATGGAGTTGAGGGCAAATTATTGACATGGTTAGGAAACTGGTTGAGTGGCAGGCGACAGAGAGTGGGGGTAATGGGTAATTACTTAAATTGGCAGGGGGTGACTAGTGGTGTACCACAGGGATCTGTGTTGTGGCCTCAATTAATGACACCATTCATTAATGACTTGGATGATGGCATAGAAAGTCATATGGGGGTGGCATAGTGGCACAGTGGTTAGCACTACTACCTCACAGCTCCAGGTTCCGGGTTCAATTCCGGCCTCAGGTGTGAAGTTTGCCCTTTCTCCCCAAGTCTGCATGAGTTTCCTCTGGTTGCTCCGGTTTCCTCCCACAGTCCAAAGATGTGTAAGTTAGATAGGTTAGCCATTAAATTGCTCTTTAGTGTCCAAAAGGTTACATTGGGTTACTGGGTCAGGGATAGAGTGGAGGTGTGGGCGTAAATAGGGTGCTCTTTCCAAGAGCCGGCGTGGACTCGATGGGCCAAATGGCCTCCTTCTGCACTGTAAATTCTATGATTCTATGATATATCCAAATTTGGGGATGATACAAAGTTAGGGGACATTGTAAACAGCCTAAATGATAGCATAAAATTGCAAGGAAATATTGACAGACTAGGCGAATGGGAAAATTGTGGCAGATAGAATTTAATGTCGGGAAGTGTGAGGTTATCCATTTTGGACCAAAAATGGATAGAGCAGAGTACTTTCTAAATGGAAAGAGGTTAGGTGCAGTGGATGTCCAAAGAGATTTGGGGGTTCAGGTGCATAGGTCTTTAGCGTGGCAGGAACAAGAGCAGAAAACAATCAAGAAGGCTAATGGAATGCTAGCCTTTATATCTAGAGGGTGGAATATAAAGATACAAGAGTTATGCTGCAGCCATACAAAACCCTGGTTAGGCTTCACTTGAGAGCAGTTCTGGGCACCACACCTTAGGAAGAATATATTGGCCTTCGAGGGAGTGCAGCGTAGGTTTACAAAAATGATACTTGGATTACAGGGTTTGAGTTACGAGGACAGATTGCTCAAATTAAACTTGTTTTCGCTAGGATTTAGATGGTTAAGGGGTGATATGATCAAGGTATTCAAGATAGTAACAGGGAAAGACAGGGTAGATAAAGATAAACTATTGGACATTCTGAAAACTAGGGGGCATAGTCTAAAAATTAGGACAAGACCATTCAGAAGAGATGTTAGGAAAAATTTCTTCACTCAAAGGCAAGAAGAGGTTTGGAACTCTCCCCACAAACAAGAGTTGAAGCTAGATCAGTTGTTAATTTTAAATCTGTGATAGATAGATTTTTGTTAAGCAAAAATATGAAGTGATATGGGCCAAAGGCAGGTATATGGAGTTGGGTCACAGATCAGCCATGATCTCATTGAATGTCGGGACAGGCTCGAGGGGCTGAATGGCCTACTCCTATTCCTGTGTTCCGAAATACCCAATGATCCCGTTAACCTTAATATAATAATAATAATCTTTATTATCATCACAAATAGGCTTACATTAACACTGCCATGAAGTTACTGTGAAAATCCCCTAGTCGTCAGACTCCGGAGCCTGCTCGGGTATACAGAGGGAGAATTCAGAATGTCCGATTCACCTAACAGCATATCTTTTGGGACTTGTGGGAGGAAACCGGAGCACCCGGAGGAAATCCCCGCAGACACCAGGAGAATGTGCAGACTTCACACAGACAAGCCGGGAATCGAACCCGAGACCCTGGTGCTGTGAAGCAACAGTGCTAACCACTGTACTCCCTCCCCCGCCTTCATCTCATGTAACTTACCCTCAGCTAGCAAAAAAAATCTGCCAATCTCAGATTTAAAATAATTCTTAAACATTTTCGCTAGGAGCTTCATACTTAAATCTAGAATCATTGGGAAACTAGGGGAGGGATGTTCTGGCACCACCTGCCATCGGGAGTGACCAATCCTGCCGAAAGTCATTGGACGTGGCTGTGGAGCCGAATCTCTCACGGCGGGTCCCACTGCAACGGGGCTGGAAAATCGTCGGCATAGGAAATCTAACAGAAAAGAGTTTTCTGATTATTTCGGGAGCAGTCTGATTTTGAGACTTTCCAACTGAATTCCTTTTTATTTTAATAAACAATTTTATTGAGGTATTTTTGGCATGTAAAACAGCAACATTATACCGTAGTGTACAAAAAGCAAATAAGACATAGTGCAATCATCGGCTCCCCTCTCGCAAGAACCTGCCTAAGCAACCCCCTACTCTACGCTACCCTAACCGCACCCCCCTGCTGACGATTAATTCTCCACGAAGTCAACGAATGGCTGCCACCTCCAGGCGAACTCTGACAGAGATCCTCTCAAGGCGAACTTAATTTTCTCCAGCCAGAGAAAGCTCGCCATGTCCGAAAGCCATACTTCAGGCTTCGGGGGCTTTGAGTCCCTCCATGCCAACAGTATTCGCCGCCGGGCTACCAGGGAAGCAAAGGCCAAGATGTCGGCCTCTTTCTCCTCCTGGACTCATGGGTCCTCCGAAACCCCACAAATTGCCACCTCAGGACTCATTGCTACCCTAGTTTTCAATACCCGGGACATGACGTCCGCGAATCCCTGCCAGTACCCCCTTAGTTTAGGATATGCCCAGAACATGTGTACATGGTTCGCTGGTCCTCCGGTACATCTAGCACATTTGTCCTCCAGCCCAAAGGATTTGCTCATCTGGGCCACCGTCACGTGGGCCCGATGTACGACATTGAACTGGATCAGACTGAGCCTGGCGCATGTTGCGGTCGTGTTTACTCTACTCAAAGCGTCTGCCCATAGGCTGTCCTCTATCTCCCCCCCCAAGCTCCTCCTCCCACTTAAGCTTCAGTTCTTCGGTCTGTGCCTCCTCTGCTCCCATTAGTTCTTTATAAATGTCAGAGACTCTCTCCTCTCCCACCTCTCCTCTGGAAACTACCCTGTCCTGGATCCCCCTTGATGGGAGGCGTGGGAAGGATGGTACCAATCTGCGTACAAAATCCCGCACCTGCAAGTACCTGAAATCATTCCCTCTCACCAGCCCGAACTTCTCCTCCAATACCCCCATGCTCGGGAAGCTCCCTTCCAGGAACAGATCACCCATCCTCGCAATCCCCGCCCTCTGCCATAATTGGAATCCACCGTCCATATTCCCCGGGGCAAATCGGTGGTTACCGCAGATTGGGGACCAAACCGATGCTCTCACCTCCCCTATATGTCTCCTCCACTGGCCCCAGATCCGTAGAGCCGCCACCACTATCGGGCTGGTGGAGTATCGTGCCGGCGGAAGTGGCAGAGGCGCCGTGACCAAGGCTGCCAAACTGGTGCTCCTGCACGAAGCAGCCTCCATCCGCTCCCACACCGACCCCGTACCCACCATCCATTTCCTTACCATGGCTATGTTAGCTGCCCAGTAGTAGTTGCTAAAGTTCGGCAACGCCAGCCCCCCATCCCCTCGGTTCCTCTCGAGCATCGCCTTCCTTACCCGTGGGGACATTCCTGCCCAAACAAATCCCAGGATAATTTTATCTAGCCTCTTAAAGAAGGACCGCGGAATGAAAATGGAGAGACACTGAAATATGAACAAGAACCTCGGGAGAATTAACATCTTCACCGTCTGCACTCTCCCCGCCAATGACAGTGGGAGCACATCCCATCTCCGGAACTCGTCCCTCACTTGCTCCACCAACCGGGAGAAGTTTAGCTTATGCAATTTACCCCAGTCTCGCGCTACTTGTAACTCTAAATATCTGAAGCTTTCCCCTACCAGCCTGAACGGCAGCCCCCTCAGCCTACTTTCCTGACCTCTCGCCTGCACTACCCACATCTCGCTCTTTGCCATGTTCAATTTATATCCTGAGAACCGACCAAATTCCCTCAGGGTTTCCATGATTCTGTCCAACCCCACCATTGGATCTGACACGTATAACAGCAGGTCATCCGCGTATAACGAAACTTTATGTTCCACTCCCCCCCCCCCCCCCCGGACCAGCCCATTCCAGTACCTTGAAGCTCTCAGAGCAATTGCCAGCGGCTCTATAGCCAGCACAAACAGCAGTGGGGAGAACGTGCATCCCTGTCTAGTCCCGCGGTGCAGTCTGAAGTAATCAGATGTTGTCCTGTTCGTCCTCACACTAGCATTTGGGGCCTGATATAGCAGCCTAACCCAGTCAATGAATCCCACCCCGAACCCAAAATGCCCCAGCACCTCCCATAAATAGTCCCACTCAACCCGGTCAAAAGCCTTTTCGGCATCCATTGCTACCACTACCTGCTATACCTCCCTGCTCTCTGGGGGCATCATAATCACATTGAGTAGCCTCCTTAGATTGGCCACCAGTTGCCTGCCCTTTACAAACCCGGTTTGGTCCTCCTCAATCACGTCCGGTACACAGTCCTCAATTCTAGACGCCAAGATCTTGGCCAGTAACTTAGCGTCTGCGTTAATCAAAGAGATCGGCTTATAGGACCCACGTGCCTCTGGGTCTTTATCCCGCTTCAGTATAAGCGAGATAGTGGCCTGCGACATCGTCGGGGGTAAGACCCCTCTGTCTCTTGCTTCATTGAACATCCTGACCAGCACCGGCCCCACTATCTCGGAGAACTTCTTATAAAACTCCACCGGGTATCCGTCCGGCCCCAGGGCTTTACCCGACTGCATGACCTTCAGGTCCCCCAGCCCGTCTACCAACCCCCAACCTACTCTTGGGAAGGTCAGTCCGTCGAAAAAGTGCCTCATCCCCTCCGGTCCAGTGGGGGGTTCCGAGGTGTACAGCTTGGTATAGAAGTCCCTAAACACCTTGTTCAGTCCTTCCGGGTCCCCCACCAGTTTTCCCTCCCCGTCGACTACCTTTCCTATTTCCCTAGCCGCTTCTCTCTTTCTTAGTTGTTGTGCAAGCATCCAACTGAGTTCCTTGATATCATTAATGCTCTAACATCAGAGACTATGGGCAGGATTCTCCCGCACTTGGCGGGATGGTCCAACGCCAGCACCAAGAGCGGCGTGAACCACTCCGGCGTCGGGCCGCCGGGAAGTTGCGGAATCCTCCGCACTTCCGGGGGCTACGCTGGTGTCAGCGGGGCTAGCGCTGCGCCAACCGGCGGCGTAGGGCCGCCGCGGGCCAGCGCGAGTTGGCGCATGCGCAGAACTGCCAGTGTGTTTCCTGTGCATGCGCAGGGGGTTCCTTCTCCGCGCCGGCCATGGCGGAGCCTTCCAGACGTCCGCGGAAGGAAAGAGTGCCCCCACGGCACAGGCCTGCCCGCAGATCGGTGGGCCCCGATCGTGTGCCAGGCCATCGTGGGGGCCCCCCACGGGGCCGGACCCGCCCACACCCCCCCGAGGACCCCGCTAGCCACCCTCCAAGCCAGGTCCCGCCGGGATGGGCCATGTCTATATCACGCCAGCAGGACTGGCCGAACACGGGTGGTCGCTCGGCCCATCGGGGTTCGGAGAATTGCCGTGGGGGCCCCCGACTGGCGCGGCGTGATCCCCACCCGAAAACCGGCGCCGGAGAATTCGGCGGGGGGGGGGGGGTCGGAGAATCCCGCCCCATGCCTTTTTGTTGTAAATAAGGGTCAATTTTAAATTTCACTGATTGGGTGGGAATCTGGGGCGAAATTCTCAGTAATCGGCGTGATGTCCGCCGACCGGCGCCAAAAACGGCGCGAATCAGTCTGGCATTGCACCGCCCCAAAGGTGCGGAATCCTCCGCCCCTTGAGCAGCCGAGCCCTAACATTGAGGGGCTAGGCCCGCGCCGGACTGATTTCCGCCCCGCCAGCTGGCAGGAAAGGCCTTTGGTGCCCCGCCAGCTGGCACGGAAATGACATTGCCGGGCGGCGCATGCGTGGGAGCGTCAGCGGCCGCTCACGGCATCCCCGCGCATGCGCAGTGGAGGGAGTCTTTTCCGCCGCCGCCATGGTGGGCCAGATCGGCAACCGGCGGGGGCGGGATTCACGCCAGCCCCCGGCGATCCTCCGACCCGGCGGGGGGTCGGAGAATCTCGCCCCACTGGTGAGCCAATTGTCCATCAATTGCAGGTACCAATGGAATGAAACAGCAGTGTTGATACTAAAGTAGGCGATTCACTCTACCACATTACAGGTTAGATAGTGAAGACAAAAAAAGCTACATATGTTTTGAAATTTACTTCTTTTAAAATTTGATTTGTTTGAAAAATAGTGGAATCCTTTCTGAGACATAAGAAGAGTATACCTTTAATCAAGGTGTAGCTTACATCACTCAACTAGTGGCTCTACAGTGTATATACTGTATACTGTACAGTGGTTCAACTTGTTAGAGTAACAACATGGCATGTGACCTCATTGATCACCAGAAAAGTAAACTCACAAAAGTTAATTTAGTTTTGTTCACTCCAAAACCTTAAAATGTTTCTCGAAATTATAGCACAGGAGACTATTTACCACAATGGATCAATAATAGTACTACATTTCTATCACCTATCATCAGAATGAAATACGTGGATTAGGCTCATGAATGATCTACACAGGGGTATGAATATACAATGTGACATAAAGCCCTTCAAGAGCTTTTCTGTTAACTCATTATGTCACATGCAAAAGGGTGTTGTCTGACTCTACTTGAAACATGGGCTTCATTCCACTCTTGAACAAGAAGAGTTCTATTTTTCTTCAAGAGAGCAATTAAATCCATAATTTAAGAAGACTAGCAAATTTTCAATTAACTGCAAATTTCATATCATAATTTGTGAATATATTTCCAGTCCATATTACAGGATAATGCTCCAAAACCCTCATACGTTGCTATCAAAATATAAATTAGTTTGCAAGCCATTCATATTTTATATTTTTTATCACAGTTAAAAGTGTAACAGATAGTGACTTGTTGATAGATAATACATTAATTGATGCAAAATTTTAAGGGTAAGTTCCAAAGAATTGACCATTTCTTTGCATAATGCAAAAATAGAACAGAGTGTAGCAGAAGCTGCATTCAATTCCAATTCACTTTCTTTATGTCTGAATGCATGTTATACCAAATTCTGACCACCAAGCACAGCAATATTTACCAGTGGCTAAAGAAGGGATTAATCTCCTGTTTAGAAGTTATTATTATCTCACATACTGGCACCACTCACCACATGTCTCTCAAATACCTCTTAAAGCCACTATGTTACTTAGAGAATGTTGTTTGGTACCCACCCACCCTCACTGAACCACAAAGAAATGGCCACTGGGCAGCATGGCCTGTTAAAATATTCCTGCATTCAATTTGCAATATTCAAACTGCAAAGAGGTTTAGAGGATCATCATTTCTGTTCAGCCCTCCATGGCAGTGCATAAAATAAATAATAACGAGGCTCAAATTGTACATGGCTGATTAAAGAATAATCTAATTGATTACATAATTCTCACTGCAAAATAACACATAGTCCAGGTCAGATAGTTTACATTTTTGCAAAAAAACATAATTTCAGCCATTTTGGATGACTGAATTATTGTTGATGTTGAAGTTGATGCACCTCACCCAAATAAAAACCCCACACATGCCTGACAGTCTCCATGTATGCCACAGAAACATGCTGCACATCAATTAAGTAATCACCAAATTAACTGCTTATGCTATTTCCCACTTACTGCAATACATATTTGGATTTGGAAATACTTTCTTTCAATCAGAATAGTTTGTAAAAAATGTTAATCCATCTGTTAGATGATTTTTCATTCAAAACTGTATTTGTTCACAAGAAACATTGCAACCTAAAATCTTTCACAATTGTGATGCTAAAGCAGCCTTGTTAAGCTCTTCTATCGGCAACAAATATTCCATTCAGGACCCGATACAATAAATCTGAGGAGGACACCGAGTCTTTCAAGGACCCACAAGGGTCATTTGCTTTTAGCTGCTACCTAAAGCACAATGGAAATCTATGCGCGACCACAAATAAATTAAAAATGTGAACACTTGAACAATTCCTGATTTGAGCAAAAACCCGAGACTTACTTCTAGCCAGGCAGTCCAGGCTGAAAATATTCTAAGAGGTAAAGGCTTACCTTCCATCATGGTGGCAGAATTGCATTCCTCAATCTCCAAAGGTCCTGAAAGACACAGGAAAGCAGGGGCCAGTTACCACATATGAATTCAGTAGGAACAAAGATCAGCATCTACTCCTGGCTATTGCAGATGCCTGTACAAGATTCAAATCCAGTGCTTATGGGCCATGGATGCTACCGTTGATACTGAATGATGCTGAAAAAGAGACAGGGAGAGAAAGCTTGCTGAGCTCAACACAACTGCTCTGTTCAGCCAATCCTTTTTGCTCCGTACCTAATCACATGGTTACCATCTCCTGACACAATACCCCTTGGGAACACAGGAAAAAGCCACCTCCCCACCTTCTTCTAGTTCGAGTACACACACAACCCTCTTCATACCTTGTGACGCACTTCCCCGCCTTATAATCCTGCTCGGGTAGCCAGGCAGATAAGATTAATTAGCAGCACTGTCAGATTAATACAGAAGCCTCTGCTGTCAGCCATCAACTACTGAGCGTCGAAAATAATGGGCAAAAAAAACACCTCTGAAGGAAATACGTTACTGCAGCTGAACAGCAATAATTAAAACTATAGTATTGTTCTTGTGTAAATCAGCGCAGATAATGCATGTGTCCTTTTGTCAGAAGGCTGCTGCACATTTCTGCCTGCTCTCCCCCCTCTCTCTCTCTTTCTGTGCCATTGAAGAGAAATCAATCCCACTGACGTCACATCATAAACAATTATCCCCAGAAGGATGATAGAGAAAAAAAATCCTCCCAGGCTGCTCCTCGAGAACCTTGGAAATAATGTGGCATGAAGGAAACCGGTGTCAAAGGGCAAAAGAATCAGCATAAACACAAGAAGCACTTGGAATGCGTGTGGGAAAATGAATTTCACTCAGACTGGCAGAGCACAGTGGGAAACTCTGAATTAATTAAAGACCGTATGCATGAATGTACATGAAGGGAAGATATTGGCAGCTGACTGACACAGATGTCACCTAATGACTAAACACAGACAGATCTTTGGAGCCTCTCTTTTTCCACTTCTCCATACTATCCAATAACACACTCTGTATTTCTTCCAAACTGTCTCTGAATTCTGATAGTGTTAAACTTTTTCAAAATAGTCTCTAATTGATAGACCTTTCCTCCAAAGTGCAATTATCTGAAATGCTACAGATTTTATGTCTATGCACGCGAGAGTGAGGCATTAAGGATGTACATGTGGAAATAATATATATAATCTATAACTTAAATCCGTGGTACTCAAAACTGGTCAGGTTCTGTTGCAACCAACCTCCCTATCCCCCGTGGTCCTCAGCAGACTGATATTCTGTATGATTCTGGACCTCTACTCAATGTCCTATCTCATAGACAAATCTAGAATTAATTTCCCTGTTATTTTGTTCTCCAATAAAGGATGGAAAGGGAATAGCAAGTGGCAGAATTATCTCAGATTCTATACAGCAGATGAAAAGGCCTTAATTTAAAAAACTATTGATCTAGAATGCTTTCTTCTCTTCTGGCAATAAACTGAAGGGATATAAACAGTGGAGCATCCCAGTAATAGTTTTATGTTCACTGAGCTATATATTATTTAGGTTTTGGTATAGGTAGGAAGTACAACATAACATTTCCAAAATTAATAAAAATTAAGGAGCAGGGTTAACTGTAAAGATGACCATAACTTTAGGAGAATCATGGCCTGGATTTTGTGATGGTAAGCATAGTATAAGGGTTTAGTCCATATCATGGGACTGAGTACAGTACTGCCCATACAGTGACAAGACCATATGAAGTAGGAGCCATTTGGCCCATCGAGTCTACTCCAACATTCAATGAGATCATAGCTGATCTGATATAATCCTCAACTCCACTTTCCCGCCTTATCTCCATAACCCTTGATTCCCTTACTGATTAAAAATCTGTCTATCTCAGCTTTGAACATACTTAATGGCCCAGCTTCTACAGCCCTCTGTGGTAAAGAATTCACAGATTCAATACTCTCTGACAGAAGAAATTCCTCCTCATCTCTGTCTTAAATGGGAGACCCTTACTCTGAGATTATGCCCTCTGGTCCTTGACTCTCCCACAATAGGAAACATGCTCTCAGCGTCTATCCTGTCAACCCCGAGGAATCCTAAATGTCTCAATAAGGTCACCCACTCATTCTTCTAAACTCCAATGAGTACAGGCCCAACTTGCTTAACCTCCCCTCATAAGAATCTCCCTCCATACCCGTCAACCTAGTGAACCTCATTGGACTGCTTCTAATGTCAGTATACCTTTCCTTAGATAAGAGTACCAAAAGTGTTCACAGTATTCCAGATGTGGTCTACCTAGTGCCTTGTAAAGTTTTAGCAGGACTTTCCCATTTTTATATTCTATTCCCTTTGAAATAAAGGCCAACATTCCAATTGCCTTCCCAATTACCAGCTGAACACATGACCCGAAGGGTCAGACCAGTGTTGGACAGAGCTACGCGACAAGCAAGCATGGAAAAAACTTCTAGCCTGAACCCTTTACTGTACATAGTTGATATACAAACAAAGAACAAAGAACAAAGAAATGTACAGCACAGGAACAGGCCCTTCGGCCCTCCAAGCCCGCGCCGACCATACTGCCCGACTAAACTACAATCTTCTACACTTCCTGGGTCCGTATCCTTCTATTCCCATCCTATTCATATATTTGTCAAGATGCCCCTTAAATGTCCCTATCGTCCCTGTCTCCACTACCTCCTCCGGTAGCGAGTTCCAGGCACCCACTACCCTCTGCGTAAAAAACTTGCCTCGTACATCTACTCTAAACCTTGCCCCTCTCACCTTAAACCTATGCCCCCTAGTAATTGACCCCTCTACCCTGGGGAAAAGCCTCTGACTATCCACTCTGTCTATGCCCCTCATAATTTTGTATACCTCTATCAGGTCGCCCCTCAACCTCCTTCGTTCCAGAGAGAACAAACCGAGTTTATTCAATCGCTCCTCATAGCTTATGCCCTCCATACCAGGCAACATTCTGGTAAATCTCTTCTGCACCCTCTCTAAAGCCTCCACATCCTTCTGGTAGTGTGGCGACCAGAATTGAACACTATACTCCAAGTGTGGCCTAACTAAGGTTCTATACAGCTGCAACATGACTTGCCAATTCTTATACTCAATGCCCCGGCCAATGAAGGCAAGCATGCCGTATGCCTTCTTGACTACCTTCTCCACCTGTGTTGCCCCTTTCAATGACCTGTGGACCTGTACTCCTAGATCTCTTTGACTTTCAATACTCTTGAGGGTTCTACCATTCACTGTATATTCCCTACCTGCATTAGCCCTTCCAAAATGCATTACCTCACATTTGTCCGGATTAAACTCCATCTGCCATCTCTCCGCCCAAGTCTCCAGACAATCTAAATCCTGCTGTATCCTCAGACAGTCCTCATCGCTATCCGCAATTCCACCAACCTTTGTGTCGTCTGCAAACTTACTAATCAGACCAGTTACATTTTCCTCCAAATCATTTATATATACTACAAAGAGCAAAGGTCCCAGCACTGATCCCTGTGGAACACCACTGGTCACAGCCCTCCAATTAGAAAAGCATCCCTCGGACTTCCGGGTGCGGCTATGCAGAGCTAGGTCGCATATTCGGCAGCTCCTGCTTGGAACGGACTTTTGGGCTCTTTTACAGGGCCCCCACGGCATTTGTTTGACATTTCCCGGTGTGGGAAGAAGGCGGCAATATTCCCCCGACAGTGTCCCCCAGGAAGGGTATGTCTCTTGGTTGCCAGACACACGCAGAAACAGTGAAAGATTTGGCTGCAACTACAGGATAAACAGGGCCTCTTCCAGCATGCAGGCGGGGGAAGGGCAAGCTTAAAGCTGCAAGCTGACCTGAGGGCCTGTATCAAAGGTGAATTCTAGCAGCAGAGGGAACAACTGTGAAAAGACCTCATCAAGGCCACTGAAGGGACTTCCGGTTGCGGTGATGCCTAGCTAGCCGCACGCTTCGGCGGCTCCAGCTCCGACGGACCTTCGGGCTCTTTTAAGAGCCTCAATGGGGAATTTTTCGACGACGCAACCCGGTGTGGGGCGTGTGAGAAGGGAGTCCCCCCCAAACGAAGGAGGAAAAAACCGGCGGCGGCGGCTGCAGCGCGAGGAATCGTCGACCAAAGGGTCAGAAAGAGAGAAGTACAAGATGGCGGCGGAGAAAGCGCAGGCGACATGGGGGCCTGAGCATGAAATTGTGAGACGGTGCGTGGAGCTGCTGAAGAGGGAGGTGCTGACCCCGTTGCTACAGGCAATTGAGGGGCTCAAGGAGACATTAAAGACCCAGGAGACAGAGCTCCGTGTGGTGGAGCAGAAGGTGACAGATATTGAGGACGAGATCCTGGGCCTGGCGGTTAAGACACAGACGCACGAGGCACTTCATAAAAAGTGTACTGAAAGGATCGAAGCCCTAGAAAATGGAGCGCGAAGGAAGAACCTTCGGATACTGGGTCTCCCTGAGGGTGTGGAAGGAGTGGACTGTGGAGCGTACGCAAGTACGATGCTGAGCTCACTGATGGGTGCTGAGGCCCCTACGGGCCCCTTGGAGGTGGAGTGGGCAAATCGGATTCCGGCGAGAAGACCAAAAGCGGGAGAACCACCCAGGGCGATAATCGTGCGATTTTACCGCCTTAAGGATAGAGAAGAGGTCCTGAGATGGGCTAAAAAGGTGCGGAGTAGCAGATGGGAGAATGCAGTGGTACGGGTATACCAGGATTGGAGTGCGGAGGTGGCGAGAAGGAGGGCGAGCTTCAACCGAGCCAAAGAGGTGTTGCATAAAAGGAAGGTGAAGTTCGGGATGCTGCAGCCGGCAAGACTATGGGTCACGTATCAGGAGAGACACCATTATTTCGAGACGGCGGAGGAAGCATGGACCTTCATCAAAGAAGAGAAATTGGATCGGAACTGAGGGACTGATGCTGCAGGAAATGTTATTGTTAATGTTACGGTGGAAGTTAATTGAGAAGTAAACAGGGAAGGGGGGAGACATTGGGGAAATGTGGGCGCCGGTGAGGGGGGAAAGACGGGACATAGTTGGAGAATGGGGAAGGGGAGGGGGAGGGGAAAGGGAGCTGCGCCATAAGAGGCGGGTCAGGTAAAGGGATGTTCCCGCACCAGAAAGAATAAGGCGGGAAGACAGGCGCAAGGCGGATGGGAGTTCCCCACATGGGGGGGGGTCGAGGAGTGAGCAGGAGTAGCCGGGGTCAGTTGAAGTCAGCTGACTTACGGAAGTAATATGGGGGGAGCAATCAAGCTAGAAAGAGATCTAGCGGGGAGGGGAGGAGGGAGGGAGAAGGGGGGGGGGGGGACAACTGGGTTGCTGCTGCGGAAATCCAAAAGGAAATGGCTAAAGAGTGGGTGGGCGGGGATGGTGTGCGACGCTGGGGGAGCGAGCGGGAGCGTGGAGGCGGGATATGGGACTGGCCTAGAGAAGGTAATGGCTAGTCGACACGGGAGGGGGGCAGGTAGCCCCCTAGTGAGGCTGATCACGTGGAACGTGAGAGGCCTGAACGGACCGATAAAAAGGGCCCGAGTGCTCGCGCATTTGAAAGGACTAAGGGCAGACGTGGTTATGCTCCAAGAGACGCACCTAAAGGTGGCGGACCAAGTTAGGCTAAGGAAAGGATGGGTGGGACAGGTGTTCCACTCAGGACTGGACGCAAAGAATAGAGGGGTGGCCATTTTGGTGGGGAAACAGGTCGCATTTGAAGCAAAGAACATCGTAGCAGATAGCGGAGGTAGATATGTAATGGTGAGTGGCAGGCTGGAGGGAATGGAGGTCGTGTTGGTTAACGTGTATGCCCCAAACTGGGACGATGCGGGATTTATGAGACGGATGCTGGGGCGTATACCGGACCTGGAGGTAGGAAACTTGATTTTAGGAGGGGACTTTAATACGGTGCTGGACCCGGGGCTAGATAGATCCAGCTCAAGGACCGGAAGAAGGCCGGCAGCGGCCAAGGTACTTAAGGGGTTTATGGACCAAATGGGGGGAGTGGATCCATGGCGATTTCTTAGACCTAGGGCTAGGGAGTATTCCTTCTTCTCCCATGTCCATAAAGTGTACTCCCGGATAGATTTTTTTGTTTTGGGAAGGTCGTTGATCTCTAGGGTGGAAGAAGCTGAGTACTCAGCCATAGCGGTTTCGGATCATGCCCCACATTGGGTGGACCTGGAATTAGGAGAGGAAAGGGAGCAGAGAACACTCTGGCGATTAGATGTGGGACTGATGGCGGATGAGGGAGTGTGTGCAAGAGTGCGGGGGTGTATTGAGAGATACCTGGAGGTCAATGACGACGGCGAGGTCCCTGTGGGAGTGGTATGGGAAGCACTAAAAGCGGTGGTCAGAGGAGAGCTGATCTCCATTGGGGCCCACAAAAGGAAAACAGAGGCCAAGGAAAGGGAAAGATTACTGGGGGAGATTTTAAGGGTGGATAGGGAATTTGCAGAGACCCCGGAGGAGGAATTGTACAGGGAGAGGAGACGACTCCAGACGGAATTTGACCTTCTGACCACCAGAAAGGCGGAGGTACTGTGGAGGAAGGCACAGGGGAGGAGGTATGAATATGGGGAAAAGGCGAGTCGCCTGTTGGCTCATCAATTGCGAAAGAGGGCAGCAGCGAGGGAAATAGGAGGAATTAGAGACGAAAGGGGAGACACGGTGCGAAGGGCAGGAAAGATAAATGAGGTGTTCAAGACCTTCTATGAGGAACTGTATAGGTCTCAACCCCCAGAGGGAGAGGAGGGGATGCGGCAGTTCCTGGACCAATTGAGGTTCCCGAAAGTGGAGGAGCGGGGGGTGGTAGGCCTGGGGGCACCGATTGGGGTGGACGAGGTTATTAAGGGACTGGGAAGCATGCAAGCAGGGAAGGCCCCAGGACCAGACGGGTTCCCGGTGGAGTATTACAGAAAATATGTGGACTTGTTGGCCCCGTTGATGGTGAGGACGTTCAATGAGGCCAGGAAAGGGGGGACTCTACCCCCGACGATGTCGGAGGCGACGATATCGTTAATTTTGAAGAGGGATAAAGATCCGTTGCAGTGCGGGTCCTATAGACCCATTTCATTGTTGAACGTGGACGCCAAATTGTTGGCAAAGGTACTGGCATCGAGGATAGAGGACTGTGTCCCGGGGGTGGTGCACGAAGACCAGACAGGGTTCGTAAAAGGGAGACAACTGAATGTTAACGTGCGACGACTATTAGGGGTGATAATGATGCCCCCAGTGGAGGGGGAGGCAGAAATAGTGGCGGCAATGGACGCAGAGAAGGCATTTGATAGGGTGGAGTGGGAGTATTTATGGGAAGTGTTAAGGAGGTTTGGGTTTGGGAACGGGTTTATTAGCTGGGTTAGACTTCTTTATGGGGCTCCAACGGCAAGCGTAGTTACAGGTCGACATAGATCGGAGTATTTCCGACTATATAGGGGAACAAGACAGGGATGCCCGCTGTCTCCATTGTTGTTCGCGTTGGCAATTGAACCTCTGGCCATGGCGTTGAGAGACTCCAGGAAATGGAGAGGGGTGATTAGAGGGGGAGAAGAACACCGAGTCTCGTTATATGCGGATGACCTATTGTTATACGTGTCGGACCCAGCGGGGGGAATGATAGAGGTTATGCGAATTTTGAGGGGGTTCGGGGATTTCTCGGGGTATAGGCTAAACATGGGGAAGAGTGAATTATTTGTGATACATCCAGGGGACCAGAGTAGAGAGCTAGAAGGCTTGCCTCTAAGGAAAGTGGAAAGAAACTTCCGATACCTGGGGATTCAGATCGCTAGGAGCTGGGGAACCTTGCACAGACTTAATCTGACACGGTTGGTAGAACAAATGGAGGAGGACTTCAAGAGGTGGGACATGCAGCCTCTATCGCTGGCGGGCAGGGTGCAAGCAATTAAGATGATGGTCCTCCCGAGGTTCTTATTTGTATTTCAATGTCTCCCTATACTAATCACTAAGACCTTTTTTAATAAAATAGACAGGAGCATCACGAGCTTCGTGTGGGCAGGGAAAGTTCCGAGAGTAAGGAGGGGGTTCCTTCAGCGTAGTAGGGACAGAGGAGGATTGGCACTACCGAACTTGGGCGATTACTATTGGGCCGCCAATGTGGCAATGATACGTAAATGGATGATGGAGGGTGAGGGAGCGGCGTGGGAAAGACTGGAGAGAAAGTCCTGTAAAGGGACGAGTTTAGAGGCGCTGGTGACGGCGCCGCTACCGATCTCACCTAAAAAGTTTACCACGAACCCGGTGGTGGCGGCAACATTGAATATCTGGGGACAGTGGAGGCGACAGAGAGGGGTGCGGGGAGCCCTGGTGGGGTCCCCAATCAGGAACAACCATAGGTTCGCCCCAGGAAGAATGGATGGAGGATTTCAGAGCTGGTTCCAGTTGGGAATTAGGAGGGTGGGAGATTTATTTATAGATGGGACTTTTGCGAGCTTGGGAGCATTGGAGGAAAAGTATAAGTTGCCCCGGGGAAATTTCTTGAGATATATGCAATTTCCATTGCTCCCGACACAGGGGATACAGGACAGGGTGCTTTCAGGGGTGTGGGTCGGAGAGGGCAAGGTGTCAGAGATTTACCGAGAGATGAGGGAAGAGGGGGAGGAGTCGGTGGGCGAACTAAAAGGAAAGTGGGAAGAAGAACTAGGGGAGGAGATAGAGGAGGGTATGTGGGCTGATGCCCTAAGCAGGGTAAATTCCTCTTCCTCATGCGCCAGGCTTAGCCTGATTCAATTTAAGGTGCTACATAGAGCACACATAACGGGAGCAAGATTGAGCAGGTTCTTTGGAGTGGAGGACAAATGTGGGAGGTGTGGCGGGAGCCCGGCAAACCACGCACATATGTTTTGGGCATGCCCGGCACTGGAAGGGTATTGGAAGGGAGTGACGGGAGTGATTTCGCGGGTGGTGAGGGCCCGGGTCAAACCAGGCTGGGGGTTAGCTCTATTTGGAGTTGCGGAAGAGTCGGGAGTGCAGGAGGCGAAAGAGGCCGACGTTGTGGCCTTTGCGTCCCTAGTAGCCCGGCGCAGGATCCTACTCATGTGGAAGGAGGCGAAACCCCCCGGACTGGAGGCCTGGGTAAATGATATGGCGGGGTTCATTAAACTGGAGCAGATAAAGTTTGCCCTGAGAGGATCGGCTCAAGGGTTCACCAGGCGGTGGCAGCCATTTCTCGACTACCTAGGGGAACGTTAGAGGGAAGACAGATGACCAGCAGCAGCAACCCAGGGGGAGGGGGGGGGGGGGAGGGGGGGTTTAGTTTAGGTCAAAGATAAAGGGGTTTTGTTACTTGTGTATTGTTTAAAATTTCTGTATTGTTATTGTTGCGTTTGCTTTGTAAGAGGGGAAAAATTGTTGTTTGGGAAAAAATTTTCAATAAAACATTTATAAAAAAAAAAAAAAAGAAAAAAAAAGAAAAGCATCCCTCCATTGCTACCCTCTGCCTTCTATGGCCTAGCCAGTTCTGTATCCACCTTGCCAGTTCACCCCTGATCCCGTGTGACTTCACCTTTTGTACTAGTCTACCATGAGGGACCTTGTCAAAGGCCTTACTGAAGTCCATATAGACAACATCTACTGCCCTACCTGCATCAATCATCTTAGTGACCTCCTCGAAAAACTCTATCAAGTTAGTGAGACACGACCTCCCCTTCACAAAACCGTGCTGCCTCTCACTAATACGTCCATTTGCTTCCAAATGGGAGTAGATCCTGTCTCGAAGAATTCTCTCCAGTAATTTCCCTACCACTGAAGTAAGGCTCACCGGCCTGTAGTTCCCGGGATTATCCTTGCTACCCTTCTTAAACAGAGGAACAACATTGGCTATTCTCCAGTCCTCCGGGACATCCCCTGAAGACAGCGAGGATCCAAAGATTTCTGTCAAGGCCTCAGCAATTTCCTCTCCAGCCTCCTTCAGTATTCTGGGGTAGATCCCATCAGGCCCTGGGGACTTATCTACCTTAATATTTTTTAAGACACCCAACACCTCGTCTTTTTGGATCACAATGTGACCCAGGCTATCTACACCCCCTTCTCCAGACTCAACATCTACCAATTCCTTCTCTTTGGTGAATACTGATGCAAAGTATTCATTTAGTACCTCGCCCATTTCCTCTGGCTCCACACATAGATTCCCTTGCCTATCCTTCAGTGGGCCAACCCTTTCCCTGGCTACCCTCTTGCTTTTTATGTACGTACCCTCTTGCTTTTTATGTACGTACCCTCTTGCTTTTTATGTACGTGTGCATACAATTACCCACTTAAGACCAGGAAGACTTCATCAAGGCCTACCAAACAGTATCCAACACCCTGCAACTTGGTGGCAGTGAATGAATACCACGTAAAATTGCAGAGAAAAGAAGAAATCCCGCAAGACTAAAGGAAAATTTGAAGAAACATTCCAACCTGAAGAAAGGTTTGAGGAGCAGCTATGCAGAGGAAAATTGCAAGGGAAAAAATCCAAGGAAAAACTGGGAGACTGAAGGCAGAAATTCAAAATTCCTCATCACAGAAGATTCCAGAAGGGTCTCTTGCAGGTCCAGGTTCTGTTCCCTGAATGCAGACACAAGAGGGGTGTGCATTAAAGCATTTAAATTCCAGGACAGGGAAGCAAGTCCTGAGGAACTTTTAAATTGCTGTTTAAAAACTCAATTGGAAAAAACAGCTCCCCGAGTTGGCACCTGAACACGTGGTGTCCAAGCTAACTCTGAGTAGGGGGTATAATTAATTTGGATGAATCGTGTCTAAAGAAACAGCTTTAAAAACCAGCAATGGCCAGGATTCAACGCTTTTGTGACCCTAAAGCAGAGTGCAGAAATTGAGACGTCTGCAGCTAGTCAATCTAAGCAGCCATTGTTTAGAATTGTTTTAAGGCTGAGCATGAACACCATTCCAGTGGGAGCCCACTGGCAAGCAAAGGAAAACCCTTTGTCTTCAAACAAATAGCAGCATCACCATCTTAAATTTCAGTAACTTCTTAAAGCTGAACCAACACGTGCAAAGATTTTTGCCATGGATCAAAAATCCAATTTGCCAGATCACTTTGGATTCATCCAGGAGCCAAACCTAACAGAAAACTGGGTGTCCTGGAGTAAAGAATATTTCAACTACCAGAGTACAACAGGTCAAAGTAGAATGTTAGAAAAAGTCCAGACCCCTTTTATTCTGGTTTAGTGTACTGGCTGATGAAGTAATTCTAATGCCACTCATTGATGCATTCTTAACCAGCTTTGATAAATTATTAAACTTCTTTGATGAATATTTTAATTTTCAAGTTGTGGAGTGCACAGGGCTTAAAAAGAGGCACAGAAAACTCCCAGTAAATTGCTGAAAGGGCAATGGACAATACTTGACTAAACCATGCTTAATGCACATGTATCTTTAAGTCAAGCAGCAGGGAGAAGGAGGAATTCAATAAGTTGCAACATAGTATATGGTGCTGCTAGCTTTGGACAGCAAGATCCAGCCTTCTCGGCACCGGAGAGATGGGATGGGACTCGGTTTTGTGTGTGTGTGTATGTATAGAGGGTGAGGGGCAAGTTAAAGTGGGGAATTAGGAAATAGATGATAGTTAACCTGTTGTATTTGCTTCATATTTCATTATAGTTCTTATTATAAATCAAAAGAAATTGTGGTCAAATTTACAAACCTGGTGACCATAATTATTGGGCAGCCAAAGGCCCTCCACCACCAAACACATCTTCCCCTCACTCCCCATCAATATTTTGCAGGGACCATTCCCTCCACCATTCCCTCCGGATACCCTGGTCCACTCCTCCATCAGCACCAACATCTCACCCTCTTCCCAGGGCACCTTCCCATGCAATTGCAGAAGGTGTAACACTTGACCTTTTACCTCCACCCTGCTCACCATCTCAAGCTTGTCAAGTGAGGCAGAGCTTCACCTTCTTCAATCTGGTCCATTGCATTTGCTGCTCCCAATGTGGTCTACTCTACATTGGAGAAACTAAACACAGACTGGGTGACCGATTTGCCGAACACCTTTGGTCCGTCCACAAGCAGGACCCAGACCTTCCTGTTGCTTGCCATTTCAACTCACCGTTCTGTTCTCATGTCCACACGTATGTCCTTGGCCTGTTGCAATGTTCCAGTGAAGCCCAGTGCAAACTGGAGGAACAGTAGCTTATTTTCTGATTAGGCACGTTACTGCCTTCCGGACTTAACATTGAGTTCAACAACTTCAGACTATGAACTCTCTCCTCCACCAACACCCCACTTTTATTTATATCAATTTTTTTTTCATTTCTTCAATTGATCTGTTTTTCCCTCACCATTGTTCCCCCCTCCCCACACTCCACTTGGGCCAATTATTCCTTGTTACCCCTTGATACACTGCTCACTTTTGTTCTGCCATTCATACATTCTAATCTCTTTATGTACCACTATCAGCTCTTAGCCTTAATCACCCCTATTTACATTCCTTTTGTCTTGTGCCTTTGACATCTTTGTCCATCTCCAACTATCCCTGGCCCCCTATTCAGCCCCCCCCCCCCCCCCCCCCCCCGCTCCATGCATAAATCTGACCCCATTTCCAGTTCTCTCTAGCTTTGACAGAATCATCCAGACTCAAAAACTTAGCTCCCTTCTTTCTCTGCAGATGCTGTCAAACCTGCAGATTGTCCAGTATTTTCTGTTTTTGTTTCAAATTTGTGGGCAGCACGGTAGCATGGTGGTTAGCGCAATTGCTTCACAGCTCCAGGGTCCCAGGTTCGATTCCCGGCTTCGGTCTCTGTCTGTGCGGAGTCTGCACGTTCTCCCCGTGTGTGTGTGGGTTTCCTCCGGGTGCTCCGGTTTCCTCCCACAATCCAAAGATGTGCAGGCTAGGTGGATTGGCCACGCTAAATTGCGCGCCCAGTGTCCAAAATTGCCCTTAGTGTTGGGTGGGGTTACTGGGTTATGGGGATAAGGCGGAGGTGTGGTCTTGGGTAGGGTGCTCTTTCAAAGAGCCGGTGCAGACTCGATGGGCCGAATGGCCTCCTTCTGCACTGTAAATTCTATGATATTCTATGATATAAATTCCAGCATCCGCAGTAATTTGCTTTTATCTTAGTGTTATAACCTGCCTACTTACGATTGGCTGGGGACTAATGACTATCCCACAATCCCATGGGAGTATGAACTTCCCCAATGAGGGGGGCGGAGAAACTCCTAGTATAAATAAGCTGGCCAGTTCAGGAACCAGCAGGAAGGAGAAAGTAGCAAGGGAAGTTACTGCTACTGTTATGTATATATTGTTATAGTAAATAAACGTTATTATTTTGTATCCTTAAAACTCGTGCTGGATTCTTCGTGGCCCTTACAAAACTGGCGACGAAGGTAAAAGTGAATAGCTGTCTACACTGCTGAAGCCACCTCCCTGGATTTTTGTTGGATACAGGTTGGAAGTTGTTTTCTATTATACCATGCCTCTGTATGGACGTTTGGATGTTTTTGATGCTGCGCTGGAAAGCTGGAACCAGTACACACAACGGATGCGTTACTATTTCCGGGCAAACAATATCACTGAAAACGAGTGCCAGGTGGTCATATTGCTCACCGCCTGCGGGCCGCATACGTTTGGGGTGATTAGGAGCCTTACGTACCCAGCTGCGCCGGACACCAAAACGTTTGACGAACTTGTGAATATAGTGGGGCAACACTTTAACCCAACCCCATCCACGATAGTCCAGCGTTACCGGTTTAATACCGCTGAGAGGACCCCTGGAGAATCCCTTGCCGATTTTTTTATCCAGGCTACGCGGGATTGCGGAATACTGTGACTATGGTGAGACCTTGTCAGAAATGTTACGCGACCGTTTGGTTTGCGGTATTAACAATGCAGCAACCCAGAGAAAGTTGTTAGCGGAGCCAACATTGACTTTTCAACAGGCAATACAAATAGTCTTGTCCCGAGAGAGCGCAGAGCGAGGAGTACAGGAGCTACAGGGAATGGAAGTGCATGCCTTGGGGCGCAACCCTTTCCGCCCAAAAACGTCCCCCCGCACTCCTCCGGTACTTGGGCGAGGCAACGACCGGACCGACGCCAGTGGCCATCGGACATTCCTCCCCGAAGGGAGCCTTCTCCAGAGCCAATAGATGAGGAGCCATGTCCGTGTCAGACTTGTAGGCGCCGACCCCGTTGCGGACGGCGGTCCTGGGGACGCCAGAGGCGCCGTCGTTCCGACCGTAACTGGGACCAGCCCAGAGGCCGTACCTTCCATGTGGATGAACCTGCGGCGACCACTCCTGAGGACGTGGAGACGGAGGACGACTGCCTGCAGCTGCATTGTGTGGCAGCTCCCCGTGTGGCCCCCATTAAGGTGACAGTACGGGTCAATGGCCACCCGCTGGAGATGGAGTTGGATACTGGCGCAGCGGTCTCCGTGATCGCCCAGAGGACATTCGACCGCATCAAGCAGGGTATACAGACCCTTACATTAACTGACTCACAGGCCAGGTTGGCCACCTACACGGGGGAACCACTGGACATTGCAGGAACTACAATGACCCCTGTTGTCTATGGACGCCAGGAGGGGCGTTTCCCACTTATCGTAGTGCGTGGCCATGGGCCCAGCCTGTTGGGTCGGGACTGGTTGCGCCATTTGCTGTTGCAATGGCAGCACATCCTCCAAACAGTTTCTGGAGGGTTGACGGAGGTGCTAGGACGATACCCAGAGGTATTCCAGCCTGGTTTGGGGAAAATAAAAGTGGCCGTAGCCCGTATCCAAGTTGAACCAGGAGCCACGCCGCGCTATTTCCGGGCGCACCCAGTGCCTTACGCTTTGCTCGAGAAGGTAGAAGGGGAGCTCACTCGTTTGGAGAGTTTGGGTATTATCAGGCCCGTCCGTTTTGCTGACTGGGCAGCACCAATTGTACCAGTAATGAAGCCAGGCGCCACAGTTTGCTTGTGTGGCGACTATAAACTTACAGTGAATACAGTTTCCCGACTCGACCGATACCCAATGCCTCGCATAGAGGATCTCTACGCGAAACTTGCAGGTGGACTCTCATTCACAAAATTAGATATGAGTCACGCCTAACTGCAGTTGGAGCTGGACCCTGCCTCCCGACCATATGTAACAATTAACACACACCGGGGCCTGTCACGGCATCACAGATCCGTGAGTGGACCCAGACGGAGCCAGTCTTGTCAAAGGTTCGGCACATAGTCCTGTATGGTGGGCAGCATAGACAGCTCCCAGGCGAGTTGCGGGCATTTTCCTCCAAGCTGTCAGAATTCAGCGTGGAAGACGGCATCCGCTTGTGGGGGACGCATGTGATTGTCCCGGAAAAAGGCCAGGAGCTGATATTATCAGACTTGCACAATGGGCATCCGGGCGTGACCAAGATGAAAATGTTGGCCCGGAGTTATGTCTGGTGGCCAGGCCTCGACACCGACATTGAGAAGGTGGCCCAAAACTGCTCCATTTGCCAGGAGCATCAGAAGCTTCCGCCGGCCGCGCCCCTACATCACTGGGAATGGCCAGGGTGGCCTTGGGCACGCTTACATGCAGATTTTGCAGGCCCTTTTCAGGGATCCATGTTCCTTCTACTAATTGACGCCCAGTCCAAATGGCTGGAGGTGCATAAGATGCAGGGGACAACGTCCTGCGCAACAATTGAAAAGATGCGTTTATCATTTAGTACGCATGGCCTCCCCGAGGTGCTGGTCACGGATAATGGCACTCCATTCACGAGTGAGGAGTTTGCTAGGTTTACAAAGATGAACGGCATCCGCCATATCCGCACTGCCCCTTACCACCCGGCTTCAAATGGGTTGGCAGAGCGTGCAGTGCAAACATTCAAAAGAGGCCTAAAGAAGCAGTCTTCCGGATCAATGGACACGAGACTGGCTCGCTTTTTGTTTACGTACAGGACCACTCCCCATGCAGTGACTGGGGTAGCTCCCGCAGAACTCCTAATGGGCCGAAGACTTCGCACCCGCCTTAGTATGGTCTTCCCGGACATTGGCGCAAAAGTACGCCGCACACAAGAACGGCAGGGACAGGGATTGTCTCGGCATCGTCCGATTCGGCAGTTTGCGCCCGGTGACCCAGTATTCGTGCGGAATTTTGCTGGTGGTGCCCAATGGGTTCCTGGTGTAATCTTCCACCAAACGGGCCCTATATCGTACCAAGTGCAAGCCCAGGGTCGTCTCCAGCGAAAACATGTAGACCACGTCCGGTCCAGAAGATCATCCCCTCAAAAGATTCCCCGCCCCCGGAGCTCAGTTCAACAGCCGCAAAGACCAGAGACAAGGGAAGGTAGTCCTCAAAATCTTCCACTGGTGCCTCACTCGAAGCCTGCGCAGGTCGTTACGGGACCGAATGGAGATAGAGACGCTGACATGATGGAGGCAGCAGACTCTGACTCCGAGATGCAGACATAGGATGAATCAGAGGGTGAATCCTCGGGTCCACAGGCCATGGATGTACAACCGCGCCGTTCATCACGAAGCGCCGGTCTCCGTCTCGTTATACGCCGCCTGATCCAGCGCCGCGTGCAAATGGTGTCCAGCCTGCGGCCAAACGAGTTCGACGGTTTCCCTTGCCAGGGTCTTCGGTGGATTCCTTGGACTTTTGGGGGGAGGGATGTTATAACCTGCCTACTTACGATTGGCTGGGGACTAATGACTATCCCACAATCCCATGGGAGTATGAACTTCCCCAATGAGGGGGGCGGAGAAACTCCTAGTATAAATAAGCTGGCCAGTTCAGGAACCAGCAGGAAGGAGAAGGTAGCAAGGGAAGTTACTGCTACTGTTATGTATATATTGTTATAGTAAATAAACGTTATTATTTTGTATCCTTAAAACTTGTGCTGGATTCTTCGTGGCCCTTACAAAACTTAGATAACATCGGATGGGAAAAGGGCCGTTTCTCAGAGTTCAGGAAACATAGTTGGGAACAAAGGGATAACTTCATGAGATACTGTGAGTGTATAGCCATCAGTGTAGTTAAGTGTACAATTGTAGTGTATTTCTTGTGTGTTTTTAAGTTAATAAACATTCTTTATTAATTGTACACAAAACAACTGGACTTCTCTTCCTCAGTTTTAATTTATTTTTTCACTTCCAATTTGAAAATATACACCACTAAGAACCGGTGTTCCATATGACATAGAAGCAGAATTAGACCAATCGGCCCATCGAGTCTGCTCCACCATTCAATCATGGCTGATATTTTCTCATCCCCATTCTCCTGCCTTCTCCCCATAACCCCTGATCCCCTTATTAATCAAGAACCTATGTATCTCTGTCTTAAAGACACTCTGTGATTTGGCCTCCACAGCGTTCTGCAGCAAAGAGTTCCACTGATTCACCACTCTCTGGTTGAAGAAATTCCTCCTCATCTCTGTTTTAAAGAATCATCCCTTTAGTCTGAGATTCTGTCCTCTGCTTCTAGTTTTTCCTACAAGTAGAAGCATCCTCTCCACGTCCACTCTATCCAGGCCTCGCAGTATCCTGTAAATTTCAATAAGAACCCCCCTCATCCTTCTAAACTCCAACAAGTACAGACCCAGAATCCTCAACCGTTCCTCATACGACAAGCTCTTCAATTCTAGGGATCATTCTTGTGAACCTCCTCTGGACCCTTTCCAAGGCCAGCACATCTTTCCTTAGGTACGGGGCCCAAAACTGCTCACAATACTCCAAATGGTGTCTGACCAGAGCCTTGTACAGCCTCAGAAATACATCCCTGGTCTTGTATTCTTGACATGAATGCTAACATTGCATTTGCCTTCCTAACTGCCAACTGAACCTGCAAGTTAACCTTAAGAGAATTGTGAACAAGGACTCCCAAGTCCCTTTGTTCTTCTGATTTCCTAAGCATTTCCCCAATTAGAAAATAGTCTATGCCTAAATTCCTCCTTCCAAAGTGCATAACCTCATACGTTTCCACATTGTATTTTATCTGCCACTTCTTTGCCCACTCTCCTAGCCTGTCTAAATCCTTCTGCAGCCCCCTTGCTTCCTCAATACCATCTGTCCCTCTATAGATCTTTGTATCATCTGCAAACGTAGCAACAGTACCTTCAATTCCTTCTTCCAGATCATTAATGTATATTGTGAAAAGTTGTGGTCCCAGCACAGATCCCTCAGGCACACCACTAGTCACCGGCTGCCATCCTGAAAAAGACCCCTTTATCCCCAATCTCTGCCTTCTGCCAGTCAGCCAATCCTCTATCCATACCAAGATCTTACCCTTAACACCATGGGCTCTTAACTTATTTAACAATCTCCTATGTGGCACCTTGTCAAAGGCCTTCTGGAAATCTAAATAAATCACGTTCACTGGTTCTCCTTTGTCTAACTTCCTAGCTACCCATCTGGATTTTGAGATACCCTTGCATTTAACATCAGTGGGGTTGTTAACATGGGACACAGCTGCATCAAATCTACCATCCCATCAGTGAAGCAGAGTCACGGGTTAACAATTAATGCCACTCACCAGTGTCCAAATGGATTTCATTCATTCACCTTGAACAACCAAAAGCTCATGGTTATGCCAAGTCAAAAGGTGGAATTCAGAGTCACATTGGTTCAATCATGTAATTCACAAGTTCTCATCCCCACAGGGCTCCATATGTCACATGATTGGAACGCTGCTCACCTGTGTGTGTGTGTGTGTGTGTATAGAGTCCCAGAGGTAAGGTGGCATGAGGAACAATGCACACCACACTGCCAAAGCTTAACTGACCACTTCTCCCATGGGTCTCTTGTTCACACCTTTATTTTCAACACCCGATAACCATTCTGATATTCAATATATATTTTCAAAGAGAAGGCAAAAGTGAGAATGGATCCAGTTTCCAGGGAGCTGTTTTCAGAATGCCCATTCGTGCAGGAGATTAATGCTTTGGCACATACAGCTCAAGAAGGAGGCACTGCCTGGGGGAAAAGGCCAGGGGGAGCTTGAGCATCAACAAGTGGCTGAGGAACAGAGACCAAGACAGTATAGGTGACTTGCCACATCGAGGATGTACTATCAACGAGTCTCATCACTACACATGAGTGAGAGGCAGGGCAGGGCAGGGCTGCGATTGTCCAGAGATCCCGTTCGCCACATATACCACATGGCCCAAGAAGATAGGAGGCCATGTGGGTTGGGAGACTCCCCCCTGCCAGTGGCCCTGAACGTTATGACATCACTTCATTTCTTTGCCTCTAGGTCTTTCCAGGAATCAACTGGGGACCTGTGTGGCACATCTCAGTCAGCAACGCATAGCTACAGTCAGGAGGTGACAAGTGACCTTTACAGGAGGGCCAATCATTATGTCACCTTTCCTCTGGACGAGGATAGCCAGGCTCAGAGATTCAAAAGCTTTGCAGTGCTCTCAGAATTCCCAAGAGTGCAGGGTGCAATTGACTGCTCACTGGAAGCAGCCTTTAATTTTCATCAGCCACAAGAGCTACCATTCCATCAACGAGCAGTTGATATGTGGCCATCACAAGCACACCCTGTATGTGTACGCATGGTTTCCTGGGAGTTGCCATGATTCCTACATCCTCAGTCACTCCCAGGTTCTTAGGATATTTGCGGGGCCAGAACATCTGCAGGGATGGTTCCTGGGGGATAAGGGCCCCACTTAAACATTGACTAATGACTCTGATGCATCGCCTTGAGACGCTCGCCGAGGAAAGGTACAATGCTGTTCACGCGACCACACACTCACTCACAGAGCAGACCATTGGACTTCTGGCGATGCAGTTCAGATGCCTGGATCGCTCAGGTGGCTCTCTGTAATATACACCGGAGAGGGTTTGTCGCATTATTGCAGATTGCTGTGCCCTTCAAAATCTGGCTATGAAGAGAGGGGTGACCCTGCCAGAGGGTGAACTGGAGGAGGATGAGCCTTCCTGGGAAGATGACGATGAGGAGGTGCAGGAAGCCCTAGGAGCTGCTGAGGGGCAACATGCGAGATCCAATGCCAAGGAGGAAGGGAGATGCGGGAGGTGAGCCCTTGATACCCTCATAGCTGACATGTTCCAGGAGAGTAAAACTATGTCCGATCATCAGGCGATATCTCCTCTAACCCTTCAAGCCATTTTGTGACTTCTGAGAGAATAATCAAACTATCACTGAGAGGACAGGTTCTGCATTCAGACTTGGACCTTAAGAGCTCATGACTCACTAGGATTAGATCTTAGCTGTGGTCATTGGTGTAATATGCTCACTCTGTCAACTTAAAGTCCAGCAGTGAAGGACAGTGATGTGAGCTGAGGCTAGATGCTTCCTATCACATGTACAAATGCAAACACTGCTGCAACAAAGATGCAGAGCAGCTTAGGGTTCTCATCCTAAAGTGCATGTCTTGGTTTGGGACATTATCAGTGTTATGGGCGAGGCGTTTTCAGAACCCCAAAATGTATCATGGAGTTCAACCAACCTCCCCCTTTAATGTATTTGTTGCATTTCCTAGCACACGGTTTGTTCCCTAGGTGTGGGATTACAATTATGGACACGTGGGTTTTTTAAACACAAAACAATGTTTATTCCATGAACTCAACTTAACATCCTAAATAAACATTGGATTTCTTAACACCCCTTACTTCAAAGATAACTCTGAAAATATTGCAACAGTAAATCATTCCTAAAAATGTTCCTTCAAACTTCCAAGAGACTTAACACCTTTAAACAGAGTCACATCAGGTTAAAGGCTGTACTATTATGAGTTTAAATCACCCAAATGATCCAGAGATAGTCTTTCATGGCAGACATCACAGAAAATCCAGCTCACTGCAAAACACAGACACTCTCCAAGCTATTTTCTTCCAAACTGCAGCTCTCTGGAAACACACAGGCACACACAAGCTGCTTTTTCAAACTGAAACTTCAAAATGGCTGATGTAAAGCCCAGCTCCACCCACTCTCTGACATCACTGTTTTCTTAAAGGTACATTGCTTAAACATCCATGTCTTAAAGGTACTCTCACGACATCAGTTAGGAAACCCAGGGGCACAGAGAGTGGCATAACCCACCAGGGAGTGTGCCCATGGCATGCATGGCAGCCACTTCCAGAGGGTCATCATCTGACTGAGACTGAGCAGGTGGCTGGTCTCCAGCAGCCCCCGGCCACTAACTGCTAACTTTTGAGGTGTTCTCCAGAAAGTGACCGAGTCTAACCTTGAACTATGCCCCACCGAGATGTGTCTCTGCACTGGTGGAGAGTGTGGATGAGTGCTGTGATGGCTCCTCCTGAGCCCCCTCATGTTCAGATGTGCACTGGGGGCTTGGAGTGCTGCTGGGCTCGCTGGCCACAGTCTGATGCCAACTAAAACATTCAAAAGGACAGTTTTAGTGGATATGTTGAAGTTAATTCAGAGCACATTATACTCAATGTGAATTACAGGATTCAGTAAGAGATCAGTACTAGGTTGTTGAGAGAGGCCCAGCCCCGCGCTGTCACAGGAGCAATCCCTGTCCTCACTGGCAAGCTCTCCTGCAGCCTCCTTGAACTCTCTCCGTTCTTCCCCCTGGTCTGGGCTCACTCTTGTTTGTTTTACGCATGTTTGGCCTGTATGGGGACAAAAGAAAGTCATGTGTTCAGAAGACATGGAGTAGAGGTTGGGTGAAGAGTATGTCCACTGTGTGTAGTGCACCCTACCCAGAAAGGAAATTGGAGTATGAGTAACAAGACAGATGGGATGATGGTGCTATGAAAGTCTTGTTGAGAGAGTAAGTGTTGATATGTGTCACCCGCGAGTGAATGTGTGAGATCCGTGAAGAAAGTTGCTGTTTGAGTACAGGATGCCATGCAGAGAGTGCGATTGTGGAGCGTCTTACCCTGGCGGATTGGATGAGATCATTCATCTGCATCCTGACTGGATGGCACTTTGCGAGTGTGTGGAAGTTGCACTGGTCTCCTGGGCAATGACCTCCCAAGCCCGAGAGATGAGATTTGAATGAGTCTTTGCTCCGTCCCTAGGGTAGAGCACATGCCTGTGGGCCCGGTCTCCTCGAATGAGGGCCAATAGGGCCTTGGCAGTGAAAGCAGGTGCAGCCTTCTTGTTGAGCTAATCGCCTTTTCTTTCGGGTTTCCTGATATGTTGGAGGGTCTCCAGCAGATTGGTGGGCTGGAGAGAGTGATATGAGTATGCTGGACAGGTGATTAAATATGACGACAGGACCTCCGAACCTACCAGCTGACAGCGGACAGTTGAATCAGCTGCTGGACGGCCAGGAGATTGGGAGGGGAACATGCCTGTGAATAATTAATGAGCTCTGAAGTACAGAATCCTGCCATTCTGGCCAGGGGGACAGTTGCACCTGGAGCTGCCCACCACCGCACTTCATTAATGGAGAATTCTCCCCTGGAATGGTAAAAGAAAAGAAAAGTTCTCACAAAGGAGCGTAAGGAGTCCAAAAAAAAACAATTATCTGAAGCACAATTAGGAATGTACGCTTGAATGATGATGTAGAGAAACTATACTCTGCCAAAGAAAAATTGATCAGTGTAGAGAATCAACTTTCACATACAAAAGATGTGTTTGATAAGGAAAAAGGAGACTAGTGAGGATGCTGGAATGTTGCTCACAGGAAGTAGAACATTTGAAAGAGGACTTAAAATGCTTAAATGATGAACGTGTCAAAAAATACTCAACAAAAATGGATCTTCAATTAAAACTTGATGAAGTTCAAGCATCAGAGGTCTCCCGTAAACAATGTGCAAAATACCAGGAACGGGAAAAGGAATTGCTGATGAATCAGGACAGTTGTTTGAAAGCAGAATTAACAACAAAATCTGATGAACTCCTTGAATTTCGGTCCAAACTGAACAACATGAAGCATGAGATGCGCAGACCTTAAAAGCAGAAAAAGTGAATTATACGGAACAGATTGAGGATCTCAACGAGTCCAGGTAGCCACCAGTGACCATGAAAGAAAGATTCCAAGCAGAATTGAATGCTCAGGTGAAGTTGTCAAACTTATACAGGAATTCCACAGACAACTCAGAAACAAAAACAGCTCAACTGACCAACTGACCAAGTGAGCTGAATGAACAGATTTAGAAATGGAAAAAGAGGATAAAAAGTTACCCAGATGCCACACCAACCCCAAATTCAATAGTTTACCTGCAGCAACAGAGATTATCACTCCTCCGACAGTACCACGAATGAGATATGAAAGGCCTCCAGACTGCCTGAATCTATGAACTCAGAGACTTGAAGGTGAGAGATGGGATAGTAATAATGATATAAATATCTAGGAGAATTCCTATCCCCCTTCACCTTGAACTTGTGCCCCCTTGTAATTGTCATTTTAGCCCTGGGAAAAAGCCTCCGACTGTTCACCCTATCTATACCCCTAATAATTTTATAAACTATCAGGTCGCTCCTCAGCCTCCGCCTCTGCAGGGAGAACAATCCCAGTTTATTCAATCTCTCCTCATAGCTAATACCCTCCATACCAGGCAATATCCTGGGATTGGGCCCGGAGGGGATCGGGGCAGCCTGAGTAGGGGCTTTCTGAAGGGCGAAGGTGGGAGAGATGGAGTGGGGGGTGGGGTGGTTTGGGCGGTATGGGTGGAGTCCTTTGTGTAGTTCTCCAGTTGGGAGTCACCATGCTAGCTGGGATGCTAGTAAACAGAAGTAGTGTGGGGGAGGGGGCTGTAGCAGGTAGCCAGAGAGAGTAGTGGGAGCGGTTACGTAGGAGGGGGTGGGAGAGGATGGGGGGGTGGGGGGGGAGATGATTGGAGGGGTGGATCAAAGGGGGGGAGGAAGGGGGAGCTGTGAGGGGAATGTGCTAGTGACACAGGTGGCTTTATGGCAGAGCGCAAGTGAGAATGGAGGGGGAAGCCATTTTCGGTGGGCCCAGACAGGCCAGGGGGCTGGTAGTAGGGAGAGTTTCATGTTAGGTTGCGCTGGTGGGCCTTAAGAGGGGATTCAGAACCCCCGTTGAGGATAGTGGAGTGGATTGTGCAGGGGCTGAATGGTCCGGTTAAACAATCCTGGATGTTTGCACATTTAAAGAGTTTAAAGGCGGATGTGGTTTTCCTCCAGGAGACGCATCTGCGGGTGAAGGACCAGACGAGGTTAAGAAACGGTTGGGTGGTGCAGACCTTCCACTTGATATCAAGTCGCGAAGGGTCATGATTTTGTTCAGTAAAAAGATGAGCTCAGGATATTTTTGGCGACATAAGTGTACGAGGTAGGGATGCCCGTTGTCCCCATTACTTTTTAAAAAATATATATTTATTCAAGATTTTTGGCCAAACATAACAGTACGTAGTGTTTCTTTTACACAACAATAAAGCAATATAAATAACAGTGGCCAGTTTTAAACAAATAAATAAATAATATATAAACAAAAACAAAAACAAAACTGAATGGCAACTGCCTTGTCCAAAATAAATACTCTCCCAAAATACAATCCAACAATTCAATATACAATTAACTATAACAACTACCTATACATATTATACATATACAATAATATCTCTGAGAGTCCGTTCGATTCCTCCCCCCCCCCCCCCCCCTCCCCCCTGGGTTGCTGCTGTTGTTTTCTTCTTTTCCATTCCCTCTATCTTTCTGTGAGGTAGTCGACGAACGGTTGCCACCGCCTAGTGAACCCTTGAGCCGAACCCCTTGATACGAACTTGATCCGTTCTAACTTTATAAACCCTGCCATGTCGTTTATCCAGGTCTCCACACCCGGGGGTTTGGCTTCCTTCCACATTAACAATATCCTGCGCCGGGCTACTAGGGACGCAAAGGCCAAGACATCAGCCTCTCTCGCCTCCTGCACTCCCGGCTCTTCTGCAACCCCGAATATAGCCAACCCCCAGCTTGGTTCGACCCGGACCCCCACCACCTTCGAAAGCACCTTTGCCACGCCCACCCAGAACCCCTGTAGTGCCGGGCATGACCAGAACATGTGGGTGTGATTCGCTGGGCCTCTCGAGCATCTCGCACACCTATCCTCTACCCCCAAAAAATTTCTGAGCCGTGCTCCAGTCATATGCGCCCTATGTAACACCTTAAATTGTATCAGGCTTAGCCTGGCACACGAGGACGATGAGTTTACCCTACGTAGGGCATCAGCCCACAGCGCCTCCTCAATCTCCTCCCCCAGCTCCCCTTCCCACTTCCCTTTCAGCTCATCCACCATGATCTCCCCCTCGTCCCTCATTTCCCTGTATATGTACGACACCTTACCATCCCCCACCCATGTCTCTGAGATCACTCTATCCTGCACCTCCTGCGTCGGGAGCTGCGGGAATTCCCTCACCTGTTGCCTCGCGAGAGCCCTCAATTGCATGTACCGAAATGCATTCCCTTGGGGCAACCCATATTTTTCCGTCAGCGCTCCCAGACTCGCAAACGTCCCATCTACAAACAGATCTCTCAGTTGTACTACCCCTGCTCTTTGCCATGCTCCAAATCCCTCATCCATTCTCCCCGAAACGAACCTATGATTGTTTCTTATCGGGGACCGCACCGAAGCTCCCGTCCCTCCACTATGCCGTCTCCACTGCCCCCAAATTTTCAATGTAGCCACCACCACCGGGCTTGTGGTGTATTTCTTTGGTGAGAACGGCAACGGCGCCGTCACCATTGCTTGTAGGCTAGTCCCCCTACAGGACGCCCTCTCCAATCTCGTCCACGCCGCTCCCTCCCCTTCTCCCATCCACTTACACACCATTGAAACATTGGCGGCCCAGTAGTACTCACTTAGGCTCGGTAGTGCCAGCCCCCCCCTGTCCCTACTACGCTGCAAGAATCCCCTCCTCACGCTCGGGGTCTTCCCAGCCCACATAAAACTCATAATACTCTTCTCGATTCTTTTGAAAAAAGCCTTCGTGATCACCACCGGGAGGCACTGAAACACAAAAAGGAATCTCGTGAGGGCCACCATTTTAACCGCCTGCACCCTACCTGCCAATGACAGGGACACCGTGTCCCATCTCTTAAAGTCCTCCTCCATCTGTTCCACCAACCGCGTTAAGTTAAGCCTGTGTAATGTACCCCAATTCTTGGCTATCTGGATCCCCAAGTACCGGGAGTCCCTTGTTACCTTCCTCAATGGTAAATCCTCTATCTCTCTGCTCTGCTCCCCTGGATGCACCACAAACAACTCACTTTTCCCCATGTTCAGTTTGTACCCTGAAAAATCCCCAAACTCCCGAAGTGTCCGCATTATCTCTGGCATCCCCTCCGCCGGGTCCGCCACATATAGCAACAAATCATCCGCATACAGAGATACCCGGTGTTCTTCTCCCCCCCCCTGAGTACTCCCCTCCACTTCCTGGAACCCCTCAATGCTATGGCCAGGGGTTCAATCGCCAGTGCAAACAATAACGGGGACAGAGGACATCCCTGCCTCGTCCCTCTATGGAGCCGAAAATAGTCAGACCCCCGTCCATTCGTGACCACGCTCGCCATCGGGGCCCTATAGAGCAACTGTACCCACCTGATATACCGATCCCCAAAACCAAATCTCCTCAGCACCTCCCACAAATAATCCCACTCCACTCTATCAAATGCTTTCTCGGCATCCATCGCCACCACTATCTCCGCTTCCCCCTCTGGTGGGGGCATCATCATTACCCCTAGCAGCCTCCGTATATTTGTATTCAGCTGTCTCCCCTTCACAAGCCCAGTTTGGTCCTCATGAACCACCCCGGGACACAATCCTCTATCCTCATTGCCATTACCTTGGACAGAATCTTAGCGTCCACATTCAGGAGGGAAATGGGCCTGTAGGACCCGCATTGCAGCGGGTCTTTTTCCTTCTTTAGGAGGAGCGATATCGTTGCCTCTGACATAGTCGGGGGCAACTGCCCCCTTCCTCTCGCCTCATTAAAGGTTCTCATCAGTAGCGGGGCCAGCAAGCCCATATATTTCCTATAAAATTCAACTGGGAATCCGTCTGGTCCCGGGGCCTTCCCCGCTGCATACTCCCAATCCCTTTCACCACTTCCTCCGTCTCAATCTGTGCTCCCAGTCCCACCCTCTCCTGCTCCTCCACCTTGGGAAATTCCAGCTGATCCAGAAAGCACATCATTCTCTCCTTCCCATCCGGGGGCTGAGCTTCAAGTAATCTTTCGTAAAATGCCTTGAACACTCCATTCACTCTCTCCGCTCCCCGCTCCATCTCTCCCTCCTCATCTCTCACCCCCCCTATCTCCCTCGCTGCTCCCCTTTTCCTCAGTTGGTGGGCCAGTAACCTGCTCGCCTTCTCCCCATATTCGTACTGTACACCCTGTGCCTTCCTCCATTGTGCCTCTGCATTACCCATAGTCAACAAGTCAAATTCTACATGTAGCCTTTGCCTTTCCCTGTACAGTCCCTCCTCCGGTGCCTCCGCATATTGTCTGTCCACCCTCAGAAGTTCTTTCAACAACCACTCCCTTTCCCTACCCTCCTGCTTTCCTTTATGTGCCCTAATAGATATCAGCTCCCCTCTAACCACTGCCTTCAGCGCCTCCCAGACCACTCCCATCTGTACCTCCCCATTATCATTGAGTTCCAAGTACCTTTCAATACACCCCCTCACCCTTAAGCACACCCCCTCATCTGCAAATAATCCCATGTCCATTCTCCAGGGTGGACGCTGTTGTTTTTCTTCCCCTATCTCCAGGTCCACCCAATGTGGAGCATGATCCGAAATGGCTATAGCCGTGTACTCCGTCCCCGTCACCTTTGGGATCAGTGCCCTTCCCAGAACAAAAAAGTCTATCCGTGAATAAACTTTGTGGACATAGGAGAAAAACGTAAACTCCTTACTCCTAGGTCTACTAAATCTCCAGGGGTCTACTCCCATCTGCTCCATAAAGTCCTTAAGCACCCTAGCTGCAGCCGGCCTCCTTCCGGTCCTGGACCTCGATCTGTCCAGCCCTGGGTCCAGCACCGTATTAAAATCTCCACCCATTACCAACTTTCCCGCCTCTAGGTCCGGGATGCGTCCCAACATACGCCTCATAAAGTTGGCATCATCCCAGTTCGGGGCATACACGTTCACTAATACCACCGCCTCCCCTTGCAATTTACCACTCACCATCACGTATCTGCCCCCACTATCCGCCACTATAGTCTTTGCCTCAAACATTACCCGCTTCCCCACTAGTATGGCGACCCCCGTTTTTTGCGTCTAACCCCGAATGAAACACCTGCCCCACCCATCCTTTGCGTAGTCTGACCTGGTCTATCAGCTTCAGATGCGTCTCCTGAAGCATAACCACATCTGCCTTAAGTTTCTTTAGGTGTGCGAGTACCCGTGCCCTCTTAATCGGCCCATTCAGCCCTCTCACATTCCACGTGATGAACCGGGTTGGGGGCTCTTTACAAGCCCCCCCCCCTTGACGACTAGCCATCTCCTTTTCCAATCCAGCTCCTCACCCGGTTCCCACGTAGCCGTATCTCCCCCAAGCGGCGCCCCCCCGCCCCGACCCCCCCCCATACCAGCTCCCCCTTCTCCCCAGCAGCAGCAACCCAGTTAACCCCCCGCCCCGCTAGTTCCCAAACTAGCGTAATTGCACCCCCCATGTTGCTCCCAGAAGTCAACAAACTCTGGCCGACCTCGGCTTCCCCCCGTGACCTCGGCTCACACTGTGCAGCACCCCCTCCTTCCTGCTTCCCTGTTCCCGCCGTGATTACCATAGCGCGGGAACAAAGCCCGCGCTTCCCTTTTGGCCCCGCCCCCAATGGCTGGCACCCTCAGCTCCTCATCCTCCCTCCCCCTCGACCTGGGGAAGAGAGAAAAGTTACAGGGTCTCAGGATTAACAACTTGGGAAGTCATCTCTTCCCTCTTTTCCCCCCCCTTCATCCCACATATTCACCCCCCCAAACGTTCTTTTTATGGCCCGCTCACTCCAGTTTCTCCTCGACAATAAATGTCCACGCCTCATCTGCCGTTTCGAAGTAGTGGTGTTTCCCTTGATGTGTGACCCACAGTCTTGCTGGTTGCAGCATTCCAAATTTTATCTTCCGTTTGTGCAGCACCGCCTTGGCCCGATTAAAGCTTGCCCTCCTTCTCGCCACCTCCGCACTCCAATCTTGATATACGCGGATCACCGCGTTCGCCCACCTACTGCTCCGAGTTTTCTTTGCCCATCTGAGGACCATCTCTCTGTCCTTATATCGGAGAAATCACACCACTATGGCTCGAGGAATTTCTCCAGCCCTCGGTCTTCGCGCCATAACTCGATAGGCTCCCTCCACCTCCAGCGGACCCATCAGGGCCTCCGATCCCATTAACGAGTGCAGCATCGTGCTCACATATGCCCCGACGTCCGCCCTTCTACACCTTCGGGAAGACCAAGAATCCTTAAATTCTTCCTCCTCGCATTATTCTCCAGCACCTCCAGCCTTTCCACACACCTTTTGTGTTGTGCCTCGTGCATCTCCGTTTTCACCACCAGGCCCTGTATGTCGTCCTCATTCTCAGCAGCCTTTGCCTTCACGACCCGAAGCTCCTGTTCCTGGGTCTTTTGCTCCTCCTTTAGCCCCTCAATCGCTTGTAAAATCGGGCCCAACAGCTCCTTCTTCATCTCCTTTTTGAGTTCTTCCACGCAACGCCGCAGGAACTCTTGTTGGTCAGGGCCCCATATTAAACTGCCTCCTTCCGACGCCATCTTGCTTTGTGTCTGCCTTCCTGGCCGCTGCTCTAGAGGATCCACCGCAATCCGGCCACCTTCTTCTCTTTTTTCCATCCGTGTCCAGGGGGGATTCCCTTCTGGATTACCGCACAGTGTTTTTTGCCGTTAAAATTGCCGTTGGGGCTCCTATCAAGAGCCCAAAAGTCCGTTCCACCGGGAGCTGCCGAAACGTGCGACTTAGCTGGTCATCGCTGCACCCGGAAGTCCGTTGTCCCCATTACTGTTTGCATTGGCTAGTGAGCCTTTGCTATTGCGCTCCAAGTGTCAAAGAGAGTGGAAGGGCATTGAAAGTGGTGGCAGGGAGCATATGGTGTCATTGTGTGCAGATGATCTGTTACTATATGTCTCAAACCTGCTGGAGTGCATGGGGAAAATAATAGACACATTAGGGAAGTTTGACGGCTTCTCTGGGTATAAGGTAGATGTGGCAAAGAGTGAGGTATTCCCAGTGAATGCCCAGGGGAGGAGTTGCCATTCAAACAGAGTTCAAAACGAGGTTTTGGTGTTTGGGAATTCAAGTGGCCCATGACTGTTTGGTAGAGGGGGGTAAAATGGAATCTAAAGAGGTCGGTGCCCTACAGCTGTCCTTAGCGAGGAGGGTGCGGATCATAAAGTTGAACAGTCTTCCGAGGATTTTATTTGTCTTTCAGTCTCTTCCGATATTCCTTCCAAAGGTGTTCTTTCGGAGGGTAGATAAGTTATTCTTGGGATTTGAATGGGCAGGTGGGCAGGCAAGTCGCCCCGGATTTGGAGGGCTTTTTTTGCAAAGGGGGGGACAGCGGGCTGGGGGGAGGGGGCGGCTAATTTGGAAAAGGTGCGATGGTGGTGGGGGTGGGGGAGGGGAGTGTGGGGTGAAGAGCGGATACAAGTGCAGGCGTGCTTAAGTGCCCTGCATTGGCAGTCCTCCTGTTCTCACCAGTTAAGTACACAGTTAGTCCGGTAGTGGTGGTGTCATCCCTCAAGGGATGGAACCAGCTGAGGCGGCACTTTAGAGTGGGGGTATGTCTGTGCTGGCCCCATTGTGGAAGAATCACAGACTTGTACCAGTGGGCACAGACGCAATGTACAGAAGTTGGTCAAGGGATGGGTCTGGATTTGCCAGTGTCGTTTTCAGTGCCTCAGTCAATAGGTGGTCCATCCGGTTTATTTCCTTTTTATTGACTTTGTAGCCTTTTTGATACAACCAAATGACTTGCTAGGCCATTTTGTTGCTCTTATTAGCCTTAGTTTTATTAGCTCTAATTCTGTCACCTTTGCTCACGAGTCACCAGGTATCTTTCTGATACCGCCACGTGGTTCAAGCTCAAGTTATGATTAATAATACAGCACACCGCTTAGTAAGAGTTAAAACAACGATCATTTATTATATATACAGCAATAAATACTTATACAATAATCCTACTGTCTATATCAAAACCTACCACTACTGGCCAATACTTAACTTTAGGAATGGCCCACCAGGTCAGGGAAACAAATGGTTTATCGAATTGGTCTGAGCCTGCGGGATTCAAAGGCTGATACAGGTCGATGGCTAGGAGTCTCTATCGGGTAGCGATCGCTGGAGTCAAGCTTACTTGTTTCTTTGTCGAAGGTTCTTGCGAAGGTTGCGAGCAGGAAGAGAAGGGTCGATCTGAACTTGGCCCCTATTCTTATAGTTAGCTAGGGTCTTCCTGCCTCTCGGGGCAGACCTTGACCCTGGTTCCAAGTGATTGGACTTGGTCCCAATCACTCGGTTCGATATGCTCCAATAATGGGGCATTCCTTGATCGGGGGGTGGTTGCCCACCTTTCTTTGTGTTAGCCTCTCTTGGTGCCGAGAGGTCTGGAGTAGCTTTACAAATGCTAATGTATTGCAATTGTTCCCAGGGATGGATGTTCACTACGCAGATGGCTGGATTGTTGTGATGTTAATGGCTGCATGATTTGATCAGTCTGGCTTCCTCCAGAGGCGAATACACTGTTTTTCCTGCAGCCTTCCGTTTGAGTCCTGTTGGCTGATTTTCCCATCAGCCTCTGCTGTTCGCCATGTTGGATCGGGGTTTTGGCCAAATTAATCGGGAATCAGCCATTTTAGGTGGCTACATACCCTCCTTATGATCCGAACGCGAAGCATGAAGGATCACATAAATTTGTTCTTTCCGTTCCCTGACCGGGGGGGGGGACACCTCCTACATGGCCACTACTCTGACCCTAGCTACGCACAAAAATTTTACCTAAAAATTCTAAGGGCGCTATGTCAGGCAGGGACATGCATTAACAATTAAACTAGGAACCTCTAATTTTTACCTTAATACGCTATACTCCATAAACATTGCATTATACTATCTTCCTAAAACATACAACAATAATCACAACACTTAATATACTCTTTCCTGACTTGGCAGTCAAGCTCAGGATAATACATTTTTTTTTTGTTCATGAAAAGTTTTGTACATCTCTTTATTTACAGTAATAACGCAAGTGAATGCTCTTTATTATTTTGTTATCAATCGCGGGGGTCTGGGGTATGGTCATAACCGAATATAGGGGATTGGATCCGATATACCGGGGTTCGAGCGCGGTAGGCTCTCCTTCGCCATTTTTGGAGGCGCATAGTCTGCACAACACAGCAGAGTATCGCCAACACTAACAGTTCTTCGATTACATAAGACAGGGAGTACCAGGTTATGAACTTGGCACACCAGGATAATGCAGCGTGGCTGGTGACTGGGGTCTCGGTACTGCGGGGCAGAGAAACATTATCGGCTGGGAGGTTTGAAGTCATGGGGTTCGCGTTCACGTGCAACCAAATGTCCAAAAATATAATATTGAGCACGATGAAAGAAGTCCTCATGGCTGTCCTCTTTCTTTTCCTTTCTTTGTGTTCTCTGTTTTCTCCGGTCCTGGAGCTTCTGGAGTTCTGTAAAACAAGCATAGTCTCTGTAACTACCTTGCTATAATATCCGGTGTGTCTGTCCTTCTTGGGGCCAATTAAACCCTTATAATTGGTCACTATATGTGACTCCCCCCCCCCCCCCCCCATTTTTTTTTTTCTAAACAAATTTTAGGACACGGCACACTTCCTAATGGTGGACCAGTGCTAAGTTTATCATCCAAATGTTCCTGGATGTAAATAGCATGAGGCACCAACCCAAGGGTCGCCTAAATAAATGAAACTGTTTTGAAAGGAAAAGGTCGAATGAGGTGCGTATGGGCCGCGACGGGTAAGATTTGGATGGAGTCCCCAGGTAGGACGGCTACCAATACCGTATGTCCCCTACCCGAGCGTTTGTGACCAGCGGGGGTTTCCCAGGCAGGGCGGGTCTCACGCCGTTTCTCCACTGCCTGAGCAACCGACAAGAACGGGCAAAAATGTAGTCATCATGGTGGGGCTGCTGCTGTGATTCTACCGTCAAATCAGAACGGCCGTCTGGCACTCGAACCAGTACCAGCTGAAAAGCTAGTTCCTCTGAACGAGCGTGTGGTCTGCTGACCAGGTATCTGCAGATAAGCTAGTTCCGTTGAACGAGCGTCTGGTCTGTTGACCAGGTATCTGTGGACAAGTTGGTACCGCTGAACAAGCGTCTGACCGCGGTGGGTGTCCGTTGGAAAGAGCTAAAAGGTTTCAGGTGAATGGGTGTGTGACGGTGAGAAACATTCTCCTGTCGGACGAACAACACTTAAACAAACATACAAACAACATAAAACATCCTGCAGGTTCCATCAGAATATAGGACATTGTAAATCACATTTGGGCTGGGGTGTAATTAGCATATGGAGGGAGTGCAGCGTGACCGAAGAAGAAAGGAAGGAGGAGTGAAACAAAAATGAAGTGGCCTTGCTGAGGTAACGCTGCCATGAGAAGTGGTGGGTAAACGCTCACAGTTTGCATGGGGCAGCTGGGACCTTGTAGCTGCTGTGGGTGGTGTTCTCTTCCATATCTGGGGGCGAGTCTAGCTGGTGGGGGTCTCCTGCAATCTCGGGCAAAGTGTCCTGGCTGCTCACAGTTGTAACATGACCCCTGGGGCACATAAGGTGGAGCAGGCTCTCTGGTGCATTGTTCCCTTGGGTGTGGTTCCCTGGGTGGGGGGTCGGGGCTGTTGGTGTCTTTGCTGGTTTGGGGGGCATTTGTGGACTGGTTCCGTTGCAGTTTCAGGGTGGCTTGACATTCTCGTGTGTAACGTCCTAATTGTCCGCAATTATAACATTCCGGTGGTTTCTGGGGGGGCTGTTGCTTCCTTTGTTTACCCATGCGGGGTTCTGGTGCGTTTTAACTGGATGCATGTCTGCCTGCTCTTCCTCGGGTTCCCTAACTGCGGGTTTGTCTGCTTCTGCCTGCTGTTCTTCGGGATTTTTAACTGTGGGTTTGCTTTGTACAGACTGCTCCCAGGCGCGGGACAATCTTTTTAAAACCCATTTCTCATTGTGGGATTCCTCTGAGGGGTCATAATTCGTACAGGCTTTTTGTCCTGCCTCTGTGGCATGGGAGATAAGGGTGCGGGTCCATTTGGCCATACCATCTTGGGACAAATGGGCACGTTCTAAATTTCCAAAAACTGCTGTGAAATGAATCCACAGGCGTCCAGCAAACGCTGTGGGGTGTTCTGTCTTTTCCTGCCTGCACTTATTGAGGCCATCTACGGGGTCACCCCGGTTATACCCAATCGCATCCAGGATCGCGGTATGCATTTCTGCAAGGGTGCCTCCTCCTACATTTTGTAGATCGGGAAGGGCTGCTGTTACCGACGGATCTAAACTTAGAACCATGAGCTTTACATGCTCTCTCTCTTCCAGGACGTACATGTGCGCCTGGCATCTAACTGTGGCAAAGAACTGGTGGGGGTCTGAGCTTGGGAGGAACGGTGTGATCTTCTCGCACGCATCCCGTAATTGGGTCACTGTTAAGGGGGTGGAATATAGATATGCCGCATCGTCCGGTGTGGCTGTGCGGAGGGTGGTTACAGGGTTCATTGGAGCCTGAACTACCTGCTGTGTGGGGGGTTGGGGTGCTTTTCTCCTTTGGGGCTTTTCCTGCGCACATGTTCCCTGAACATATCTCTGCGCTGTTTCTTGTAACTCTTCCCAATCAGGGCCGTCTTCCTGGTCTAACTTTTCCCCAAAGGTTTCCTGAAATCCTTTCTGGACAGAAAGCAGTGATTGCAGCTCTGCAATCTGCTTCCGGCATTTTGCATGATCTATGGTGCTCTGTCTTTGTTCTGTGGTTGCAGCGTGGAGCGCTCTCAAGGCTGCCTTGAGATCACTGCATTGTTTCTGGAGCGTCTCTACCTGCTTTTCTGTTTCTTTCTTTACCAGGACTGCACGCTGCGTGTCCTGATAGGCCTTTTCATACTGGGACTGGAAACTACTCAAATGCGCCAGACAAGACTGGTGACCTCGTTTGGCATCAGCCACCTCTTCGTCCTTTGCTGCTAATTTCCTTTTTAATTCCAGGTTCTCTTTCTCAACCTCGCATACATCGATTTTACTCATACGATGTCTGCCTTCTATTTGTTTGCGGAGCGTCCTGACGACCTCCTCTGTGCCTCGCAATTGTGCCAGACAGGACACGATTGCCATCGGCTTGCGCGCTTTTGCTAAGCTCTTTTTATGGATCTCACTCAGGTTCTCCCACCAAGTATGCCCTATGCTTCCGGGACCTGAATCGTCATTATTGCAGAAATCATTCCACATGGGCCATCCTTTGCCCTGGAGAAATTTCCGAATTTCCACTTCCCAAATGGGACACTGTCCCACTCTACTGCTGCTGGTCACTGCGACCGCAAATTCCTCGGGGTTCATGAGGCACTGCATTGCCTGCATGGCCATCTCTCCTATCCGCTTGCTTCGTTTAAATTTGGAACAGGGGGCTAAGGTGGTGTTGTAATTGCGGGTACGGCTTGTGCTAATTTCCGAAAATACAGACTTCCGACAGTTTTGACGCAACAAAAATCTATCAGTTTTACCTTATAGCCCTGTTAGTTACGCATGCATACACACACTTCCGAATTTTGACTATTAATCAGAACTGCTTGAACACTTTTGGTTTGTTTGTTTCCAATTTGATTCTAATTCAAAATTTCTTGGGTTCTCCCGGAGTGGTTTTCCACTTCTAGATCGGGTCCCGTCAGGATGTCGCCAAAATGTTGCTCTTATTAGCCTTAGTTTTATTAGCTCTAATTCTGTCACCTTTGTTCACGAGTCACCAGGTATCTTTCTGATACCGCCACGTGGTTCAAGCTCAAGTTATGATTAATAATACAGCACACCGCTTAGTAAGAGTTAAAACAACGATCATTTATTATATATACAGCAATAAATACTTATACAATAATCCTACTGTCTATATCAAAACCTACCACTACTGGCCAATACTTAACTTTGGGAATGGCCCACCAGGTCAGGGAAACAAATGGTTTATCGAATTGGGTCTGGCCTGCGGGATTCAAAGGCTGATACAGGTCGATGGCTAGGAGTCTCTATCTGGTAGCGATCGCTGGAGTCAAGCTTACTTGTTTCTTTGTCGAAGGTTCTTGCGAAGGTTGCGAGCAGGAAGAGAAGGGTCGATCTGAACTTGGCCCCTATTCTTATAGTTAGCTAGCGTCTTCCCGCCTCTCGGGGCAGACCTTGACCCTGGTTCCAAGTGATTGGACTTGGTCCCAATCACTCGGTTCGATATGCTCCAATAATGGGGCATTCCTTGATCGGGGGGGTGGTTGCCCACCTTTCTTTGTGTTAGCCTCTCTTGGTGCCGAGAGGTCTGGAGTAGCTTTACAAATGCTAATGTATAGCAATTGTTCCCGGGGATGGCTGTTCACTATGCAGATGGCTGGATTGCTGTGATGTTAATGGCTGCATGATTTGATCAGTCTGGCTTCCTCCAGAGGCGAATACACTGTTTTCCCTGCAGCCTTCCGTTTGAGTCCTGTTGGCTGATTTTCCCATCAGCCTCTGCCGTTCGCCATTTTGGATCAGGGTTTTGACCAAATTAATCGGGAATCAGCCATTTTAGGTGGCTACAATTTCAGTGGGTATTAAGAGTCAACAACCTTGCTGTGCTGTGGACCTGGAGTCTCATGTAGGCCAGACAGATGAGGGTGGAATATTTCCTTTCCTAAAGGACATTCGTGAACCAGCTAGGCTTTTTACGACAATGGTTTTATCTTCCGCATTCGATTTTAATTCCAGATATTTATTGGATTCAATTTCCACCACTGCCATGGCGGGATTCGAACCCTGGTCCCAAGAGTATTACCTTGGGTCTCTGGATCATTAGTCCAGTGACAATACAACTACTCCACTGCCTCCCTGTATTGTCTGAGCCAATCCACACATTTAGAGCTACCAAGGCTCTAACTGGTGTTCACACCACAACAGCCACCTCTCCATATGGGCCCCCCCACCCCATTGGCCGGGGAAGTTGGACCCTTTTTGGCTACTACAATTGCTGGAGTCCATTTTACGCCCGGGGAGTAATTTTTCGCAAGAACACATTTCCCATGGTCAGACTCTGCTTTTCGGAGTGACTTCCGGGTGCGGCGATGACCAGCTGAGTCGCACGTTTCGGCAGCTCCCGGTGAAACGGACTTTTGGGCTCTTGATAGGAGCCCCAACGGCAATTTTGACGGCTAAAAACACTGTGCGGTAAACCAGAAGGGAATCCCCCCTGGACACGGATGAAAAAAGGAGGAGAAAGTGGCCGGATTGCAGTGGATCCTTTAGAACAGCGGCAAGGAAGGCAAGCAAAAACCAAGATGGCGTCGGAAGGTGGCAGTTTAACATGGGGCCCTGAACAACAAGAGTTCTTGAAATGCTGTGTGGAAGAGTTCAAAAAGGAAATGAAGAAAGAGCTGTTGGCCCCGATATTACAGGCGATTGAAGGGCTAAAGGAGGAACAAAAAACCCAGGAGCGGGAGCTTCGGGTCGTGAAGGCAAAGGCAGCCGAGAATGAGGACGACATACAGGGCCTGGTGGTGAAGACGGAGATGCATGAGGCACATCAGAAACGATGTGTGGAAAGGTTGGAGGCACTGGAGAACAACGCAAGGAGGAACAACCTGAGGATTCTTGGTCTTCCTGAAGGTGTGGAGGGAGCGGACGTCGGGGCATATGTGAGCACGATGCTGCACTCGTTAATGGGAGCGGAGGCCCCGGCGGGTCCGTTGGAGGTGGATGGAGCATACCGAGTGATGGCACGAGGGCCGAGAGCAGGAGAAATTCCCAGAGCCATAGTGGTGAGATTCCTCCGTTTTAAGGATAGAGAAATGGTCCTTAGATGGGCAAAGAAAACTCGGAGCAGTAAATGGGAGAACGCGGTGATCCGCGTTTATCAAGACTGGAGTGCGGAGGTGGCGAGAAGGAGGGCGAGCTTTAATCGGGCCAAGGCGGTGCTTCATAAAAAGAAGATAAAATTTGGAATGCTGCAACCGGCAAGACTGTGGGTCACATATCGAGGGAGGCACCACTACTTTGAGACGGCTGATGAAGCGTGGACTTTTATTGTGGAAGAAAAACTGGAATGAGCGGGTTATTAAAAAGAACGTTTGAACAAAGTGGTGGGGCGAATGTGGGGGGCAAAGAGGGGGGTTAAAAAGGGGGAAAAGAGGAGTTTTATGTACTAATCCTGCGATGTGGTAACTTTTCTCTCTCCCACAGGTGGTGATGGGGGGAGGAGGGGAGGTGGAGGAGATGGGGCGTTGGCCATTGGGGGCGGGGCCAAGGGAGAAGCACGGGCTTGGTTCCCGCGCTGTGATAATCATGGCGGGAATAGAGAAGCAGGAAGGAGGGGGCGTCGCACGGTGCGAGCCGAGGTCACGGGGGGAAGCCGAGGTCGGCCAGAGTTTGCTGACTTCTGGGAGCAACATGGGGGGAGTAATTACGCTAGCGGGGGATCTAGCGGGGGGGGGTGGGAGGGGGGAATTACTGGGCTGCTGCAGCTGGGGAGAGGGGGGAGCTGATATGGGAGGGGATGGGCGGGGGGGCACCGCCTGGGGGAGATACAGCTGCGTGGGAACCGGGTGAGGAGCTGGAAAAAGGTGATGGCTAATCGACAAGGGGGGGGCAGGAAGCCCCCCAACCCGGCTGATCACGTGGAACGTGAGAGGGCTGAACGGGCCGATAAAGAGGGCACGGGTACTCGCACACCTTAAGAAACTTAAGGCAGATGTGGTTATGTTACAGGAAACGCACCTGAAACTGATAGACCAGGTTAGGCTACGCAAAGGATGGGTGGGGCAGGTGTTCCATTCGGGGCTAGATGCGAAAAACAGGGGGGTGGCTATATTAGTGGGGAAGCGGGTAATGTTCGAGGCAAAGACTATAGTGGCGGATAACGGGGGCAGATACGTGATGGTGAGTGGCAAACTACAGGGGGAGACGGTGGTTTGGGTAAACGTATATGCCCCGAACTGGGATGATGCCAATTTTATGAGGCGGATGCTAGGACGCATTCCGGACCTAGAGATGGGAAAGCTGATAATGGGGGGAGATTTTAATACGGTGTTGGAACCAGGGCTGGATAGGTCGAAGTCCAGGACTGGAAGGAGGCCGGCAGCAGCCAAGGTACTTAAAGATTTTATGGAGCAGATGGGAGGTGTAGACCCATGGAGATTTAGCAGACCTAGGAGTAAGGAGTTCTCGTTTTTCTCCTATGTCCATAAAGTCTACTCGCGAATAGACTTTTTTGTGCTGGGAAGGGCGTTGATCCCGAAGGTGAGGGGAACGGAGTATACGGCTATAGCCATTTCGGATCACGCTCCACACTGGGTGGACTTGGAGATAGGGGAGGAAACAGGAGGGCGCCCACCCTGGAGAATGGACATGGGACTAATGGCAGATGAGGGGGTGTGTCTAAGGGTGAGGGGGTGCGTTGAAAAGTACTTGGAACTCAATGATAATGGGGAGGTCCAGGTGGGAGTGGTCTGGGAGGCATTGAAGGCGGTGGTTAGAGGGGAGCTGATATCAATAAGGGCACATAAAGGGAAGCAGGAGAGTAAGGAACGGGAGCGGTTGCTGCAAGAACTTTTGATGGTGGACAGACAATATGCGGAAGTACCGGAGGAGGGACTGTACAGGGAAAGGCAAAGGCTACATGTAGAATTTGACTTGCTGACTACGGGCACTGCAGAGGCACAATGGAGGAAGGCACAGTGTGTACAGTACGAATATGGGGAGAAGGCGAGCAGGTTGCTGGCACACCAATTGAGGAAAAGGGGAGCAGCGAGGGAAATAGGGGGAGTGAGGGATGAGGAAGGAGAGATGGAGCAGGGAGCGGAGAGAGTGAATGGAGTGTTCAAGACATTTTATAAAAAATTATATGAAGCTCAACCCCCGGATGGGAGGGAGAGAATGATGGGCTTCTTGGATCGGCCGGAATTTCCCAAGGTGGAAGAGCAGGAAAGGGTGGGACTGGGAGCACAGATCGAGGTAGAAGAAGTGGTGAAAGGAATTAGGAGCATGCAGACGGGAAAGGCCCCGGGACCGGATGGATTCCCAGTCGAATTCTATAGAAAATATGTGGACTTGCTCGCCCCGCTACTGACGAGGACCTTTAATGAGGCAAAGGAAAGGGGACAACTGCCCCCGACTATGTCTGAAGCAACGATATCGCTTCTCTTAAAGAAGGAAAAGGACCCACTACAATGCGGGTCCTATAGACCTATTTCCCTCCTAAATGTAGATGCCAAGATCCTGGCCAAGGTAATGGCAATGAGAATAGAGGAATGTGTCCCGGGGGTGGTCCACGAGGACCAAACTGGGTTTGTGAAGGGGAGACAGCTGAACACGAATATACGGAGGCTGTTAGGGGTAATGATGATGGCCCCACCAGAGGGGGAAACGGAGATAGTAGTGGCAATGGATGCCGAGAAAGCATTTGATAGAGTGGAGTGGGATTATTTGTGGGAGGTGTTGAGGAGATTTGGTTTTGGAGAGGGGTATGTTAGATGGGTGCAGCTGTTGTATAGGGCCCCAATGGCGAGCGTGGTCACGAATGGACGGGGATCTGCATATTTTCGGCTCCATAGAGGGACAAGGCAGGGATGCCCTCTGTCCCCATTATTGTTTGCACTGGCGATTGAGCCCCTGGCGATAGCGTTGAGGGGTTCCAAGAAGTGGAGGGGAGTATTTAGAGGAGGAGAAGAACACCGGGTACCTTTGTATGCGGACGATTTGCTACTATACGTGGCAGACCCGGCGGAGGGGATGCCAGAAATAATGCGGATACTTGGGGAGTTTGGGGATTTTTCAGGGTATAAATTGAACATGGGGAAAAGTGAGTTGTTTGTGGTGCATCCAGGGGAGCAGAGTAGAGAAATAGAGGACCTACCGTTGAGGAAGGTAACAAGGGACTTTCGTTACCTGGGTATCCAGATAGCCAAGAATTGGGGCACATTGCATAGGTTAAATTTAACGCGGTTGGTGGAACAAATGGAGGAGGATTTCAAGAGATGGGATATGGTATCCCTGTCACTGGCAGGGAGGGTGCAGGCGGTTAAGATGGTGGTCCTCCCGAGATTCCTCTTTGTGTTTCAGTGCCTCCCGGTGGTGATCACGAAGGCTTTTTTTAAAAGGATTGAAAAGAGCATCATGGGTTTTGTGTGGGCCGGGAAGACCCCGAGAGTGAGGAAGGGATTCTTACAGCGTAGCAGGGATAGGGGGGGCTGGCACTACCGAGCCTAAGTGAGTATTATTGGGCCGCTAATATTTCAATGGTGAGTAAGTGGATGGGAGAGGAGGAGGGAGCGGCGTGGAAGAGATTAGAGAGGGCGTCCTGTAGGGGGACTAGCCTACAGGCTATGGTGACAGCCCCATTGCCGTTCTCACCGAGGAACTACACCACAAGCCCGGTGGTGGTGGCTACACTGAAGATTTGGGGACAGTGGAGACGGCATAGGGGAAAGACTGGAGCCTTGGGGGGGTCCCCGATAAGAAACAACCATAGGTTTGCCCCGGGGGGAATGGATGGGGGATATGGAATGTGGCAAAGAGCAGGAATAACGCAACTGAAAGATCTGTTTGTGGATGGGAAGTTCGCGAGTCTGGGAGCGCTGACCGAGAAATATGGGTTGCCCCAAGGGAATGCATTCAGGTATATGCAACTGAGGGCTTTTGCGAGGCAACAGGTGAGGGAATTCCCGCAGCTCCCGACACAAGAGGTGCAGGACAGAGTGATCTCAAAGACATGGGTGGGGGATGGTAAGGTGTCAGATATATATAGGGAAATGAGGGACGAAGGGGAGACTATGGTAGATGAACTAAAAGGGAAATGGGAAGAAGAGCTGGGGGAGGAGATCGAGGAGGGGCTGTGGGCAGATGCCCTAAGCAGGGTAAACTCGTCGTCCTCGTGTGCCAGGCTAAGCCTGATTCAGTTTAAGGTATTACACAGGGCGCATATGACTGGAGCACGGCTCAGTAAATTTTTTGGGGTGGAGGATAGGTGTGCGAGGTGCTCGAGAAGCCCAGCGAATCATACCCATATGTTTTGGTCATGCCCGGCACTACAGGGGTTTTGGATGGGGGTGACAAAGGTGCTTTCAAAAGTAGTGGGGGTCCGGGTCGAACCAAGCTGGGGGTTGGCTATATTTGGGGTTGCACAAGAGCCGGGAGTGCAGGAGGCGAGAGAGGCCGATGTCTTGGCCTTTGCGTCCCTAGTAGCCCGGCGCAGGATATTGCTAATGTGGAAAGAAGCCAAGCCCCCGGGGGTGGAGACCTGGATAAATGACATGGCGGGGTTTATAAAGCTAGAGCAGATTAAGTTCGTCCTAAGGGGGTCGGCTCATGACCCTCTGCCCACGCATGCACCCCCCCATTCCTGCACCTCTGGTCCCGTCAGTGCCCAGCCCCATGGGGGCCTCTGTGCCTGGCACCCTTCTCTGCTCCCTAATGCGCCTCCCTTGCCAGCAGTACATTCCGTGGCTCCTTTCCGGCGCACCCCTGTAGGGGCTGCTGTGGCCATTGCCTTGGACGGGTGGTGGCCAGTGTTAGAGGGGGGAGGGAGACAGGGATATGGGTGCGGTGTGGTGGGGGCACCCATATGGCCAGTGGCATTCAGCAGAACCAGGGGCCACAGTGTGTGGTTAGTGGGGTGCGCAGCAAGATGGCTGCCTTGAAGGCAAGGCAAAGTCGGTCCATGCTTGGACATCGTTCCAGCCAGATTCATTCCCCTCCCCCCGCGCCCCCCCCCCCCCCCCCACACCTCTCCATCCCAGCCAATGTTAGCACCGGGAGCCCACGGTCGCGACTCTCCGTATCCTACCTCCTCTCGCTCTTTCACCAGCCACGACACCTGTTTCCCTATGTTCAAAAGCACAAGCGCCCCTTGCGCCGGGAATTCCTCCCAGTGGAGGCGGATAATCATGGAGGCCCCGGAGAATACCAGGTCAGGCCCGCTAATGATATGCAAATAGCGTTTCCTGGACGTGCGGAGTGGAATACATTGACGCCACCGTCAAGGCATCAGAGAATTGTGAGCCAGGCATCTGCCATGACTCCGGCATGAAAACTGATTCTCCGCCCAATTGCCTTTCCCAATTTCGGCATCGACCGACGGAAAATCCCGCCACTCATAATCAATGACATAATCATGTGCTGAGAAGATTTAATACCCCATGTTGTAATCAACTGGCAGAGCAAATTGACGACCAAATAAATAATGGTGGAACCTTCGAATACCAAAAATAATGCTGAGCCGGAGTTCTCAAATTCATTCACCTCCCCTCCCCCCGCCCACTCCATCCAAGCCAATGTCAGCACCGGGACCCCACATTCGCGACTCTCCGTGTCCTACCTTCTCTCTCTCCTTCACATCAGCCACGTTCTTTGTGAAGACCGTCTTGGTCGATGATTAGTCCTTTCTGGATCCTGAGATGATGTAGTTGCAGCTTTGCAAGAGTAGCTTCTGGGTTCCTTACATGCTCTACATTGCTTAAACCTGAAACCAAAATGTCATCCAGATAGCATTGTCCGCTCAAGATCTCTCCCAGCATGTTCCATAGGTGTTGCGATTTCTTTCATAGATTTTAGGGTGAATGCACCTTCTGTCAACAATTTCCTTTGGATGGCTTTGTTCCGGAGACCACAAACTAATCGGTTGTGAAGTGTATCATCCAAAGTCTGGCCATATTCACAGTACTTTGCTAGTTTTCACAGTGATGCAACAAATTATGAAATGTTTTCCCCTTCCTCCTGTGCATGACCGTGAAAGCGGAATCTTTCAGCTATTAATAGTGGATTGGGAGAAAAATGTTTTGCAAGACAGTCATTAACACATCATATGACTTGTCTCCAAGTTTAGCTGGATGTACTAAATTCTGTAGCAACATGAATGTTTTCCTCCCAACTGACCTGAGAAAGGTCGCAGTATGCAGGTCTGCTGATGTCTGATTGGCTTTAAGGAACGACTGGAACCTTTCCTCATAAGAATTTCATGTCTCCTCCTCCTGACCAAATGCATCCATGGCATCTTTTCTTCCTGCCATTTTTGGATGGCAGCTCCCTGATCGTGTTATTCAGCCTTCAGCTGTCTCCCCTGCTGTTTATTTTCGCTCTGTTTAAAGCAAAGAAACTCACACAAGCAGACTAACTGTTTCTGTGCCCCGCTATCGATTCTTGGGCATTAGGTTGCAGAGCCAGTAACCCCAAAGGTTTGCATTCCTGCAGCCGGTAATAATGCCTCTTGTGTGGTCTCCGGAGCGCGACCCACTACATCGGTAAGTGAACTGAAAACTTCAATCCTCTGATTGAAGTCAGCCCCCAGTAACGCAGTTGTCTGATAGCTTTTTGAAAAAAAACCTTTAACTTGCACTCAAAGTTGTCAAGATCGGCTGGATGATTCGCTGACGCCCCACTACAAACTGTACGGTGACCAAATATTTACTTGAGAGTTGTTTTTACTTGCCACAATGATGATTTTGCCTTGGAAGTCAATAATATTTCTCCCGACTTCACTCCGGATGGTGCATGGGCCTGGATCTCGGTCGATGATTTCTTCTGGCTCACAAAATAGCCACCGAAAGTTGTTTTCTCCCTTTTTCTTGTTTTCGGCTCAGATCCCGTCACCAATTTTACTTTTGTTATATTCTTTGTTGTAGCCACAAAGACAAAGAATTGGATGTGGTGCATGTCGTGTTCGTATAACACAGTGCAATGGTTTTATTAACAAAATGCTGTTCAAACAGGGTGTGGTAGTCACCACTAACTGTATATTAGATGTAGTACGGTAAGGCTCCTGTACTAGAGGTACATGGTTAATCCCTGCCTGCTGGCTCTGCCCAGTAGGCGGCGTATAAATGTGTGTGCACACCGGAGCTGCTCCCATTCTGGTAGCAGCTACAGAAGGCCAGACATCTTTGCTCAATAAAGTCTTGATTATTCACTACTCTCGTCTTTGTAGTTATTGATAGTGCATCATTTATTGAGCAAAGATTTTGAAACGATGGAACTTCGCATCAAGCCTGATCGCCTACAGCTACACCCTCAAGCAGCCAACGCCACTTCGGCCTTTGACCACTGGCTAGCCTGCTTCGAAAGCTACCTCCGAACATCGGCTCAACAACCCTCGGACGCACAGAAGCTCCAGGTCCTTTATTCACGGGTGAGCCCTGACATTTTTCCTCTCATCCGGGATGCGCCCACTTACTCTGAAGCAATGGAACTCCTGAAAGGACATTACGTTTGGCCGGTTAACAAACTCTACCCAGGCACCTCCTGTCCATGAGACAGCAACTCCCCGGTGTGGTAGTATGTATTAGGGGTCATGTGGGACTGGAAGCCCTAATGTCATTGGCTGACAGATCCCGGGTCCTGGTTGGCCGTTGACCTCTAGCTCCGCCCTGAAGGCGGAGTATAAGAAGCCGGAGTCCTCCCCCGCAGGCCAGTCTACTACCGAGCTGCGGGGGAACAGACACGCTTAATAAAGCCTCATCGACTTCACTCTATTCGTCTCTCGGAGTCTTTGTGCGCTACAATTTATTAAGCGTGCCTAAAAAGGACTATGGAGCTCAGGATCATCCCGGAATGCCTGAGGATCAGCCCCCACGCAGTGAACGCGGCAGCAGCTTTCAAACATTGGCAGACTTGTTTCGAGGCCTACCTCAGAACGGCCACCGGCCGGGTCACAGAAGACCAAAAACTACAGGTCCTGCACTCGAGGTTAAGCACGGAGATTTTCTCTTTCATCGAAGACGCAGAGGATTTCCAGACGGCGTTCGCAGCACTGAAAAGTCTCTATGTCCGCCCAGTAAACCAGATCTACGCTCGCTATCAACTCGCAACGAGACGGCAAAGTCCCGGAGAATCAATAGATGAATTCTATGCCGCGCTACTAATTTTGGGATGTGCCTGCAGCTGCCCTTCGGTGAACGCAAATGAACACACGGACATGTTAATGCGCGATGCTTTTGTGGCAGGTATGAACTCCTCCCAAATCCGCCAAAGACTTCTAGAAAAAGAGTCGCTAGGACTCTCAGAGGCACGGGCCCTAGCAGCCTCCCTAGACGTGGCCGCGCGTAATACCCGCGCCTACGGCCCCGACCGCGCGGCAGCCCATTGGGCTCCGTACGTACCCGTCGCGACAAACCCAACCCCCCCGGACACCCCACAGGCTTGCGCGGTCCAAACGCCAAGTCGCACCAGGGGCGCCTGCTGCTATTTCTGCGGCCAGGCGAAACACCCCCGGCAGCGCTGCCCGGCCCATGCAGCAATCTGCAAGAGCTGCGGGAAAAAGGGCCATTTCGCGGTTTTGTGCCGGTCCCGCGAGGTCGCCGCTGTCCTGGGAGAACAGGGAGCCCTGCACGCCGCTTACGCTCCCCAACCCCCCTAGCGCCCCATGTACGACCCGCAGGCGCAGCCACTCTGGGTCCCGACCACCGCGGTCCCGGGAGAACAGGGAGCCCTGCACGCCGCTTACCCTCCCCAACCCCCCCCGCGCCCCATGTATGACCCGCCGGCGCTACCCATTTGGGTCCCGACCACCGCTGTGCCCAGAGATGAGGGAGCCCCGCGCGTTCCTAATGCTCACCAACCCCCCCAGCGCCCCATGTGCGACCCGCAGACGCCGCCATTTTGGGTCCCGGCCACCACGAGGGGAGGAAGGGCGCCGCCATCTTGGACCACCCCAGACCTGTACGACGCATGGGGGAGGCCATTTTGTCCACCCCGCCGCCATCTTGTGACCCCCCAGCCATGTGCGATGCATGGGGGCAGCCATTTTGTTCATCCCCGATGCCATCTTGGGCGGCAACAACGGACCCCAGTGTCGACGGCTCCACGGGGTTCGAGGAAGACGCTCCACTACTGCAACCACGTCTCGCTTCAATAACGCTCGACCAAGCTCGGCCCCGGACACTCCAGGCGACGACAACGGTGCTAATAAACGGGCACGAGACACCATGCCTAGTCGACTCCGGGAGCACGGAGAGCTTTATCCACCCCGACACGGTAAGACGCTGTTCCTTGACCACCTATCCCAGCGCACAAAAGATTTCCCTAGCTGCAGGATCCCACTCCGTACAGATCAAAGTTTTCTGCATAGTTACCCTAACGGTGCAGGGGAGGGAGTTCAAAAACTACAAGCTACACGTCCTTCCCCAACTCTGCGCCCCCACATTACTGGGATTAGACTTCCAGTGCAATCTACAGAGCCTTACCTTCAAATTTGGCGGCCCAATACCCCCACTCACTATCTGCGGCCTCGCAACCCTCAAGGTGCAACCCCCGTCCATGTTTGCGAACCTCACCCCGGATTGCAAACCCATCGCCACTAGGAGCAGACGGTACAGCGCCCAGGACCGGACCTTCATTCGGTCCGAAGTCCAGCGGCTACTAAAGGAAGGCATAATCCAGGCCAGCAATAGTCCCTGCAGAGCACAGGTGGTAGTAGTGAAGACAGGGGAGAAGCAAAGGATGGTCATAGACTATAGCCAGACCATCAACAGGTACACACAACGAGACGCGTACCCTCTCCCCCGCATATCCGACATGGTCAATCGGATTGCCCGATATAAAGTCTTCTCCACCGTGGACCTCAAGTCCGCCTACCATCAGCTCCCCATCCGCCCAAGTGACCGCAAGTACACAGCCTTCGAGGCAGACGGGCGATTGTACCATTGCCTAAGGGTCCCATTTGGCGTCACAAACGGGGTCTCGGTCTTCCAACGAGAGATGGACCGAATGGTTGATCAACACGGGTTGCGGGCCACGTTCCCGTATCTCGACAATGTAACCATCTACGGCCACGACCAGCAGGACCACGACGCCAACCTCCAAAAATTCCTCCAGACCGCTAAAGCCTTGAACCTCACGTACAACGAGGACAAGTGCGTTTTTAGCACCAACCGGCGAGCCATCCTGGGCTACGTAGTGCGCAATGGGATAATAGGCCCCGACCCCGAACGTATGCGCGCCCTCATGGAATTTCCCCTCCCGCACTGCTCCAAAGCCCTGAAACGCTGCCTGGGGTTCTTTTCATACTACGCCCAGTGGGTCCCCCAGTACGCAGACAAGGCCCGCCCTCTATTACAGACCACGACCTTCCCCCTGTCGACAGAGGCTTGCCAGGCCTTCAGCCGCATCAAAGCGGATATCGCAAAGGCCACGATGGGCGCCATCGACGAGTCCCTCCCCTTCCAGGTCGAGAGCAACGCCTCCGACGTAGCTCTAGCGGCCACCCTTAACCAAGCGGGCAGACCCGTGGCCTTTTTCTCCCGAACCCTCCACGCTTCAGAAATCCGCCACTCCTCAGTGGAAAAGGAAGCCCAAGCCATAGTGGAAGCTGTGCGACATTGGAGGCATTACCTGGCCGGCAGGAGATTCACGCTCCTCACCGACCAACGGTCGGTAGCCTTCATATTCGATAATGCACTGCGGGGCAAAATCAAAAACGACAAGATCTTAAGGTGGAGGATCGAGCTCTCCACCTTCAACTACGAGATCTTGTATCGTCCCGGAAAGCTGAACGAGCCGTCCGATGCCCTATCCCGCGGCACATGTGCCAACGCACAAATTAACCGTCTCCAAACCCTCCACGAGGACCTCTGCCACCCGGGGGTCACTCGGTTTTTCCACTTTATCAAGTCCCGCAACCTCCCATACTCTTTAGAGGAGGTCCGTACAGTCACAAGGGACTGCCACATCTGCGCAGAATGCAAACCGCATTTTTTCAGGCCGGATGGTGCGCACCTGATTAAGGCTTCCCGCCCCTTTGAACGCCTTAGTCTGGATTTCAAAGGGCCCCTCCCCTCCACCGACCGCAACACATACTTCCTTAATGTGGTGGACGAGTACTCTCGCTTCCCATTCGCCATCCCCTGCTCTGACATGACCGCGGCCACAGTCATTAAAGCCCTGAACACCATATTCACACTGTTCGGTTGCCCCGCATACGTCCACAGCGACAGGGGGTCCTCCTTCATGAGTGACGAACTGCGCCAGTTCCTGCTCAGCAAGGGCATAGCCTCAAGCAGGACGACCAGCTACAATCCCCGGGGGAACGGGCAAGTAGAGAGGGAGAACGGCACGGTCTGGAAGACCGTCCTACTGGCCCTACGGTCCAGGGACCTCCCAGTTTCACGGTGGCAGGAGGTCCTCCCGGACTCTCTCCACTCCATCCGGTCGCTATTGTGTACGAGCACTAATCAAACGCCTCATGAGCGTCTCCTTTGACCCTAGGAAGTCCTCCTCTGGAACGTCGCTGCCGACCTGGCTGGCGGCCCCAGGACCCATCTTGCTCCGAAAGCATGTGCGGGCACACAAGGCGGACCCGTTGGTTGAAAGGGTTCACCACCTCCACGCGAACCCGCAGTACGCTTACGTGGAGTACCCCGACGGCCGACAGGACACGGTCTCCCTGCGAGATCTGGCGCCCGCCGACAACACACACACCCCCCCCGACACCATTCACCCAACCCCCCCTTCCTGCCACCACCGCACCCCGCGACCGCCCCCTTCCCAGGAGGATCGGTCCCCCTTCCCCCAGGCCCGACCAAGAATAAAGCCCAAGCTGAAACCGTAAAGCTCCCAGAGACAACAACACCGGAACAAACACCACCACCACCACCGGGGCCGAGGCGATCGAGACGGACGACCAGACCGCCCGACCGACTCGTGGCGTCGATCTAAATCAATATATGGACTTTTCACAAGAACATTTTGCTTTTTCTCCCGATACCGTCTGTAAATAGTTGAAACAGGACAAAATTGTACATACTGTATTGCCATATGAATGTTTTCCTCCCAGGACCAGCCCTGTAAACCCTTACCACCATGCGAAGCATCACCCCGCCGGGTTCATTTTTGACAAGGGGTGAATGTGGTAGTATGTATTAGGGGTCATGTGGGACTGGAAGCCCTAATGTCATTGGCTGACAGATCCCGGGTCCTGGTTGGCCGTTGACCTCTAGCACCGCCCTGAAGGCGGAGTATAAGAAGCCGGAGTCCTCCCCCGCAGGCCAGTCTACTACCGAGCTGCGGGGGAACAGACACGCTTAATAAAGCCTCATCGACTTCACTCTAATCGTCTCTCGGAGTCTTTGTGCGCTACACCCGGTGGGTCCCTAAATGATTTCTGGCGTACCCTGCACATCCTGGAAAGGAACTGTGAGTGCCAGGCAGTTTCAGCAGTCGAGCATACAGAACTTTTAATCAGATACTCTTTTGTTACAGGCATGGGGTCGGCGTACATCCGCCAGCGCCTATTGGAAGGAGGTACGCTAGATCTTGCGGCAACCAGGCAGCTCGCAAATTCGCTAACAGTCGCTTCCCGTAACGTCCAGTCGCACGCCCCCGACCGCACAGCACCCTCGTGGACATCGTGGGCCCCACCAGCTACCGACCCCAGCCCACCAGAAGCCTGCACCACGCAGCAGCTAGCCAACCCCGGGGGGCCCAAATGCTACTTCTGCGGGCAGACCAAACTCCCCCGGCAGCGCTGCCCGGCGCGGAGCGCAACCTGCAAGGCCTGTGGAAAGAAGGAACATTTTGCTGCTGTGTGCCAGGCCCGGTCGATCGCTGCTGTCTTTAGGCACAGCGTTCCTACACCCCCCATGTGCAACCCATGGGCACCACCATTTTCGTCCCCGCAGACCACATGCGGCACGTGGGTGCCGCCATCTTCTTCTCTACACACCACGTGCGGCTCGTGGGTGCCGCCATCTATAATGCTGCCCGCCATGTGCGCCCTGTGGGCGCCGCCATTTTGGATGGCGTCTCAGGACGCCTGCTCGTCGGTTATTTTGTTTGGTCACTCACCGCTTGCCACCACCGCTCACCAGCCCGGGGCCTCCCAGCATCAGCCGCAGCTCGCACCGATCACCCTTGACCAGTCCCGGCCTCACAACCTCGCAACCGCAACAACAACGGTGAAAATCGATGGGCACAAGACTTCCTGCCTTTTTGACTCCGGGAGCACGGATAGCTTCTTCCACCCCACTACAGTAAGGCGCTGCTCCCTCGCGGTACACCCCGTTACCCAGAGAATCTCCCTGGCCTCCAGATCCCATTCCATGGAAATCCGGGGGTACTGCATCGCGACCCTCACTGTCCAGGGCGTAGAGTTTAACAACTTCCGGCTCTACGTCCTCCCCAACCTCTGCGCTGCCCTGTTACTTGGTCTGGACTTCCAATGCAACCTCCAAAGCTTAATTTTAAAATTCAGCGGACCCCTACTCCCCCTCACTGTATGCGGCCTCACGACCCTTAAGGTCGACCCACCTTCCTTGTTTGCAAACCTCACCCCGGATTGCAAACCCATTGCCACTAGGAGCAGACAGTACAGTGCCCAGGACAGGACCTTCATCAGGTCGGAGGTCCAGCAGCTACTGCGGGAAGGCATCATTGAGGCCAGCAACAGCCCCTGGAGAGCCCAAGTGATAGTAGTAAAGACTGGGAAGAAACACAGGATGGTCATTGACTACAGTCAGACCATCAATCGGTACACGCAGCTCGACGCGTACCCCCTCCCACGCATATCTGAAACGGTCAATCGGATTACACAGTACTGGGTCTTTTCCACAGTGGACCTGAAATCTGCCTACCACCAGCTCCCCATCCGCAAGGCAGATCGCCAATACACTGCGTTCGAAGCAGATGACCGCCTCTATCACTTCCTTAGGGTTCCCTTCGGCGTCACTAACGGGGTCTCCGTCTTCCAACGTGAGATGGACTGAATGGTTGACCGGTACGGACTGCGGGCCACCTTCCCGTACCTAGATAACATCACCATCTGCGGCCACGATCAGCAGGACCATGACGCTAACCTTCGCAAATTTCTTCACACCGCCAAACAATAAGGAGAAGTACGTGTTCCGCACCAACCGCTTAGCCATCCTTGGCTATGTTGTGGAAAATGGAGTTCTAGGGCCCGACCCCGACCACATGCGCCCCCTCATGGAACTCCCCCCCCCCTGCCCCAAGGCCCTGAAACGATGCCTGGGGTTTTTCTCTTATTATGCCCAGTGGGTCCCTAACTATGCGGACAAGGCCCGCCCACTCATTCACTCCATAGTTTTTCCCCTGAAGGCTGAGGCCCGCCAGGCCTTCAACTGCATCAAAGCAGACATCGTCAAGGCCACGATGTATGCAGTCGACGAGTCCCTCCCTTTCCAGGTCGAGAGCGATGCATCGGACGTAGCTCTGGCCGCCACCCTCAACCAGGCAGGCCGGCCCATGGCATTCGTTTCCCGCACCCTCCATGCCTCCAAAATCCGGCACTCCTCTGTCGAAAAGGAGGCCCAAACCATCGTGGAAGCTGTGCGGCATTGGAGGCATTACCTGGCTGGCAGGAGATTCACTCTGTGCACTGACCAACGGTCGGTTGCCTTCACAGCGGGGCAAGATCAAAAATGATAAAATCTTGAGGTGGAGGATCGAACTCTCCACCGACAATTACGAGATTTTGTATCGCCCCGGGAAGCTCAATGAGCCCCCCGATGCCCTATCCCGAGGTACATGGGCCAGCGCACAAGTCGACCGACTCCGGGCCCTACACGATGGTCTCTGTCACCCCGGGGTCACCCCATTCTTCCACTTCATAAAGGCCCGCAACCTGCCCTACTCCATTGCGGAGGTCAGGGCTGTTACCAGAGACTGCCAGGTCTGCGCGGAGTGCAAACCGCACTTCTACCGGCCAGACCGAGCGCCCCTTTGAACGCCTCAGCATCGACTTCAAAGGGCCCCTACCCTCCACCGACCGAAACACGTACTTCCTGAACGTGGTCGATGAGTACTCCCGATTTCCCTTCACCTTCCCATGCCCCGATATGATGCCTGCCACAGTCATTAAAGCACTCAACAGCATCTTCGCCCTGTTCGGTTTCCCCACTTATGTCCACAACGACCGGGGATCCTCCTTTATGAGCGATGAGCTGCGTCAGTTCCCGCTCAGCAAGGGCATTGCCTCAAACAGGATGACCAGCTACAACCCCTGGGGAAACAGGCAGGTGAAAGGGAGAACGGAACGGTCTGGAAGGCGGTCCTGCTGGCCCTACGGTCTAAAAATCTCCCGGTCTCCCGCTGGCAGGATGTCCTCCCCGATGCGCTCCACTCCATCCGATCACTACTCTGCGAAACCCCCCATGAACGTCTCCTTGCCTTCCCCAGGAAGTCCACCTCCGGGGTTTTTCGCTCCCAACATGGCTGGCACCTCCTGGATCTGCCCTCCTCCGCAAACACATGCGGACCCTCAAGGCGGACCAGTTGGTCGAAAGAGTGCAACTACTGCACGCGAACCCGCAGTACGCCTACGTGGCGCACCCCGACGGGCGCCAGGACAGTCTCCCTCCGGGATCTGGCACCAGCTGGATCCCCACCCACGGCCCACCACCCGACACCCCCCCTTCCGATTGCCCCGGCGCCACTCACCCTCCCCCCAGCGCACCTCACCACAGGCGCCGCCCCAGGACGATCCGTCCTCCCACTGGTTCCACTCGGGGGTGATGAAGATGAGGCCAACACCCTCCCGGAGTCACAGGTGACCATATCGGCACCCACATCACCAACGGGATCGAGGCGATCACAGCGGAGGACCAAGACCGACTGAACCTGTAAATTGTGCCTGAACTGTAAATTTTGCCTGAACTGTAAATTTTTCCACCACCCCCGCCGGACTCTTTTTAAACAGGGGGTGAATGTGGTAGACACCACTAACTGTATATTAGATGTAGTACCTGTATATTAGATGTAGTACGGTAATGCTCCTGTACTAGAGGTACATGAGTAAATCCCTGCCTGCTGGCTCCATCCAGTAGGTGGCGTATAAATGTGTGTGCACACCGGAGCTGCTCCCATTCTGGTAGCAGCTACAGGAGGCCACACATCTTTGCTCAATAAAGCCTCAATTATTCACTACTCTCGTCTTTGTAGTAATTCACAGGGTACAATGGGGAACTCCACAAAAGCCTCTGAAATGCTATGATGTCATAGCGCAACACATGACATTACACCAGCTTATGATATTGTCTGATGCACAAGTTCCATTTCCTGCATCTTTGGTTAGATGTGGGCCAACTCTTTTATTAGCTATTTTCAATAACTTAGTGCATAAATCATGCATTTTTTGATTCATAGAGCCTCGTCCTTTGTGAATGTTCCTACACACATCTAAATGCGACGAGTGCAAATTCTTCCAGCTCTTCTGTTGGTCTCTGACAAGCTGTTTGGATTGGTGCATCAAGATTCAGTTCATTTCCGACTTCTGGGACAAGTCCTGTCAGCAATATCAATTGTTACTGTGAATACAATTTTTGTTTTTGTTTGAGCCAAACAATTGACAAAGGTTTCAGACAATTGATTTTACTGCATCGCCCCATTTCTGTCCATACAATGATGAAAATGTGCTTTTCATAGCTCAGGTTATATTTTGGCACAAGGCATTCAGTGAATTATACAACACTACATGTTCCTTTGTGATATTCTGCCTCAAGAGTGAAAATCTTTCAGATGTGGTCTGTTCTCTCCTCTTACCGTAAACATTTTTACACCTCCATTCTCTTTGTAAAGCTCTGTTCCAATCCTGAAATATTTTACTTTCATACCAGTCAAAGCAACTGCTGCCTGACGTGAACTTTCAGGTGGATTTAATTTAGATATGCTGAGAAAGTACATGCCACAAGACTAGTCCATGACCTATCTTGATCAACAAAATAAAGCATTTTAGTTCCACAGAATTACTTCAACAAAAGCCTTCAGGAAGACCCCTAGATTACATTCTTTTATCTATCACTGGACTCTCAAACCAAGTTCTCTGGGAAATGGCTAGTCTTATAAAATGAGAATAATTTTCCACATGCATTTTGGTCCTCCAATAAAATTATGTTAACCCTAAGTTCCTGGTTCCCCAGCATTGCATTTAGGGGATACCCCAATGATATGCTGGGAAATCCCTCTCGGGAGTTCCCACATGCCAAAGAAGAATCAGGCAACGTGCCTCAACGACTACTGTCCGGTGGTCTTGACATCGATCATTATGAAGTGCTTAAAGAGGTTGCTCATGAGACACATCAATTCCCAGAATGTCTTGATCCATTGCAATTCACATACTGCCACAACCGATCCATGGCAGACCCCATCCCCCTGGCCCTACACTCATCCCTGAAGCATCTCGACAACACGGACTCCTACGTCAGACACCTATTCATTGAATACAGCTCTGCCTTCAACACCATAATCCCAGCCACGCTAATATCAAAACTCCAAACCTAGAACTTGGCTCCTCCCTCTACAACTGGATCCTCAACTTCCTGACACATAGACCAAAATCGGTAAGGATAAACAACAACACCTCCTCCATGATAGTCCTCAATACCGGGGCCCCGCAAGGCTGCGTACTTAGCCCCCTACTATACTTATACATGCACGACTGTATGGCAAATTTGGCTCCAACTCCATCTACATGTTTGCTGATGACATGACCGTAGTGGGTCAGATGTCAAACGGCAAGGAGTCAGAATACAGGAGGGAGATTGAGAACCTAGTGGCATGATGTAACAACGACAATTTCTCTCCTTAACGTCAGCAAAACTAAGGAGCTGATAATTGATTTCAGGAAGAAAAGTATTGTACACACCCCTATCTGCATCAATGATGCCGAGGTGGAGATGGTTGACAGCTTCAAATTCCTAGGGGTGCACATCACCAAAAATCTGTCCTGGTCCACCCACATCAACATTATGACCAAGAAAGTACAACAGAGTTTATACTTCCGCAGGAAACTAAGGAAATTCGTATATCCACATTGACTCTTACCAATTTTTACAGATGCACCATAGAAAGCATCCGATCTGGCTGCATCACAGCCTGGAGTGACAACTGCTCGGCCCTAGACAGTAAGAAACTACAGAGAGTCATGAACTCAGCCCAGTCCATCACACAAACCTGCCTCCCATCCACTGACTCCGTCTACACCTCCCGCTGCCTTGGGAAAGCGGGCAGCATAATCAAAGACCCCTCCCCCCCAAGTTATTCACTCTTCCAACCTCTTCCATCGGGCAGGAGATACTAAAGTCTGAGAACACGTACTAACCGATTCAAAAACAGTTTCTTTGCCGCTGTTACCAGACTCCTGAATGACCCTCTTATGGACAGAACTGATCTCTTCACACATCATCTTTACTGAGTAGTACTACACTCCGAATGCTTCACCCGATGCCTGTGACTATGTATTTACATTGTGTATTTATGTATGTCCTATGTTTTTTGCATGTATCGAATGATCTGTCTGGACTGTACGCAAAACAATACTTTTCATTGTACCTCAGTACACATGACAATAAATCAAATCAATCAATAAAGGTTCACCCGGCAACTGTCCAGAAGAACTAAGTTTAAAAATCACTAATTTCAGATGGTTCTGCCCGTTTTACCCTGATACCTACCCTGAAAGGGTTAGAAGGAAAAAAATTAGTTTTAACTCCAGAGCACCAGTCAAATGCTAAACCCAGACTCTCATGGAACCCCCCTCCCCCATATGACCTCTTCAGTATATCCCTCACACCACCCACACTCCCGACCAAATCCCCCACCTCCCCATCCAACACAACCCCACCCCCCCTTATGACCAGGCACCTCCCCAACCCCTCCTGGTCTGAGACACCCCCGCTCTCCAGTTCAAGCTGAGACAACTTGGGCGAGATTCTCCGACCCCCTGCCGGGTCGGAGAATCGCCGGGGGCTGGCGTGAAACCCGCCCCCGCCGGTTGCCGAAGTCTCCGGCACCTGAGATTCGGCTGGGGCGGGAATCGCGCCGCACTGTTTTGCGGGCCCACCCGCGCGATTCTCCGGCCCGGATGGGCCGAAGTCCCGCTGCTAAAATGCCTGTCCCGCCGGCATAAATTAAACCACCTACCTTACCGGCAGGACAAGGCGGCGCGGGCGGGCTCCGGGGTCCTGGGGGGGGTCGCGGGGCAATCTGGCCCCGGGGGGTGCCCCCACGGTGGCCTGGCCCGCGATCGGGGCCCACCGATCCGCGGGCGGGCCTGTGCCGTGGGGGCACTCTTTCCCTTCCGCCTCCGCCACGGTCTCCACCATGGCGGAGGCAGAAGAGACTCCCTCCACTGCGCATGCGCGGGAAGCTGTCAGCGGCCGCTAACGCTCCCGCGCAGGCGCCGCCCAGAGATGTCATTTCCGCGCCAGCTGGCGGGGCACCAAAGGCCTTTTCCGCCAGCTGGCGGGGCGGAAATTCGTCCGGCGCCGACCTAGCCCCTTAAGGTTGGGGCTCGGCCCCCAAAGATGCGGAGGATTCCACGCCTTTGGGGCGGCGCGATGCCCGTCTGATATGCGCCGTTTTGGGCGCCAGTCGGCGGACATCGCGCCGTTTCCGGAGAATTTCGCCCCTTATTCTAGAACTTATGTCCTAGGCAACTAAAGGTGCAACCACCAAAGCTGGAGCCCCTCAAGTGCGCAATGCTCAAGGGACTATAGAGCCATTTGAAAACAAGGGTGAGGATTTTAAAATCAATATGCTGCTTGGCCCAGAGCCAATCGAAGCTGAGCGATGATAGGTGAACAAGACTATGGGTGAGTTAAGGTGCAGGTAGCAGAGCTTACGATGACCAAGTTTACAAGGAGGAGAATGTGAGAGACCAGCCAGGAGAGCATTTGATCCATCAGATCCATTCTTTCCCCTCCACGTGCCATTGTGAGTCCTCATCCTTCCTCTTGCTGCCCCCTTGCACAGGCCTCCTTCCACATTACCCCCCTTGTTTGCATTTGACCTTACCTCGCACTCCACCCCTGGTTGAACTTTGGATCTTTGTTGTGGTGGCAGCAGGGGTCCCACAGCACAGAGCTGTCTGTCAATATATCAGCAAGGGCAGATATTGTGAGGTTATTAACAACTCCACAATACAAAGAACACAGCCGGATACAAAACAATCAGCAACACGCAAAAAACATCCACAAAAAAACAAAAACAGGAACCAATGAAACGTCAAGAAAACAAAACCGTCACCACCCTACCCCCCCCCCCCCCAGCCACCACCCTACCCCCCCCCCCACCACCACCCTACCGCCCCCCCCACCACCACCCTACCCCCCCCCCACCACCACCCTACCCCCCCCACCACCACCCTACCCCCCCACCACCACCACCCTACCCCCCCACCACCACCACCCTACCCCCCCCACCATCACCCTACCCCCCCCAACCACCACCCTACCCCCCCACCACCACCACCCTACCCCCCACCACCACCACCCTACCCCCCCCACCATCACTCTACCCCCCCACCACCACCACCCTACCCCCCCACCACCACCCTACCCCCAACACCACCACCCTACCCTCCCCCACCACCCTACCCCCCCCACCCTTCCCCCCACCACCACCACCCCCCACCACCCTACCCCCCCCACCACCACCACCCTACCCCCACCCCACTTACCCCTCCACCCCACATACCTACCCCCCCACCCGCCCACACCCCCCACCCACGCCCCAAACCTACCCCCCACCACCACCACCCTACCCCCCCAACCTACCCCCCCACCACCACCACCCTACCCCACCACCACCACCCTACCCCCTAACCTACCCCCCCACCACCACCACCCTACCCCACCACCACCACCCTACCCCCCCAATCACCACCACCCTAACCCTCCCACCACCACCACCCTACCCCCCCACCACCACCCTACCCCCCACCCCGACATCCCTACGCCCGCAACTCCCCACACCCCCACTTTCCTCCCCCTCCCAACCCCCCTCCCCACACCCCCACCTCCCACCCCCCCTCTAATATGGTCCTGCCGGTCGGGAAACTAGCTTGGTGGCTGCGGACTCAGTCTGCGGCCGCCCTGGTCGGGGGGGTGGGCCGATCAGAGGGCAGGGGTGGGAGGGCTTATATGCGGCCGGGCAATGTTTGTACGGGTGGTCAGAATCGGGCGCGTGGCCGATCGGGGGATCTATTTACAGTGTCCAGCACCGCTGTCTGAGTCTGTCATGGAGCACGGCCCGGCAGCTGGTGGCCACCGCCGTGCGCATGCGCGGCCTCCGACCCAGAAGTGCGAGATCCCGTACCTGCAGCAAAAGCTGCTAGATCCATGCTGGGTCCCTGTTAGCTCCCTGCAGGGCTAGGAATATGTGGTCCTGGCGTGAAAGTCCACAGTTTTGATGCCGGCTTGGGGACATAGTCCCAATCACAGAGAATCCAGCCCTCTGCTTTTATTGCCTTTTCAGGAAGAGTACCAGGGACTAACGCCCCTCCAAGAAAAAAAAGTCTCCTCATCTCTGTCTCAACGAGCAACCTCTTATTTTTAAACAGTGACCCCTCGTTCTAGATTCTCCGACAAGAGGAAACATTCTTTTCACATCCACCCTGTCAATACCCCTCAGGATAGGGTTTTGATCAAGTCGCCTCTTACTCTTTTAAACTCTAGTGGATACAAACCAAACCTTCCCAACCTTTCATTATAAGGAAACCTGCTCATTCCTCGTGTTAGTCTAGTAAACCTTCTCTGAACCGCTTTTAACGCATTTACATCTTTCCTTGGATAAGGAGACCATGGGCGAAATTCTCCGGAAACGGCGCGATGTCCGCCGACTGGCACCCAAAACGGCACAAATCAGACGGGCATCGCGCCGCCCCAAAGGTGTGGAATGCTCCGCATCTTTGGGGACCGAGCCCCAACTTTAAGGGGCTAGGTCGGCGCCGGACGAATTTCCGCCCCGCCAGCTGGCGGAAAAGGCCTTTGGTGCCCCGCCAGCTGGTGCGGAAATGACATCTCCGGGCGGCGCATGCGCGGGAGCGTCAGCGGCCGCTGACAGCATTCCCATGCATGCGCAATGGAGGGAGTCTCTTCTGCCTCTGCCATGGTGGAGACCGTGGCGGAGGCGGAAGGGAAAGAGTGCCCCCACGGCACAGGCCCGCCCGCGGATCGGTGGGCCCCGATTGCGGGCCAGGCCACCGTCGGGGCACCCCCGGGGCCAGATCGCCCCGCGCACCCCCCAGGACCCCGGAGCCTGCCCGCGCCGCCTTGTCCCGCCGGTAAGGTAGGTGGTTTAATTTACGCCGGCGGGACAGGCATTTTAGCGGCGGGACTTTGGCCCATCCGGGCCGGAGAATCGCGCGGGGGGGCCCGCCAACCGGCGCGGCGCGATTCCCGCCCCCGCCGAATCTCAGGTGCCGGAGACTTCGGCAACCGGCAGGGGTGGGATTCACACCAGCCCCCGGCGATTCTCCGACCCGGCGGGCGGTCGGAGAATTTTGCCGCAGATTCTATACAATACTCCAGAAGGGCTCAACACTGAGGACTAATCTCCCTACTTTTGTTATTCATTTCCCTCGCAATAAAGACAGCATTCCATTAGTTTTCCTAATCACTTCCTGCTACTAACCTATTGTGAACCTCATGAGCTAGGCCATGAAGATCCTTCCACACCTCAGAGCTCTACAATCTCTCACCATTTAGATAATAAGCTTCTTTTTGATTCTTCCTGCCGAAATGGACAATTTCACATTCACCTACACCAGTCATTTTCAAAGTCAAGATCGCGACCCACCCAAGTGACTGGAGGGTGGCGGGGCTATCGGTCGCGGCGTTCCTGATTGCGGGAAGAAGTGCTCAATGGCCGCAACCAGCTTTTAAAAATGCCGGCCGCGACTGGCATTCAAAATGCCGACAGTCCCGCGTGTGGGTGGCCCCTCAGCAGTGCCCAGGCCCGGAGCCCAGCGAGACAGACCGCCTCCTCCTGATGTCAGCGCACTGACCCAGGAGCAGATTCGATGGAGCGCTCCTGCCTGGAGCAGGTCACACACCCCGTACACTGACATCACGTTCTCTGGGCGCGAGAGAGATTCCTCCATTTTGTAGCTGCCAGCAGTGCTGGTGTAAATTCCAAAGTCTCTGGTGAACAATCCATGAAGAAGAAGCTGAAAAAAGGAACAAGGCAGCATAAAGATGGTTTCTTGTGGCATAGTTGTATTAATTGTGCCACTGCAAATCAGGATGCAAAGTTCACGTGTAATATATGCAGGGAAATACTGCCAAATAAAAAATTAAAACCCTCAAAACTTCAAAGGCATTTCAAGACAATGGACACCATCCAATGGCCTGAAAAGGAGCTCCCACAGTGCAGCATGGTCGACAAAAGCCAGAAGACTCCTCTCCCGAGATCTACCCTGCTCACTACGCCTAGCAAGGTCCCATGCGAACTCGCGAGACATTCCGATGGAAATCCCACCCATTGTGTCAGCTAGTCTCAGTCTAATGGGCAGATTTCTGAGGTACCTGAGGCTTTGGGATTCACCCCCTACGCCTTGGAGACCTCGGGTGAGCACCCTGAGCTGCATGCCCTTTGGGCAGGATATAACATAGAACATACAGTGCAGAAGGAGGTCATTTGAAATTAAATGAAAATCACTTATTGTCACAAGTAGGCTTCAAATGAAGTTACTGTGAAAAGCCCCTAGTCGCCACATTCCGGCGCCTGTTCGGGCCCATCGCGTCTGCACCGACCCACTTAAGCCCTCACTTCCACCCTATCTCGGTAACCCAATAACCCCTCCTAACCTTTTTGGACACTAAGGGCAATTTATCACGGCCAATCCACCTAACCTGCACATCTTTGGTCTGTGGGAGGAAACCGGAGCACCCGGAGGAAACCCACGCACACACGGGGAGAACGTGCAGACTCTGCACAGACAGTGACCCAGCAGGGAATTGAACCTGGGACCCTGGAGCTGTGAAGCCACAGTGCTAACCATTATGCTACCGTGCTGCCCTGGTGATGCCCTGGTGCTGCTGGTGCCACCTGGCACCCTGGCATGCAGCTCAGGGTGCTCACCCGAGGTCTCCAAGGCGTGGGGGGTGAATCACAAAGCCTCAGGTACCTCAGAAATCTGCACATTAGACCCACCCTTGTTCGGACTAGTTCGGCACAACATCGTGGGCCGAAGGGCCTGTACTGTGCTGCACAGTTCTATGTTCTATGTTCTTGTGCATACCACTCATTAGCAATTGGTTTTGACGCCGATGCAAGTCCCCGCTGGCTAGATTGAAAGGGCTGAAGGGATTGCAGTGGGTAGCTTTTTTAATGAGATGCAAATGATGTTCGCGCCACCTGCCAGCAGGAAGAATGACCCGCCATTGGGAGAATTGCAATGTGATTTTACACCGGCAGGTTTCTGACGTTTTGACTCCCACCAGATTCACTGGGTGAGGTTCTCCACTCCCGCGCCGGTTGGGAGAATCGCATGGGCCGCCAAAATTTCCTGCGACGCCGGTCCGACGCCCTCCCGCGATTCTCCCAAGCGGCGGGAACGGCCACTTGGAGTACCGCGGGCCGCAGGCCGGAGAATCGCCCGAGACACCCAAAATGGCGATTCTCCGGCACCCCTGCTATTCTCAGGCCCGGATGGGCTGTGCGGCCAGCCCAAAATGGCGGGTTCTCCCCCGCACCGTCCACACCTGGTCGCTGCCGTCGGGAACAGCGCGGGAACGCTGGGGGGGGGCGGCCTCAGGGGGGGGAGGGAGGATCCTGCACCGGGTGGTACCTCAAATGTGGGATGGCCCGCGATCAGTGCCCACCAATCGTCAGACCGTCCTCTCTGAAGGAGGACCTCCTTCCTTCCGTGGGTCCGCAAGATCCGTCCGCCATCTTCTTGCGGGGCGGACTCGGAGAGGACGGCAACCACGCATGCGCGGGTGACGCCAGTTATGCGGCGCCGGCCCCGTCATGTATGCGGCGCCGCCTTTAAGCAGCGACAAGGCCTGGCGCGTGTAGATGTCGCGGCCCCGCTCCTAGCCCATTATCGGGCCCAGAATCTGTCGGGATAGGTGCTGTTTCGCGCCGTTGTGAGCCTCGATGGCGTTCACGATGGCATGGGCACTTCGGCGCGGGAGTGGAGAATCCCGCCCACTGTGCTTGCCCGCCACCAAACCTGGTTGGGAGAATTCCACACTTTAAACTAATTAATATCAAAATGTGAGCTAAATATTTTTATATAATTTTGCCCACTCGGTTCCTTTGGTAAAGCTGTTGAATAAAAACTACTCTCCTGATCTTCATGGCCTTGCAATATTTTTGATCTGCTTTGGATATTTATCAATTCTCTTTAAAATGTGTTTATTGACTTGCCTCCACCATATTTCAGGCAGTGCATTCCAGTTTGTAACTCTGAAAAAAGCCCTCCTGTGACATCTTTTTTCTCTCTTAAATCTATCTTTTGGTTACTGACCCTTCTACTAATTGTTACTCTTTCAAAGCCCGCCATGAATTTGAGCACCTCTGCCAAACCTCCACTTAATCAGTTCGGCTCTGAGAGCAGCCCAAGTTAATCTAATCTCTTCACTTAACTGGAGTCCCTCATCCCCAGTATAATTCAAGTAAATCTCTTCCCCACCTTCTCCAAGGCTTTAACATCCTCCCTAAAATGTGGTGCCTATAATTGATCATCTCAGGTCTGATTGGTGTTTTCTAAAAGTGTATTACGAGCAGGTGATGAGGAGCGAACTGGCTCCTTGGTTGGTCATAAAGGGTTTTCAGCATTTTTTCCCTGTGGTTGCGACACCTCACACATAAACACAGATATCAGATGCAAGGAAAGTTAGAGTCCAAATAAAAATTAAAAGGCTAGATGTCCTTTGCTTGTCCTGCAAAAACACAAAATATATCACTTCAGATCTTTCTACATAAAATTTAATCTGGTCATCTATTTGCCCAATCCACCAGTCTGACTATACCCTCCTTTATCATAGAATTACCATAGCATTTACAATGCAGGAGGCCATTCGGCCCATCAAGTCCACAACAGCCCCTGAAAGAGCACCCTACCTAAGTCCACACCTTCACCCCATCCCTGTAACCCAGCAACCCCACCTAACTTTTGGACAGGCCAGGGCAATTTAGCATGACCAATCCACCTAACCCGCTCATCCTGCAGTATGTTAATTTACTACAATTCTGCATGTTTCAATTGTAAACTTTGAAATTGTGTCCTGTGTACTCAGAGATAGGTGGAGTAGGCCATTAATTAAAGAAACTCTCTCGTCAATGTCGATCACCAATGATCGATCACCAATGTCCTCACCAATGTTCAGTTCAGGTTCCAAAGGGGCTGCTCAACTCCAGACTTTATTACAGCATTGGTCCAACAGAGCTGAATTCTAGGGAAGAGGTTAGAGTGACCACCTTTGACATTAAGACAGCATTTTGCCAAGTGTGGCATCAAGAGGAATCAGTGGGGAAATCTCCACTGGCTGGAATCCTGGCGAGAACAAAATAAGGTGGATATGGTTGTTGGAGACCAATCATCTCAACCCCATGACAGGAATTTTTCTGTGTGCCCCACAAATAACAAATTTACCATGTTAAACACACATCCACACAAATCAAACTTATCCATAAACTTTGCTTCACTAACTCCCACCCGCCCAGCCATTGTGATTGAATGCTGGTGGCTTTGTGCTGTCATATGATTTCCTTTCATTCCATACTGTATATTAACTCACCTATTAGATCAAGGCTCAAGCTATAAATCAAGAGCCAAATCTATTTTACATAAAACATCTAAATTAATATTCATTATGAATATATATTTAAACGAATTTACAAACTTAATGTCAAAACAAAAAAGACCCTTTTGAATCATCAGTCTAAAATTGATTCTTGATAGTCAATTACTGCTTACATGATGGGAACACTATCAGGGTCATTGGTGTGGCTCAGTCTCCCTGATGACTAACCATTGCTTCCTAGATAACAGATGCGGCTGCAGCTGTATCAATGATGGAAGCAAGTTCTATTATGGAACTTGGAATTTTATCTTCAGTCCTAACTCTCTCTCTGTTGTGGGAGCGAGTTCTCATCTTTTATGTGCTGTTTTTCTTGCTGATCACAACCCTTGATCTTTCTGCTTGATAACATCACCTTTTGTCCATAGTTATCAAACACAAATTTGATGATTTCTAGATTCCTGTGAACTAGCTTTTGATCTACCACAAGCATGACCTGGTGAATGACTGTGACCTGGACCATTACTATTCTTTCCACTCTTATGTGCTGTCTGGATATGACCGACCTCCTCACACAGCACTTCAACTAGAAATGAGGATATTTAAATGGCTGGGGGTTACCAAGGCAACAGTAGCATTTAACTTTCTAATTCTGAGACTGAAGTTGGCTGCTGTGGCCTGGATCTTGTAGAAATCCAGTGCACCAGCCATGCTGGCTCAGGAAAAGAACTCCCTTGCATTTTGCAAATATCTCTGCCATTTCCATGGTGTGGTCTCAAATGTTTCCTTTAAAGCTTTATTGCTTTTCTCAAAAGTTTACCTGGATTGTGTGGTTCTTTTGGCCTCCTACACATGTCTCGATGCTATATCGACATTGACGAGAGAGTTTCTTTAATTTGAGTGTGCAATTTGCAATAGCTTGTTTTGACAACTATTTCCTTTGGCAGAACTTAACTCTCAGTGCAATTTCATACTTGCCATAACTGGGGATCAGAATTTCATTTGTGTCAGCATATTCCATTGAACTGGGCTCTTACAATATTGATTGAAAAGTAGCAACTGGCCACATCACGGTGAAGAAGCATTCAATTTATCTGCATCCTGTATGATAGCCTAAATGTTATTACTGAGTTTGTTAGTCTGACTGATTTCACAATACACCATTAACAGCGTTGTGCCTCCCATTTCGTAGTTTGAGTGGCAGCTGCAAGTGGTTATAGACTCAAAGTGGGACTATGAGTTTCAATGCTTGTTTTCATTAGTCGATTAAACACTTGAATGTAATGTTTGCTCTTATAAGGGATTATGAAGTTGATGGAATGTAAATGTAGTGAATGTTTTTTATGAACAAAAGTGTTTTTCTTCAAATAAAGGATGCAACAAACACTTTAAACTTTATTTTATTTTACCTCAGCATGGCTCGAGGTTAGCCATGGGCGATCTTGGGCATGGTAAGTCTAAGGGCAAAAGTTGGTGAGTGGGGCACATGGATCAGCATAGAGGGTATAAGGAGCCATGGTGTGCTAGTGGAGGGAATGAGGTGGCATGAATGGGGCATTGGTATTGCTTGGGAGGCAAGATGGCGAGGAGCAAGAGCTGACAGGCTTTCTTTTGTTTCAATGCATTAAAACTAAAAATCTTTGACAGAGTGCTGACACACCAGGGCAGAATTTCTTCCTGGTCCACCTCCTCACCCAGTAGCCTCTGGTGTCCTAGGGAACTCCACTGCCTGGATGCAAACCTTAACTTCTGGGGCAATTTCTCTAGGTTGGTTTTGCAGTACTGGGAAATGTTTGAACTGTACACTCCCAACCCGAGCATGAAAACCCAACAAAATATGTCCTGATTGCTGTGTCCTCAATTGTCTTAATGGAGAATTCCGTCTGTGGGAAGAAGTGATCCTCATCTCAGTCCTAGATGGCCACCTCTTACCCTAAACTTTTTCTGTCGCTCTAACTGAAGTCCCAAATTCCAGGTAAATCTCCTCTACGTCCTCTCCAAGACATTGGCTTTAAATGTTAAAAAGATTTCAATGCAGGGCTTACCTCTCACTGACCCCCCATTCATTGAGTTTTAACATTTGAATACAAATACAGCTATGCTCTTACTGATTATAGTTCAGCCTAGATATAGGATTAAAACTCTATACGTGACTTGCTTCAAGACTAAGATGGAAATATCCTGAAGATAAGGCAGCTAAATGATTTCAGAAACCCAAGGAAAGAATGACCAACTCTTATAGAATAGAATCCCTCCAGTGCAGAAAGAGGCCATTCGGCCCACTGAACCTGCACCGAACCTCGGAAAGCATACTTCACCAAACTCACCCCCCATCCTATCCCATTAACCCCTTAATCTAACCGAAACATCTTTTTGGACACTAAGGGGAAATTTTGCATAGCCAATCCACCTAACCTGCGCATCTTTGGACTGTGGGAGGAAACTGGAGCACCCAGAGGAAACCCACGCACACATGAGGAGAATGTACAAACTCCACACAGATAGTGACCCAAGGCCAGAATTGAACCTGGGTCCCTGGTGCTGTGAGGCAGCAATACTAACCATTACGCACCGTGCACCCCTCAAGTGGTGACCTCAAATTTGCATGAGCAATTATTAGTCTCGAAATTAGTCCTCATACTGTATCACCCTTGCAAGCTAGACATGGGCCATGATCTACCGGCACGTTGGGCCTGAAAGTCAGCATGCTGTGATGAAACGTGGCCGATAGATGACGGGATCTACCCGCTCGCTATGTCTCGTGAGATCTACTGGGCTATCAATGCTGCTCATTTTTGGCAAATCTGTATATTAGAGCGAGACAGCTGGTCTCACTCTAATATACAGTTCCCCAAGGTAAGCGAGGCATTGGAACCTCTCCCCTTCGCCTCAGAGATCTTGGGCGGGCGCCGTTCACTACTGGACCCCACAAATGAGCACCAGGCAGAATGGCACTCGTGGGGTTTCCCACGGGATTGGAGGCCCCCAGGTGCCTGCATTCTGGGCAGGGTGGCACCCTGACACTGCTGGTGCCAGCCTGGCACCCTGGCACTGCCAAGATGCCCAGGTGGCACTGTCAGCTGGCAGGAGCACTGGCAAGGTGCCAAGCTGGCATTTTCTTAATGACGGGGGTCAGGCCCAGGGCCACGGACCTCCTTTTAAGTGAAATGAGACTTTGTGGGCAAGTGGGTCCACGGATCACGTCGGGGACGCGAGAGATGGCGTCCCATTCTTTCCCTGCACTGAGGAGTTCTGGTGAGCGGGGCTCCTCAGTGCAGGAAAGGGGAATAAGTGCGGCCTTGGCTGGGCATTCCCCACTGAGGCCCCGTATCTAACCAAAGTTATGTTAGATAGCATTGTGTTTCTCGGTGCTGCGAACACCAGGAAACACGTGGCTAAACACGCTCACCATGGGACTCTATTCCCATTTGGTTAGATCGGGCCCACGGTATCAGTGGACATTGTGGTTTATCTTCTGACTTGAAAACCTGAATTAAATTTTTCAACCTCTAACTTATAGTCGAGATGTAGAATTTGAAGCAGACGGGGGTCTGCTCAGGAAACCAGAAAGAAATGCAGGTCCTCATACCATTGTCACGTTAACACAAATAAACGTACCAAAAGATTACTTGAAAAGCGATGCCTTTTTGAATTCATCAACAAGCTGCAGTAGTCATGCTTTGACACCATGTGATGAACCCATTCTGTGACAGATGCATCACTTCACCCACTCAAACAGCTTCAAGCTGCCTTTCCATCTGGAGCCGAATAGTTGATGCCTTCTGGACTATGACTAGCTGCAGTATTAGTGAGCGATTTGGACAGTGAATTAAGGGGAGGGGGTGGTGGTAGGATTTGCTATATAAAGCTTAAATCTTTAAGCTTCATCACGAGTTAGTCTGAGGCAAAATAAATGATGCGTTATTTAAAGAAACAGGAATGATAAACCAGGCAGGCTGTGTGTTCAAAGGGTAAGCCCAATAGGAAACTTAAAATGTACAGACTTTACCATTTTTCTGGGGAACAAACTAAATGCAAGGTGAAGTCACATTTCAATCATGACAAAATTGAGATTAACAAGGCAAAATAAATGCAATTTTATAATTAAAGGAAGACAAGTGTGGAGTTGATTTTCGATGCAGATGGAGGTAGCCCAGTTTCAGAGGGAGATGGCGCAGTCACTGGCTGGTGTGGCACAGACCCAGAAGGTGGTGGCACACTCACAGTGTGATGCGGCGCAGTCCCAGATGGAGGTGGTCCACTCTCTGTGCTCCATGGCCGCGAAAACGCAGACCCTGGTGGAGAAGGCAGCGGACCTCCAGGACTGGCAGTGCCAGGTGGCGGGGGAGCCTCAGGAGTCAGCTCCGCTCATACCCCCATCCCATGGAGTAGCCTGGAGGCCATAAGGCACCCTGAGGGAGGAGGAGAAGATTGGACCCGCATTTGGCGCATCTCTTGGGCAGCGAGCAGAACAGGGCACCACCACACAACCTGGGACCCCTGAGCAGCAGCCGGGCCCATCCACGCCCTGTCGTCCCAGAAGATGCACGCCAAAGAGGGCCAGGTAACAGAGCCATCTCCACGTCCTGCACCATCTGGAGATCCACCTAGATGCAGCATTAGGGCCCGTACGGCCAGAAAAGTAGACACCAGTTAAGTTGGCACGGTGCAGGGCACAGCTTAGTTTCTACATGAAACACCTGTGCACAATGTTGCAACCTGTCTCAGTGCTCTGTCAGGTGGGCGTGAGGGGTAAGATGGTCTAGGCTGGCCACAGAGGGGGCACGGGTAAGGGGGGGGGGAGGAAATTGGGGGACGTTGTGGGCGGGTTTGGCTTAGCAGACAGGCAGGGGCAGGTGTTGTCCCTGGAATTGGTACACATGATACAGGGGTTGGCATGGTGGTCCGTGCGCAATTGCCCCCCCCTCCAAGCATCTCCTCCCACCCTCCCATCGCGGCCATCCCCTGCTGAGGGTCCCCCACTCCCAGCTGACGGTCACTCCCACCGAGCACGGAGGTGGCAAGTCCAGCGCCCCCGGGCTCTTTACCTGTGAGCAAAGATGCTTGACCACCTCCTCGGCTCCCCACCGAAGCCCTTCCACCATGTTCACGTTTTTCAAAAGGAGCACTTGCTGGGGAGGCTGCTGGATATGGAGTGGCTCTCGGTAATTATATAGAAATAGGGCTTAAGTGGTGTTAATTGGTTTTTCGCCAGGCTACGCGAGATCCTGATTTCGCCTATGAGAGTGGGCCGGTTGCATTGCACACTGTTTGGCGGCCTGCGCGGATCTCGTTTTCTGCCTCCGTCGCTATTCACCGGCTACGTTTTGTTTGAGCGAGAGCATAACGAGGCTGGAAAATCACGCCCTTTGTCTGCTCTGCATTTCCTTTTAAAATTCCTATCCTCGCTGCCTTTGATTTACAATCTTCTTGCTGGCTGCTGCCACACCGAGATCATTTGCTTAAAAGTACAGAGTTTAGGCAAAGTTGAAACACCCCTGTTCTAATATGCCAGACCAGGGCTTCCCTTTGGGTTTTGTGGCAAAACCCATGATGTCAGTTTGCTGGACTTTGCAAGCAACAAATCAGTATGGCTGAAATTCTGAAATATCTCCTCTTGTTGCTTGCAATTGGTGGAGGCATTCAGAACCTTCCGGAAGAAAGGCGAGCCATCTGGAGAGATCCATTTTATCCACAGTTCTGAAAAGGATTCAGCCAGGAAGCAGCTGGAAGGCACTCTCACTCTGCTCCCTCTGCCAGGCAATTTAAAAGGCTGCCAGTCAGATCTGCGAAGACACTCTTGTTGAAAATACACAGGCAGCAATGAGATATGTGATGCACGATCAATTACATTCAAGACAAAGTGATTTCATAACTGAAGGCTTTAATCGACTAGAACTTGTTCCCCAGCAGCTTCGGTACAGAAAGTGAAGGCTGCTGGGATGGCACCGGTTCTTATACTCTGCCTGTCAGGGCGGAGCTACGTATCAATAGCCAATGGTAAACTCCTAGGTTTAACCAATGGTCATCAGCCTCTTAGGTACAGCAATACCTGATAATACCACAATATACAAAGGAACCTTGTGGAGTACCGGAGTGCAAGCAATTTTTTCTTTTTAAACCTTTGTCTGAATGGCTGGCAAAAGCCCAAACTGAGGACACTCCCCGTGATACAGCTGGAGTCTCCGCATAGGAATCAGACAAAGGCTAAATCCGTGATTCTTTAGGTATAAAGCTTCAGTCATTTTTCACGGAGATGGAGCTCCATCTGGTGGTCAAAGGTTAGAATTGCAATAACCTGGCTCTCTGTGTAAAACTCCATCTGTCGGACAGAACTACACTGACTTGACCCTTTTATATATATCCATTCCCCAGAGGGTCACATTCAGAGAAAACCAGCGCTTAGAAAGGCCATAACCACAGCAGTGAAGATTCGCCTCGTACCTTTTCCTTCATTTACATTATTTTCATTTCTTCCCTAGCTTTTCACTGTGTCATCTGTCTTGTGTGTGGCTGGGATGGGGCTTTGGGATTAGGTAGACTGGTAGACCATAAAGCCAATTATTTCCTTTATATGTTCGACTTTACTCTTGTTATAAAAACAGTTTGTTAATGTTTTACTTGTAACTCATTGGAGCAGTCAGGGGTTGAAGATCTCAGGAAAACACAAATTATTAGTTAATTCACTTACGTTGGGACTCCGGGGCTTGTGGGGCTTGAACCGACCGCACACTCTCCCAGGGTGTCAGAACATAAATTGGGGGCCCTTCCGGGATAGGAAAAGTTAGACAGCGAATTGGAGTACAGAGTGCATTGTAAAGAGACACCAGGTTTGAAGTAATGTAATAAGATGGCTCTGGAAGCTGCTGAACAATTTTTCCAGGTGGAAGACTTAACTCTGGCTCACTTAGTGGAGCTTCAGAAAGACAAACTTGTTGAGTTGGCAAGTGAACTACAAATGGTGGAACCAGCTAAAGCTGTGAGGTTGGAGACAGTCGAAGCAATTTCTGAACATTTAAACTTGAAGCAGGTAGCAGGAGCACAGGGAAACTGACGTGGCAGTGTAACATCAGAGACTTCGTCAAGTGGGCAGAAGGGCTGGAGAGAACTCGGTTACAGTTAGAGCATGAAAGGGAGCATGAAAACAAATGGAGATGAAGCAGAAATAAATGGGGATGAAGCAGAAAGAAATGGAAATGAAGAAAGAGGAAAGAGAAAATGAGGGAAAAGAAAGAGAATGAGAACTGGAAAGAGAGAGAGAGAGCAAAAGGGAAAGGAAATGGAGATGGAGATGAGGAAGCTGGAATTAGAAAGATACTTCCAGCTTAAGGTACTGGAAAGGGATGGGAAGCTGTCAGAACGTAGAGGGGAGCCTAGTCCTAGAACATAACTTAGTGGCGATATGTTTCTGTTTATACAGGCACTCCCAAACTCTGAACAGAAATAAGTAGAAATGTTCTTTAGGGCTTTCAAAAAATAACAATGCCAATGGAGTGGCCAAAACAGAAGTGGACATTACCCCTGCAGAGTAAGTTGACAGGGATAGCACAGGAATTTAATGCTGTCTTGTCAGAGCAGCAGTGAAGGGATTATGTCGCAGTAAAAAGGCTGTTCTAGATGTATACAAAGTGGTTCGCGATGCTTGTAGGCAAAGATTCCAGAGTTTGAAAGGGATAAGCAGAACCATTTTAAAAGATGGATACGAGCATTCGGAGTTGAGACTACTTATGAGGCTCTGAGAGAGGTCATTCTCTCAAGAGGAGTTTAAGAATTCCTTACCTTCGGTAATAAGGGCCCATGTTAAGGACAAGAGTCTGCAAACTGCTTGTCAAGCAGCAATCATGGCTGAGGATTATGAGCTAATCTATAAATTTAAACCTTTATACCATCACCCCCATAATTTTGAAAAGGATAGGAAGTGAGAGAGTGAGAGGCCGGCAGGTAGCCAAGGTCAAGAATGGATAGCTGGGAAGGCTCTGAGATCTCCGCTTCAGACCAGAAAGGAAGATAACTAGGGGTGCAAGGGAGGCTGTGAAGCTTAGATGTTACCATTGTAATAAGGTGGGGCATGTTCGTTCAATTTGTTGGAAGTTGCAAGGAAAGCCCATGGGGGTTGTGGGGTCCTCGGGGAGGATTCTGAGAAGGGAGCAAAAATGGAGAATTCTTCAGAGCAGGTGGCAGCGTTAACAGGACTTAGGAGACCCAAGATAAACAGTGCCGTGGGAGCAGATGCAGAGAATGAGGTGGATGAGAGATATGCCGGTTTTATGTCTAAGGGTAGCCAAACGTGTAATGATTTTAAAAGAAACAGGTCTACCAAACTCTTATGCTGGAGAAGGATTTGATCTTTCCTCCAGAGAGCTAAGTGAAAACTGAGGTATTTGTGAATGGGATGGATGGAAGTTGTATCCCAGTTCCATTGTATAAAGTGCAGGTGGAGTGTGATTTAGTGTCAGGTTCAATAGTTGTTGGAATGGTTAAGTAATTCCCAGTGGAAGGAATAGACTTAGTTTTGGGGAACGATTTAGTGGAAGTGAAGATTGTACCTTCACCCATGGTTACGGAAAGTCCAAAGAATGTACTGCAGTTAGCACCTGAAATGGCGACTGTATGGCATACAGGAGCTAGGAAAACTCATTGGGCAGTAGACGGCTCAGAGAAAGAGATGTTGATGGCTGTTGAGCATGTTTCAAGTGACCATGGTGGTGATCCAGGTCCCAAACATTTTCAGACTGAAGGTGACCGAATGGCTGAGGAATTAGACAACAGTCTTGACTGTGACTTTGGTTCTGCTTATGAGGTGCTGGTAAGAGTGTTGCAAGAGTGTTGGTAAGAAAATGTCAGACACAAGTTTTGACTTTGACCTAGGTCCCAGTGATGAAGTGATGGTAAATAGTTGTTGCAAGAGTGATAATAGGAAAGAAGATTCAGATAACAGTCATGACTTTGATGTCGGATCAGATTATGATGTGATGATAGATAGTTGAACCCAAGCAGTCTCGTCACCAATTGAACCTGGACCACTGGCGAGCAACTCTTCCAAATCTAGTAAAGGAGTTAGTAACCCGGAAGTAGGAGATTTGGACTTGACAAAAGGTAAGTTGTTACTGCCTTTTGCGATAACCCCATAGCCATTCCCTTCAGGTGTGAGAGGCGCCCAGAGCAGGCTTGTTCAGAAGGCAAGTATGCCTGACTGCACAGCATCCATTAGTCAGATCGAGGACAAGAAGGACTGGGGAGTGAGCAGCTGGTTGACGCACATCCTTTCGAAGGTCTACAGCGCCTCTTCGAGGTAGCAGGGATAGATGGCCATGAAAGTGAAGTAATGGGCCATCAGTCACTTTCAAGAGTTAAGGGGAAGGTGGATGGTGAAACCTGTAGTGGTGCTGCAACCCCAGAGGCCAGGAAAACCCAAACTGTTCAAAGTTAGTGATGTCCCATGCTCTGATTCTGAAAGTGGAGATGCAGGCGGTGGTTGCAAAAACTCAGAATAGAAGGTAAAAGATGCCACCCCAGGAACAGTGGGCTTGATTCAACTAAATGGGGATAAAGTCCCATGGCGGGCGCATTTAACCGCATGTTTCCCGGCGTTGACAGTGCCAAGAAACACATGGCTATGTAATGTAACATAGCCCCATTTTGGACACTGGGGAGCGGACCTCCCAGTGTAGCGAGTGATCAGGACGCGATCTCTGAGGCCCCCAAAGCGATCCGCAATGCCCTCTCCCAGCCCAAACACACTATGGGAGGCCCCCCTCCCCGCCGTATCCACCATCCCCCCCCCACCACACCGCCCATGCTGGGCATCTCCAGCCCAATCGTGCACGCACACAAAATGCCAGCTTGGCACCTTATCAGTGCAAACCTGCCAGTGTCCCTGCCAGTTGGAAATGGGCACCTTGGAAGTACCAGGCTGGCACCCAGGCATTCATGTTTAAAAGACACAGGCAGCAGTCAGATCATTGAAGTGGAGTACCAGAGTGCAAGCAAGCAGTTTTTCCTCAGGTCTGTAACACTTTAAACCTTAGCCTGAATGGCTTGGAAAAACCCAAACGGAGGACACTCTCCATGATATAGCTGGAGTCTCCGCACAGAAACCAGCAAAGATGAAAATCTGTGATTCTTCAGGTATGAAACTCCAGTAATTTCTCAGGGAGACTGGAGCTCCATCTGGTGGTAAAAGGTTAGAATTTGACCTACCTGGATCTCTTGTGTAATACACCATCCAGTGGTTGACAGACAGAACTGCACTGACTTGACCCTTTTGTATAAATCCATTCCCCTGAGGGCCGCATTCAGAGAAAACCGACGCCTACAAAGGCCATAACCGCAGCAGCGAAGATTCACCTCAAACTGTCTCCTTCAATTCCCATTATTTTAATTTCTCCCCTCCCTCTTCACCGTGGGTCTGTCTTGGTAGAGGGTGGGATGAGATTTTGGGATTAGTAGACTAGTCGATCATCTAAATAAACAGTTTGTTAATGTGTCACTTATAAATCTGGGCCGGGATTCTCCGATCCCGCGGGCAAGTTCTGACGCCGGCGTCAAAAGCGGTGCGAACGATTCCAGCGTCAAAGGGCCTCCAGGCCCAGGCATTTACCCCTTCCTCGGAGGCTAGGAAGGAGGGTCCGCGCATGCGCGCCACGGCCGGCCTGGGTCCGCGCATGCACGTGGGTTGCCGTCTCCGTGCCGGCCCCCGGGCAATATGGCGGAGTCCGAAAGGAGCCCGGCGTGGAGGAACATAGTCCCCCCACGGAATTAGCCCGCCCGCCGATCGGTAGGCTCGATCGCGGGCCTGGCCACCGTGGAGGCCCCCCCTCCCAGAGTCGGATCCCTCCACTCCCCCCACCAGGACGGCCACCGCAGCCAGAACTCTGAGGTCCCGCCGGGTAGGACCATGCGTAACCCACGCCGGCGGGACTCGGCCGAACTCAGCGGCACTCGGCCCGTCGAGGGGCGGAGAATCGCCGGGTGTGGGGGGCGCTTTCAACGGCCCCCGACCGGCGATTGCCGCCGATTCTCCGGTCGCCGGAGAATCGGCGGCCTGGCGCTGGAGCGACGTGGCGGGATTCAGGGGCGAAATTCTCCGACCCCCCGCCGGGTCGGAGAATCGCCGGGGGCTGGCGTGAATCCCGCCCCCGCTGTTTGCCGAATTCTCCGGCACCGGAGATTCGGCGGGGGCGGGAATCGCGCCGCACCGTTTGGCGGGCCCCCCCCCCCCGGCGATTCTCCGGCCCGGATGGGCCGAAGTCCCGCTGCTGGAATGCCTGTCCTGCCGGCGTGGATTAAACCACCTCTCTTACCGGCGAGACAAGGTGGTGCGGGCGGGCTCCGGGGTCCTGGGGGGGGGCGCGCGGGGCGACCTGGCCCCGGGGGGGTGCCCCCACGGTGGCCTGGCCCGCGATCGGGGCCCACCGACCCGCGGGCGGGCCTGTGCCGTGGGGACACTCTTTTCCTTCCGCCTTCGCCACGGTCTCCACCATGGCGGAGGTGGAAGAGACCCCCTCCACTGCACATGCGCGGGATGCCGTGAGCGGCCGCTGATGTTCCTGCGCATGCGCCGCCCGGCAATGTAATTTCCGCAGGGCGGAAATCACTCTGGCGCGGTCCTAGCCCCTCAAGGTTAGGGCTCGGCCCCCCAAGATGCGGAGGATTCCGCACCTTTGGGGCGTCGCGATGCCGGACTGATTTGCGCCGTTTTTGGCACCGGTCAGCGGACATCGCGTCGACTACGGAGAATTTCGCCCCTCGTGTCCCCCCACTGATTCTCCGACCCGGCGCGGGGATCGGAGAATCCCGGCCCATGTTTGATCAGATGGTTAACCAAGACAAAGAACAGGTGGTGGATGAATTATCAGGAACCATGTTTGATCAGATGGATAGGACAGCACCAGAGCAGGTTGTGGATAAAGCAGATGTTTTTAGTTCAAGCAAGTAGGTCGAATTACAACAGAAAAAGTCGGAGATAAAGCCGTCATACCAGAAAGCATATATGGAAATGGAATCTGAGTGCATATACCGGAATGTTGTTACATTAGAAATAATGTATTAATGAGAAAATGGAGACCTTTATATATTCAAACAGATGAGAAATAGGCCAAAGTTCATCAAGTGGTATTACCGGCGAGTTACAGAAAGGAGGTTTTGCCGGTAGCACATGAAGTTCCAGTAGGCAGTCTTTTAGGAATGAGGAAGACTGAAGCAAAAATACAAATAAATCTTTATTGGCTTGGACTGCATAAGGATGTAGTTGAATTTTGCCGTACATGTCACACATGTCAGGTAATATGGAAACCTCAGGCAGTAACCAAACCAACACCTTCAATAACCATTCCAGCATTTGAGGAAACATTGAAAGCAAAATTAAGTGGGCCTTATAGGATCAAAAGGAAACTGAGTGACGTGAATCATTTGATAAGAACCCCAGGCAGAAGGAAGACTCAAAGAGGGGCAGGTTAATATGCTAACAATTATTTTGATAGAGAAGGAAAGGAGGAAATGTTAGTCATTGCATCTCAGGGAGGAGAGATAAATCCAGACAATTCTGAATTTGACATTCCTCAAATTAAGTTGCACAATGAGGAAGCATTCAAAAAAAGGGATAGACTATTGAGTTACCAAAGATAAATTGCTGGAAAATCTCAGAAGGTCTGGCAGCATCTGTAGGGAGAGAAAAGAGCTAACGTTTCGAGTGCAGATGACCCTTTGTCAAAGCTATAAGACAGGCATGAAGGGTGCGGGAAAAGAACGCCACGGGTCTGCCTGCCTGATTGAGGGTGGCGGCAAGGTTAAGTTATCCAGATTATGGGGCGATTCTCCAATATTGAGCCCAAGTGTTCGCGCCGTCGTGAACGCTGTCGCGTTTCACGACGGTGCGAACCGGGCCCGGGTCCGACGGATTCTGGCCCCGACAGGGGGCCAGCACAGCGCTGGAGCGGTTCACGCCGTTTAATCGCCTGGAGCAGGCAACTAAATCCGCCCACAACGGGACTCTTTTTGAAAAAAATCCTACTCATTTTTGGAGTTCTGCTCTGGTTTCTGAAGACAGGATGTGTGTTTCTCAGACTGACTTCTGAAAGCTTCTCCCCCAAGGACTTTGTGAATAAATCTGTTAGCCGCTGAGTGCTAACTGTATTAATAAGTGCCATTTAACTGGTGTGTGAATTTTGCTGATGTGAAATTTTGAGAGTAGCTGGGAAAGTAAGCTCAAAGACCTTTCTCTATTTTGTTTAGAACTGCTTAACTGTGAATTGAAAAGCTGTTTGTTCCTTGGATGTTAATGGGGTTAATCCTGTGTTAATAATAAAGTTTGTTTTAATAATGAAAGATCCCTGGGTGTCAATGGAATCACTGCTGAAGCGCATTATCCTTTCCTCAGCTTACATATTGTTGGAGTCTCGTCCGGTTTATTAACACAAATTTTGGTCGTCACTTTGGTGACGAGAACCAATCACAGACAGAACAGAGGGAACCCAAATCAAGCAGTGCCAAGAAACGGCCTGGGCCTTCCAAAGAACCTGACATTAATCAAAGCAATTGGGGAAAGTAGTACCTCAGTTGAGAACCAGAAAACAAATCAACCTCAGAACATTACACCGACTCTGGTTAAGGAAACCACAAATGACACCCAAACCAAGCCAAATACACCACAGGTTGCAGCAAGCACTAAAAGGCAGATGCCCATGGTTCACCCACAGCCACACAGAACAATGGCCTCCAAAGTGTCTGTTAGAGTGGCTGCTGTTGGTGATTGATTGTTCATGTTGCTAATTTATTGTTAATGTTATACTGTTTATTGTGTCTGGGACCTTTGATTTAAAAAGGGAGGAAAATGTTGTGTATTTATGCTCTTTCTCGTATTTCCTCACCAACAGCCTTGCAATGAAACAGGGGCACTTTCAAAGACCGATCACGTGAAATCATCTCCGGCCGTTTGCAGGGGCAAATGGGCAGTGCAACATAGTAGTTTGTACTGTTGGCAGCTTCTAAAAAAAACTGTTTGAACCACTTGAGGACTGCAGATTTAAAGTTTAAAACCACCACAGACGGCAAAGGCCACCCCTGATTAAGGGTGGCACGACAGCACAGTGGTTAGCACAGTTGCTTCACTAGTCCAGGTTTGATTCCTGGCTTGGATCATTGTCTGCACATTCTCCCCGTGTCTGCGTGGGTTTCCTCCGGGTGCTCCGGTTTCCTCCCACAGTCCAAAGATGTGCCGGTTAGGTGGATTGGCCATGATAAATTGCCCTTAGTGTCCAAAAAAGGTTAGGTGGGGTTACTGAGTTATGGTGATAGGGTGGAGGTGTGGGCTTAATTCGGGTGCCCTTCCCAAAGCCAGTGCAGATTTGATGGGCCAAATGGCCTCCTTCTGCACTGTAAATTCTATGATTCTATGAACCCGAGCACAGGCATCTTCCACATATTAAAATGAAGCTCAGGACCCGGAACTTCAGAACCATAATAGACAACCCCAACAATGACTAACCTGAATAGCATCCTGCTATCGTGGCCCGGGAGCTCAGGTTTTAACATTGCCATCCCAAGTGAGATCCGGCGGGCAGGGGAAGGCCCAGCTCAAGGAACAAGGTGGCGGTTCATCTTCTGGAAAGGTAAACCAGAAGCAGGTTGGCACTTCCACGGGGTTGGCTTCACCATTTAAAACAAATGAGTTGGCCACCTCACCCCTTGGGGGACAAACGAGAGTCTCATAACCCTTCAGTTCTCCTTAGTTCAGAATCAGTGCACCACATTCCTCGACACGTACGCCTCAATACTGTAAGATACAAATGAGTCCAAAGAGAAATTTTACTCCAGCAGCAAACAATCCTTGGCCCAAATCTCAACAGGTGATAAGATGATCCTCCTTTGTGTCTTCTATGCCAGAACTGGAAAGGTCACAGACCTCTGGGGAGTTGGAACCGACAGAAAACGGGGAGGGAAATCCAACACCAACCACACCCTGCCCTTGACAGAATGCCAAGAACATGGCCTTGTCATAATCAACACCTTGTTCCGTTAGCAAGACAACCTCATGACAAAGTTCTCATTCCAAGCACCTGCTCAACTAATTCTGAACGAGGAAATGCAAGAACATGCGCATCATCAGCACTATGACAGGAGCCGATAACTACCTAATCTATTCTGTGATCAACATCAATGTAGCCCCAGCCCCGGGAAACACGTTCAAGTACATGCAAGTGAGGGCGTTTGTGAGGCGGCAGGTGAGGGAATTTCCGCTGCTCCCGGTACAAGGGATTCAAGACAGGGTGATTTTGGGCGTATGGGTCGGAGAGGGCAAGGTGTCGGCGATATACCAGGAGATGAAAGAAGAGGGGGAGGCTTTGGTAGAGGAGCTGAAGGGTAAATGGGAGGAGGAGTTGGGGGAGGAGATTGAGGAGGGGATATGGGCTGATGCCCTAAGTAGGGTTAATTCTTCTTGCTCGTGTGCCAGGCTTAGCCTGACACAGTTTAAGGTTATTCACAGAGCGCATATGACGGGAGCGAGGCTGAGTAGGTTTTTTGGGGTGGAGGACAGGTGTGGGAGGTGCTCAGGAAGCCCGGCGAACCATGCCCATATGTTCTGGTCGTGCCAGGCACTGGATGGGTTCTGGAGGGGTGTTACGAGAACTATATCTAAGGTGGTGAAAGTCCAGGTCAAGCCAAGTTGGGGGGGACATCTCTTTCCGGGGGGGTGAAGAAGCGTGGACGGGGAAGGGGGTTTTTCCTGGGGGTACTTGAGCAAGAAAATACATAAATGTTCAGGAAAGTTGATATGTGCGGGAGGAATCCAATGTACAAAGTTCTGTATTATGTTGATTTGATATGTTTATGTCTTGCTATGCGACTTTTCATTTCTTTTTGTTACGGGGGGGGGTTTGTATGGTTGAAAATTTTGTTGAAAAATTCTTAATAAACATTTTTTTTTTTAAAAACATCAATGTAGCCCCAAAGCAGCGGCGGCAGCACAATGCCACAGGAATAGTAACATTGAGGCATTCAAAGACCGTGATAAGTGAGCCCTATTTAACCAGCGCCCCACTGCCAACCTGACGACTCCTGGTGACCCAGAGGTGCAGAGTGTTCACATTGCCTGGTCTGTCCTCAAGCCCTCCATAATCAAGAGAAGAGAAGTCCTTCCACCAGGAAACACCAAGACTGGTTTGATGAGAACAACCAGAGGTTCCAGGAGCTGACAAGCCACAAGGCTTTTTTGAACCTGAAACAGCAAACCCATCCCGAGGGCAAGAAAACAACTCTACAGAGGGCTGAAAGCTAAGTTCCAGCAAAACACCCATGACCTAAGGAACAGATGGTTGTTGGAAAAAGATCAGGAGATCCATCAATTAGCCAACAGCCACGACAAGTGATGTTTCTTCATTGCTATGGCCCAAGCACCCAGGTCCCCACCCCATGGCAGGCCAAGAACGGAGAGGTGCTTATCAAGAACAGAGAGGCAGTCAGCGTCCGTCGGGAAGAGGACTTCAAAGACCTCCTTGACAGAGGCTCTGTCTTCAACGAGAGTGTCCTCGGCTCCAGCCCGCAGCATGCTACCTGCCATCATCTCAGCACAACCCTAGCCCGGCATTAGTAGGAGACGCCACCTGACAGCTAAAAAACAAGGCACCAGGAGCAGATCGAATCCCCACTGAAGCACTGAAACATGGCAGAGAGGCACTATTGGCGTGAATATATGACCTAATTTCCATTATGTGGAAGGAGAGGAAAATGCCTGGAGATTGACACAACCTTCAAGAAAAGGTGACAAGTCTGATTACAGTAACGACAGATCAATTTCCCTGCTGTCGGCCACAGGGAAGGTCATTGCAAGAATACTCCTTAATAGTGTTCTCCCTGTTGCTGAGGAGTTCTTCCCAGAGTCACAAAGAGGATTTTGTCCCCTAAGAGGCTCAATGGACATGATCTCCACAGCACGGCAAAGAGAAATCAGGGAACACCACCATCCCGCCTACATGACCTTGTACACAACAGCCTTGACACTGTCGACCATGAGGAATTATGGAACATCATCCTCCATTGTGGCTGCCCTCAAAATGTCATCGCCATCCTCTTTCTGCTCCACGATGACATGCAAGCCGTGATCCTGACCAATGGATCGAGTGCAGCCCCAATTCACATTCAGACTGGGATCAAGTAAAGCTTTCTCATCACACATTCCTCTCTATCCTCCTTGCTGCAATGCTTCATCTCACCCTCAACAACTCCCCGCTGCCTGCAGGCCAGATCCAAGATAACCCTATCCTCCATCATTGAACTGCAATATGCAGATGATGTTTGCGTCTGTGCACATTTAGAAGCTGTGCTCCAAGCCATCATCTTCACCAAGGCGTACAAGATTCTTTAGGTTGGGCCTTTAGGACAAAGGTCCTCTACCAACCTGCCCTGTCACGCAACACTGCCCCCGGTTATCAAAATCTACGATGAGGCCTTAGACAGCGCAGATCACTTTCCATACAGAGGAAGTCTACTGTTAGCAAGGGCAGATGTTGATGACGAGGTTCAACACCACCTTCAGTGTGGCAGTACAGCACTGTACAGGAAGACAGAACCTCAAACACGGCACCAAGCTCTTGGTCTACAGAACAGGAGTGATGTCTGCCCTCCAATATGGAGACATGGATTATGTGTAGCAGGTACCTCAAAACCCTGGAGAAGTACCACCAACAGTGCCTCTGCAAAATTCAGAAAATCCATTGGCAGGATCGGAGCATCAACATCAGTGTTCTCGCTCAGGCCAACATCCCCAACATCGAAGGATTGCCCATGTGCTATCAGCTCCTCTACCTGGGCCATGCCTGACACGAGACTCCTGAAACAAGCTCTGCTCAGAGCTTCAGCACAGCAAGTGAGCCCCAGGAGGGCATGGGAAATACTTCAAAGACACCGTCAAAGCCTTCTTGAAAAAGTACAACATCTCAACGATACCTGGGAATCCCTGGCCCCAGACTGCCCACAGTGGAGGAAAAGCATCCAGAAAGGAGCTGAACATCTCAAGGTTAATCACAGGGAGCAAGCAGAAACCACACATTGATGGTGAAAGGAGCCTGTGGCAACCTGGGCATCCCACCCACCTGCTCCTCCAACCGTCCCGCACGCCGTCGAGATTCTCCGTTTCGGCAGCTGGTCAATGGGGTTGTGGTAGTCGCTACTGTTGTATTATATTGTATATATGGATATTACGGTAAGGCTCCTGTTCCACAGGTACGGGGGTAGATCCCTGCCTGCTGGCTCCGCGCAGTAGGCGGAGTATAAATGTGTGTGCTCTCCGAACAGCAGCCATTTCGTAAGCTGCTGTAGGAGGCCACACATCTCTGTGTAATAAAGCCTCGATTACATTCTACTCTCGTCTCGTCGTAATTGATAGTGCAACAATTTATTACACAGAGATTTTTCAGAGATGGATCTCTACATCAAGCAGGATCGCCTGCAGCTGCATCCTCAAGCAGACAACACCAAAAAGGACTTCCAACATTGGCTAGCTTGCTTTGAAGCATACATCGGGTCTGCGCCAGACCCAATCCCAGAAGCACAGAAGCTCCAGATTCTGTTCACGCGGCTGAGCTCCAATGTTTTTCCCCTCGTCCAGGATGCGCCTACCTACACAGAGGCCATGGCGCTACTGAAGGAGAATTACGCTCAGCAGACAAACAAGATCTACGCCAGGCACCTCCTATCCACGCGGCACCAACTTCCCGGTGAGTCTGTAGAAGATTTCTGGCGTGCCCTGCTCGCACTGGTGAGAGACTGTGACTGCCAGGCCGTTTCGGCCACTGAACATTCGAACCTGCAAATGAGAGATGCGTTCGTTACGGGCATAGGGTCTGACTACATCCGCCAACGCCTCTTAGAAGGGGCCATGCTCGCGGCGACCAAGAAACTAGCGCTCTCGCTCACGGTCGCCTCACGCAACGTACAGGCTTATGCCCCCGACCGCACGGCCCACCCCCCCCCTGTGCATCATGGACCCTGCCAGCAGCCACCCCATCGTGGACCCCATCAGCGACCGCCCTCAGCCAACCCCACGCCTGCGCCGTGCAGAAGCCAACCAACCCCGAGGGACCCAAGTGCTACTTCTGCGGACAGACAAAACACCGCCGGCAGCGCTGCCCGGCGTGGAGCGCGCTCTGCAAGGCCTGTGGCAAGAAGGGACATTTTGCTGCAATGTGCCAGGCCCGCTCAATCGCCGCTATTGTCCCGGCATCCCCCACGTGCGGCCAGTGGGCGCCACCATCTTCCTCACCTCAGACCACGTGCGGCCCGTGGGCGCCGCCATCTTGCTTGCCTCAGAACCAATGGGCACCGCCATCTTGCCTGCCCCAGGACACGTGCGGCCCGAGGGCGCCGCCATCTTACCTGCCCCAGGACCCCTGCCCATCGGGCACCTCATTGGGCCGCTCATCGCCTGCAACCACCGATAACCAGCCGCGTCTCGCCTCGGTCACAATCGACCAGTCTCGACTGCACAACCTCGCGACCGCTTCGACAAAGGTGAAGGTTGACGGGTACGAGATATACTGCCTTCTGGACTCCGGGAGCACTGAGAGCTTCATCCACCCTGATGCGGTGAGGCGCTGCTCCCTCGCGGTACACCCCAGAACCAAAGAATCTCCTTGGCCTCTGGATCCCACTCCGTGGCGATACGGGGGGTACTGCAATGCCACCCTCACCGTCCAGGGCATAGAGTTCAGCAACATCCGGCTCTACGTCCTCCACAACCTCTGCGCTGCCTTGCTACTCGGCCTGGACTTCCAGTGCAACCTCCAGAGCCTAACCCTGAAATTTGGTGGGCCCCTACCACCCCTTACTGTTTGTGGCCTCGCGACCCTTATGGTCGACCCGCCTTCCCTGTTTGCAAACCTCACCCCGGATTGCAAACCCGTCGCCACCAGGAGCAGAGAGGACAGCGCCCAGGACAGGACCTTCATCAGGTCTGAGGTCCAGCGGCTGCTGCGGGAATGTATCATCGAGGCCAGCAACAGCCCCTGGAGAGCCCAAGTGGTAGTGGTGAAAACCGGGGAGAAAAACAGGATGGTCGTTGACTATAGTCAGACCATCAATCGGTACACGCAGCTCAACGCTTACCGCCTCCCACGCATATCTGATATGGTGAATTAGATTGCACAGTACCAGGTCTTCTCGACAGTGGACCTGAAATCTGCCTACCACCAGCTCCCCATCCGTAAAGCGGACCGCCCGTACACCACGTTTGAAGCAGACAACCGCCTTTACCATTTCCTTAGCGTTCCCTTCGGCGTCACCAACGGGGTCTCAGTCTTCCAACGGGACATGGACCGAATGGTTGATCGGTACGGGCTGCAGGCCACTTTCCCGTACCTGGACAGTGTCACCATCTGCGGCCACGACCAGCAGGACCACGACGCTAACCTTTCCAAATTTCTCCACACCTCCACACTCCTCAACCTAACTTACAACAAGGAGAAGTGTGTGTTCAGCACAAACCGATTAGCCATCCTCGGCGATGTGGTTCAGAACGGAGTTCTAGGGCCCGACCCCGATTGCATGCGCCCCCTCATGGAACTCCCCCTCCCTCACTGCCCCAAGACCCACAAACGATGCCTGGGGTTCTTTTCGTATTACGCCCAGTGGGTCCCAAACTATGCGGACAAGGCTCGCCCACTCATTCAATCCACCGCTTTCCCACTGACGGCCGAGGCTCACCAGGCCTTCATCCGTATCAAGGCCGACATCGCCAAGGCTGCGATGCACGCGGTCGACGAGACGCTCCCCTTCCAAGTCAAGAGCGATGCATCAGATGTCGCTCTGGCCGCCACCCTCAACCAGGCAGGCAGGCCCGTGGCATTCTTTTTCCACACCTTCCATGCCTCCGAAACTCAACACTCCTCCGTCGAAAAGGAGGCCCAAGCGATCGTTGAAGCTGTGCGACATTGGAGGCATTACCTGGCCGGCAGGAGATTCACTCTCCTCACCGACCAACGGTCGGTTGCTTTCATGTTTAACAACAAACAGCGGGATAAGATCAAAAATGATAAAATCTTGAGGTGGAGGATCGAGCTCTCCACCTACAGTTACGAGATTTTGTATCGCCCCGGTAAGCTCAACGAGCACCCCCGATGCTCTGTCCCGTGGTACATGTGCCAGCGCACAAGTGGACCGACTCCGGACCCTGCACGACAACCTCTGTCACCTGGGAGTCACCCGCTTTTATTACTTCATTAAGGCCCGCAATCTGCCCTACTCCATCTAGGAAGTCAGGGCTATCACCAGAGACTGCCAGGTCTACGCGGAGTGTAAACCGCACTTCTACCGGCCAGACCGTACGTGCCTGGTGAAGGCCTCCCGCCCCTTTGAACGCCTCAGCGTGGACGTCAAAGGGGCCCTCCCCTCCACCGACCGCAACACGTACTTTCTCAATGTGGTCGACGAGCATTCCCGATTCCCCTTCGCCGTCCCATGCCCCGATATGACGTCTGCCACCGTCATCAAAGCCCTCAACACCATCTTCGCTCTGTTTGCTTTCCCCGCCTACATCCACAGCGACCGGGGATCCTCCTTTATGAGCGAGGAGCTGCTCAACAGGGGCATTGCCTCGAGCAGGACGACCAGCTACAACCCCCGGGGAAACGGGCAGATGGAGCGGGAGAATGGGACAGTCTGGAGGGCCGTACAGCTGGCCTTACGGTCCAGAAATCTCCCGGCCTCCCGCTGGCAGGAGGTCCTCCCCGACGCACTTCACTCCATTCGGTCGCTCCTGTGCACCGCGACCAACGAAACCCCCCATGAACGTCTTTTTGCCTTCCCCAGGAAGTCCACCTCCTGGGTTTCGCTCCCAACGTGGCTGGCAGCTCCAGGACCCGTTCTCCTTCGCAAGCACGTGCGGCTCCACAAGGTGGACCCGTTAGTTGAGAGAGTACAGCTACTCCATGCGAACCCGCAGTACGCCTACGTAGCCTCCTACAGGAATCTGGCATCAGCTGGGTCCCCACACACACCCCCCCTGCCCCGGCGCCACCCTCCCCTCCCACGGCGCACCCCACCACAGCCCCCGCTCCAGGACAATCTGTCCTCCCCTTGCTCCCACCCGGGGATGAAGAGGATTTTGACAAACTCCCGGAGTCACCGAAGTCCAAGCCGATGCCTGAGTTGCCACCAGCACTGCAGTGCTCTCAACGACAGATCAAGGCGCCCGATCGTCTAAATTTGTAACCTTCTCTGTAATTTAAAAACCAATCAGTATGTATATAGTTTTCCACGCCCCCGCTGGACTCATTTTTAACAGGGGGTGAATGTGGTAGTCACCACTGTTGTATTATATTGTATATATTGGTATTACGGTAAGGCCCCTGTACCACAGGTACGGGGGTAGATCCCTGCGTGCTGGCCCCACCCAGTAGGCGGAGTATAAATGTGTGTGCTCTCCGAACAGCAGCCATTTCATAAGCTGCTGTAGGAGGCCACGAATCTCTGTGTAATAAAGCCTCGATTACATTCTACTCTCGTCTCGTCGTAATTGATAGTGCATCAGGGGTTTCCCATTGTGGGGCAGCTCCACGCTGTCGGGAAACCCCCGGGCTGCCGACAAAATTGAGAATCCTGACGGCGGAGAATTCAGCCCATCATCTATCTATCTTGTGACAGAAACTGAGGTCAGCCATTGGATTCCTCAGTCACCTCAGTGTGGAGGCAAGTCCTGAGGGAATGCTCAAGAAACTTTCAAAGTCAGCTCTATTGGCAACACCCAACTTCATGACCACAAAGTACCACCATCTAAACTCACAAACAAACCAAGGACAGGTTTATATATATGGGGCGTCATTCTCCGACCCCCCGCCGGGTGGGAGAATGGCCGTTGGCCGCCGTGAATCCCGCCCCCGCCCCCGCTGAAGTCTCCGCTCCCGGAGATTGGGCGGGGGCGGGAATCCGGCCGCGCCGGTTGGCGGGTCCCCCCGCTTGATTCTCCGGCCCGGATGGGCCGAAGTCCCGCCCAGGAATTGCCTGTCCCGCCGACGTAAATCAAACCTGGTATTTACCGGCGGGACCAGGCGGCGTGGGCGGGCTCCGGGGTCCTGGGGGGGGGCGCGGGGCAATCTGACCCCGGGGGTGCCCCCACGGTGGCCTGGCCCGCGATCGGGGCCCACCGATCCGCGGGCGGGCCTATGCCGTAGGGGCACTCTTTCCCTTCCGCCTCCGCCATGGCCTCCACCATGGCGGAGGCGGAAGAGACTCTCCCCACTGCGCATGCGCGGGAAACTGACAGCGGCCGCTGACGCCCCCGCGCATGCGCTGGGAAACTGACAGCGGCCGCTGACGCTCCCGCGCATGCGCCGCATTTCCGCACCAGCTGGCGGGGAAACAAACGCCATTTCCGCCAGCTGGCGGGGCGGAAATCCCTCCGGCTTCGGCCTAGCCCCTCAATGTTGGGGCTAGGCCGCCAAAGATGCGGAGCCTTCCGCACCTTTGGGCCGGCACGATGCCCATCTGATTGGCGCTGGCTTTGGCGCCAGTCGGAGGACATCCCGCCGTTGGGGGAGAATTTCGCCCATTTTCTTTTATCTGGATTCAACCTTTCACTCCTGGGGCTTCATTCTCCGACCCCCCAGAGGGTCGGAGAATGGCCGTTGGCCGCCGTGAATCCCGCCCCCGCCGGTTGCCGAAGTCTCCGAAGGGAGAAAAGTCGGCGGGGCGTTAATAGCGCCGCTGCCGCGGAGAATGGCACGGGTCTGCGCAAGGCAGCCGATTTTGGGCCTGCCGATATTCTCCCTTCCGGATGGGCCGAAGTCCCGTCGACGTGATGACCGTTCAAGTCGACGTAAATCAAACCTCCTTTTCATCGGCGTGAACCTGTGCTCCAGGTTCACGCCGACCAGCGTGGAGGTGACTGACGGCCTGGGGGGTTGGCTCTGGGCAGGCGATGGTGTGGCCGCAGTCTGAATGTGTGGGGAGAGGTGTGTCTCGGGTTGTGCGTGTGTGTGTGCGGCGGGGGGGGTGGTTAGAGTTGGCTGGGCTCCGGGGGAGTGCCGGGAGGGGGGTCCGTGCCGGGGAGGGGGATGGGGGGGTCCGTGCTGGGGAGGAGGTTGGGGGGGTCCGTGCCGTGGAGGGGGATGGGGGGTCCGTGTCGGGGAGGAGGTTGGGGACCGTGCCGGGGAGGGGGATGGGGGGGGGGTCCGTGCCGGGGAGGGGGATGGGGGGTCCGGGCCGGGGAGGGGGATGGGGGGTCCGTGCCGGGGAGGGGGATGGGGGTTCTGTGCCAGGGAGGAGGTTGGGGTTCGTGCCGGGGAGGGGGATGGGGGGTCCGTGCCGGGGAGGAGGTTGGGGGGGGGTCCGTGCCGGGGAGGAGGTTGGGGTCCGTGACGGGGAGGGGGATGGGGGGTCCGTGACGGGGAGGAGGATGGGGGGGTCCGTGCCGGGGAGGAGGATGGAGGGGTCCGTGCCGGGGAGGAGGATGAGGGGGTCCGTGCCGGGGAGGAGGTTGGGGTCCGTGCCGGGGAGCGGGATGGGAGGTCCGTGCCGGGGAGGGGGATGGGGGGGTCCGTGCCGGGGTGGAGGTTGGGGGAGTCCGTGCCGGGGAGGGGGATGGGGGGTCCGTGCCGGGGAGGAGGCTGGGGTCCGTGCCGGGGAGGAGGTGGGGGGGTCCGTGCCGGGGAGGGGGATGGGGGGGGTCCGTGCCGGGGAGGGAGATGGCGGGTCCGTGCCGGGGAGGGGGATGGGGGGGGGTCCGTGCCGGGGAGGGGGAGTGCGAGGGCAAGTGAGTTGGTCCACCTGGCCAGGTGCCAGCCTCCAACAGTTGGACCCATGCTGTCCATGCCACCTGGCTGGGGGGAAGGAGGGGAATGGGCAAGGATGATATGTCGTCGTTTCCACCCCCCCCCCCCAACCAGGCCGTCATGTTTTCCGATCATCCAGCGATGTTGGCCGCCGTGGCGGCAGCCGCTATTGTCCATGTTGCCCTTGATGAAGAGGAGGAGGAGCAGCGTGCCAGAGGGGCGGCGCAGGCTGCCGCAGAGGGGCAGGCGGCAGCCGCCCAGGCTGGAGGGACACCTGACCGACAGGACGAGGAGGGGGAGGAGGACGTCGCGGCCCCACGGCAAAGGAGGCACCCGAGGGCACCGCGTGTGTACCGGCCCCGGCAGTCATACCAGGACCTCATGGACCGGGAATGCAGGAGGAGACTCCGGATGAGGCGGGAAACTGTGGTACACATCTGCCACCTGCTGGCACACCTGTCACCGCATGGCACTGGCGGGGGACACCCTCTCCCCGTGTCCGTCAATGTTACGGTGGCCCTGAACCTTTATGCAACGGGGTCATTCCAGGCACCGAGTGGGGACCTGTCCGGCATATCGCAGACATCGGCGCATCGGTGCATCCGGGCAGTGACAGATGCCCTATATGCCATGGCGCACCGCTACATCCACTTCCCTGTGGACCGGGCCAGCCAAGATGCCCGGGCCGTGGGCTTCTGTGCCGTGGCCGGGTTCCCCATGGTCCAGGGCGCGATTGATGGGATGCACGTCGCCGTGCGGCCACCTGCAGATAACAGGGCCGTGTTCACTAATAGGAAGGGGACCTATTCGATGAACATACAGGTGGTCTGCGACCACCGCATGATGATCCTGCAAGTCTACGCCCGTTACCCAGGCAGTGTACACGACTCATACGTGTTGTCGCGGTCATCCATCCCCAGCATGTGCGAGGGACGCCATCCCCGGCTGAGGGGCTGGTTGCTGGGCGACAGGGGCCACCCATTGCGATCGTGGCTGATGACGCCTATACGGAGGCCACGCAATGAGGCGGAGAACCGCTACAATGATGCCCATGTAGCGACAAGGGGAGTGATAGAGAGGTGCTTTGGCGTGCTGAAGATGCGTTTCAGGTGCCTGGACCTCTCTGGGGGCGCCCTCCAGTATCGGTCAGATAGGGTCGGCCGCATCATTGTGGTGTGCTGCGTCCTGCACAACATAGCCCAGCAGAGGGGCGATGTGCCGCAGGCAGAGGAGGGTGGAGTGGAGGAGCAGCAGGAAGAGGCGCAGTCCTCCCCAGATGAGGGGGATGGGGGTAATGGTCAGGGCAGACGGGGTAGACACAGGCGGGTGGCTGTTCACCGTTACCGGCTGGCCCAGCGGGCACGGGACAGACTGATAGCCGCCCGCTTCACTGACTAGATGGGCGTGGGAATCGGGTAGTATGGCCACAGACCGCACACCATGGCAACAGCCGACCACCCACACCCCCCACCCATCCACCCACCCAGCACCCTCACCCCCCTCCCCAACCCCACTCACCCCACCCGCATGCACACCACCCCCCCCCATTGCCGATCCACCTGCGGCACAACGGGCCGGGCTCACACAGTTGCGGGTGGACGCGTGTCTATTGCAGGCCATGGAGGATGATGACAACCCGCCCTGCGGTGAGCTCCTGGCTCCACATCGTTGGACTATGTCTGACCCATGGCCACAGTACCACCATCCACCCGGACCATCCCTGCATGCGGCTGTGAGACTGCAGCGCACGGTCCCGTCCTCTGCCCGGGGGGATGTTGATGGCGGCCCAGGGGGAACGGGGCAGACTCACCTGGGGCTGAGGTAAGACCACCCCTCACACACACACTTGCGCTCAACGTACATGACACCCCCGCACGCTTTGGACAGAGCACAAAGGCAGCTTCGGTAGGTGTAACATTGACTTTAATAACCAAACGAGTTAATGCACGTGCCCTAGCCCCTAAAACTCATCTGTGCCCTGCACCCATGCCAACTTACTCAGCGTCTAATTGTTTGGCCTTACGGGCCCTTTGACTACGTCTACGTGGTTCCCCAGACGGTACAGCAGAACTGGAGGTGGACTCCTGTGATTCCTGCCCTCTGACACTGGATCCCTTTGGCGGCCGTTTTCTGGGGCGTCCTGGCCTAGATGGGCCAGGCTGCGGCCCGGGCGACTGGGATGGCGAGCTGCCAGCCTGTCCTGCCCGTTGCCCACCCGATGCACCTGGGACGGAAGGGGGGGAGTCCGAGGTGCCGCGGTGTTCCGGGACCTCCCCTACAGGGGGAGCCAGGACGGACCACACCACCTCCTCCTCCCTCGGGGTGCCCGATGGCCCCAGGCCTCTACATGGGTGGGGGATGCGAATGGACTGGCCATCCGACGCTCCCCCGACATCTGGCGCTGCCAGTCCTGGAGGCCCGTGCTGGTATCGACAGGGGTCTGCAGGTTTGCAGCCATGGAGCCCAGGGGGTTGGCAAACCCTGTCTGTGACAGTGCGACGCCGGCTCGCACATGGCCACTGGCGCCGATGCCCTCAGCGATGGCCTGCAGAGACTGGGCCATGGCCTGCTGAGACTGGGCTATGGTGTTGAGCGCCTCTGCCATCTGGCGCTGGCACTGGCTCATGGCCTCCTGTGAGAGGGCAGCCATGTCCTGGGCCACAGACGCCGCCTGCACGGAAAGCCCCAGGCCTCGCAAACCGTTCCCCATGTCTGACACCGTCGCACTCATTGCCTCCACCGCGGACGCCACCTGTGCGGTGTCGGCCTGGGTGGCACGCATGACCGGCACCACTTCCAGCTCCTGGACGCGGGTGGACTCCTCCACCTGCGACTGCAGCCGCCGCAAGTCGGCCGTCACTCTCTTCGCTCGCCTCCGGGTCGGTGGTTGCATCGGATCTATGTGTGGGTGTGGAAACTCCAGGAACCCGGGATCCATCTGGGCGGCAGATGTTCGCTTGGGCTGGGCTGCCCTCCGACCGCCCGGCCCCTCTGCTGCTCCTACCACCATCTGCTGTACCGGGACATCTGTGTTGTGCGCACCAGTGAGTGTACCAGACGCCTCATCACTAAAGTGCCCAACCGAGGTGAGTGTTTCTGCGATGGTGGAGGGCGTTGGTGACAGCAGTGGCGTTGTGTCGTGCTCTTCGTCCCACTCTGAGTCCATGGCACTTTGGGGTGGGGGTTCGTCTCCACCCATCCACTCTGAGTCACTGTCCGGTATTTTGTCTTCCTGGGTAGTGCTGTCCCGGGTAGGGGTGTCCTGGGCAGTGCTGTCCCGGGTAGTGGTGTCCTGGGTAGTGGTGTCCTGGGTAGTGGTGTCCTGGGTAGTGGTGTCCTGGCTCGGATGTGACAGGGGCCTGTGGCTGCCCCCCCTCGTCGCTGGGTGGTCGCTCCCGCACGTGACGGGGGTGTCGTCTCCCTGTTGCTCCAGGTCTCTCCATCTCCCGTGGTGTGCGAGGGGCATCCTGCGGGCGTCGCATGCTGGAGGGTCCGGGTCTCTCTGTCTCCCGTGGCCTCCGAGGGGCATCCTGCGGGTGTCGCATGCTGGAGGGTCCGGGTCTCTCTGTCTCCCGTGGCCTCCGAGGGGCATCCTGCGGGCGTCGCATGCTGGAGGGTCCGGGTCTCTCTGTCACCCGTGGTCTCCGAGGGGCATCCTGCGGGCGGTCTGCATCTGCGGGGATGGGTGCCTGGACGTTTGGTCCTGCGATACACAATGAAGCATGCATGGTTAGACACGCAGGCAGTGATCAGGTGATATGGGGGAGGGGGATATAGGGGAGGGGGGATATGGGGACGGGCTGTCGGTGGCTCACTTGCTAGTACACCCCCGACCTCTGCATCAGCAACCTCCCGGTCCTCAGGTCCGCCAGCCAGTTCCAGGGCCCTTTTCTCGTGTTCGGTCAGTGGCCTCTCATCAGCGGGGCCTCACATGCTCCCTATTGTTGTGAGCGCGCTTCTCCTGTGGGGGGGGGGGGGGGGGGGGTGGGTGGGGGTGGTGGCAGGGGTAAAAGGCAACACTGTTAGGCAGGTATATGAATGCACGCCATCGGTTGCGCGTGCATTGCAGAGGTTAAGGTTAGGGCTGGATTCACTTGGGGATATGGGGGAGGGGGGATTGCGGGAAGGGGGGATATGGGGGAGGGGGGATATGGGGAGGGGGGATATGGGGGAGGGGGGATATGGGGGAGGGGGGATATGGGGAGGGGGGATATGGGGGAAGGGGGGATATGGGGGAGGGGGGATATGGGGGAGGGGGGATATGGGGGATATGGGGGAGGGGATATGGGGAGGGGGATATGGGGGAGGGGGGATATGGGGGATATGGGGGAGGGGGATATGGGGAGGGGGGATATGGGGGAGGGGGGATATGGGGAGGGGGGATATGGGGAGGGGGGATATGCGGGATATGGGGGAGGGGGGATATGGGGAGGGGGGTATGGGGGATATGGGGGAGGGGGATATGGGGGAGGGGGGAATATGGGGAGGGGGGATATGGGGAGGGGGATATGGGGGAGGGGGATATGGGGGAGGGGGATATGGGGGAGGGGGGTATGGGGGAGGGGGGGATATGGGGGAGGGGGATATGGGAGAGGGGGGATATGGGGGATATGGGGAGGGGGGATATGGGGGAGGGGGGATATGGGGGAGGGGGGATATGGGGAGGCTCACCCTGCCTGCTCTGACGATGTCGTTCACCTTCTTGTGGCACTGGGTGCCTGTCCGTGGTGTCAGGGCCACAGCGGTGACGGCCTCTGCCACTTCCCTCCACAGACGCCGGCTGTGGCGTGGGGCAACTCTGTGGCCGTGCCCGGGATACAGGGCGTCCCTCCTCTGCTCCACTGCGTCCAGGAGCGCCTCCACATCGCGTGACTCGAACCTCGGGGCTGAGCGGCGGCCAGCCATCCAGTCGGGTGTTCCGGTCGGGTGTTCCGGTCGGGTGGGGGGGAGCAGCGCGGCCTTATGAGCCGTCACGCCGTGCGGCGCGTATGACGCTGCACGGCGTGAACCACTGCGCAAGCGTGGATCCTGTTACGTCGCTGCTAGCCCATTTCGGGCCGGAGACTTTCGACCCATTTTTCCGACGTGACGCAAGTCGGATTCGCGCTGTTTTTTGCACCGATCCGGACTTTGTGCCGATAACGGAGAATTTCGCCCCTGATCTGTGTGTGTTTTATCTTATTTACCTCAGGTTTATGGTAACCAATAAACATCCACTTTCTTGGACTTAAAAAAGCCTGGTTAAATTGGTTCCTTGTGAAAAGTAAATACATTTAAACTGGGAAAAGAGATCCATGGGGGGGGGAATTCCTTTCAAATTAATGTTGTTGCGACCGACTGAGGGACGATTGAATAAAGAAGGGGAGCCAGCTGATTCCTCCTCACCTGGGAGCATAACAAAATTAGGGTCCCATCAGCAAATTAAAAGATGAGGGGACTTCATCTGGGAACCGGTCATAACAAATGTCATTTTAAATTTAAGCCAGACTAGTAGAAAGCAGCATCCACTCCTTTCACAAAAGTTTATTTATGTTTACATATGAGAGCTAACTGTTTCACAGCTGCAGCACAGGGGCTGTTTAGCACAGGGCTAAATTGCTGGCTTTGAAAGCAGACCCAGGCAGGCCAGCAGCACTGTTCAATTCCTGTAACAGCCTCCCCGAACAGGCGCCGGAATGTGGCGACTAGGGGCTTTTCACAGTAACTTCATTTGAAGCCTACTTGTGACAATAAGCGATTTTCATTTCATTTCATTTCACATTTTTAATCCCGAACCCCAGATTGTGAACTGGCTTGGCACCGCCTGGCCAGTTTAAACAAAGATATAAATCTGCATTTTAAGTGAACTAAAAGATTAAGATTTATTTTGTTTAAATTAACTGATAACTGAATTAAGCTACTGTACAGTATTTCAAATCCAACCATCTTGCCTCTCTGCCCATGCACCGAATTGACCTTGACACTGCCCAACCCGACTTGATCTGAACTGACCAGAGCCCTAACTGTCTGACCAGAAATCCAGGCCTCAGTCCCACAGCTGGCATTTGAGTGACACTGTCCCTTTAAGTACAGTAACCCATGATACAAAATCCATATAAAAGTCAACTGTGAACACTGCAATGAACATGTGGATTGTTTGAGGTTTGCGATGAAGAAGGAAAAAAATAAATCAGTCAGGAAAGAGGGAGAGAGAGACAAAGATAGAGACAGAGAGCAAGTTGAGCCTAAACTGCACAGCAAATAGCTGAGAAACAACTTCATGTAAGAAGCTGGACAATTAATTTAAGATGCAACATTTGATCATGTTCTTCCAAGGTGACCTCCAGGGATACAAAAAATGTTAATCTCACCTGCTATTATTTGTAACCAACCGGAGCAGAGCTGTTCCGCCATTTATTTTAGTAGATTCACCATTTAGATCCCAGGGTATCATTAAATACGCTCACAAACCAGAGAATCCACCATTCTGTAGACGTACAGTCACCGCAAATAAACAGCACCGGTAAAGAATATAAAATTACAGTGAAGGGTTCCTGATGATAATACAGCTATAATGTAGCAACACAAAGCTGCAGTCAGCTGAACGACTGAATATTTGCAGTCAGAGCCTCTTAGAAGGTGACTTCTTTTTGTCCCCTCTTGAAAATGAGGGAAATAAAAGGTTTGCAGTCTCCTGGGATAAGATGAAAATAAAACAGGAATTCTGAGATAGGTGACACCCCCTCCCCCTTTGATTTATGCAATTTTAAATGTAATTCTGCTTTCCTTGGTCAGAAGGCTTCAGGTTACATCCCATTTAAGAAGGTAATCAAAATCAGAAACAGTGATATCTCAAACGTGAAGTCATTTTGTTTAGTTAATTTACATTTAATAGCATTATTCTGATTCTAATGAGCAGCTACAGTACTGGAGTCTTTTTCAGACCTGTCTGCCGAACTGAACATATCATTTAATTAAAGTTAATTAGCAGGTATTACAAGAACCACAAAGGAGCGACTGAAAGCTGAAGGCTAATGGGTTCATATTGTTACCACGGTCCCCAGAAGAGGTTTCCCAAATTTATAAATTTGTTAACTCGGACGGGATCCCTCAGTTTGTTACAGTCCAGCTGGGCTATCCCCAAATTGTTATGCTCCGTAAGGTGGAGAAGGATGAACTGGCTACTTTCTTTATTCACCCCCTCTGCTGGTCGCAATAAGATACCTTTTTGGATACCTTTTCCCAGTCCCAATATTTAGGGCGCGATTCTCCCAAAAGGGAACAAAGTCCCCTAGTGAGTGCATTTAGCCGCATGTTTCCCAGCACTCGCAGTCCTGCGAAACACATGGCTATTCAACGTGACTCGTAATGAATAAAGGGCCTCAACAGAGAACGTGCAGCCTCGGCCGCACATAGCCCCATTTTCTTTTTTTACAGTGGAGAGCTCCGTTCGCTGGAACTCCCCAGTGTAGCAACAGATTGGGACGCAATTTTTAAATGGTGTCCCCGATCTCCCAGTCCCCCAAAAGGATCTCCGACCATCCCCCCAGAGCAAAGGGTCCCCGCCGCCCCCCCCCCCCCCCCCCCCCCCCCCCCACCCCTGCTCACATTAGAGTGATGCTAGCTGCCTCGCTTTAATATGCAGATTTGTCAAAATGTGATCCCGCCCACAATCGTAACATCTCATAAGATTGCATTGAATATCGAAATGCATTGCAAGCTGGGCAGATCCTGGGAGCGAGGTCTCCCAGCTTTCTACGGTCAAGCCGTGGAGAGCTGCGTTTCAGGCGCAGCGTAGCCATAGGATCACGCCCAATATGTTTTAAGAGGAGCCAATTTAACCAGGCTTATGTAGCCAGTTAAAATGGCTAACTCCCGATTTAGAATGGCTAACTCCTGATTTAAAATGGCGAACGGCAAAGGCTGATGGGAAAGTCAACCAGCAGGACACAAAAGAGCAGCTGCAGGTTGAGTGTGTATTTACCTCTGGAAAGGCCAGACAAGATCGATACCGGCAACCATCAGCATAACAAAACACCAGCCATCTGCATATTAATGAGCAATCCCCGGGAACAATGAGAACCATTTAGAAACATAAAGCCAAACCAGACTCTTTGGCGCCAGCAGAAGCCTACACAATGGGAGGTGAACGACCACCTCAGGACCGCACATCGATCAGGGAACCGCTCCAGCATTGGAGAAAATCGAACCAAGTGATTGGGACAAAGTCCAATCACTTGGAACCAGGTACAGGTTCCCGAAAGGCGGGAAGCCCCTGGGAACTATAAGAATCAAGCCCAAGTTCAAATCGCCCCTCTGCTTCTCTGCTTGACCGGGTCACTCAGCAACGCGAACCAACCCTTGACAGTGACCGGTCCAGCCATCGCTGATATCTAGTAAGTCTTACTTCAATGCTCGCTACGAGATAGGTGCTCCTAGCTACCAATCCGTACCAACTTCGAATCCCGCAGGCTCAGAACCCGAACGAAAGGCCATTTGTTTCCCTGACCTAGTGGGCCAGTTCCAAGTTAAGTATTGGCCTGTTAGTCGTAGAAGTAGCTTAGACGTCGAATTTATACATGAGTAGTGATTGCTGTGTATAGTAAATGTGCTTTGATTTAAATCTTACTAAGCGGTGTATTGGATTATTGATCATTACTCGGACTTGAACCACGTGGCGGTATCAGAAAGATACCTGGCGACTCAAGAGCAAAGGTGATAAAACAGAGCAATTAAACTAAGGCAAAAGTTAGCAACACTTTCCTGAGTTAAAGGTAGAGTGAGTTTATTAATAGTAAAGGCAAGAAAATGGTAAAACACATGCACGACATTCACACAGATTAGACGTGAGAATGGAGTCCAAAGGTATATTAAACAGTCCCTGACTCGCAAGGAGTAGATGACTGAGCGTTGCAGCCATTGCAATTTGAGAACAGTGGCGCTGACTTCAGCAGGCGAATGGTTGGTTTCAAAATTTTGGTGTTCTGCAGTTTGGCAGAGGAGCTTACAGAATCGTGGAATTTACAGTTCCAGAAGGAGGCCATTCGGCCCATCGTGTCTGCGCCGGCCCTTGGGAAGAGCCCCCCACTTAAGCCCACACTTCCACCTTATCCCTGTAACCCAATAACCCCACCTAACCATTTTTTATGGACACTAAGGACAATTTAGCATGTCACAGTACATCAGTCGCGGAGGGAGTGAATTTTTAAGGTGGTGGATGGGGTGTGAGTTAACAGGTTGCTTTATCCTGGAATGTGTCATTCCTCTTGAGTGCTGTTGGAGCTGCACTCATGCTGGCAAGTGGGGAGTATTCCATAACACTCCTGACTTGTGCCTTGTAGATGATGGAAAGGCTTTGGGGAGTCAGGAGGTGAGAATTAAAGGTGGATTTCTTCCCTTTGCTTCAAGCTAAGCAAATCTTACAACTGCTTTTCCTTCTGAAAATTCCATTCACAAACTTAGCACAAGCTTCTCCCTGCGTTCCACCCGATGAATGATGTGCAGACCTGGCTAACATTTAACTCTTTTTCCCCTGCCTCAATTCAAGTAAGTTGCCATTGTTTCCGCCTGTTCCTAAACTGAACTGCTAACTGTTCACTTCTGTGAGTAAATGCATACAAAATGAAACCAAAGGATCCTCCCTAACCCCCACAACCCATGTGCACAGTGACCCGATATGCTTTGGGATGCTCCAAACAGAAATGCAAACTAAACACCTTTCAAAAAAAATCCTCTGATTCTGTGACCCATGTGAATCATTTATATCTCCAATGAAGTTTACAATCCTCTTCCCAAAATTGCTTGTCCCACCAAAGAACCTACCAACTGCTTTTCGCTTCTTCTGCCTGGAAACTACATAAATAATTTAAATATTTTCTTGAGATAACAATAGACACCCTGGTTCTACCAAGAGGTCCAGAAATGGTCACTAACTTTTCTCACTTCCAACTGTGCCCTTTTCAGATTAAAAATGGGTTACCATTAACCCAGCCTTGCTTGATTTGCATTCATTTTAAGGTTCATTAGGTTCTTAATCAGGTCGTTCCATTTATCTTACATTTGACACTTCCATCTCCAACAACTTAAAAGTTATGTTCCTACAAGTAAAAGTTATGGCCGGGATTCTCCGAGCCCGCGCTGGCTCGGAGAATCGGAGTTGACAGTGAGACGGGCCGCGACGCCGGTCCGACGCGATTCTCCGTCGACCGGAGAATCGCCGCAGTCACGTGCGGTCGATGCGCCGACGGTCGGGGGCCGTTGAAAGCGGCCCCTGCGGCGATTCTCCGCAGTCGACCGGCTGAATTCCCGCCGGCGTGGTTCTAACATGGTTTCACCTGGCGGGAGCTCAGATCCGCGGATGCCGTCCTGGTGGGGGGGGGGGGGGGGGGGAGGGGGGGGATCAGTCTCCGGGAGGGGGAGGGGCCTCCATTATGTCTAATGAAGATGAGCAGATGGTGGAAAGAATAGCCAGGTGAGAGGCTTTCACAGTCACCACTAGCACATGCAGTTTCCTGTCAATATGGTCATAGAAAACAAAGGTTTGTTTGCTGTGAAAACAGACATTCTGGCGGGAAATGCAGTGATTGTAGGATACAGAATAAATTTAGATTACACTGCAGTTATAGGGAATAGTTTAAGAGTATGGAAGATCTGTCCTGCTCATGATCAGAGACCAGGGAGGAAAGATCTGAAATAGTTTCTTTTTCAGCTGATTTAGGATGAATTTGTTGCAAAATCAGTTTCATTTCAGTTGTGAAAACAGCTGCACTTCACATATTTTTTTAAAAATGGAAATTAAGCGAATCAGACGTTGTCGTTTGAGGGCACCATAATATCAAGATTTGGCGATATCAATGTACAACTAATTTGTTTCTGATTGGAGGATTCAAACAGAGAGTTTCAGGTGCATGGATCTGGAAAGTCACAACATGTTCAAAGAGGATGAAGAAAAAAAAAGATTGGGAGTGTTTGTGGAGTAAGACAGATTCTGTACCCACAATGAAGATTCCATCCCTCTACCCCTTCTCCCAACCCAGTCTCAAATCAGACTTCCAGTTTTCAACTTTGGATGGTGAATAGAATTCTATTCAAGTTGTAGATTCCAAATTCCAATAAAGATACAACATCAAAGCTAATCCTTTGCTAATAAAACAGGTCCAATGGATTTCTCCTTTCTTAATGAAATATCAAACTGATGGATGATGTTTGATAATCACGTGGTTTTGCAGGGAAATGCTCCATTACAACAGATACGTTCATAAGGTATAGAAGCAGAATTAGGCCATTTGGCCCATCGAGTCTGCTCTGCCATTCGATCTTCGCTGATCTCATCCTGGCCTTAATTCCATCGTCCTGCCCGTTCTCCATAAGCCTGCAACCCATTACCAATTAAAAATCTGTATAACTCCTCCTTAAATTTACTCACTGTCCCAACATCCACTGCACCCGGGGGTAGCAAATTCCACAGATTCACAACCCTTTGGGAGAAGTAGTTTCTCCTAAGACTATGACTATCAGCTCTAATACAAAGGCAATGTAGCAGTTATTCTATATGAGTACGTAAATGCAGTTCCATTTAAAAGTTTCAGAAGTGCCTGAACAGTGGAACATGATGTTAATATGACCTTCTGTGCAAAATTATAACTATTGTATTTTAAATGTTTTAATTACCTGTAACCTATCCACAATAAAATAATTTGGCTTCTAAAGCTGAATTACCGTACACTCCAAAATGTAAAGAAAAGTCTTGTGGGCTGTGAAGAAAATACTGTGATGTAATTACCTCTGTTCAGTTCAAAAATTGGCAACTTTTCCCTGTGGCATAAATGCCAGAATTTTGCAGGTAAAAGTTATGACAAGCTCTTATCTGACTACACATCATATATACTAATTATTCGCTTTCACAGGTTAGGGGCAAAGCATTTTAATTTCAGCTTTCATTGATAAGAATGGATGAGGTTGTGGACTATGGTCACCAGGACACTTGTCACAAATAAGGAGCAATGGCGATAAGCTCAGTGTGCACATTTTTCTCAGTGAAATTCCCAGCCTCCTGATTGACATTTTTTTTCTTACAAGTCAAGTTTGGACCCTTTGATTGTGGAAGGTGACAAAGGTAAAAATCACAGCTTAGACAGAACATTGGTCAGGTGTCAGGGAATGACCTGAGCAGTCAAAAATGCTGCACATCTTAAATTAGTGTCTCCCTTCATCTCCTCCACCATCTTTTGACAGTCATTTTTTAAGTGAGAGGTCACAGCGAAATCAGCTGTTGACTATTTTATGTCACAACCTAAACATAATAAAGGATTTGGTCACAAGGGGGCACTGCAGAACAGTATTCTGATACCACAATTACAATTGTTTATACACTGGGTCACAGTTCTGCAAGGACATTAAATTAGAGAAAAAACATTTAATGGCAATTTCCTACAATAGAAGTACACACGGGAATCAATTAGCTTTTGGCACATTTACTTTAAGAACTGAGAAATTGTCATTCAATTTTATATTCAAGTCCTATCATAGAATCCCCACAGTGCAGAAGCAAGCCATTCAGCCATTTAGTCTGCCCCGATCCCTACCTAGGCCCAATCTCCCATCACATACCTGTAAACCCGCACATTGATCATAGTCAATCCATCTAACTTGCATACCTTTGGACTGTGGGAGGAAACCGGAACACCCAGAGGAAACCCACACAGACACTGGGAGAACGTGCAAACTCCACACAGACAGTCACCCAAGACCGGAAATGAATCTGGGACCCTGTGCCACCATGCCATCGTAGGTCGACAAGGGGACTAGTGTCTATAAAACAGATAGAAGGTTGGAAACAGGAAGAAAGGGTCATTTGACATTTGCCTCTGTCACTGATTTATTATTGCTGGTGCCTACTGCCAGACCCTCTCCTGACAATATGTTCAGTTATCACAGCAGCATATGCTCCACATCCTGATCAGAGTTTTTTCCCCATAGTTCATATATTCCCTTGCAATAATTTTTTTGTTCTCCTCCTCATTATCAAGGGTACTGTTTGCAGTTCTGGTTATAAGAAGGATATTATTGCGCCCAAGGGTACATGAGGAGTCGTGACTTCAGAAAACAAGTGGAGTTTGAAAAAGGATTATGAAGTTGGGCTCATTTTTGAGGAGGGGGAAGAGGGGACTTTGAGATTTTGGATCTGATTTAAAGCGTTTATTTAGCCAAATTTTCAATATGAAAGGGATTCAAGTTAGAGGGGAGCCATAGAAAACGTTTGCCAGAAACAAACATGCTGACCCACATCAAAAAACAAAATAACAAATAACTTCCAAATTATGACAGCGGCCCCCATAAAAGCAGAGAACAAAAAAATCCTCAAGTTCTTTCCTATCTATTAAATTGGATTTCAGGATTTTCATTGCTATTTTCTGTTCAGATTCCACAATTCAATTTTACCTTACTTATGACATAAAGAATATTGCAAAAAAAAGTGCAGTTCGGCAGGAGTTTGTCATGACTTACACCTATTATTTCATAATTTATACCTCAACATGATAAAACATTACAAGGCGTCCTACAGGGGCGTTATAAAGCAAAATATGACAAGGATATATTAGGTCAGATGATCAAAAGCTTGGTCAAAGATGTAGATTTTAATGAGAATCTTAAAAGGAGAAAAGTGAAATAGAGAAGTGGATGAATTTAAAAAGCAGTGGCTGGCGTTCTCGGAGGACCTTGAAAAAGGCAATGGAAGGAGCTCTAGCCCCCATCCACATGGCCTTACAGACGGAATGGAAGATGGAGGGGCAAGGCATGGCAATACAAAGGGTGGAGGTGGCACTCTCAGACTAGTGACCAGATCGTTTCCTTGGAGATGGAGATGGTACTGATGGCTGAAGGGCGTAAAGTCTTGAAGGCTTAGGTGGACGAACTGGAAAACCACTCCAGATGGGAAAATCTAAGAATCGTTGCATATCCGGACGGTCTGGAGAGCCCAAATTCAATGGACTATATGCCCAAGATGTTTGTGGGGCAGATTGCCATCCCCCCCTGAATTGGACCTATTTGATCAGTCGCTAAGACAGAAGCCCCGATCTGGGGAACCACCAAACATGATCATTATCAGGTTCCACAGGTACCAAGACAAGGAATGGAGCCCAAAATGGACGATGGACCATCGAGGCTCTAGATGGGAGAGCCACGCTATCAGGATACATCAATACATATGATACATCATATTCCAAGCCTCTTGAGATGAATGACAATATTGCATTTGCTTTCTTAATTACGTACTCAACCTGCAAGTTTACCTTTAGAGAATCCTGGACTAGGACTCCCAAGTCCCTTTGCACTTCAGCATTATGAATTTTGTCACCGTTTAGAAAATAGTCCATGCCTCTATTCTTTTTTCCAAAGTGCAACACTCTGCTGTCTAGTCACTTTTGTATGTCTCTATATGTACATATCACTACACCCTGGAGCTGTGAAGACACAGTGCTACCCACTGTGCTAAAGTGCTGCCCTTACATGTCTGCATACTTGGCAATATTATAATACTATAATATTGTATAGAATATTATACAATATTATATATTGTGCCTTGATTATGATTGGTAATTATACTCATATGAAATGCATTATGTAATCCTAATTATAAGTTGTGAATAGACATAGATAACTACTAAACAAATGTGTTCTTTTGATTGGTGTATGTTACTCACCTGAAAAGATAATAAATGGTATAATCACCCTGTACTTCATGTGATCGAGGAGCTGACAAGTATTCAGTGGTAGCTTAGCTCCCCTTCTATAGCTTGAATAAAGATCTGAAACTCTAAGTGTTATCTGGACAATTGGGGAGTGAAGAACGCTACAGTTAAATAACTGCTGGTGAAGCTCCTGCAACAATTCATTATGGCTACAACAGGCTACAGCTATCCAAACAAAGTACTCAGAACAGGAGCTGCTTTTTTCAATTTCAAAGCAAAAGAATGGAAGCAGATGGTTAGATTTTGTTCAAGCTTCAAAAGCATGATGCATTTTTCTAAAAATCAGCCAGAGCTATCGTTCCATTTAAATCACAGTTCAAAAGATGACAACACAGGCTGACAGGACATTTTATAACATTTTACAATGCATTATGGTACTTTTTCCATTGGAAAAGCACTGTAATGCATGTGAACAATTGCAAAGTTCTGGCCAATGCAAGGATAAGTTACTTATGCAGGAAAGATCACAATAATGAATCAACACATCAAAAGCACATCTACATTGCAAAATATGCACCGAATGGTAATGGGTGTGAAAAACATTTTACACCTTTCAGAATGCTCACAGGCTTTAACTTTTCCACACTCTCAAACCTGCTACGTATTTAGTGGGTTTACAAAACCCCACACCACCAGATGAAAATGGTGTGCAGGAGAAAATTGGATTTTTGTCTCCCCCCTACCCCCCCCCCATTTAAAATGGGGAACCTAAACTCAGTGGAGTGGGGCACTACATTTTGCACACTAAGCATTCCTGACCCACAAAAAGGCTAGAGAAAAATCAAGGGTTTGGAATGCAGAGGAAGATTGATTCTGTTTTGGAGGAAATCTGGGGCGAAATTCTCCGTTATCGGCGGAAAGTCCACCGATCGGCACAAAAAACGGCGCAAATCCGACTTGCGTCATGTCGGAAAAATGGGTCGATACTCTCCGGCCCGAAATGGGCTAGCAGCGACGTAACGGGATCCGCGCTTGCGCAGTGGTTCACGCCGTGTAGCGTCATACGCGCTGCACGGCGTGACGGCTCATAAGACCGCGCTGCTCCCCCCCACCCGACCGGAACAACCCGACCGCAACACCCGACTGGATGGCTGGCCGTCGCTCAGCCCCGAGGTTCGAGTCACGCGATGTGGAGGCGCTCCTGGACGCGGTGGAGAAGAGGAGGGACGCCCTGTATCCCGGGCATGGCCGCAGAGTTGCCCCCACGCCACAGCCGGCGTCTGTGGAGGAAGTGGCAGTGGCCGCCACCGCTGTTGGCCCTGACACCACGGACAGGCACCCAGTGCCACAAGAAGGTGAACGACCTCGTCAGAGCAGGCAGGGTGAGCCTCCCCATATCCCCCCCTCCCCATATCCCCCCCTCCGCATATCCCCCCTCCCCCATATCCCCCATTTCCCCCTCCCCCATATCCCCCTCCCCCCATATCCCCCATATCCCCCCCTCCCCCATAATCCCCCCTGCCCCATATGCCCCCCTCCCCCTATATCCCCCCTCCCCATATCCCCACTCCCCCATATTCCCCCCTCCCCCATATCCCCCATATCCCCCCCTCCCCCCATATCCCCCTCCCCCATATCCCCCATATCCCCCCTCCCCCCATAACCCCCCCCCCTCCCCATATCCCCATATCCCCCCCTCCCCATATCCCCCCCTCCCCCCATATCTCCCCCTCCCCCATATCCCCCCCTCCCCCCCCTATTCCCCCCTCCCATATCCCCCCTCCCCCCATATTCCCCCCCTCCCCCATATCCCCCCTTCCCCATATCCCCTCCCTCCCCCATATACCCCCCCTCCCCCCCATATCCCCTCCCCTCCCCCATATCCCCCCCTCCCCCATATCCCCCATTATCCCCAAGTGAATCCAGCCCTAACCTTAACCTCGACAATGCACGCGCAACCGATGGCGTGCATTCATATACCCTGCCTAACACTGTTGCCTTTTACCCCTGCCCCCCCCCCCCCCCACAGGAGAAGCGCGCACACAACAATAGGGAGCATGTGAGGACTGGAGGAGGGCCCGCTGATGAGAGGCCACTGACCGTACACGAGGAAAGGGCCCTGGAACTGGCTGGCGGACCTGAGGACCGGGAGGTTGCTGATGCAGAGGTCGGGGGCGTACTAGCGAGTGAGCCACCGACAGCCCGTCCCCATATCCCCCCTCCCCTATATCCCCTCTCCCCCGTATCACCTGATCACTGCCTGATGTCTAACCATGCATGCTTCATTGTGTATCGCAGGACCAAACGTCCAGGCACCCCTCCCCGCAGATGCAGACCGCCCGCAGGATGCCCCTCGGAGACCACAGGAGACGGAGAGACCCGCACCCTCCAGCATGCGACGCCCGCAGGATGCCCCTCGGAGACCACAGGAGACGGAGAGACCCGCACCCTCCAGCATGCGACGCCCGCAGGATGCCCCTCGGAGACCACAGGAGACGGAGAGACCCGCACCCTCCAGCATGCGACGCCCGCAGGATGCCCCTCGGAGGACCACAGGAGACGGAGAGACACATACCCTCCAGCATGCGACGCCCGCAGGGATGCCCTTCGGAGACCACGGGAGACGGAGAGACCCGGACCCTTCAGCATGCGACGCCCACAGGATGCCCCTCGGAGACCACGGGAGACGGAGAGACCCGGACCCTCCAGCATGCGATGCCCCGCAGGATGCCCCTCGGAGACCACAGGAGACGGAGAGACACGCACCCCTCCAGCATGCGACGCCCGCAGGATGCCCCTTCGGAGACCACGGGAGACGGAGAGACCCGGACCCTTCAGCATGCGACGCCCACAGGATGCCCCTCGGAGACCACGGCGAGACGGAGAGGCCCGGACCCTCCAGCATGCGACGCCCCCGCAGGATGCCCCTCGGAGACCACGGGAGACGGAGAGACCCGGACCCTCCAGCATGCGACGCCCGCAGGATGCCCCTCGCACACCCATGGGAGACGGAGAGACCTGGAGCAACAGGGAGACGACACCCCTGTCACGTGCAGGGAGCGACCACCCAGCGACGAGGGGGGCAGCCACAGGCCCCCCGTCACATCCGAGCCAGGACACCACTACCCAGGACACCACTACCCAGGACACCACTACCCAGGACACCACTACCCAGGACACCCCTACCCGGGACAGCACTACCCAGGAAGACGAAATACCGGACAGTGACTCAGAGTGGATGGGTGGAGACGAACCCCCACCCCAAAGTGCCATGGACTCAGAGTGGGACGAAGAGCACGACACAACGCCACTGCTGTCACACAACACCCTCCACCATCGCAGAAACACTCACCACGGTTGAGGCACTTTAGTGATGAGGCGTCTGGTACACTCACTGGTGTGCACAACACAGCCGTCCCGGTACAGCAGGTGGAGGTAGGAGCAGCAGAGGGACCCGGGCGGTCGGAGGGCAGCCCCAGCCCAAGCGAACATCTGCCGCCCAGATGGATCCTGGGTTCCTGCAGTTACCACACACCCCACACATAGATCCGATGCAACCACCGACCCGGAGACGAGCGAAGAGGGTGACAGGCGGCTTGCGGCGGCTGCGGTCGCAGGTGGAGGGAGTCCACCCGCGTCCAGGAGCTGGGAGTGGTGCCGGTCATGCGTGCCACCCAGGCCGACACCACATGGGTGGCGTCCGCGGTGGAGGCAATGGGGTGCGACGGTGTCAGACATGGGGAACGGTTTGCGAGGCCTGGGGCCTTCCGTGCAGCCCGGCGTCTGTGGCCCAGGAAATGGCTGCCCTCTCACAGGAGGCCATGAGCCAGTGCCAGCGCCAGATGGCAGAGGCGCTCAACGCCATAGCCCAGTCTCAGCAGGCCATGGCCCAGTCCTCTGCAGGCCATGGCCCAGTCTCAGCAGGCCATGGCCACAGTCTCTGCAGGCCATCAGCTGAGGGCATCGGCGCCAGTGGCCATGTGTGAGCCGGCGTCGCACTGGTCACAGACAGGGTTTTGCCAACCCCCTGGGCTCCATGGCTGCAAACCTGCAGACCCCTGTCGATACCAGCACGGGCCTCCAGGACTGGCAGCGCCAGATGTCGGGGGGGCGTCAGATGGCCAGTCCGTTCGCATCCCCCACCCATGTAGAGGCCTGGGGGCCATTGGGCACCCCCGAGGGAGGAGGAGGTGGTGTATTCCGTCCCGGCTCCCCTCTGTAGGGGAGGTCCCGGAACACGCGACACCTCGGACTCCCCCCCTTCCGCCCAGGTGCATCGGGTGGGCAACGGGCAGGACAGGCTGGCAGCTCGCCATCCCAGTCGCCCGGGCCGCAGCCTGGGCCAATAGGGAGCATGTGAGGACTGAGAGGAGGGCCCGCTGATGAGAGGCCACTGACCGTACACGAGGAAAGGGGCCCTGGAACTGGCTGGCGGACCTGAGGACCGGGAGGTTGCTGATGCAGAGGTCGGGGGCGTACTAGCGAGTGAGCCACCCGACAGCCCGTCCCCATATCCCCCCTCCCCTATATCCCCCTCCCCCGTATCACCTGATCACTGCCTGATGTCTAACCATGCATGCTTCATTGTGTATCGCAGGACCAAACGTCCAGGCACCCATCCCCGCAGATGCAGACCGCCCCGCAGGATGCCCCTCGGAGACCACAGGAGACGGAGAGACCCGCACCCTCCAGCATGCGACGCCCGCAGGATGCCCCCTCGGAGACCACAGGAGACGGAGAGACCCCGCACCCCTCCAGCATGCGACGCCCGCAGGATGCCCCTCGGAGACCACAGGAGACGGAGAGACCCGCACCCTCCAGCATGCGACGCCCGCAGGATGCCCCTCGGAGACCACAGGAGACGGAGAGACACGCACCCTCCAGCATGCGACGCCCGCAGGATGCCCTTCGGAGACCACGGGAGACGGAGAGACCGGAACCCTTCAGCATGCGACGCCTACAGGATGCCCCTCGGAGACCACGGGAGACGGAGAGACCCGGACCCTCCAGCATGCGATGCCCGCAGGATGCCCCTCGGAGACCACAGGAGACGGAGAGACACGCACCCTCCAGCATGCGACGCCCCGCAGGATGCCCTTCGGAGACCACGGGAGACGGAGAGACCCCGGACCCTTCAGCATTGCGACGCCCACAGGATGCCCCTCGGAGACCACGGGAGACGGAGAGACCCCGGACCCTCCAGCATGCGACGCCCGCAGGATGCCCCTCGGAGACCACGGGAGACGGAGAGACCCGGACCCTCCAGCATGCGACGCCCGCAAGGATGCCCCTCGCACACCATGGGAGACGGAGAGACCTGGAGCAACAGGGAGACGACACCCCTGTCACGTGCAGGAGCGACGACCCCAGCGGACGAGGGGGGGCAGCCACAGGCCCCCGTCACATCCGAGTCAGGACACCACTACCCAGGACACCACTACCCAGGACACCACTACCCAGGACACCCCTACCCGGGACAGCACTACCCAGGAAGACGAAATACCGGACAGTGACTCAGAGTGGATGGGTGGAGACGAACCCCCCACCCCAAAGTGCCATGGACTCAGAGTGGGACGAAGAGCACGACACAACGCCACTGCTGTCACCAACACCCTCCACCATCGCAGAAACACTCACCACGGTTGGGCACTTTAGTGATGAGGCGTCTGGTACACTCACTGGTGTGCACAACACAGCCGTCCCGGTACAGCAGGTGGAGGTAGGAGCAGCAGAGGGACCGGGCGGTCGGAGGGCAGCCCAGCCCCAAGCGAACATCTGGCCGCCCAGATGGATCCTGGGTTCCTGCAGTTACCACACCCCACACATAGATCCGATGCAACCCACCGACCCGGAGACGAGCGAAGAGGGTGACGGGCGGCTTGCGGCGGCTGCGGTCGCAGGTGGAGGAGTCCACCCGCGTCCAGGAGCTGGGAGTGGTGCCGGTCATGCGTGCCACCCAGGCCGACACCCGCATGGGTGGCGTCCGCGGTGGAAGGCAATGGGTGCGACGGTGTCAGACATGGGGAACGGTTTGCGAAGGCCTGGGGCCTTCCGTGCAGCCGGCGTCTGTGGCCCAGGAAATGGCTGCCCTCTCACAGGAGGCCATGAGCCAGTGCCAGCGCCAGATGGCAGAGGCGCTCAACGCCATAGCCCAGTCTCAGCAGGCCATGGCCCAGTCTCTGTAGGCCATGGCCCAGTCTCAGCAGGCCATGGGCCCCAGTCTCTGCAGGCCATCGCTGAGGGCATCGGCGCCAGTGGCCATGTGTGAGCCGGCGTCGCACTGTCACAGACAAGGGTTTGCCAAACCCCCTGGGCTCCATGGCTGCAAACCTGCAGACCCCTGTCGATACCAGCACGGGCCTCCCAGGACTGGCAGCGCCAGATGTCGGGGGGGGCGTCAGATGGCCAGTCCGTTCGCATCCCCCACCCATGTAGAGGCCTGGGGGCCATTGGGCACCCCGAGGGAGGAGGAGGTGGTGTATTCCGTCCCGGCTCCCTCTGTAGGGGAGGTCTCCGGAACACAGCGGCACCTCGGACTCCCCCCCTTCCCGTCCCAGGTGCATCGGGTGGGCAACAGGCAGGACAGGCTGGCAGATCGCCATCCCAGTCGCCCGGGGCCGCAGCCTGGGCCATCTAGGCCAGGACGCCCCCAGGAAACGGCCGCCAAAGGGATCCAGTGTCAGAGGGCAGGAATCACAGGAGTCCCACCTCCAGTTCTGCTGTACCGTCTGGGGAACCACGTGGACGGAGTCAAAGGGCCCGTAAGGCCAAACAATTAGACACTGAGTAAGTTGGCACGGGTGCAGGGCACAGATGAGTTTTAGGGGCTAGGGCACGTGCATGAACTCCTTTGGTTATTAAAGTCAATGTTACACCTACCGAAGCTGCCTTTGTGCTCTGTCCAAAGTCGTGCGGGGGTGTCATGTACGTTGAGCGCAAGTGTGTGTGTGACGGGTGGTCCTTACCTCAGCCCCAGGTGAGTCTGCCCCCTTCCCCCTGGGCCGCCATCAACATCCCCCGGGCAGAGGACGGGACCGTGCGCTGCAGTGTCACAGCCGCATGCAGGGATGGTCCGGGTGGATGGTGGTACTGTGGCCATGGGTCAGACATAGTCCAACGATGTAGAGCCAGGAGCTCATCGCAGGGCGGGTTGTCATCATCCTCCATGGCCTGCGATAGACACGCGTTCTCACCCGCAACTGGGTGAGCCCGGCCCGTTGTGCCGCAGGTGGATCGGCAATGGGGTGGGGGGGGTGGTGTGCATGTGGGTGGGGGTGGTGTGGGGTTGGGGAGGGGGGGTGAGAGGTGCTGGGTGGGGTGGATGGGTGGGGGGGTGCGGGTGGTCGGGCTGTTGCCATGGTGTGCGGTCTGTGGCCATACTACCCGATTCCCACGCCCATCTAGTCAGTGAAGCGGGGCGTCTATCAGTCTGTCCCGTGCCCGCTGGGCCAGCCGGTAACGGTGGACAGCCACCCGCCTGTGTCTACCCCGTCTGCCCTGACCATTGCCCCCATCCCCCCTCATCTGGGGAGGACTGGGCCTCTTCCTGCTGCTCCTCCACTCCGCCCTCCTCTGCCTGTGGCACATCGCCCCTCTGCTGGGCTATGTTGTGCAGGACGCAGCACACCCACAATGATGCGGGCCGACCCCCCTATCTGACCGATACTGGAGGGTGCCCCCAGAGAGGTCCAGGCACCTGAAACGCATCTTCAGCACGCCAAAAGCACCTCTCGATCACTCCTCTTGTCGGTACATGGGCATCATTGTAGCGGTTCTCCGCCCTCATTGCGTGGCCTCCGTATAGGGCGTCATCAGCCACGATCGCAATGGGTAGCCCCTGTCGCCCAGCAACCAGCCCCTCAGCCAGGGATGGCGTCCCTCGTACATGCCGGGGATGGATGACCGCGACAACACAAATGAGTCGTGTACACTGCCCTGGGTGACGGGCGCAGACATGCAGGATCATCATGCGGTGATCGCAGACCACCTGTACGTTCATCGAAAAGGTCCCCCTTCCTATTAGTGAACACCGGCCCTGTTATCTGCAGGTGGCCGCACGGCGACGTGCATCCCACTCGATCGCGCCCTCGACCATGGGGAACCCGGCCACGACAGAGAAGCCCCACGGCCCGGGCATCTTGGCTGGCCCGGTCCTCGGGGAAGCGGATGTAGCAGTGCGCCATGGCATATAGGGCATCTGTCACTGCCCAGATGCACCGGTGCAACCGATGTCTGCGATATGCGGACAGGTCCCCACTCGGTGCCTGGAATGACCCCCGTTGCATAAAAGTTCAGGGCCACCGTAACCTTGGCGGACACAGGGAGAGGGTGTCCCCCGCCAGTGCCACGCGGTGACAGGTGTGCCAGCAGGTGGCAGATGTGTGCCACGGTTTCCCCGGCTCATCCGGAGTCTCCTCCTGCATTCCCGGTCCGTGAGGTCCTGGTATGACCGCCGGGGCCGGTACACACAGGGCGCTCTCGGGTGCCTCCGTTGCCGTGGGGCCGCGACGTCCTCCTCCCCCTCCTCGTCCTGTCGGTCAGGTGTCCTCCAGCCTGGGCGGCTGCCCGCCTGCCCCTCTGCGGCAGCCTGCGCCGCCTCTCTGCACGCTCCTCCTCCTCCTCCTCCTCATCCAGGGCAACATAGACATGAGCAGCTGCCACCACTGGCGGCCAACATCGCTGGATGATCTGAAAACATGACGGCCTGGTGGGGGGTGGGGAACGACGACATGTCATCATTGCCCATATCCCCTCCTCCCCCCAGCCAGGTGGCATGGACCGCATGGGTCCAACTGTTGGAGACTGGCACCTGGCCAGGTGGACCAACTCACTTGCCCTCCCATCCCCCTCCTCGGCACGGACCCCCCCCCAACCTCCACCCCAGCACGGACCCCCCCCCAACCTCCAAACCGGCAAGGACCCCCCCCCCAACCTCCACCCCAGCACGGACCCCCCCCCCCCCAACCTCCACCCCGGCACGGCACGAGACCCCCCCCAACCTCCACCCCGGCACAGACCCCCCCCCCAACCTCCACCCCGGCACGGACCCCCCCCCAACCCCCACCCCGGCACGGACCCCCCCCCCAACCTCCACCCCGGCACGGACCCCCCCCCCCCCAACCTCCACCCCAGCACGGACCCCCCCCCAACCCTCCACCCCAGCACGGACCCCCCCCAACCTCCACCCCGGCACGGACCCCCCCCAACCTCCACCCCGGCACGGCACAGACCCCCCGCCAACCTCCACACCGGCACGGCACGGACCCCCCCAACCTCCACCCCGGCACGGACCCCCCCCCAACCTCCACCCCGGCACGGACACCCCCCCCAACCTCCACCCCAGCACGGACCCCTCCCCCCAACCCCCCACCCCAGCACGGACCCCCCCCCCAACCTCCACCCCGGCACGGACCCCCCCCAACCTCCACCCCGGCACGGCACGGACCCCCCCCAATCTCCACCCCGGCACGGCACGGACCCCCCCCCAACCTCCACCCCGGCACGGACCCCCCCCCCCAACCTCCACCCCAGCTTGGACCCCCCCCCCCCAACCCTCCACCCCGGCACGGACCCCCCCCCCCAACCTCCACCCCGGCACGGACCCCCCCTCCACCTCCCCGGCACGGACCCCCTCCCGGCACTCCCCCGGAGCCCAGCCTACTCTAACCTCCCCCCCCCCCCCCCCCGCCGCGCACACACACACACACACAACCCGAGACACACCTCTCCTCACGCATTCAGACTGCGGCCACGCCATTGCCTGCCCAGAGCAACCCCCCAGGCCGTCACTCACCTCCACGCTGGTCGGCGTGAGCCTGGAGCACTGGGTCACACCGATGAAAAGGAGGTTTAATTTACGTCGACGTGAACGGTCATCACGTCGACGGGACTTCGGGCCCATCCGGAAGGGAGAATATCGGCAGGCCGAAAATCGTCTGCCTTGCGCAGACCCGTGACATTCTCCACGGCAGCGGCGACATTAACGCCCCCGCCGACTTTTCTCCCTTCGGAGACTTCGGCAACCGGCGGGGGCGGGATTCACGGCGGCCAACGGCCATTCTCCGACCCTCTGGGGGGTCGGAGAATGACGCCCCTGAAGTGTGGCTATTCGTGTTCCAAAATTTGGCCTGCAGTTTGTGTGTGTTGTCCATCCAGTCATGCTTCAGGTTTAACAACAAATTTCAGTTTAAATAGTGTCCTTAAAAGTTATAAAGAATCCTAAGGCTCTTCACATGAATGTTACAAAACACAATTTGACATCAAGGCACATGGCTGATATTTAGCAGATCAGCAAATATTTTGGACTAAGAGATAGTTGTCCACCAGGATTGTTTGAAAGGAGATTCGAGAGGTGGCGAGATTTAGGGAGAAATTGCTGAGCTTCGGGTCTTGGCAGCTGAAGGTGTATCCTGGGGCATTCTGAAAGGTGTAAAATGTTTTCCACGCACATCACTATTAGGTGCATTTTTTGCAATGTAGATGGGCTTTTGATGTGTTGATTCATTTTTTGTGATCTTCACCAGTGATGGAGCAATTAAAATCAGGGGATGCACAAAAATACCAGAATTAAACGAGTGCAAATAGGGGCGGGGCTTCTCTGATCTTGAGGCTAAGTGTAAACGCTGTCGGAAATGCCGTCACGTTTCCCGACGGCGTCAACACGGCCCCAGAATCAGCAATTCTAGCCCCTACAGGGTGCCAGCAGGGCGCTGGAGCAGTTCACGCCGCTCCAGCTGCTGATCTGGCCGTGGAATGGGCGTCGTGGATGCGCACATGCGCAGTGCGTCTGGCGCGAATCCGCGGTTTCCGCACATGCGCGGTGTCTCCCTTGTCCGCGCCGGCCCCGACCCAACATGGCGCAGGAGTACAGGCGCTAACGCAGAAGAAAGGAGGCCGGGGGACAGAGAGGCCAGCCCGCCTAGCGGTGGGTCCCGATTGCGGGCCAGGCCACATCGGAGGATCCCCCCTCCTCCCCCACAGGCTGTCCCGGACCTTTCAACGTTGAGGTCCCGTCGACTCAGAGCAGGTTAGAACAGCGCCGGTGGGGACTCCTTTCGTTTTTACAGCTGCTCGGTCCATCCAGGCCAGAGAATCGCGGGGGGCAGTGTAGAGCGGCCCCCGGCTGGCACTGCGCCGACCATGCCAGCCCCAATGGCGCCGATTCTCCGTTCTGCGTCCCAGCGTCGGTGTGGCGTGGCGTGATTCGGAGAATCCCGCCCCTGGTGGTTTTGGGGCTGGAAGAAAATTTAATTTAATTTAAAATTGATAAGTTGATGTTGGAGAGTCTGTCTGTACTTAAAGCTGATAAGACACCAGGACAGGGTGAGATGCATCCAATGATTAGCCATCATTTTCCGGTCTTCCTTCAACTCAGGGGTTGTTCCAGAGGTCTGGAGAATTGCAAATGTTGCACCTTTGTTCAAAATAGGATTTAAAGATCAGCTCACAGGCCAGTAAGTTTAACTTTGAGGTGGAGAAGATACCAGAAATAATAATTCATGACAAAACAAAGTCACTTACAAATTAGGGTTAATTAAGGAAGGACATCATGGATTTCTTAAGGGAAAATAGTGTTACTCAGAGTGTTTTGAACAGGCAACAGGGAGGATCAATGAGGGCAATGCTGTTAATGTGGTGTACATGGATTTCCAAAAGATATTTGATGAAATGCCGCACATCGGATTTGAGAGTGAAGTTACAGCTCATGGAATATAGTGACAGTACCAAGATAAGTTGAGTGACAGGAAACAGTGATGATTTTCAGTCTGGAGAAGATTTGAAGTGGAGTTCCAAAGGGGTCAGTTTTGGGATCCTTGCTTTTCCTGATATATGTTAATGATCTGAACCTTGGTGTACTGGGTACAATTTCAAGACTGGCAGGTAATACAAAACTTGGAAGCATTGTGAACGATGAAGAGAATAGTGTCGAACTTCAAAAAGGACATAGTTGGTGGAATGGGAGGGACATGTGGCAGATGAAATTCAATGTGGTGAAATAAGGTGATTCATCTTGTTAGAAAGAACATGGGAGAGACAATAAAACATAAAATGTAAACTACTAAAGGGGGTTCAGGAGCTGAGGGACCAGAGTTTATATGAGCAGGGGTCATCGAAGGTGGCAGGACAGGTTGAGAGAACAGCAGACAGTATTCTAGGCTTTACTAACAGGGGCATACAGTACAAAACCATAAGACCATAAGGCATAGGAGCAGAATTAGGTTACTCGGCCCATCGGGTCTGCTTCGCCATTCAATCATGGCTGATATTTTTCCCATCCCCATTCTCTTGCCTTCTCCCCATAACCTCTGATCCCCTTATTGATCAAGAACCTATCTATCTCTGTCTTAAAGACACCCAGTGAGTGTCAAATGCAAGGAGATTATGCTGAACTTGTATGGAACACTGGGTTGACCTCGGCTGAATATTGTGTATAATTCTTGGCACTGTACTTTAAGAATGATATGAAGTGAATAGATAGATAGCAGAAAAGATTCATGGTTTGATTCCGTGGATGATGAGCTGACAAAAATAAATTGGAGCAGTTGACTATTTTCCTTGGAGAGAAGGCAGAGAGGAAATTTGATAGAGATATTCAAAATCATGAGGGGCCTGGACAGAGTAGATAGGGAGAAACTGTTCCCCTATCCCCAATAGAGAACGGGAATGCACAGATTTAAATTAATTGGCAAAAGAAGCAAATGTGAAATGTGAAAACACTTTCACACAAAACATGGTTATTGTCTAGAATGCACTGTCCAGAGTGTGCTGGAAGCAAATTCAATAAAGGCATTCAAAAGGGATTTAGACTGTTATCTGAAAAGAAAGAATGTACAGGGTGAGGGGAAGAAGACAGGGGGAATGATGCTAAGTGAATTACTCATTCGGAGAGCTGTTGCAAACACAATGAGCCAAAGAGCCTCCTTTTTCACAGTAACCATTCTGTGATTCGTTGATGTAGGTCCACAAACACAAGAGTGGCAGGTGAATGAGACTTCATGTGATTAACGATGAAAGGTCTTGACTTGAAACATTAATTCTGTTTCTCTCTCCACAGATGCTGCAAGACCTGCTGAGTATTTCCTGCATTTTCTGTTTTTATTCCAAATTTCCATCATCCCACAGAATTGTGCTTGGAGATAGCCAGTCTTAGTCGTGGTGTGACATGTGATCAGAAGCTCATCTCAGAGTGAAATATAATATCAAGGTTGTTAACATTTTGATTCAGCCTAAAATACAAGGAGAGGAATGCAGTGCCTAATAAAACCTGAGACTAAATTCTCCAATTTTGAGGCTATGTCCGGAGGAAGTGTCCAGTTTTACAATGATAAAGTCGCCGTCGCCCCCGCACAGATGCTCCCGCCTGGTGGGAGGCTCGCAGCTGGGCCACGTAAAACCCCCAGCATTCCGACATAAACAGCCGGACAATTGCCGGGTCCGTGGCCACGCATGCGTACGGCGACGACCTGCAGCGGTCACACCGTCCAACATGGAGCCGGCTACATATAGACCTGGCCGGCCAAATAGTGTCCCCTTGGACACCCCCTTGCCACTCCCTTGCTACTCTCTGAACACCCCCACCAGTCCCCCAAACCCTCGCTAAAGCCCCCCCTGCCAGCAGCACGGCTACCGCCCGACTGGCTGCGCTGGACACAGTCCACAGCCGCCATGCCAAGTTTACTAAAACTCAGACCACACGCGACCCATGCGGTCAGGAACTCGGCCCATAGGGGGTGGTGCTTTGGGGGAGGGCCTCAAAGCGACATGCTTATGCTGTCGAAATGGTGTGCGGTGCGCGCCTCGATGACGCCGATTTGGAAGGGGTGGAGCAGCCGAAAAAACGGCGCCGGCCCCGATTTGGTCGCAAACGGGGAGTCACTGCCCAATCGCTGAATACGATTTCGGCAAAGCAGAACCCCGCCCTAAGTCTTCGGTCCCCACTGAAAACCAAGGAGGGATTCTCCGCCCCCGCCAGCAGTGGGATTCTCCGTCCCGCCAGCCAGCCAATGGGATTGCCCATTATGGGCAGCCCCATGCAGTTGGGAAATCCCCAGGCATGGGTACACTGCCAGCACAGCGGAGAATCCAGACAGTGGAGAATCTAGCCCAGGTCTTCAGTCTTTGCAACATTTAATTGGAGGAAGCTGCTGCTTTTCCAGCAGAGACAAGCAGTGGAGGGGTTGTGGAATGTTGTGCCAAATTAGATTTAGGTATTGTCAATGTACATGTGGAAACTGTTGCTGTGCTTGCAGTTGACGTTGCTGAGTGACAGATTGTAGATAAGAAAGAGAAAGGAGAGGACAAACTTAGATCCCAGGATATACCAGAGAGAGCAGGAAGAGAAGCCATTGTAGTTGATTCTTGGGCTATGATTAAATAGGTACACCCAGCTGTACAAGAGCAGGAGAGATGTTTGAGGAGGATAGTGTGGTCAACCCAGTCAAGTGCTGAGACAGGTCAAGAAGAGATAGTTTATCTTCACCAGTCACAGAAAGTCATTCATGACTTTTACTACAGCTGTTTCAAGACAATAGTGGGGCAGAACCCTGATTCATGGGGTTCAAACTCTAGGACAGAAAGATTTGGATTTGCGAATGACAGCACATTAAAGGAAGAGGTTGAAGCTGGAGCTTTCGTCGACAAGAATGGGGCAATCAGTGAAAGATTAAAGGAGAGGCTGATGAAAGTAACCGAGGAGGAAATCATTAATGTCAACTAACATTAGGGGCGTCATTCTCCGACCCCCCGCCGGGTCGGAGAATGGCCGTTGGCCGCCGTGAATCCCGCCCCCGCCCCCGCCGAAGTCTCCGAAGGGAGAAAAGTCGGCGGGGCGTTAATGGCGCCGCTGCCGCGGAGAATGTCACGGGTCTGCGCAAGGCAGCCGATTTTCGGCCTGCCGATATTCTCCCTTCCGGATGGGCCGAAGTCCCGTCGACGTGATGACTGTTCACGTCGACGTGAATCAAACCTCCTTTTCATCGGCGTGACCCGGTGCTCCAGGCTCACGCCGACCAGCGAGGAGGTGAGTGACGGCCTGGGGGGGTTGGCTCTGGGCAGGAAATGGCGTGGCCGCAGACTGATTGCGTGAGAAGAGGTGTGTCTCGGCTTGTGTGTGTGGTGTGTGCGGCAGGGGGGGGGCTGGTTAGAGTAGGCTGGGCTCCGGGGGAGTGCCGGGAGGGGGTCTGTGCCGGGGTGGAGGTTGGGGGTTGGGGGGGGTCCGTGCCGGGGTGGAGGTTGGGGATTGGGGGGGGTCTGTGCTGGGGTGGAGGTTGGGGAGGGGGTCCGTGCTGGGGTGGAGGTTGGGGGGGGGGTCCGTGCCGGGGTGGAGGTTGGGGGTTGGGGGGGGGGTCCGTGCTGGGGTGGAGGTTGGGGAGGGGGTCCGTGCCGGGGTGGAGGTTGGGGGTTGGGGGGGTCCGTGCTGGGGTGGAGGTTGGTGGTTGGGGGGGGTCCGTGCTGGGGTGGAGGTTGGGGGTTGGGGGGGGTCCGTGCTGGGGTGGAGGTTGGGGAGGGGGTCCGTGCCGGGGTGGAGGTTGGGGAGGGGGTCCGTGCCGGGGTGGAGGTTGGGGGGGGGGTCCGTGCCGGGGTGGAGGTTGGGGGGGGGGTCCGTGCCGGGGTGGAGGTTGGGGGGGGGGTCCGTGCCGGGGTGGAGGTTGGGGGGGGGTCCATGCCGGGGTGGAGGTTGGGGGTTGGGGTCCGTGCCGGGGTGGAGGTTGGGGGTTGGGGAGGGGGTCCGCGCCGGGGTGGAGGTTGGGGAGGGGGTCCGTGCCGGGGTGGAGGTTGGGGAGTGGGTCCGTGCCGGGGTGGAGGTTGGGGAGGGGGTCCGTGCCGGGGTGGAGGTTGGGGAGGGGGTCAGTGCCGGGGTGGAGGTTGGGGGTTGGGGTCCGTGCCGGGGTGGGTGATGGGAGGGCAAATGAGTTGGTCCACCTGGCCAGGTGCCAGCCTCCAACAGTTGGACCCATGCGGTCCATGCCACCTGGCTGGGGGGAGGAGGGGATATGGGCAATGATGACATGTCGTCGTTCCCCTCCCCCCCCACCAGGCCGTCATGTTTTCAGACCATCCAGCGATGTTGGCCGCCATGGTGGCAGCCGCTCATGTCTATGTTGCCCTGGATGAGGAGGAGGAGGAGGAGCGTGCCAGAGAGGCGGCGCATGCTGCCGCAGAGGGGCAGGCGGCAGCCGCCCAGGCTGGAGGGACACCTGACCGACAGGACGAGGAGGGGGAGGAGGACGTCGCGGCCCCACGGCAACGGAGGCACCCGAGGGCGCCCCGTGTGTACCGGCCCCGGCAGTCATACCAGGACCTCACGGACCGGGAATGCAGGAGGAGTTCCGGATGAGCCGGGAAACCGTGGCACACATCTGCCACCTGCTGGCACACCTGTCACCGCGTGGCACTGGCGGGGGACACCCTCTCCCCGTGTCCGTCAAGGTTACGGTGGCCCTGAACTTTTATGCAACGGGGTCATTCCAGGCACCGAGTGGGGACCTGTCCGGCATATCGCAGACATCGGTGCACCGGTGCATCCGGGCAGTGACAGATGCCCTATATGCCATGGCGCACCGCTACATCCGCTTCCCCGTGGACCGGGCCAGCCAAGATGCCCGGGCCGTGGGCTTCTCTGCCGTTGCCGGGTTCCCCATGGTCCAGGGCGCGATCGATGGGATGCACGTCGCCGTGCGGCCACCTGCAGAGAACAGGGCCGTGTTCACTAATAGCAAGGGGACCTATTCAATGAACGTACAGGTGGTCTGCGACCACCGCATGATGATCCTGCAAGTCTACGCCCGTTACCCAGGCAGTGTACACGACTCATTCGTGTTGTCGCGGTCATCCATCCCCGGCATGTACGAGGGACGCCATCCCCGGCTGAGGGGCTGGTTGCTGGGCGACAGGGGCTACCCATTGCGATCGTGGCTGATGACGCCTATACGGAGGCCACGCAATGAGGCGGAGAACCGCTACAATGATGCCCATGTACCGACAAGGGGAGTGATCGAGAGGTGCTTTGGCGTGCTGAAGATGCGTTTCAGGTGCCTGGACCTCTCTGGGGGCGCCCTCCAGTATCGGTCAGATAGGGTCGGCCGCATCATTGTGGTGTGCTGCGTCCTGCACAACATAGCCCAGCAGAGGGGCGATGTGCCGCAGGCAGAGGAGGGCGGAGTGGAGGAGCAGCAGGAAGAGGCCCAGTCCTCCCCAGATGAGGGGGATGGGGGCAATGGTCAGGGCAGACGGGGTAGACACAGGCGGGTGGCTGTCCACCGTTACCGGCTGGCCCAGCGGGCACGGGACAGACTGATAGACGCCCGCTTCACTGACTAGATGGGCGTGGGAATCGGGTAGTATGGCCACAGACCGCACACCATGACAACAGCCGACCACCCACACCCCCCACCCATCCACCCACCCAGCACCCTCACCCCCCTCCCCAACCCCACACACCCCACCCGCATGCACACCACCCCCCCACCCCCAATTGCCGATCCACCGGCGGCACAACGGGCCGGGCTCACCCAGTTGCGGGTGGACGCGTGTCTATCGCAGGCCATGGAGAATGATGACAACCCGCCTCCGATGAGCTCCTGGCTCTACATCGTTGGACTATGTCTGACCCATGGCCACAGTACCACCATCCACCCGGACCATCCCTGCATGCGGCTGTGACACTGCAGCGCACGGTCCCGTCCTCTGCCCGGGGGATGTTGATGGCGGCCCAGGGGGAAGGGGGCAGACTCACCTGGGGCTGAGGTAAGACCACCCCTCACACACACACATTCGCTCAACGTACATGACACCCCCGCACACTTTGGACAGAGCACAAAGGCAGCTTCGGTAGGTGTAACATTGACTTTAATAACCAAAGGAGTTCATGCAAGTGCCCTAGCCCCTAAAACTCATCTGTGCCCTGCACCCGTGCCAACTTACTCAGTGTCTAATTGTTTGGCCTTACGGGCCCTTTGACTACGTCTACGTGGTTCCCCAGACGGTACAGCAGAACTGGAGGTGGACTCCTGTGATTCCTGCCCTCTGACACTGGATCCCTTTGGTGGCCGTTTCCTGGGGCGTCCTGGCCTAGATGGCCCAGGCTGCGGCCCGGGCGACTGGAATGGCGAGCTGCCAGCCTGTCCTGCCCGTTGCCCACCCGATGCACCTGGGACGGAAGGGGGGGAGTCCGAGGTGTCGCGGTGTACCGGGACCTCCCCTACAGAGGGAGCCGGGACGGACCACACCACCTCCTCCTCCCTCGGGGTGCCCGATGGCCCCCAGGCCTCTACATGGGTGGGGGATGTGAACGGACTGGCCATCCGACGCGCCCCCGACATCTGGCGCTGCCAGTCCTGGAGGCCCGTGCTGGTATCGACAGGGGTCTGCAGGTTTGCAGCCATGGAGCCCAGGGGGTTGTCGAACCCTGTCTGCGACAGTGCGACGCCAGCTCGCACATGGCCACTGGCGCCGATGCCCTCAGCGATGGCCTGCTGAGACTGGGCCATGGCCTGCAGAGACTGGGCCATGGCCTGCAGAGACTGGGCTATGGCCTGCTGAGACTGGGCCATGGCCTGCTGAGACTGGGCCATGGCCTGCTGAGACTGGGCTATGGCGTTGAGCGCCTCTGCCATCTGGCGCTGGCACTGGCTCATGGCCTCCTGTGAGAGGGCAGCCATTTCCTGGGCCACAGACGCCGCCTGCACGGAAGGCCCCAGGCCTCGCAAACCGTTCCCCATGTCTGACACCGTCGCACCCATTGCCTCCACCGCGGACGCCACCCGTGCGGTGTCAGCCTGGGTGGCACGCATGACCGGGACCACTCCCAGCTCCTGGACGCGGGTGGACTCCTCCACCTGCGACCGCAGCCGCCGCAAGCCACCCGTCACCCTATTCGCTCGTCTCCGTGTCAGTGGTTGCATCGGATCTATGTGTGGGTGTGGTAACTGCAGGAACCCGGGATCCATCTGGGCGGCAGATGTTCGCTTGGCCTGGGCTGCCCTCCGACCGCCCGGTCCCTCTGCTGCTCCTACCTCCACCTGCTGTACCGGGACGGCTGTGTTGTGCGCACCAGTGAGTGTACCAGACGCCTCATCACTAAAGTGCCCAACCGTGGTGAGTGTTTCTGCGATGGTGGAGGGTGTTGGTGACAGCAGTGGCGTTGTGTCGTGCTCTTCGTCCCACTCTGAGTCCATGGCACTTTGGGGTGGGGGTTCGTCTCCACCCATCCACTCTGAGTCACTGTCCGGTATTTTGTCTTCCCGGGTAGGGGTGTCCTGGGTAGTGCTGTCCCGGGTAGTGCTGTCCCGGGTAGTGCTGTCCCGGGTAGTGGTGTCCCGGGTAGGGGTGTCCTGGGTAGTGGTGTCCCGGGTAGGGGTGTCCTGGATAGTGGTGTCCTGGGTAGTGGTGTCCTGGCTCGGATGTGACGGGGGCCTGTGGCTGCCCCCCTCATCGCTGGGTGGTCGCTCCCGCACGTGACAGGGGTGTCGTCTCCCTGTTGCTCCAGGTCTCTCCGTCTCCCGTGGTGTGCGAGGGGCATCCTGCGGGCGTCGCATGCTGGAGGGTCCGGGTCTCTCCGTCTCCCGTGGTGTGCGAGGGGCATCCTGCGGGCGTCGCATGCTGGAGGGTCCGGGTCTCTCCGTCTCCCGTGGTCTCCGAGGGGCATCCTGCGGGCGGTCTGCATCTGCGGGGATGGGTGCCTGGACGTTTGGTCCTGCGATACACAATGAAGCATGCATGGTTAGACACGCAGGCAGTGATCAGGTGATACGGGGGAGGGGGATATAGGGGAGGGGGGATATGGGGACGGGCTGTTGGTGGCTCACTTGCTCGTGGGGCCCCGACCTCTGCATCAGCAACCTCCCGGTCCTCAGGTCCGCCAGCCAGTTCCAGGGCCCTTTCCTCGTGTACGGTCAGTGGCCTCTCATCAGCGGGCCCTCCTCCAGTCCTCACATGCTCCCTATTGTTGTGTGCGCGCTTCTCCTGTGGGGGGGGGGGTGTGGAAGGGGTAAAAGGCAACAGTGTTAGGCAGGTATATGAATGCACGCCATCGGTTGCGCGTGCATTGCAGAGGTTAAGGTTAGGGCTGGATTCACTTGGGGATATGGGGGAGGGGGGGATATGGGGGGTATGGGGGAGGGGGGATATGGGGGATATGGGGGAGGGGGGATATGGGGGAGGGGGGAATATGGGGGATATGGGGAGGGGGGATATGGGGGAGGGTGGAATATGGGGGATATGGGGGATATGGGGGAGGGGGGATGTGGGGGAGGGGGGATATGGGGAAGGGGGGATATGGGGGAGGGGGGATATGGGGGATATGGGGGAGGGGGGATATGGGGGAGGGGGGAATATGGGGGATATGGGGGAGGGGGGGATATGGGGGATATGGGGGAGGGGGGATATGGGGGATATGGGGGATATGGGGGAGGGGGGATATGGGGGAGGGGGGATATGGGGGAGGAGCGATATGGGGGATATGGGGGAGGGGGGATATGGGGGATATGGGGGAGGGGGGATATGGGGGGATATGGGGGATATGGGGGAGGGGGGATATGGGGGAGGGGGGTATGGGGGATATGGGGGAGGGGGGATATGGGGGAGGGGGGATATGGGGCAGGGGGGATATGGGGGATATGGGGCAGGGGGGGATATGGGGGATATGGGGAGGGGGGATATGGGGGAGGGGGATATGGGGGAGGGGGGATATGGGGAGGGGGGATATGGGGGATATGGGGGAGGGGGATATGGGGGATATGGGGGAGGGGGGATATGGGGGATATGGGGGAGGGGGGGATATGGGGGAGGGGGGGATTTGGGGGAGGGGGGATATGGGGGAGTGGGGATATGGGGGATATGGGGGAGGCTCACCCTGCCTGCTCTGACGAGGTCGTTCACCTTCTTGTGGCACTGGGTGCCTGTCCGTGGTATCATCATCATAGAATTTACAGTGCAGAAGAAGGCCATTAGGCCCATCGAGTCTGCACCGGCCCTTGTAAAGAGCACCCTACCCAAGCCCACACCCCCACCCTATCCCCATAATCCCAGTAACCCCACCCAACACTAAGGGCAATTTTGGACACTAAGGGCAATTTAGCATGGCCAATCCACCTAACCTGCACATCTTTGGACTGTGGGAGGAAACCGGAGCACCCGGAGGAAACCCACGCACACACGGGGAGAACGTGCAGACTCCGCACAGACAGAGACCCAAGCCGGGAATCGAACCTGGGACCCTGGAGCTGTGAAGCAATGTTGCTAACCACCATGCTACCGTGCTGCCCTTAGGGCCACAGCGGTGACGGCCTCTGCCACCTCCCTCCACAGACGCCGGCTGTGGCGTGGGGCAACTCTGCGGCCGTGCCCGGGATACAGGGCGTCCCTCCTCTGCTCCACCGCGTCCAGGAGCGCCTCCCCATCGCGTGACTCGAACCTCGGGGCTGAGCGACGGCCAGCCATCAAGTCGGGTGTTGCGGTCGGCTGTTCCGGTCGGGTGGGGGGGAGCTGCGCGGCCTTATGAGCCGTCACGCCGTGCAGCGCGTATGACGCTGCACGGCGTGAACCACTGCGCAAGCGCGGATCCCGTTACGTCGCTGCTAGCCCATTTCGGGCCGCAGACTATCGGCCCATTTTTATGACGTGACGCAAGTGGGATTTGCGCCGTTTTTTGCGCCGATCGGCGGAGTTTCCGCCGATAACGGAGAATTTCGCCCTAGATCCTAAAGTGTTCTTTTTCAGGTTGGCGACCTGTAACCAGTGGGGTTGGTTATGGGCCAGGGTTTAGAGATCCCCAAAGTGTATCATGGAGTTCACCTGACCCACAACTTTTAATAGATTGTGGTATGGGGAGCACACGGCCCACTCTACAGATGTGGTACAGCAGAAATGGAAAAGTATTTTTTAAAGCAAAACAATGTTTATTCTATGAACTCAAGTTAATCTTTTCAAAACATACAGTGAAAATCTTAGCAACCATTAATTCAAATACAATCCCCAAAGACTACAACACTAAGTAAACCTTTAAGCTTTCCTTTTTAACATCCATACGACTTAAAAACAAAACCTTTATCAGAAGCACATCAGGTTAAAGTCACTACTGAAAACATTTATAATTCTGAATTCACCAAATGATCAAGAGATAGTCTTTTCATGGCAGAGAGAACAGCAGTACACCTGCTCTGTCTGGCTTCAGCTCCAAAACTGAAAGCGAAACTAAAACACACCCTGCAGCCTGCTCAAAAATGAAAGAAAAAAGCTGACAGACAGCCCAGCTCCCCCCACTCTCTGACATCACTGCAGTAGTAAACACCCATTTCTTAAAGGTACTCTCACTACAGATATTTATATACACACCCATTTATAAACACCCATTTCTTAAAGGTACTCTCACATGACACCTCGCCCCAAGAAAAAAAAAACATCAACTTCAAGATGGTTTAATTTTTAACTACCCTTTAAGAAATGGACACAGTAAATATACTTTTTTGTTTCAAAAAACAACACACGCAAACAGGTATAATAATATAATCCATTTTTTTTTTGTTCTTCTTCCTCCAACTGAAATTCTTCTCAATTGACAGTCTCTTTGAACAAGAAGGTTTCTGCACGATCCATCCATTTCTCTACGCCTCGGCATTTCTCTTTAAAGTCAGATACTTTAGTTCAATCTGATCACAGAGTCCCTTGTAATTCTCCAACACAGGAGCATTGGTTATCACAGCTTTCAGGCAGTCAAATGCCTGTTGAAAGTCTGCTGTCCATTGAAATTTCTGACGTTTCTTCAGCATGTCCATCAGTGGAGCAATCACGCGACAAAACTTTTGCACAAATGTTCGATCAAATCCACTCATGCCAAGAAATCTCATTATTTCCCTTCGGCTTGAGGGTATCGGAAACTCCTCAAGGAAAGTGACTTGGGCTTTTCCAAATTCACTTTTGGCTAGGTTTATCACCAAACCTGCCTCCTGAAGTCGATCAAATAAATCCATCAGATGTTTTAAATGTTCTTTCCATGTCTGGCTGAAAATTACCAGATCGTCGATGTATACCGCACAATTGGGTAATCCTGAAACAACTTTGTTAGTTAACCGTTGAAATGTGGCTGGAGCGTTTTTCATGCCAAATGGCATAACTTTGAATTGGTATATACCATCTGGAGTCACAAAAGCTGAAATCTCCTTCGCCCTTTCGGATAAAGGTACCTGCCAGTAACCTTTAAGTAAATCCAGTTTGGAAATAAAAGTTGATTGTCCCACTTTCTCAATGCAATCCTCCAAACGTGGGATAGGATAAGAGTTCGTTCTTGTAACTGCATTAACCTTTCTATAGTCCACACACAACGGTTGGGTGCCATCTGGTTTTGGTACCATTATTATGGGTGAGCTCCATTGGCTGAAACCCACTTCAATTATGCCATTTTTCAGCATACTTTCAATCTCTTTGTTAACCTCTGCCAATTTTTTAAGGGTTAAGTCTGTATGGATGTTGTTTGATTGGAACAGCCTTTTCCACATCTACATCATGTATAGCCATTTTAGTACTTCCCAATTTATCTCTACAAATTTGCCCCTGTGATATCAATAACTCTTTCAGGTCAGTTCGTTTTTCCTCCAGAAGGTAACTCAACAATTTATCCCAATTTTTAAGAACATCTTTGTTTTCCAATTTAATTGGAGGCATGTCAAATTCACAGTCATCTGGATTTGGTTCGTCACTTTGAGTTAGAATCATTAAAACCTCCTCCTTTTTCTCCCCTTCCCTATCAAAGTACCTTTTAAGCATATTCACATGACACACTCGGTGAGTCTTCCTCCGATCTGGTGTTTGTGCCACATAATTCACCTCACTTAATTTCCTTTCAATCTGATTAGCTCCACAAAACCTTGCTTTTAAAGGTTCACCTACCACTGGTAACAATACTAAAACTTTATCTCCAGTGGAAAAGCTACGAACTTTGGATTTCTTGTCCGCTACCCGTTTCATCACATTTTGTGCAACTTCCAAATGTTGTCTAGCCAATTCACCTGCTCTATTTAATCGTTCCCTAAAATTTGACACGTAATCCAATAATGTAATTGCCGGTTTCTCACTCACCAATTTTTCCTTAATCAATTTAAGTGGTCCTCTTACCTCATGACCAAACATTAGTTCGAAAGGACTAAATTTGGTTGACTCATTAGGTGCATCCCTAATTGTAAACAGTATGAATGGAATTCTTTTATCCCAATCCTCTGGATAATCTTGAAAATGAGCCCTCAACATTGTCTTTAATGTCTGATGTCACCTTTCTAATGCTCCCTGTGATTCTGGATGGTACACAATTGATTTTAATTGTTTTATTCCTTAGCTATCCATAACTTCTTTGAATAACCTTGAGGTAAGATTCGATCCTTGATCCGATTATATTTCTGTGGGTAGTCCATATCTAGTAAAGAATTTCAACACCATAATCCCAGCCAAGCTCATATCAAAGCTCCAAAACCTAGGACTTGGCTCCCCACTCTGCAACTGGATCCTCGATTTTCTGACCAACAGACCACAATCAGTAAGAATGAACAACAACACCTCCTCCACAATAGTCCTCAACACCGGCGCCCCGCAAGGCTGCGTACTTAGCCCCCTACTCTACTCCCTGTACACACACGACTGCGTGGCAAAACTTGGTTCCAACTCCATCTACAAGTTTGCTGACGATACGACCATAGTGGGCCGGATCTCGAATAACGATGAGTCCGAATACAGGAGGGAGATAGAGAACCTAGTGGAGTGGTGTAGCGACAACAATCTCTCCCTCAATGCCAGCAAAACTAAAGAGCTGGTAATTGACTTCAGGAAGCAAAGTACTGTACACACCCCTGTCAGCATCAACGGGGCCGAGGTGGAGATGGTTAGCAGTTTCAAATTCCTAGGGGTGCACATCTCCAAAAATCTGTCCTGGTCCACCCACGTCGACGCTACCACCAAGAAAGCACAACAGTGCCTATACTTCCTCAGGAAACTAAGGAAATTCGGCATGTCCACATTAACTCTTACCAACTTTTACAGATGCACCATAGAAAGCATCCATACAGCCTGGTATGGCAACTGCTCGGCCCAGGACCGCAAGAAACCTCAGAGAGTCGTGAACACCGCCCAGTCAATCACACGAACCTGCCTCCCATCCATTGACTCCATCTACACCTCCCGCTGCCTGGGGAAAGCGGGCAGTATAATCAAAGATCCCTCCCAGCCGGCTTACTCACTCTTCCAACTTCTTCCATCGGGCAGGAGATACAGAAGTCTGAGAACACGCACGAACAGACTCAAAAAGAACTTCTTCCCCACTGTCACCAGACTCCTAAATGATCCTCTTATGGACTGATTTCATGAACACTACACCCTGTATGCTGTACACCCACGATGCCAGTGCTTTTGTAGTTACATTGTATATGTTGTGTTGCCCTATTATGTATTTTCTTTTATTCCCTTTTCTTCTCATGTACTTAATGATCTCTTGAGCTGCTCGCAGAAAAATACTTTTCACTGTACCTCGGTACACGTGACAATAAACAAATCCAATCCAATTTAAGTAACTCCTCCACAATCTTTTTAGCTGTAATATTATGTACTGGAATGGCCTCTGGAAACCTAGTAGACACATCCATTATAGTCAAACGAAATTGATTTCCACTTTTTGTTTTGGGAAGCGGTCCTACGCAATCAATTAGGACCCTTGTAAAAGGTTCCTCAAATGCTGGAATGGGTATTAAGGGTGCTGGTTTTATCACTTCTTGAGGTTTCCCTATCACTTGACATGTGTGACATGATTAACAAAATTTAACTACATCTTTATGTAGTTCAGGCCAATAAAAATGTTTCTGGATTTTAGCTTGAGTTTTCCTTATTCCCAAATGACCTCCCACTGGGACCTCATGTGCAACTTGCAACACCTCCTTTCTCAACCCTACTGGCAATACTACTTGATGAACGTCTGCCCACTTTTCATCCGCCTGCATATGTAAAGGTCTCCATTTTCTCATCAAGACATCACTTTTACGGTAATAACACTCTGGTATACACTCAGATTCCTCTTCTGATACATCGGATCAAAAATCGTTTCTGATAATTGCACTTCAACTTCATCTTCACTCTTTGATTTCTCCTCTTGTCTTAACCTGTGACTTTGCGACCTTGTTACCACACAATCCGGAAAAATCCCAGGATTCGTCCTTCAACACATCAGTTGTCTGATTTTCCACTGGCTTATCAACCACAGTTGGCATCACTCCCACCTGCGATCCAGCTATATCATTACCCAAGATAAACTGTATTCCTGGACAAGATAGTTTCTCTATTACTCCTACTACCACTTCACCACTCTTCACTGGACTTTCCAACCTTACCTTATATAATTGAACACTACTCCTCTCACCCTGAATTCCACATATTACCACCTTTTCTGGCAACATTCTTCCCAAACTACATAATTCCTCATCTCATACCAGGAAAGATTGACTAGCTCCCGCATCTCTTAAAGTTGTGACTTCTTTACCTGCTCCTCTTGATACACATGAGTAAACTTTACCCACTCAAGTAAATTCTTTAAAGAGATCTGGCACCTTCTTATCAATCACCTCTTGATCAGGCTGTACAATCTTTTGCACCTCCTTCGCTTCACTTGGGCTTTCTTTACCACTTTCACAAACCCCACTGTCTTATCCTGTTTTACCACATCAGCATTCCCAGTGCTTTTCTTCAACCACCAACACTGTGACTTTACATGGCCTAGTTTATTACAGAGAAAACATTTGACATTTTTCATTTCTTTCCCACTCTCCTGGATTTCTTTTCTAATCTGAGGTATACTCTCCTTATTATCTCCCATCAGATCACCTTTACCTTTACCACTTGAGTATTTCTCATGCCCCCAGTTTCTATCCCTCACCGGCTGAAACTGATGTCGGAAACCAAGCTTTGATTTATGAACTAATTCATAATCATCTGTCATTTCTGCTGCTAATCTCGCCATTTTAGCCCTCTGCTCTTCCACATGAGTTCCCACTACATCAGGAATTGAATTTTTAAACTCCTCCAAAAGCATAATTTCTCTGAGAGCTTCATACGTTTGGCCTATTTTCAAAGCCCTTATCCACCTATAAAAATTACTCTGTTTGATCCTTTCAAACTCCATGCATGTTTGACCAAAAGAGATGGCTATGGAAATTGCAAATTCACTAGACTCTGGGGTGGTCCCGGCGGATTGGAAATTAGCAAATGTGACACCACTGTTTAAAAAAGGAGGTAGGCAGAATGCGGGTAATTATAGGCCCGTGAGCTTAACTTCAGTAGTAGGGAAGATGCTGGAATCTATCATCAAGGAAGAAATAGCGAGGCATCTGGATGGAAATTGTCCCATTGGGCAGACGCAGCATGGGTTCATAAAGGGCAGGTCGTGCCTCACTAATTTAGTGGAATCTTTTGAGGACATTAACAGTGCGGTAGATAACGGGGAGCCAATGGATGTGGTATATCTGGATTTCCAGAAAGCCTTTGACAAGGTGCCACACAAAAGGTTACTGCATAAGATAAAGATGCATGGCATTAAGGGGAAAGTAGTAGCATGGATAGAGGATTGGTTAATTAATAGAAAGCAAAGAGTGGGGATTAATGGGTGTTTCTCTGGTTGGCAATCAGTAGCTAGTGGTGTCCCTCAGGGATCAGTGTTGGGCCCACAACTGTTCACAATTTACATAGATGATTTGGAGTTGGGGACCAAGGGCAATGTGTCCAAGTTTGCAGACGACACGAAGATGAGTGCTAAAGCAAAAAGTGCAGAGGATACTGGAAGTCTGCAGAGGGATTTGGATAGGCTAAGTGAATGGGCTAGGGTCTGGCAGATGGAATACAATGTTGACAAATGTGAGATTATCCATTTTGGTAGGAATAACAGCAAAAGGGATTATTATTTAAATGATAAAACATTAAAACATGCTGCTGTGCAGAGAGACCTGGGTGTGCTAGTGCATGAGTCGCAAAAAGTTGGTTTACAGGTGCAACAGGTGATGAAGAAGGCAAATGGAATTTTGTCCTTCATTGCTAGAGGGATGGAGTTTAAGACTAGGGAGGTTATGCTGCAATTGTATAAGGTGTTAGTGAGGCCACACCTGGAGTATTGTGTTCAGTTTTGGTCTCTTTACTTGAGAAAGGACGTACTGGCACTGGAGGGTGTGCAGAGGAGATTCACTAGGTTAATCCCAGAGCTGAAGGGGTTGGATTATGAGGAGAGGTTGAGTAGACTGGGACTGTGCTCGTTGGAATTTAGAAGGATGAGGGGGGATCTCATAGAAACATATAAGATTATGAAGGGAATAGAGAGGATAGATGCGGGCAGGTTGTTTCCACTGGCGGGTGAAAGCAGAACTAGGGGGCACAGCCTCAAAATAAGGGGAAGTAGATTTAGGACTGAGTTTAGGAGGAACTTCTTCACCCAAAGGGTTGTGAATCTATTGAATTCCTTGCCCAGTGAAGCAGTAGAGGCTCCTTCATTAAATGTTTTTAAGATAAAGATAGATATTTTTTTGAAGAATAAAGGGATTAAGGGTTATGGTGTTCGGGCCGGAAAGTGGAGCTGAGTCCACAAAAGATCAGCCATGATCTCATTGAATGGTGGAGCAGGCTCGAGGGACCAGATGGCCTACTCCTGCTCCTAGTTCTTATGTTCTTATGTTCTTATTTCCTTAAATTTCTAAACCTTTGTCTGTAGGCTTCAGGCACTAGTTCATATGCACCTACGATGGATTTTTTCACCTCCTCATATGTCCCGATAGTGATGCAAACACCTCACTCGCCCTATCTATCAGCTTTGTTTGAATCAGTAATAACCGCATGTCCTGTGGCCATTTCATTCGTTAAGCCACCTTCTCAAATGAAATGAAAAATGCTTCTACCTCCTTCTCATCAAACCTTGGCAATGCTTGGACATATTTAAATAGATCCCCACAAAGCCTTTGACTATAACGCTCTTTCTCACTATCCTCATCACTATCTTCCAACTGTACGTTTCCCTTTACGCCTGCCAATTTTACCTGACTGTCATGTTTCATGGCCATTTTCTGAAGTTCAAACGCTCTCTCTTTATCTTTTTCCCTGATTTGTATCTCCCTTTCTCTTTCTTTTTGTTCTGCTAGGGCTATTCTTTCTTTCCTCCTTTCTTCTCTCTCTTTTTCCTCTCTCTCTCCTTCTCTCTTTCTTTTTCATCTCTCTCTCTTTCTCTTTCTTTTCCCTGTCTCTCTCTTTCGTATTCAAGCTGCTTTAATTCTTTCTCATGTTCCATTTGTTTAATTTGCAACTGAATTTTTTTATATTTCCAATGAGTCAAACTGTATCTCAGGCAACTTTAAATGCTTAGCCACCGCCATAATCACCTCATCTTTTCGCATTTTGTCAGGTAATGTTAACTGCAATGTTTTTGCCAAATTTAACAGTCTGCTTTTAGTCTCTGTCTGTAAGGTACTGCGTGTGATCGTCTCCACCCCCAAAAACTTCAGAGCCTCTGAAAGTGCCATTGTCCACAACACACTCCCCACTTAAACTAGAATACCACACCTGATAAGCAACCGTAATACGCTCACCCCTCACTGTCTTTAAGTTCACTAAGCCAATCCAATAGATAGACTTTTATCCCCCTCGATCCCCCAATTTGTTATGGGCCAGGGTTTAGAGAACCCCAAAGTGTATCATGGAGTTCACCTGACCCACAACTTTTAATAGATTATGGTATGGGGAGCACACGGCCCACTCTACAGGTGTGGTACAGCAGAAATGGAAAAGTATTTTTTTAAAGCAAAACAATGTTTATTCTATGAACTCAAGTTAACCTTTTCAAAACATACCGTGAACATCTTAGCAACCATTAATTCAGATACAACCCCCAAAGACTACAACACTAAGTAAACCTTTAAGTTTTCCTTTTTAACATCCATACGACTTAAAAACAAAACCTTTATCAGAAGCACATCAAGTTAAAGTCACTACTGAAAACATTTAGAATTCTGAATTCACAGGAAATTATGTGAGTGCTTGTATCCATGCAAGGCATATTTGCTTTATTGATTATTTTAAATTTACCTTATTTATTTGAAATATCATTTGCCGGTTAACTGTTTTAATTTGTTGGTTTTAGGTGGTTTGTTACAGTAAAAGTGAAATCTTGTCAATCAGTTTCCTTTCTATTTGTGTCATAGGGATTGTTCTTTTAATGTTGTTATCAGTGTCTATGGGGATTGTAACAAAAAAAATTTCTTTAAGCATCATTATGGTGTTGCTAATTCTCGTCTCTAACTGAAATAATTCAGTTGCCTCTGCCGTCCCAGTGATTTATGGATTCTTCAAGCAGAAAAAAGCAATGGCAATTATCAACTCATCGCCTGTGTGTGAGTGCATCCACGGGTCAATAATGAACAAATTTGACATCAATGCATTCACTTAGATGAATAGCGATGCTAATGTCTATGTAATGCTGATTATTAGCTTCAATTATATTACACAATTAAATACTTTACAACACATTTCAAAGATCTACAGTTGTAAATTGTCAAACAGGAGCTGGGCAGTATATGTCAAAACGTATTTTGTTAGCAAACGCTTGCATTTTAATTAGCAGACAGCAGAGCTATTTCACTTGTTCTTTAACATCTGCACATCTACTTATAGGGGAGGGAAGAATAAACACACCTACACACAGAAGCACTGTGTGTGTGCCAAAACCGCTCCCTTATTGGCTGTCCACAATCTATCAGGTGACTCATTCTGATTAATGCTGAAATATATTTGAATCAGCTGTAAAAATTGCTCCTTTCAGATGAGTTTATTCAGGATTTAAAAGTTGCATCAATTCATTAAGTGACCGGTGAGTGCCCGTTAACTTATTTGTAACACTGTCTGACCACACTGAGCTATGAAATTTATGGCTAGGTTCAAATTGAGGGGGCCGGCACAGCAGCACAGTGGTGAGCTATTCTGCCTCACAGCACCAGGGACCGGGTTCAATTCAGCCTTGGGTGTCTGTCTGTGTAGACTTTGCACATTCTCCCTGTGTCTGGGTGGGTTTCCTCCAGTTTCCTCCCACAGTCCAAAGATGTGCAGGTTAGGTGGATTGGCCAGGCTAAATTTCCCCTTAGTGTCCAAAAGGTTAGGTGGTGGTACAGAGATGGGGGGGGGGAGGGGGAGGGGGAGGGGGAGGGGGAGGGTCGCTGCAGACTCGATGGGTCAAATAGCGGGGACTCGATGGGCCAAATAGCCTCCTTCTGCACTTCAGGAATTCTATGATTCTATAAAATGGTATTATTTCAATGCCAGCTACTAATGCCTCCTCCAACGTAAATAAATGTCCTGAAAGATTAAATATCTGATCTGACAAATCTTTTCGCCAGTGATGGTAAATTAAATCATTGTTAGCTGGACATCTTTAATGATCTAATTGTGAAGTATGATGAACTAAAAAAGGGTATTTTTCTTCCTGGACTGCAAAATTATTGGAAAATGTAGCTCATTTTAACAAATGCTCAGTTATTTGACAGTTATACTCCAGTAGTATTGATCAGAATTAATTTTCTCCAATTGCAGCAGCCATGGCCGATGAGTTACTTTTTCCTCTTTATCCCCTGAAGGTGGTGACTTGTATTGAGGTATGCTGCATGTGAGCAGCACTTAAATGATACATGTTAAATACATGAATAGGATGGGAATAGAGGGATATGGACCCCGGAAGTGTAGAAGATTTTAGTTTAGACGGGAAGCATGGTCGGCACGGGCTTGGAGAGCCGAAGGGCCTGTTCCTGTGCTGTACATTTCTCTGTTTTGTTCTTTATGATCATCGACATCATCCTGACTAGTAAGATCCCTATATTAAAAAAGGAAAGTGAGCCTAGTGGAATGAAGAATTCAGCAAGGCCAGAAATATGGAGGCTCTCCTTATCTTTTTTAAAATAAATGTAGAATACCCAATTATTTTTTTTTCCAATTAAGCAAAGCCAATCCACCTATCCTGTACATCTTTGGATTGTGGGGGTGAAACCCACGTAGGCATGGGGAGAATGTGCAAACTCCACACGACCGTGACCCAGGGCTGGGATTTTAACACCGGTCCTCAGTGCCGCAGTCCCAGTGCTAACCACTGCGCCACATGCTGGCCGGCTCTGATTATCTTAGTGACATTATTTAACATTACGTATACAGATCCTACCAGACAGTCAACCAAACTGACAGCTTGGCAGGAGGACAGGATTTTGCAAGTCGAGGCAGCAGATGTAATAGGAGGTCTGACGCAAGGCACTAATTGCAATGAGTGGCAGGAGGTGCACTGGCTGCAATTGGGAGGGAAGATGGCAGGAGGGACTATATTATTCAAAGATTCTATAAACACCTGCATCTGTATTCTCTCTTCAGCACTCGTTTTGCCCGTTTCCTCAAAAGTACTTAATTAGCTGTAAAGCACTTTGCAAGTCTTTCTCTTCATCACAATCATTTGTCCGGCAGCCTCACCAATCAGTACTCATCATCTAATCAGCATTTTTGTTGCTAGCCTATTTGGAGCATTGAGCCTTAAGCTGTCTCTTCTCAGGAGGATCCACGATTTAAGTTTTGATGGTTGTTATTCCATAGTGACATTTAAGGTTCGTACTGCAGATCACATCTTCCCATACTTACTTCCAGATTTCGGCCTTCTGAATGTCACTAGGCCCACTCACTCCACAGCAGACCCTAGTCTTCTCCAATAGGACCATCCCTTCCCTCTTTAACAGTCCATACCACTGGAGTGCTCAAGGGTGTATCAATACTACTAACTCTTAAAAACCTTTTTCAATTTCAAATTGTAATACTGCCACTGATTCCATTGTATTAAACAGCTGACAGGCAATCTATTCCCAAACAAATCTATTTGCCCACATTCAATGGAATGCAAAAGGATCATTCTTCAGCTAATCTGATCATTAAAGATATGTGATTCACTTGGAAGACATTTGAAGCAGGAGAACATAGAGAAAAGGCCAACTGTAACGCTCTGACTACAGGTCCAAGGAGAGATTTAGGGCACAATTTAAAGGCCTATTGTGCCTGGTGTGGAGCCATGTGTGGTGGTTAAATGGAGGAGCCGAAATCAGGATACATGCCGGGCTCAGATCAGTTCGCAATCTAACCAACTTGCTCCTGTTGGCAGGCTCCAGATCCCGTGGCGAGATATGAATTGAGAAACATTAAGAGCAATCTCCATCTCATTAACGAGATGGAAGCCCAATCTAATGACCTCCAGGGAACTATCCCGCTCCCCAGCGAGAAATCGGGCGGGCGTTTAGCACTCCTATTTAAAAACTAGATGCTCGCGACATTGCTTCTGAGGGGAGCTGAGGAGGTGAGTAGCCATTTTTAATGCCCAGCATGCAGTCCAGGGGCACTGAAGCTGCTGCCACAGGTCCCGGGGGGGGGGGGGGGTGGCATCTGCAGGACCTACAGGCCATCCTACAATGTTGTGCATACCCATAAGTGGGGCACCTACAGCTTCTGCCTGTCTGTCCTACCAGACACTTCCAGGACAGATCCCTTTTCGATGTTATATTCTGACGGTCACTTTAATTGGATTGGATTTGCTTATTGTCACGTGTACCGAAATACAGTGAAAAGTATCTTTCTGCGAGCAGCTCAACGGATCATTAAGTACATGAAAATAAAATTTTTAAAAATACATAATAGCGCAACACAAGATACACAATGTAACCACATAAACACTGGCATTGGATGAAGCATACAGGGGTGTAGTGTTAATCAGGTCAGTCCATAAGAGGGTCATTTAGGAGTCTGGTACAGTGGGGAAGAAGCTGTTTTTGAGTCTGTTCCTGCATGTTCTCAGACTTTTGTATCTCCTGCCCGATGGAAGAAGTTGGAAAAGCGAGTAAGCCCGGTTGAAGGGGGTCTTTGATTATACTACCCGCTCTCCCCAGGCAACGGGAGGTGTAGATGGAGTCAATGGATGAGAGGCAGGTTTGTGTGATGGACTGGGCTGTGTTCACAACTCTCTGAAGTTTCTTGTGGTCTTGTGCCGAGCAGTTGCCATATCAGTCTGTGATGCAGCCAGAGAGGATGCTGATGCACTATCAATTACGACAAGACGAGAGTAGAGAATAATTGAGACTTTATTACACAGAGGTGTGTGGCCTCCTACAGCTGCTGCCGAAATGGCTGCAGTTTGGAGAGCACACACATTTATACTCCGCCTACTGGACGGAGCCAGCAGGCAGGGATCTAACCCCGTACCTGTAGTACAGGGGCCTTACCGTAATACCCTCGTATGCAGTACAGTATATACAATATAATACAACAGTGGTGACAACCATATTTCCCCCGATTAATAATGAGTCCAGCGGGGGTGGTGGAAAACTATTTACATACAGGTTGTCATTAAAATTTCAGAGAAGGTTACAAATTTAGACGATCGGGCGCCTTGATCTGTCGTTGAGAGCGCCGTAGTGCTGGCGGCGAGTGAGGCGTCGGCTCGGTCGTCGGTGACTCCGGGAGCGTGTCAACATCCTCTTCATCCCCGGGTGGGACCAAGGGGAGGACGGATTGTCCTGGAGCGGGGGCTGCGGTGGGGTGCGCTGGGGAAGGGAGGGTGGCGCCGGGGCAGAGGGGTGTGTGTGTGGGAACCCAACTGATGCCAGGTCCCTGAGGGAGACTGTGTCTTGGCGGCCGTCGGAGTACGCTACGTAGGCGTACTGGGGGTTTGCGTGGAGTAGCTGTACCCTCTCAACCAACGGGTCCGCCTTGTGGAGCCGCACGTGCTTGCGGAGGAGAACGGGTCCAGGAGCTGCAAGCCACGTTGGGAGCGAAACCCCAGAGGTGGACTTCCTGAGGAAGGCAAAGAGATGTTCATGGAGGGTTTCTTTCGTCATCGTGCACAGGAGCGACCGAATGGAAGTGCGTCGGGGAGTACCTGCTGCCAGCGGGAGGCCGGGAGATTTCTGGACCGTAGGGCCAGCTGGACGGCCTTCCAGACCGTCCCATTCTCCCGCTCGACCTGCCCGTTTCCCCGGGGGTTGTAGCTGGTCGTCCTGCTCGAGGCAATGCCGCGTTGAGCAGGTACTGGAGCAGCCCATCGCTCATAAATGAGGATCCCCGGTTGCTGTGGACGTAGGCGGGGAAACCGAACAGAGCGAAGATGGTGTTCAGGGCTTTGATGACAGTGGCAGACGTCATATCGGGGCATGGGATGGCGAAGGGGATTCTGGAATATTCGTCGACCATATTGAGAAAATACGTGTTGCGGTCGGTGGAGGGGAGGGGCTCTTTGAAGTCCACGATGAGGCATTCAAAGGGGCGGGAAGCCTACACCAGGCGCGCACGGTCTGGCCGGTAGAAGAGCGGTTTACACTCCGTGCAGACATAAGAATATAAGGACATAAGAACTAGGAGCAGGAGTAGGCCATCTGGCCCCTTGAGCCTGCTCCGCCATTCAATGAGATCATGGCTGATCTTTTGTGGACTCAGCTCCATTCTCCGGCCCGAATACCATAACCCTTAATCCCTTTATTCTTCAAAAAACTATCTATCTTTATCTTAAAAACATTTAATGAAGGAGCCTCTACTGCTTCACTGGGCAAGGAATTCCATAGATTCACAACCCTTTCCTAAATCTACTTCCCCTTATTTTGAGGCTATGCCCCCTGGTTCTGCTTTCACCCGCCAGTGGAAATAACCTGCCCGCATCTATCCTATCTATTCCCTTCATGATTTTATATGTTTCTATAAGATCCCCCCTCATCCTTCTAAATTCCAACGAGTACAGTCCCAGTCTACTCAACCTCTCCTCATAATTCAACCCCTTCAGCCCTGGGATTAACCGAGTGAATCTCCTCTGCACACCCTCCAGTGCCAGTACGTCCTTTCTCAAGTAAGGAGACCAAAACTGAACACAATACTCCAGGTGTGGCCTCACTAACACCTTATACAATTGCAGCATAACCTCCCTAGTCTTAAACTCAATCCCTCTAGCAATGAAGGACAAAATTCCATTTGCCTTCTTCATCACCTGTTGCACCTGTAAACCAACTTTTTGCGACTCATGCACTAGCACACCCAGGTCTCTCTGCACAGCAGCATGTTTTAATATTTTATCATTTAAATAATAATCCCTTTTGCTGTTATTCCTACCAAAATGGATAACCTCACATTTGTCAACATTGTATTCCATCTGCCAGACCCTAACCCATTCACTTAGCCTATCCAAATCCCTCTGCAGACGTCCAGTATCCTCTGCACTTTTTGCTTTACCACTCAACTTAGTGTCGTCTGCAAACTTGGACACATTGCCCTTGGTCCCCAACTCCAAATCATCCATGTAAATTGTTTAACAATTTCTGAGCAGTCTCTGGTGACAGCCCTGACTTCCTCGATGGCGTAGGGCAGATTGCGGGCCTTAATGAAGTGATAAAAGCAGGTGACCCCTGGGTGACCGAGATCGTCGTGCAGGGTCCGGAGTCGGTTCACTTGTGCGCTGGCACATGTACCTCGGGACAGGGCATCAGGGGGCTCGTTGAGCTTACCGGGGCGATACAAAATCTCATAATTAAAGGTGGAGAGCTCGATCCTCCACTGCAAGATCTTATCATTTTTGATCTTACCCCGCTGTGTGTTGTTAAGCATGAAGGCAACCAACCGTTGGTCTGTGAGGAGAGTGAATCTCCTGCCGGCCAGGAAATGCCTCCTGTGCTGTATAGCTTCAACAATAGCTTGGGCCTCCTTTTCGCCGGAGGAGTGCTGAATTTCGGAGGCACGGAGGGTGCGGGAAAAGAATGCCACGGGCCTGCCTGCCTGGTTGAGGGTGGCGGTTACAGCGACATCTGATGCATCGCTCTCGACTTGGAAGGGGAGCGTCTCGTCGACCGCGTGCATCACAGCCTTGGCGATGTCGGCCTTGATACGGATGAAGGCCTGGTGAGCCTCAGCCGTCAGTGGGAAACCGGTGGAATGGATGAGTGGGTGGTCCATGTCCGTATAGTTAGGGACCCACTGGGCGGAGTACAAAATGAACCCCAGGCATTGTTTGAGGGCCTTGGGGCAGTGGGGAAGGGGGATATCCATGAGGGGGCGAATGCGACCGGGGTCGGGCCCTAGAATTCCGTTCTGAACCACATAGCGGATGATGGCTAATCGGTTCGTGCTGAACACACACTTCTCCTTGTTGTAGGTTAGGTTGAGGAGTTTGGCGGTGTGGAGAAATTTGGAAAGGTTAGCGTCGTGGTCCTGCTGGTCATAGCCGCAGATTGTGACGTTATCCAGGTGCAGGAAAGTGGCCCACATTCCGTACCAGTCAACCATTCGGTCCATCTCCCGTTGGAAGACCGAGACCCCGTTAGTAACGGCAAAGGGAACCCTAAGGAAATGGTAAAGGCGGCCGTCTGCTTCAAACGTGTACGGACGGTCCACCTTGCGAATGGGGAGCTGGTGGTCGGCAGATTTCAGGTCCACTGTCGAGAAGACCCGGTACTGTGCAATCTGATTGACCATATCAGATATGCATGGGAGGGGGTACGCGTCGAGCTGCGTGTACCGGTTGATGGTCTGACTGTAGTCAACGACCATCCTGTTTTTCTCCCCCGTTTTCACCACTACCACTTGGGCTCTCCAGGGGCTGTAGCTGGCCTCGATGATACCTTCCTGCAGCAGCCGCTGGACCTCAGACCTGATGAAGGTCCTGTCCTGGGCGCTGTACCGCCTGCTCCTGGTGGCGAATGGTTTGCAATCCAGGGTGAGGTTTACAAACAGAGAAGGCGGGTCGACCTTAAGGGTCGTGAGGCCGCATACAGTAAGGGGCGGTAGTGGCCCGACAAATTTCAGGGTTAGGCTCTGGAGGTTGCACTGGAAGTCCAAGCCAAATAGCAAGGCAGCGTAGAGGTTGGGGAGGACATAGAGCCGGAAGCCGCTGAATTCTATGCCCTGGATGGTGAGGGTGGCGATGCTGTACCCCCAGATTGCCACGGAGTGGAATCCGGAGGCCAGGGAGATTCTTTGGTTAATGTGGTGTACCGCGAGGGAGCAGCGCCTTACCGTATCAGGATAGATGAAGCTCTCAGTGCTCCCGGAGTCCAGAAGGCAGGATATCCCATGTCCATCGACCTTCACCTTTGTCGACGCTTCGCGAGGTTGTGTGGTCGGGACTGGTCGATCGTGACGGAGGCGAGACGCGGCTGGTCGCCGGCGGTTGCAGGCAATGAGCGGCCCGATGTGGTGCCCGACGGGCAGGGGTCCTGAGGCGGGTAAGATGGCGGCGCCCACGGGCCGCACGTGTCCTGAGGCGGGCAAGATGGCGGTGCCCTCGGGCCGCACGTGTCCTGGGGCAGGCAAGATGGCTCCGCCCATTGGTTGTGAGGCAAGCAAGATGGCGGTCTCGGCACCCACGGGCTGCACGTGGTCTGATGCGAGGAAGATGGCGGCGCCCACTGGCCGCACGCGGGGGGTGCAGGGACAATAGCGGCAATTGAGCGGGCCTGGCACACTGCAGCAAAATGTCCTTTCTTACCGCAGGCCTTGCAGAGCGTACTCCGCACCGGGCATCGCTGCCGGGGGTGTTTTGTCTGTCCGCAGAAGTAGCACTTGGGTCCCCCGGGGTTGGTTGGCTGCCGCGCGGCGCTTGCGTTGGATTAGCTGGGGGCAGTCGCTGATGGGGTCCACGATGGGGTGGCCACTGGCGGGGTCCACGATGCCCAGGAGGGGTGGGCCGTGCGGTCGGGGGCATAAGCCTGTACGTTGCGTGAGGCGACTGTGAGCAAGAATGCTAGTTTCTTGGTCGCCGCGAGATCAAGTGTAGCCCCTTCTAAGAGGCGCTGGCAGATGTAGGTCAACCCTATGCCCGTAATGAATGTGTCTCTCATTAGCAGGTTAGAATGTTCATCGGCCGAAACGGCCTGGCAATCACAGTCTCTCACCAGGGCGAGCAGGGCACGCCAGAAATCTTCCACAGACTCACCGGGAAGTTGGTGCCGCGTGGACAGGAGGTGCCTGGCGTAGATCTTGTTGCTCTGCTGAGCGTAGTTCTCCTTCAGTAGCGCCAAGACCTCTGCGTAGGTAGGCGCGTCCTGGATGAGGGGAAAGACATCGGAGCTCAGCCGCGTGTACAGAATCTGGAGCTTCTGAGATTGGGTCTGGCGCAGACCCGATGTATGCTTCAAAGCAAGCTAGCCAATGTGCAAAGTCCTTTTTGGCGTTGTCTGCTTGAGGATGCAGCTGCAGGAGATCCGACTTGATGCGGAGATCCACCTTCGTAAAATCTCTGTGTAATAAATTGATGCACTATCAATTACGACGAGACGAGAGTAGAGAGTAATCGAGGCTTTATTACAGCTGCTGCCGAAATGGCTCCAGTTCGGAGAGTACACACATTTATACTCTGCCTATTGGACGGAGCCAGCAGGCAGGGATCTACCCCCGTACCTGTAGTACAGGGACCGTACCGTAATACCCTTGTATGCAGTGCAATATATACAATATAGTACAACAGTGGTGACTACCACAGATGCTTTCTATGGTGCATCTGTAAAAGTTGGTAAGGGTTTATTCCCTTTGACTGTGAACAGCCCCTAGCTGCACAGCTGAAGACTATTGCTAATAAGGAACAGACATTGTTAGTTATGTGAGAACATCCTAGCTATGGGTTTTATTTGTTTGTTGCGCCTGTTGGGACTTGCAAATGCCTGGAGGCTGCTGTAGCTGAGAGTTTGTTTGCTGCTTGCTGCTGCCTTTTTCTGCTTGTCTGCTGCCTCTTCCCCTTGGGCTTACTTGCTGCTTTCTGGATGAAGGGAAAGAAGGTAGTTGCCTTTCAGTCTCTTTTTCCACACGCGCGGTGATGGGAGGAGTTCAGCGGACCTACTACCAGGCTGAGGATGCAGGAGGGCTTGCTCAAGCAGCCTGTGGCCTGGGAGTCCCTGGAAGACCCTCCCAGTGCTGGAGGGGGAGGTGTTATTCGCTCTCTCTTCCTCCTCCGCGATGCTCGAGGCGGGCGACAATTTCCAGTGGTTGGCCTGCCATTTTAGGGGCTGCAGTGGGTAAGTTGACATCCCCATCGTGCCCTTAGAATCAAATCTGGGACCTTCCTCATCCATTTGGCTCATTATCACACTGGGTGATATCTTTATTCATTGACCTGTCAGAAGATAACAATTAATGGCAGTTTACCTGAATGGAAAGGGTGACGGACATTCTCTTCAAGTCGAAGCATAAACAGTCAATGATCACCTACCTTGCGATTTGTTCCACAGGATACATTTCTGAATGTCCTTACAAACCATAAGCAGTTCTAACATATTGCTAAACACGTCACTCAAAATCTATCCCTATAACTTTCAATCTCAGTCCCAAATTTACTTACCCGATATCACAGCCACATTTGCAGATTTCTGTTACAAGGGGCTTTGTCACCAACAGGAAGCCAAATTGTACAGGGAAATTCCAATTCTGACTACAAATTTTTATCCCTGAAAAAAAATGGTGTTTTTTTTCGTGTACTATTTTTAAAAAAACTTAGAGTACCCAATTCATTTTTTACAATTTAGGGGCAATTTAGCATGGCCAATCCACCTAACTGCTGTTCAAGGTAGTGGGGGCGAGCTTCAGGTATCTGGGCATTCAGGTGGCACGGGGGTGGGAGCAATTACATAAACTGAATTTGGCCCGGCTGGTGGAACAAATAAAGGGGGATGTTACAGGTGGGACGTGCTTCCACTGTCACTGGTGGTGTGGGTGCAGTCCATGAAGATGACTGTTCTCCCGAGGTTTTTGTTCGTATTACAGAACCTCCCGATTTTTATCTCAAAGGCCTTCTTCAGGAAGGTTAACTCGTTGATATTGGGATTTGCGTGGGCGGGGAAAGCCCCACGAGAAAAGAAGGCGCTGTTGGAGCAGGGGCAAAGGGGGGGGGGGGGGGCGGGGGGGGGGGGTGTATCCTTGCCAAACTTAATGAATTACTACTGGTCGGCAAATGTAGCCATGGTAAGGAAGTGGGTTGTGGAGGAGGGGTCGGTATGGGATCAAATGGAGGCAGCCTCGTGTAACGGCACTAGCTTGGGGGCACTGTTGACACCGCCTCTGCCTTTCTTGCCGGCCAGGTACTCCACAAGTCCAGTGGTGGTGGCGGCCCCGAGGGTGTGGCGACAGTGGCGACAGCACTTGAGGCTGGAGTGGGCCTCGGTTTGGGCTCCGATCTGTGGGAATCACTGGTTTGTTCCGGGGGAGGCTGAATGTGGGGTTACAGGGTTGGCGGCGGGCGGCGATTGAGTGGTTTGAGGATCTATTCATGGAGGGCAGCTTCTCGAGCTTGGAGTGTCTGGTAGAGGAGTATGAGCTGCCCAGCGGAGACGGGTTCCGAAACTTATAGGTGCAAAACTATGTGAGAAAGCAGGTGCCGTCCTTTCCTGATCTGCCTCCCCCGGGGTTGCAGGACAAAGTGCTGTCGAAATCAGAGGTTGGTGAGGACCGTGTGTCAGAGATTTAGAAAGAATCAATAGGTTGGGAGGGGACACGATAGGAATAGTGAAGCGGAAGTGGGAGGAGGAGCTGGGGGAGAGGAGGAGGCTCTGAGGAGGGTGAATGCCTCCTCGTGCGCCAGGCTGAGTCTCATTCAATTTACGGTAGTCGATAGGGCGCATATAATGGTGGCTAGAATGAGTAGGTGCTTTGAGGAGGTGGAGGATAGGTGTGGGCGCTGCGGGAAGGATGCCGGACATAAGAATCCTCACCACCTTCGAGGACCGGGCCCTGGACGTGACTGGGGTGGCTGAGCACTGAGCGGTCATAATGGCAGAGGTCAGCATACGCCGCAGAGGTGAGGATCCACTGGTCCCCACCCAAAGGACCTGCCAAATGTGAGTCGTCATTACCATACAAACTGATCCATCCCTGCCTCTGACCACTTGTTCATTCTCCCACAGGTCCTCCAACCAATGGTGCCGGCCCATCCGGGTGGCCCCCTCCCCTGTCTCCCATGAGACCACCTCGGAGGGGAGCTCCGAGGATGTCACAATTGATGCGTCACAACTGTCATACCCACCCTATGCCAGCACAAAGACGCACACCTCATGGACAGATGTCTGCGTTACATTCTGGTGTGCGCCACACAGTTGCTGATGCACATCAGCTGGCGACAGGAACCCCCAAGTGAGGCAGCAGTTGGAGGGCTGCTGAATCCCAGCACCCAGCTGGGTGCCAGCCAGATGCGGAGCCTCTGGACCACGGTATCCCCGAGCTGATGGAGGCGATAGGGAGCAGTCAGGACATTCAGAGGGAGATGTCTGCCACTCTCCAGCTGGTCCATCGCCGATTGGAGGAGTGCTAGAGGCTACATGTACTGGAGATGTCGCGGGCAATGCATGGCACCAAGGCCAAAACTGCTAGGGTAGTGAACGCAGTGAAAAGCCTGGTGCATGACATCAGCAGCATTAGTGGAGGTGTCCAAGGCACGGCGCAATTGGTGACGGCCATGGCTGAGGGTCTCAGCAGAATGTCTGCCTCGCTGGGGGATGTGACCCAGTACCAGGACGACCTTGATGAGGTAATGCGAGACATGACCTGCTCTCAGATGGGCATGGACAAGGCACTGCGGAGCTTGTCCCAGTCACATGTGGGCTTTGCCGAGGTGCTGCAGAGCATGTCCCAGTCATTGAGGAGCATCGCCGAGGGCATCGGCACGATGGTGCAGACCATGGGAACCACCAGGGCTGGCAGAGCCAGATGATGCAGGGCAGCCGGGGCTCGAACCAGCTGACCCTCTGTCCCGAGGTGAACCCCAGGGCCTTATGGGCAATGACTGGGAGGCGGGGGTGCAGGGTGGCAACGGTGTCCACCAGCTCCTCATGTGTCCCACCCTTCTGACGAAGCCACGTCACGCAGTCAGCAGTCAGAACAAGATGACACGGTTTACAAATACAAAAACTCCATCAGGTCACTTAATGACAGTGGCACCGGAAGACTTACAACCAAACAGAACTCGCCTTCAGGCTATTGAAGAAGCAAAGGCAAGAACATCCGTCTTCGTCCCTCCAGTGAATCTGAGATCCCAAAAATAGTCACCAAAGAGCATGGTTCCAAAACTTCCGCAAGAATTCACAACATGGTGCTGAAGAAGGAGAAACTCACAAGCAGGACCAGAACATGTGTGTAAGATGCGCCAGGCCCCTAGGCCATTGCTCGCACCTGTCCTCTACATCCAAGAAAAAACAACTCATTCGTACCCTAGTCAAATGTGCCCTATGCATCACCTTAAATTAAATCAGGCTGAGCCTAGTGCATGAGGTGGTAGAGTTGACTCTATTTGGAGCCTCTCGCCGCAACCGCCACCCCCCCCCCCCCTCCCTCCGCGCCCCCCCCCCCCCCCCCCCCCCCCCCGCCCCTCTCAATCTCCTGGCCCAACTCTTCCTCCCATTTCCTTTTAATCTCATCCAATGTAGCCGTTACCACCAGGTTGGCAGTCCATTTTAGTGGGGAAAATTGAAGGGGGGGCTATGACCAAAGCTCTCAAACAGTTATTCCTCTCCATTTGCCCTCACATGGACTCCGTCCCTCTCTACCACATCTGTTCATTTTCAATATTCGCCCGCCAATAGTAGTATAACAGGTTGGGCGACACTAGGCCTCCTGATTGCCTATCCCTTTGTAAAAGAAGCCTACTGACCCGAGGGGTCCTGCCCACCCAAATAAAAGACAAGATCATCTGACTGACCCCCAACAAAGAAAGATTTCAAAGGAAAACTGGAAGGCATTGAAACAGAACACTCTGCCAAAGTCAGCAGGAGGTTATTCCATCTCTGGAAAGCTGGACCTGGCCAAGCGAAAAACCAATTTTCCCAGGTCAGCTCCTCTCCCTGCGAGATTCATCGGAAAGCATTCACTTTTACCCAAGTTCAATTTATACCCCGAGAAGGAGCCAAACCTCTCGAGCAACTTCATTATCCCCTCTGTACTGGAGAGAGAATCCATCACACACAGCAACAAATCGTCAGCATACAATGCCACGCTATGCTCCTTCCCTCCCCACCTCTCTATCCCCCTCCACTTCGTGTATGACTTTAATGCTATGGACATGGGCTCAATTGCCAAGGCAAACAATAGCGGGGAGAGTGGACACCCCTGTTTCATGCTCTCCTCAGTTGGAAGTATTTCAAGATTAAAGCGTTTGTGTGGACGCTCGCAGTGGGGACCCTATATGGAAGCTGGATCCAGGATATAAATCTGGGCCCAAAGCCAAACCTCCCCAAAATCTAAAACAAATAGCCCCACCCCATCACATCAAATGCCTTTTCCGCATATAATGAAATAATCACCTCCGACTCAGAGGCTGGAGAGGGGGACAAAACAATATTAAGCAGCCGCCAAATACTCGCCTTCAACTGTCTTCCCTTAACAAACCCCACACGTTCCTGAGGGATTGTCCACATCTCCCTGTTGGATGAGTCCCACCTTTTAGCCGTAGTAAAATGGATTGGCCATGATAAATTGCCCTTCATGTCCAAAATTGCCCTTAGTTTTGGTTGGGGTTACTGGATTATGGGGATAGGGTGGAGGTGTTGACCTTGGGTGGGGTGCTCTTTCCAAGAGCCGGTGCAGACTCGATGGGCCGAATGGCCTCCTTCTGCACTGTAAATTTTATGATAATCTCTGATTGTTCCTCTGATATGACCCTGGGAGGCAGGGCACAATGCACCCAGCCAAGACTTTTGGCAAAAACTTTTCATCCACATTCAATAATGAATTAGGACAGTATGACCCATACTCTGTCGGTTCCGTATCCTTCTTTAAGGTTGACATGTGTACTGATGTGGCCGGTAACATCCCCCGAGTCACAGGATCCTCAAGCAGCAGGGGGCGTTAGCAATCCGACAAACATCTTATATCATGGGAATGTCACTTTAAGAAATGTTTGTCTTCTCAAGTGGCTGCAGTGATGTCAGTGTGTGGGTGGAGCTGGGCTCTGGCTCTGCTTTTTACTTTGGTTTTGAGCTGGAAGCTGTTTTTGGCTCTGAGTCTTAGTTTCTTTTTCAGTTGGAGAGCTGTATTCAAACCAAGGAGGTGTATTTTGGTCTCTCTCTCGGCATGCTAAAGAATGTCTCCAGATCACTTGATGATTTCAAAGTAATACCTGTTTCTGTAAGGAATGCAAACCTACTGTCTTTGTTAAAAAGGGTCTTTGACTTATGGAAGTTGTTAGGAAAGTTAATAAGGGTTACCTATAGAGTACAGTATCTTTGGGGGGTATCAGTGTTGGTAGTTGATAAGATGTTTACTGTGTGTTTATAAAATGTTAACTGGATTCATAGAATAAACATTGTTTTTGGTTTTAAAATACTTTAGATCTCTGTTGCATCACACCTGTAAAGTGGGCCCTTGCGCTCCCCATAACCAAACTCTATTAAAAGTTGTGGGTCAGGTGAACTCCATGATATACTTTGGTGTTCTCTCAACCCTGGTCCATAATAAATATAAAATTCAATTAGGAACCCATTTGGCCCCAGCTCCTTCCCCGACTGCATCAGACCCATATCCTCCATAACCTCTTCCGAAGTCAGAGGAGCTTCCAGTTTCTCCCTTTTCACCTGTTCCACCACCAGGATAGCCAAACCGTCCAAAACCTCTAATATTGATAACTCATCCCCCGGGGGCGCCGTGTCATAAAGGTTCAGATAAAGCGCCTCAAACACCTCATTAACTTTAGTCGGGGCAGAGACTAGTCCACTCCCCACACCCCTAAACTGTATAATTTCCTAAGAGGCTGCCTGTCGTCTCAAATGGTGTGCCAATAACCGACTAGCCTTCCCCCATGCTCATAAAAAGCCTCCCGTGAAATTCGCAGCAGGCGTATTGCCCTTTTCGTTGACAGCAGCCCAAACCCAACTGTAACTTCTTCAAACTTGCCAGCAATTCTGGTGTCTGATTAACCGACTATTGAGGGTCCATCTCCAAGATGGCATCCACCAACATCTGACTCTTCACCCTCTCTCTCTTCTTCTCATGCTCCTTAAAAGAGATGATCTCCCCACTAAAATCACCACAACGTGGAAGGGGAAACGTATTAAATTTCAGATACTCCTCAATGGTGGAGGAAACCCTCTCACAGAAGCCCTTATCTGCCATAAGCAAAGTACCAAACCTCCACGGGGATGCTGAGCGGGGCCCAATCCAACCATCATATCCACATAATGCGAGTGTGAGCAGAAATCACTATCACTGAGTACCCTGCCCCCACCACCCCCGGCAGCAGGGACACCAGGCCCACCCAAGGTGCCCACTAGATTCCCCTCAACACAACAGGTCAAATAAAAGCCCCCGGTCACCATCAGAAGACTAACCCACCCCTCCCCCCTTTCCTCCTTCCCATCACCCACCAACACCGCACCTAAACAACCATACAAACCCTCTGCGGCCTTATTTCATATAACCTACCTTTTCCCATATTCGTTAATACATGTCAACGTCAGAGTTAAAAATTACAATTGATGAGTCTCCAATTGGCACTTGAGGATGAGAATTCCAAATGTCTATGAGCCTCAGTGACTCAGATAAGGGGATGGAGTGCAACACGCCCAATTGTGTTGATGATACAAAGTTGGGCAGAAAAGTGAGCAGTGAGGATGATGAAAAGAGGCTGCAGAGGGATATGGATGGGCTGGGTGAATAGGTAAGAACATGTCAAATGGAAAATAATATGGTGAAGTGTGAAGTTTTGGTTCCTTACTTAAGAAGAACTATAATTGGCATTGCCGGTAGTTCAGAGAAGATTAGTCTGCGGGTGAAGGGATTGTCTTATGAGGAATGGTTGAGCAGGTCGGGCCTGTACTCATTTGAGTTTAGAGGAAATAAACTTGACCATATTAAAATAAATAGGATTCAAGGGGCTTGACAGGCTAAATGTGAAGAGGACGTTTCCCTTGTGGGAAATCCGTAACTAAGGGTGACAGTTTCAAAATAAGGAGTTATTTAAGAAGGAGACGAGGAGAAATATCTCCTTTCAGAGGGCCTTTACTGTTTGGAATTCTCTCCCCCAGTGAGCAGTGAAGGTTGGGTGATTGAATATGTTAAAGGCTAAGTTGGACAGATTTTTAATTGGCAAGTGAATCAAGGGCTGTGGGGGCAGGCAGAAAAATGGAATTAAGGCCACATCAGGATAGGCATCATCTTCATGGCTGTTAGACCAGGTTTGAGAGGCCTATTGGCCTGCTGCTGTTGCTGCTCCTAGTTCTTCTGGCCTTATGTTCTTGCACAAGTTATCCATTTTGTTAGAAAAATAAAGTACTTTTTGAATGCTGAAAAATTAAGGCCAGAAGTTTCCAGCTCGTCCCACCACGGGTTTCCCATTTTGGAGGTGGCGAGGTATTGGCCACCGGTGGGATCTTCTGGTCCAACCTAAATCAATGGTAAATTCCATGACTCCCTGCCATGCTGCCAGGGGGCATACCACAGGAGGTCAACTTCGATGGACCAGAAGATCCCGCACGCGGGAAGGGCTGGAAAATTCTAGCCCAGGAAGTGTTGGCAGAGAGACCTGGGTAACCTTGCTCAGCAATCATAGAAACTTAATATGCGGTTACTGCAGCAATCAGAAAGGAACATGGCATGTTAAGTTTTATTCTCCAGGTGTGGTCTAACCAGTTTGGCTGAAGCATGGCCTCAATCCTCTTGTATTCTGGTCCACTAGATATAAAGGCCACCATTCCATTCACTTTTTTGGGGACTATTTTCAAAAAGCATACTAATATTAAGTGAAATTTTGGACACCCTTTATTGAAAAAGATCCTGAGGTTACTGGATGTTTGCAATGCCCAAATCTATAAAGGTGCACTCACACAACTTGCTTTCAGGAAAATAGAGGGCATCAGTGTCCCAATGTGGTTTAGTGCTGTACTGTGTCAACACTTCCTCAATGACACATTCTTATGAACTAAATATTATTCCTAATCTTTAAATCACCCTTATGGCCTGCTTTCCTAACAAACATAGAAAGAAACCATTTACCAAAAAATCTATCATGAAATCTACCAGTTCACAAAGAGTTTAATCAGATTTCATTTTTTTTTACCATACAGAACACAATTAATCAATGCATTAATGTGCACCTTAAGCTTGAAAGGAAAGTTAAACCTGAGGATGTGTGTGTGTGTGTGTGATTGGAGGGTGCCGGGAAAGAGGGGTGGGGGGAGGGGTGCAGGAAAGTGGGCTAAAATTAAAAAGAAATAAGCCGATCCCAACATGCTTACTTCTGGTTTTCAGATGGATTGGGATGGATGAATAACTTGGTAGCCAGGTCTCCTGAGCAATCAGAAAGAGAGGCGAGAATAACAGGATGGAATGTGAAATGTTTTTCTCGCTCTTATTGTGGGAAAAAAGAAACATGAGTTCTTCTCCTCAGTCCAACAAGCAATTCTACCAAGCGCCCCACTTGAACAGACGCCACCCCAACCCGGCAATGAAATGCCCGGGTCAGAACTCTCTCCTCCAGCCTTCAGCAGGTTTTGTGGTGGGTGGAGAGGGACTTGGGGGTGGGGGAGGAGGGTGGGAGGGGGGGGGGGGGGAATTCTGCTCCAGGCGGGAAAATTTCGAGAGAGGTCAAAAATCAGAAGCCCGCCAGCATGAAGACAATTTGGAATTTTCCCTCACCACTTTCCTGTTGGGCTGATGGCGGGTTGGATTTCCTGCAGATCCAGGGCAAGACCCCCATTTGAATGTATCACCACGTCACGAATGCTCAATAAAAATTCTATTCGCTGGAATCATGTAGGACCTCCCAATCGAGGGACTGGGCCACATCAGTGGGAAATTTTTACCGGTCTGAATCCTGTTTGGTTACAAGTGGTGGGCAGCTGTCGATGCTCATCTGTCTCATGACTTCGAGGTGAGTGCAGTACAGAAAGCCCAATGGCAGCAGGCCACTCCAGATTCTCACCAAAACCAGTGAAGCACCTGTCATGAATTTGCCGAGCAACAGCAGTAAGTTTAACAAAACATTAAAAGATGCCAGATGTCCAGCAATAGGGAGAAATATACTTCCAGACAGCAGTAGACAGTATTCCCCAGTGACATGTGTCTCTCCCCTGTAACGGGTTTGAAAGGAAGTTTAGGTAAGTATCAAATGTGAATGATTTATGAGGAGAAACAGTTTATAGACAATTGGGAAGATCTATGAGGTATACGTATGTTAATGTATTGTCAAGGAAGTTGATAGGGGCAGACAGCCGAATACACAGAAGGTATAATCAAAGATGAACTAAGGTATAATTGACCAGAACATGAGAAGTCAGGGAGGCAGTTAACATCTAGCAGTCTCAGAAAGCAGTCAAGCTTATTTCCAACTACGAAACCTGAAGGCCAAAGCTTTTCAGTTAGCCGCCACGAGGTCAAGCCTCTAAGTCTTAGAGCCAAGACAGTAGGGAAGTAACGGCAGTTTAAGAGATCTTTGCTGGACCAGGAAAATACTTTTTCCAGATTTGAGTATCATACCTGTAAAGTGCAGTCACTAGAAGCTGGTTATTTAATTTGGATGTTGTTTGGGGAACATGGCAAGTCTTACAGAGTTCAGGTATTATAAATATATTCCGTACAAGGGTACATTCTATTTAAACTGTGTGTGTTAGTAATTCATACATCTTAATTGCATGAGAGTAAAGTATTCCTGTTGCTGTGTATTTGTCTTTTCCTTACTTTAATAAATAGTCTTTAATAATTGTTCCATGGTGATTTAGCTGTTTGTTCTCTTGGGCTTTCACTTGTCCCCTCACACCAAAACAAAACTATACATCCCACGAACCGGTGTTCCAAGCTGGGATACCCCCACATGTTTTGTAACACACCGCATTGGTAAGGGGTGTAGGCTTGTGTTCTTTAGTGCCTTCCTCAATGGTCAGGGAGGGAGTTATTTAGAGGGCAGCAACCCACAGACACCAATATTGCAACTGGCAAGGGCACATGAGGGACATTGGGCAAAGTGAGGTGTGGGGAGTGGGGTTGGAGGAGAAGAGGGTGGGGAAATGATGGCAGGCAGAAGGGAGCCCAGTGTGGAAGGCAGGAACGCAGACACAGTTGGGGATGGGAATGGAATTACACCAATTGGAAGGCCTACACGCAGACTCAGAAATATGAGAGGAGGAGGTAATTTTAGCTTCGTAAAGATGAGTTTGGACAAAGACTCAAGGAGGAGGGAGGGGGAAAGGATTGCACATAAGGAAAGGATTGCACAGAGATTCATGAAAGGGGGAGAGACATGGACACGCCATATGTTGTTAGCAGTCAGGAAGGACTGGAGAGCAAAGAGAAGATCAGTCATAGTCCCTGCTCTGGGACCAAGCAGCCAGGGTGCCAGAGCGAAGTGAGTCATGGGGCTTTGCGGGCCATGCTACATGTCAATGCATGGCTTGCATGTCATTGTTCTGCTCTGGGGAGGGGCAATGGCTGTGTGCTCAATTGGGAAAAGGCACAAATTGGTGTGCAGTGAGTGGTCATGGTCTTACTGTTGCTGGCCATGGTTGTGTCTGTCTTAGAACTGGGCTGCAGATGGGATGGTCAGGGTTATTGGTGTCATCTGCAGTCAGTAAGGGGGGAAAATGTAGTCTAGTGGATGTTTGTGACACTTTCCTGGGGGTCTCCTCTGTACGTAACTTTGCACACAGCCTTGAGATAAGACCTGGTGAGGTTCACAATATGCATTTGGACAACTACAGTTATAGGTTCAGGTGGAAAGGTTGGAATATTGACCATAATGACTGTGGGATTATTGGGGAGGCTGGAGAATAATGAGAAGCATCTCTACCTACACACTGTGGGGTTCCATGAAGTTTGGAGGGACAGTAACAGTCATGGAGGGAGGGTCGAAGTTGGCCCTGCAGTAGTATCTGAAAATCACCATTAGTCGAAGTTATGTCGAGGTCTGAAGTCAAAAATAATCTGGATGGGATGGGTTAACATCAGTGTAGAAGGAACCCAGGGCTGCATTAGGGACCCCATTTCATTGGGCAGCCTCACCTGCTTGCACTCAAAACATTGGAATAAAGTCAGAGATGAAAGAAAAGTGGAAGATCTCCTTGAGAAGGTTCCTTTGGAGCCATTTCCATTTTTAGCGCTCTAAGGGTATACTGCAGGAGTCATTGGCCTCACAAAACAGCCACTCCATTTCAGTATCGCCACACAGGAATTCGAAAATTGGGAACACAGGTAACTGCTAAGGAGGGGCAATTACCGGATATATGGCAGATTATCAATGAAAACTTTTAATGTGCTTTCTCTAGTTGGCATGCACAATGGATATCCAGTCATTATTCTTGCGCAGGTTAACTTTAATCAGTATGCTACATCTGAGATTGGAGGAGTGAGTTTGGTAAGATGCTCATGTTAATAAGATGTCCAATCCTTTTACAACCTCTGTGGGATTGAGATGTTAAGTATCAGCTTTGGCATCTTGGTCACTTTGCTTCATCTCAGCTACAAGGCTGTATCAGTGACAAGACAAGTACCGTAGACTCAGCTCGACGCCATGACAATGGTTTGCTGTTTGTGAGTGGGAGCTTTACTTTCTTTCCTTGTGATTGATTACATCTCTCATTCCACAGAGAGAAGGGGGAAATAACAATGGAGCCTGGGCTCAATGTTGCCTTCTTGATGGCGCTCATGGAATGGAAGAGGAGAAGAAGGGCCTGACACCGCCGAGCGCAGTTTCGGGAAGAGGCCCTGCCTGAAGTTCATGGTCCAGGGGAGCTCAAGCAACAGCAAGAATATGAGGAGGTTAAACGTGTACCACAGAGCAGACCCGCTCGACTAAGGATTTAATGAAGACGACTCCCATCTGCAGATGAGTGAGAGACAGTTCCACATACGTCTGCATTTGTTCAGAGAGCTGGTGGATTACAGCTGCCACACTCTGTGGGAAAATCTAGTGTCCCGTCGACTGGGAGGACATCCTCTGCCTGTGGCTCTGAAGGCTACTACCACGCTGATTTTCTTTGTCCTCTACAGTAAGGCTCATCATTATGTGAGGTTCACAGTTGATGAAGAGGGAAAGGATGATAGATTTGATGATTTTGCAGCTATCACAGGCTTCTCTAGAGTGCAGTGTATGATCGGCTGCACACATCCAGCCTTGAGACCTTCATGGCATCAGCCCGTGATGTTCATCTCTGATGCTCATCCCTGATGTTCATCCCTGATGTTCATCAATTGGAAAGGGTTCCATCCATCAATCTTCAACTGGTGTGTGATCATTGGAAGCACATAATACAAGTCTGTGCAGGTACCCAGGGAGTTACAATAACTCATACATCCTCAGTCACTCCAAGGTGCCTCACATATTCTTTTTTATTAAGGCTTTTGTATAAACAGTGAATGCAAACAAAAACAAGAGCAAGAACAAACAGGAACATCGGAATAAATAAATAGCTAGCTAACCAATCTCACTGCCATTACCCTCCCGCCTTCCCCATTTTGAACCCAACTCCCCTTCCCTCCCCCTGCTGACGCCTCAATTCTCCTTGAAGAAGTCGATGAACGGCTTCCATCTCCGGGCAAACCCATCAACCGACCCTCTTAAGACAAATTTTGTTTTCTGCAACCTTAGCAACTCCACCAGGTCGCTCACCCGTACCTCCGGTTTTGGTGGGTCCAAGTCCCTCCACTCCAACAAAATCCGTCTCCGCGCTACCAGGGAGACAATCCTCAGCGCATCGGCCTCTCTCGCCCCCTGGATGCCCAGGTCTTCCGACACTCCAAATGTCACCACTTCTGGACTCGGTACCACCTTCACCCTCAACACCTTGGACATTACGTCAGCGAACCCCTGCCAGAACCTCTTCAGTTTTGGACATGCCCAAAACATGTGAACATAGTTCGCGGGCCTCTCCGCACACCGCCCACACCTGTCCTTCACCCCCTCAAAAAACCTGCCCATCCTGGCCACTGTCATGTGCACCCTATGAACTACCTTAAACTGGAGCCTCGTACAAGATGAGGAAGCATTCACCCTCCTCAGAGACTCCTCCCACAACCTGGCCTCCATTTCCCCCCCCCAGTTCCTCCTCCCATTTCTGTTTGACTTCCCTTATCTGGGTTGCCTCCCAGTCCATTAGCTCCTTATAAATCTCGGACACCCTAGCCTCACCCTTTCCATGATAGCACCTTCTCCTGTAATCCCAAGGGCGCCAAACCGGGAAAGGACTGCACCTGCTTCCTCACAAAGCCCCGGACCTGTAAGTATCTGAACCCATTCCCACTGGGCAGCTCATATTCCTCCTCCAAGTCCTCTAAACTCGCAAAGCTGTCCCCCACAAACAGGTCCCCAAACTGCTTGATCCCTGCCTGTTGCCACTACCGAAACCTTGTGTCCAACCCCCCCGGTGCAAACCTGTGGTTGTCGCAAATCGGTGGCCACACTGAGGCGCCTTCCAACCTCAGATGCCCCCATAACCATAGGGTCACCACCACCACTGGACTCGTGGAGTACTTGGTTGGCAAGGACGGCAGAGGCGCCCTCAACAATGCCTCTAAACTCGTACCCCTGCAAGAGGCTGCCTCCATCTGCCCCCATGCCAACCCCTCCCCCACTTCCCACTTCCTCACCATAGCGATGTTTACTGCCCAGTAATAATTCATTATGTTTGGCAAGGCCATCACCCTCGCCCCCGTTCCAACAGCACCTCCTTAACCCATGGGGTTTTCCACGCCCACAAAAACCCTGAGATCAAAGTGTTGACTTTCTTAAAGAATGATTTTGGGATGAAGATCGGGACGTTCTGAAAGACAAATAAGAGCCAAGGCAACACCGTCATTTTCACTGTCTGCACCCGTCCCATCAGCGACAGTGGGAACACATCCCACCTCTTAAAATCCCCCTTCATCTGTTCCAACAGCCGAGCCAGATTCAGCTTATGCAGCTGAGCTGATCCCCGTGCCACCTGGATGCCCAAGTATCTGAAGTTCGCCCTCGCCACCTTGAACAGAAGCTCCCCAACCTCTTCTCCTGCCCCCTGTCCTCTTTCAGGAACACTTCACTCTTCCCCATGTTTAGTTTATATCCGGAAAACCAGCCAAAGTTCTCCAGGATACTCATGATTCCCCCGATCCCTCCCATTGCCCGAGATATAAAGCTGCAGCTCATCCACGTATAATGAAACCTGGTGCTCAGCTCCCCCCCCCCCCCCGCGCACAATCCCTCTCCAACGCCTCAGTCCTCTAACCGCCATTGCAATGGCTCTATTGCCAAGGGTCCCACGGTGTAGCCCAAAGTACCCCGAGCTCATACGCACGCTCGCTACCGGTGCCCTATACAATAATCGGACCCAGTCCACAAACCGCTGCCTGAACCTGAACCATCCGAACACTTCCCACAGATAATCCACTCCATCCGATCAAAAGCTTTCTCTGCGTCCACTGCCATCTCTACGTCCTGTCCCTCCGGGGGCATCGTTATCACATATAGTAATCTCCTAACATTCGCCGACAATTGCCTTACCCAGCAACTTAGTGTCCACAATAATAGCAATATCGCGCAGTAGGACCCAAACTGCTCCGGATCTTTATCCTTCTTCAGTATAAGGGATATGGTCACCTGCGAAAATATAGGAGGGAGCTCCCCCGTTACCCTCACCTCATTATATGGCCTCACCAGCAGAGGCTCCAGGTCGCACCCAAACGTTAGATAAAATTCTACAGGAACCCATCCGGGCCCGGGGCCTTCCCTGCCTGCATTGTCCCAATGCCCTCCATCACATCCACCAGGCCAATGGGGCCCCCCAGCCCCTCCACCAGTTCCTCCTCCACCTTGGGAAACTCCAACCCATCTCCCTCCCACCCTCGGCCGGGGGCTCCGATTCATAATGCTTCCTGTAAAACTCCTCAAATACCCCATTCACCCCCACCGGGTCCAGTGCCACTTTTCCCCTCCCATCCTTCACCCTTGCGATCTCCCGTGCCGCCTTTTGCTTCCTGAGTTGGTAGGCCAGCAACCTGCTAGCCTTCTCCCCGTACTCATACACTGGCCCTTTGGCTCTCCACAACTGCCCTATTGCTTATCCTGTGGACATCAACCCGAACCCCATCTGGAGCTTCTGCCTCTCCTTCAGCAATGCTGCCTCTGGGGCCTCTGAGTACCTCCTGTCCACCTGCAGAATCTCGTCCACCAGCCTTGCCGTCTCCGCTCACTCCTCGTCCTCCCTGTGCACCCGGATTGATATGAATTCCCCCCTAACCGTTGCCTTGAGTGCCTCCCACAGCGTGGCGGATGAGACTTCTCCTGTATCATTCAGTCCCACATACCCCAGATGGCAGCCTTCACCCACTCACACACCTCCTCATCCACTAACAACCCTGCGTCCAACCTCCACTGCAGGCGCTGCCCCCGCCCCCCCCCCGCCCCCCCCCCCGCCCCCCCCCCGGTCCACTTGCAAGTCCACCGAATGCGGCGCGTGGTCTGTAACCACGATCGCCGTGTACCTTGAGTTGGTGATCCCCACCAGCAGCGTCTTGGCTGCATACGAGCTGGCGTCCGCTCACTCGATGCCTTCAGGAGTCTCCCGCACCACTCCTATTTTGGCCGCCAATGAAGCAAGCTGCTCCTCGTGCTCCCCCACTGTCTCCTCCACTTTCCAAATAGCCTTGCCCTGGGACTCCAGCCTGTGTTCCACCCGGTCAATTCCTGCTTTTATGATTCCAACGCTTTGGCTAGATCCTCCTGGGCTTCCCTCCTCTGCCGGCTGAACTTCTCGTTTAAGAAGTCCACCAGCTGCTCCGTTGACCGCTGAGCAGGCAGGGCTGACCTTTACCTTCTGCCATCTTGACCTGTGGTGCACAAAATTTCTCTTGCTCCAGCTGCTCCCTTCTTTTCGCCCCACTTCTGGTCTGTGGACCCATCCACCAGCACCACAAGTGGAGATTAACTTTTTCCAGTCACCCCTGCACCTTTTTTCACCGCAACATCCACCCAACAAGCGGGGAAAAGGTAAGGAAAAGCCGCCTTGAGTGGGACCTGCCAAATGTGCGACCACTCACTGCATGGCCATCTCCAGAAGTCGTGTCTCACAAATTCAAAGGACTTCAGTGAACACAGGGATTGTTGCTTGAGGATAAAGGTTACCCACGCAAATGTTGGCTCAGGACACCCATACATCATCCTCAGAATGTCTCGGAGGAGAGGTACAACGAAGCACATAGCTCCACAATCCATAATTAAGAAGGCTATTGACATCCTGAAGATGCACTCTATATGTTTGGACTGCTCAGATGGGACTCTACAGGATATTTCTGAGAAGGTTTGTTGCGCTGTCACAATCTGCCACTTCAAAGGAGCAGGTGCCTTGCCTCCTTGGATGATGCAGAGCAGGAGGGCTTGGAAAATTCTGACCCCAATGTTTGACTCATCATCCTCCAATATCTGACGGCCTGCCTGACCTAGCCAATGTCGATTCCCATCGACCCCGAAATGTCCAATTAACCTTTGGTTCGTGGCCCGGCTGCTCAATCAGCCAACAACCAGAAAGCTGGTCAGGTTGGCCAACGGCAGCCAGGAAACACACAAAAAAAACACAAACTTTTTTAAATTTGGCAGGACCCCTCCCACCTCCCTCCACACCTCACTGTTTAATAACAAATTGCATTTATATAGTACCTTCAATGTAATAAAATGTCCCAAACTGCTTCACTGGAACTTTATCAAACAAAATTTGTCACCAAACCATTATAAAAATACAGGACAGATGACTAAAAGGGTGGTCAAAGAGACAGACCATAAGAGCAGCAGTAGGCCACTTGGACAAGCAAGTCTGCTCACCATTCAATGAGATCATGGCTGCTCTGATATGATTCTCAACCACTCTTTTCTGCCTTAACCCCATAACCCTTGATTCCCTCCCTGACTAACAATCTTGGGCGGGTTCTCCGTTAGCCGACGTCGAAATCGGGAAAGCCGATTGGGTGCAGAGTCGCTTCTGACGCCGAAATCGTGGCAGGCGCCAACTTGACGCCAAATCACCATGCTCCAGCACCTCAACAGCGGCGTCAATGCGTTCTGGAACACACGTAGAGTTGACACTGTTTGAATATCATTAGGGGACCCAACCCGGTATTCTCTGGTGTCTCCGCGATTCTCCACTTCCGATGACCCAAGTTCCCAACGGCGTGGATCACTTGTGCTTTTAAAAATCGTGAAACCGGTGTGCCGGCTGCTGAGGGAGAGAGAGGACGTATGGAAAGTGTCCAACTTTGCCATAGTTTGCTGCCAGTTGTACCGCTGGCCGTGGGGCATCTACCAGGGGAGTAGTGGGGGTTGGCTAGGAGATGGGCTGTGGGGTCAGGGTGGACGGGCATGGAACACCGTTGCCACAGCCGGCAAGGCAGCCATGCGGTTGCACACACAGTTAACAGCCCACTTTGAACCTAGTGCCACGGGTCAAAGAACAAAGAACAAAGAAATGTACAGCACAGGAACAGGCCCTTCGGCCCTCCAAGCTCGTGCCGACCATGCTGCCTGTCCAAACTATAATCTTCTACACTTCCTGGGTCCGTATCCCTCTATTCCCATCCTATTCATGTATTTGTCAAGATGCCCCTTAAATGTCACTGTCGCCCCTGCTTCCACCACCTTCTCCGGTAGCGAGTTCCAGGCACCCACTACCCTCTGCGTAAAAAACTTGCCTCGTACATCTACTCTAAACCTTGCCCCTCTCACCTTAAACCTATGCCCCCTAGTAATTGACCCCTCTACCCCGGGGAAAAGCCCCTGACTATCCACTCTGTATATGCCCCTCATAATTTTGTAGACCTCTATCAGGTCGCCCCTCAGCCTCCTTCGTTCCAGTGAGAACAAACCGAGTTTATTCAACCGCTCCTCATAGCTAATGCCCTCCATACCAGGCAACATTCTGGTAAATCTCTTCTGCACCCTCTCTAAAGCCTCCACATCCTTCTGGTAGCGTGGCGACCAGAATTGAACACTATACTCCAAGTGTGGCCTAACTAAGGTTCTATACAGCTGCAACATGACTTGCCAATTCTTATACTCAATGCCCCGGCCAATGAAGGCAAGCATGCCGTATGCCTTCTTGACTACCTTCTCCACCTGTGTTGCCCCTTTCAGTGACCTGTGGACCTGTACTCCTAGATCTCTTTGACTTTCAATACACTTGAGGGTTCTACCATTCACTGTATATTCCCTACCTGCATTAGACCTTCCAAAATGCATTACCTCACATTTGTCCGGATTAAACTCCATCTGCCATCTCTCCGCCCAAGTCTCCAAACAATCTAACTCCTGCTGTATCCTCTGACAGTCCTCATCGCTATCCGCAATTCCACCAACCTTTGTGTCGTCTGCAAACTTACTAATCAGACCAGTTACATTTTCCTCTAAATCATTTATATATACTACAAACAGCAAAGGTCCCAGCACTGATCCCTGTGGAACACCACTGGTCACAGCCCTCCAATTAGAAAAGCATCCTTCCATTGCTACTCTCTGCCTTCTATGACCTAGCCAGTTCTGTATCCACCTTGCCAGCTCACCCCTGCTCCCGTGTGACTTCACCTTTTGTACTAGTCTACCATGAGGGACCTTGTAAAAGGCCTTACTAAAGTCCATATAGACAACATCCACTGCCCTACCTGCATGAATCATCTTAGTGACCTCCTCGAAAAACTCTATCAAGTTAGTGAGACATGACCTCCTCTTCACAAAACCATGCTGCCTCTCACTAATACGTCCATTTGCTTCCAAATGGGAGTAGATCCTGTCTCGAAGAATTCTCTCCAATAATTTTCCTACCACTGAAGTAAGGCTCACCGGCCTGTAGTTCCCTGGATTATCCTTGCTACCCTTCTTAAACAGAGGAACAACATTGGCTATTCTCCAGTCCTCCGGGACATCACCTGAAGACAGTGAGGATCCAAAGATTTCTGTCAAGGCCTCAGCAATTTCCTCTCCAGCCTCCTTCAGTATTCTGGGGTAGATCCCATCAGACCCTGGGGACTTATCTACCTTAATATTTTTTAAGACACCCAACACCTCGTCTTTTTGGATCTCAATGTGACCCAGGCTATCTACACACCCTTCTCCAGACTCAACATCTACCAATTTCTTCTCTTTGGTGAATACTGATGCAAAGTATTCATTTAGTACCTCGCCCATTTCCTCTGGCTCCACACATAGATTCCCTTGCCTATCCTTCAGTGGGCCAACCCTTTCCCTGGCTACCCTCTTGTTTTTTATGTACATGTAAAAAGCCTTGGGATTTTCCTTAACCCTATTTGCCAATGACTTTTCGTGACCCCTTCTAGCACTCCTGACTCCTTGCTTAAGTTCCTTCCTACTTTCCTTATATTCCACACAGGCGTTGTCTGTTCCCAGCCTTTTAGCCCTGACAAATGCTTTCTTTTTCTTTTTGACGAGGCCTACAATATCTCTCGTTATCCAAGGTTCCCGAAAATTGCCGTATTTATGCTTCTTCCTCACAGGAACATGCCGGTCCTGAATTCCTTTCAACTGACACATGAAAGCCTCCCACATGTCAGATGTTGATTTGCCCTCAAACATCCGCCCCCAATCTATGTTCTTCAGTTCCCGCCTAATATTGTTATAATTAGCCTTCCCCCAATTTAGCACATTCATCCTAGGACCACTCTTATCCTTGTCCACCAGCACTTTAAAACTTACTGAATTGTGGTCACTGTTCCCGAAATGCTCCCACCTGGCCGGGCTCATTCCCCAATACCAGGTCCAGTACCGCCCCTTCCCTAGTTGGACTGTCTACATATTGTTTTAAGAAGCCCTCCTGGATGCTCCCTTACAAACTCCACCCCGTCTAAGCCCCTGGCACTAAGTGAGTCCCAGTCAATATTGGGGAAGTTGAAGTCTCCCATCACCACAACCCTGTTGTTTTTACTCTTTTCCAAAATCTGTCTACCTATCTGCTCCTCTATCTCCCGCTGGCTGTTGGGAGGCCTGTAGTAAACCCCCATCATTGTGACTGCACCCTTCTTATTCCTGATCTCTACCCATATAGCCTCACTGCCCTCTGAGGTGTCCTCCCGCAGTACAGCTGTAATATTCTCCCTAACCAGTAGCGCAACTCCGCCACCCCTTTTACATCCCCCTCTATCCCGCCTGAAAGATCTAAATCCTGGAACCTTTAGCTGCCAATCCTGCCCTTCCCTCAACCAGGTCTCTGTAATGGCAACAACATCATAATTCCAAGTACTAATCCAAGCTCTAAAGTTCATCTGCCTTACCCGTAATACTTCTTGCATTAAAACATATGCACTTCAGGCCACCAGACCCGCTGTGTTCAGCAACTTCTCCCTGTCTGCTCTGCCTCAGAGCCCCACTGTCCCTATTCCCTAGTTCTCCCTCAATGCTCTCACCTTCTGACCTATTGCTCCCATTCCCACCCCCCTGCCATACTAGTTTAAACCCTCCCGTGTGACACTAGCAAACCTCGCGGCCAGCATATTTATGCCTCTCCAGTTTAGATGCAACCCGTCCTTCTTATATAGGTCACACCTGCCCCGGAAGAGCTCCCAGTGGTCCAGATAACGGAAACCTTCCCTCCTACACCAGCTGTTTAGCCATGTGTTTAGTTGCTCTATCTTCCTATTTCTAGCCTCACTGGCACGTGGCACAGGGAGTAATCCCGAGATTACAACCCTAGAGGTCCTGTCTTTTACCTTTCTGCCTAGCTCCCTGAATTCCTGCTGCAGGACCTCATGCCCCTTCCTGCCTATGTCGTTAGTACCAATATGTACAACGACCTCTGCCTGTTTGCCCTCCCCCTTCAGGATGCCCTCTACCCGTTCGGAGACATCCTGGACCCTGGCACCAGGGAGGCAACATACCATCCTGGAGTCTTTTTTACGTCCACAGAAGCACCTATCTGTGCCCCTGACTATAGAGTCCCCTGTTACTATTGCTCTTCTGCGCTTTCACCGTCCCTTCTGAACATCAGAGCCAGCCGTAGTGCCACTGCTCTGGCTGCTGCTGTTGTTTTCCCCTGATAGGCTATCCCCCCCCAACAGTATCCAAAGGGGTATACCTGTTCGAGAGGGGGACAACCACAGGGGATTCCTGCACTGACTGCCTGCCATTTCTGGTGGTCACCCATTTCTCTGCCTGCACCTTGGGTGTGACCACATTTATATAACTGCGATCTATGATGCTTTCTGCCACCTGCATGCTCCTAAGTGCATCCAATTGCTGCTCCAACCGAACCATGCGGTCTGTGAGGAACTCCAGTTGGGTGCACTTTCTGCAGATGAAGCCATCCGGGACACTGGAAGCCTCCCGGACCTGCCACATCTCACAGTCAGAGCACTGCACCCCTCTAACTGACATTGCGTCAATTAATTAAAATTAAAAGTTTAAAATAAAAATTTATATATTTTTTAAATTTTTTAAAAAGTTACTGTTAACTATTTGTTTCCTAGCACTAGATTTCTAATATAAATGTGAAACCTAAATATAGTACTCTTCGATCTCTGGCTTAGATACCCCTCTAAATTATAATTAAGTAATTATGTTCAATTAGTTACCAATGCTTAATTTTTTTAATTTAGTGTAGATTCCCAACCAGCCACTCAGGTCACAGCTTTTCTGTGATGTCACTTCAGTTTCCCCCCCCGACACAAAAAATTTGAAAAAGGTATAAAAGTAAAAATGAGTAAAAATCACTTTCTTACCTTCTTACCTTCTGAGTGTCTTCGATGTTCTCAGGTTCTCTCCCTGACAGAGACTGCTCCTCCTCCTCCTCCGAACGGCTCCCGAAACTAGGCCGCGATCTTTTAAAATCTACGATGGGTTGTAAAAGTGACCTCCCTAGGCACCTCCCTGGGTGCCCTCTGGCCCCAGCCGCCCCATCAGCTGTATGAGCGTGCTCCAGCACAACCAATACCATCTTGTTGGCTGGGATAAGTGGGTGTAGAGAGTGTAATGTGTATGTGCGGCTGCAGCATATCAGCCTTCCGAGTGTCGATCACAGACCTGGCGAATTCCGCACTGTTTTTCATTGGATTCTATTGTGTTCCACGTGGCACCGGTTCTAGCCCCTCAATGGTATTGGTCTAGGTGTTGGGCCTGTTTTTCTGTCATAAAAGTCCACAGATTCTGCGTTGGCGATAACACTTAGGGCTGGATTCTCCGATTGCCGCGCTGCAATCGCGTTCACCGGCCGGAGAATGCGTTTTTCGCTGAAATCGGGTGTGGCGCTGTTTGTCGAATGCTCCGCCACCTCAAAAATGGCACCTGAGGCTCTCCCTCGATGCTCCACCCCTGATGGACCGAGTCCCCGATGGCGTGGGGCACATGTCCTCACAACCTTCAGGGATCTCGCGTGGCGGCTGCGGACTGTGCCCAGCGCCACCAGTCGGGGGGGGGGGGGCGTTCGCTGGAAGAGGGGGATTTTGGCGAGGGCTGGTGGGACTGGTGGCGGGTGGCCGGGGGTGGCAAGGGGGGGTGTTACGGGGGGTAGTCTTTGGCAGGCTGGCTCCATGCGTGGCCAGCGTCATGTTGTACGGCGCGGCCGCTGTCGTGTGCATGCGTGGCCACAAACTTGGCCATTCTGCGGCCGTATCCACAGGTAATGCCAGGGGCTTTACGCGGTGCGGCTGTTAGCCCCACCGGGCAGAGGATCAGTGCTGGAGTGGCGCCGTCCTTTTGGTCATAACACCGGATGGATCCTGCAGACAAAGCCGCAGAATCGGAGAATCCAGCCCTTAGTCTCAGAAAGGGAGAATCCCGCCCCTTGTCTCTCTCAGCTTTGAACATACTTTATGACCCAGCCTCTACAGCCGTCTGCGGTAAAGAATTCCACAGATTCATTACCGAAGAAATTCCTCCTAATCTCTATCTCCAATGGGTAACCCCTTACTCTGAGATTATGACCTCTGGTCCTAGACTCTACCACAAGAGAAAACATGCTCTCAGCATCTACGCTGTCAAGCCCCTTGAGAATCCTATACATCTAAATGAGCTCACCACTCATTCTTCCAAACTCCAATGAGTACAGGCACAATCTAATCAATCTGTCCTCATAAGAAAATCCCTTCGTACCAGGGACCACTCTAGTGAACCTTCTCTGGACTGCCTCCAATGCCAGTATTTCTTTCCTTAGACAAGGGGACCAAAACTCTTCACAGTATTCCAGATGTGGTTTAACTAGTGCCTTGTATAGTTTCCCTATTGTTATACTCCATTCCCTTTCAAATAAAGACCAACATTTAATTTGCATTCCAACTTACCTGCTGAACTTTCATGCTAATTTTTTGTGATTTTGCACAAGAACCCCCAAATCCCTGTGCTGCAGTTTTCTGCAGTCTTTCTTGATTTAAATAATATTCAGCTCCTTTATTCTTCCTACCAAAGTGCATAACTTCACATTTTCCTGCATTATATTCCATCTGCCAAGTTTTGCTCATTCACCTAACCTATCTATATCCCTCTGTAGGCTGTCATCCTCACCACTTGCCTTCCCTTTTATTTTTGTGTCATCCGTACAGTTTTGTTTTACAAATTTAGAATATCCAATTATATTTTTTTCCAATTAAGGGGCAATTTAGCGTGGCCAATCCACCTAACCTGCACATCTTTGGGTTGTGGGGGTGAAACTCACGCAGACACGGGGAGAATGTGCAAACTCCACACGGACAGTGACCCAGGGCCGGGATTCAAAACTGGGTCCTCAGCACCGCAGTCCCAGTGCTAACCACTGCGCCATGTGCCGTCCGTGTCATCTGCAAAGTTGGCAATAGTGCATTCACTTCTCTCGTCTAAGTCATTTATATATATTGAGAATAATTGTGGTCCCAGCATGGATCCCTGTGGTATTCCACTAGTTACAAATTGCCATCCTGAAAATGTTCCTCTTACCCAACTTTCTATCTTCTGTCAGTTAGCCCATCCTTTATCCATGCTAATATACTACCCCCAGCACCATAGGGTCTTATCTTATTAAGTAGCCTTTTGTGTAGTACCTTATCAAATGCTTTCTGGAAATCTAAATATATTACATCGACTAGTTCCACTTCATCGGTCCTGCTCATTACCACCTCAAAGAATTCTAATAAATTTGGCAGGCATGATTTTCCCTTTATGAAGCTATGTTGACTGGTTGATTATATTATGCATTTCTAAATGCTCTGCTATCACATCCTTTATAATGGACTCTAACATTTCCCCAATGACAGAACCTAAACTAACTGGCTTAAAGTTACTTGTTTTTTGTCTTCCTCCTTTTTTGAATAAAGGTGTTACATTGCCAGTTTTCCAATCCTCTGGGATTTTTTGCAGAATTTAAGGATAGTGCATCCATTATCTTTGTAGTTACTTCCTTTAATATCCCAATATACAACCCATCTAGTGCAAGGAATTTTTCAGCCTTTAGCCCCATTAGCTTCCCTGGTACTTATCCCCTGGTGATTGTAATTGCATTTGTTTCCTCCCCCCGCTCCTCACTTCTGCCCCTTGATTATTTATTTTTAGAATAATGCTGTCTTCCACCGTGAAGACGGATGCAATATATTTTTTTTAACTCCACTGCCATTTCACCAGTCTCATTCTCGAAGGGGCCTATCTTCACTTTTGCCTCTCTCTTCCTTTTTATATATTTAAAGAAACTCCTGCTGCCTACTTTTATACAACTTGCAAGTTTACTCTCATTGTTTATCTTCTCCCTCTTTATTTTCTTTGGTTATCTTTTGTTTTTTAAAAAACTTTCCAAATTTTCTGTCTTAGCATTAAAATGCAGGTTTTTTCTTTCTTTCGTTCACTTCCTTGGTTAACCATGATTGATGTATCCCCTTCCTAGAATCCTTCTTCCTCACTGCGATATATCCGCAAATCCTGCCCCGGTGTCAACACTTTGTATCAGGAACAGAGGGCGGGATTTTCTAATAATGGGGCGATGTCCTCAAGCCGGCATGAAAACCGTCACCAACCACTCTGGTGTCAGCGGTCCCCTAGGAATTCTCCTCTTCCTGGGGGGCTAGGTTGGCACCGGAGTGGTCCCCGCAGCTCAAGCCGGCGCGGAACGGCCGGCGCGAGTTCGCGCAAACGCAGAATGGCCGGTGTGATTCCGAGCATGCGCGCTACGGCTGGCGTATTTCTGCACATGCGTGGAACGGCCGGCATGATTCCCTTCTCTGCGCCGTCCCTGGGTAATATGGCGGAGCCCTATAGGAGCCCGGCGTGGAGGAACATAGGCCCCCACGGAACCAGCCCGCCCGTCGATCTGTAGGCCCCGATCGCGGGCCAGGCCAACCTGGGTGCCCCCCCCCCCCCCCCCCCCCTCCAGGACGGCCCCCGCAGACTCACCTTCCAGGTCCCGCCCAGGTCTTTAACTCGGCAGCAAGTCGGCCCATCGGGGCCCAGAGAATCACCGGGGGGCCGCGCTCAATGGCCCCCGACCGGCACGGCAGGAATCCCGCGGGCGCCCGAGAATCTGCGGGGGAGAATCGGGAAGCTGGCATCTGGGCACCATTCACGCGTCCCCCCGGGGATTCTCCGATCCGGCGTGGGGTCGGAGAATCCCGGCCAGAGACTTTTGCCGATGAATTCTACATCTTCTGATCCAAGATAATGTTGTGCTATTGTACTTAATCCATATCATACTAGCAGTTACCCCACCACTTCCTGCCTGTCCTTATGAAAAGTCACATATCCCTGAATATTTAGTTCCCAGTTTTGATCTCCCTGTAATCACATCTCTGTAATGGATATAAGATCATATCCATTAACTTCAATTCGTGCCATTAATTTATTTATTTAATGCAGAATTTTACATGCATCAAATAAAGAACTACAAATTTTGCCCTGTTACCATTTTTCCCCTTTTGACCCTATTTGTTGCTTTTTTAAATGTTTGTATATTTGGTCCCTTCCTATCACACTCTGGGTATCATTACCTAAATAGCTGCCTTGTAATGATGCCATATGCTTTGGCTTTGTAAGCCTACATGTTCCCTTTACAGAACCATCCCCTATTTAGTCTAATTTAAAACACTCTCTACTTTCCTAGTTATGTGGTTTGCAACAACACGGTCCCAGCACAGTTCAGATGTCGACCGACCCAGCGAACAGCCCCATTTCCCCCAGTATTGTTCCCAGTGCCCCATAAAACAAAATCCACTTCTCCCACACCAGTCTTTGAGTCACGTATTCATCTCTCTAATTCTATGGCTCAGGTAATAATCCAGAGATTCTAACCTTGGTGATTTTGCTGTTCAATGTAGTGCCTAGCTCCTCATACTGTCTATGCAGAATCTCTTTCCTCTTTCTACCCATGTCATTGGTGCCTACATGGACCACGACAACAGAATCCTCCCCCCGCCTACTGCAAGTCCCTCTCCAGCCAGGTGTTAAGTAATATTAAAGGACGAAAGACGGTTGCAGAGGCAGGCAGGTCGAGGGAGAGAATTCCATTATTTTGTCCCAGGCAACTGAAGGCTTGGCCAGTAATGATACACTGAATAAAATTAGGGATGCACAGGCGGTCAGAATTGGAAGAATAGAGCTCTGAGAGTTGATTATGAGAGCCTCGGGTCGCACTGATGTCCAAAAGAAGCAACTGCCTGCGTTCAGAACCCAAACCAGAAGAGGCAGCTTTTTCAATGTCAGAGCTGATATGCTGCTTTTTCATTAAGACTGAGATCATTTTCTCTTCACATTTTTTCTGATGACTGCTGAAATTAAGAACTAGGAGAAAAATGGTAAATACAAACTTATATATTACAACAGTATGATACTGTTATACTGTTTCAATGCAGCGATTCAGTCCCTTCTTTCTCTTCGTATTACACTCCTTTAGATGGTTCTTTATTTTCTCTCATTTCTCAGTATTCTGTGCACACAGTTCTTTGCTAGGAATTTAGCTCCCCTGGGCAGTTGATACGTTGACCAAATTTCCAGCTAAAGTAGTTAATGCTGTGTCAATAAACTCCTTCAAAAGGAAGCTGGATAAATGCCTGGTTCTAATAGAACTAAAATTTATTGGGATGAATGTAGACAAAGCGGATCAAATGCTCCCTGGAACACAGTGGTTTCCTGGGCTGCTGGGACTGTGGGAATGTTGGTGTGGGAACCAACTGGCCAGCTTTGAATAATCTGCAAATGCAATGTAGACTTATTACGAACAAGGAGAATTTCTGTAGAGCTTTTCTTCAGCAGATCAAACATGTTGTATACAGTCTATAAGAATGCAAATTGGACAATATCTGTTGAAGTAATAGACCTAATATGGCAAATGAACATAGCTTTTCCCGCAATTGTATATTAACATAAATCAGCATGTGGATGATCCCAAGATAAAGGCATATGTGTAATGATTATTTCACTTGGAATCACCAGATGTTTATTAGTGCTCACATGCAAAGTTGCACTTTCCTTTATCCTGACCTATCTGGACTGGAGAATTTTTCTACGCGTGCTTCAGCCTGGCATGGCAACGCCTCAAATCTCTGGAATTTTGCTTTGCGTGAGTGTAATGCCTGCTTTACCCTCCATGAACAGGTAACTGGAGGGGAAACAAGGTGAATATTTTCTTAGCAGTTGAACTGGTTTCCTCAATGGTTAAAATGGTATATACATTTGTGTAGAACAAAAACTAAGTCACTGGCAAGAACTGCTCGTATCAATTTTTGGTCACTGCTTGGCTAACTGACCTTTGTAAGTACTTAAGAACATAATAAATGCTATTAATAACCCTAGGCTGCACAGTAGAAAAAATAGCCAGCCTTCCTGCTCCTGATCACTATCCAGTGACACATGCTGGAATGTGCACATGGACATTAAGACAGGACGTGGCTTTGATGTTTCCATGGTCTAATGCCTTGCTCACTGTTAAGGTTCACATGAAGAATGGCTACTTGGATGAGCATTGCAGGAATGCAAACCCCCATACTCCTCTTCAAGCCAATACCATTAAAACAGGAGATTAGAAAAATAAAAGAAAGCCTTATTCTGTGGAAAAATAATGAAAGTAGCATTATACTTATGGAGTGCAAAAGCACCAATGGTGCCATTTAATAACTTCCAAAATGCAATAAAATTGAAGGAACATAAAATATATCCATGCTTTTGTTTAATCGCTTCATATAAAAATCTCTTAAAAGGTTTCTGAACACAATATACAATACTATACCATACATTGTGTGAGACTGAGAAAACATTAAGGAAATTGCCACCTGAAACATTGCAATGTTTAACAGACATATAAACCCATTACTCATGCAGACATTCCAATCTGCTAAACCGTTTTCAACAATTTGGACTAAAAGCTTAAATGTAGTTTACAAGATACTGACATCAGACTGCAATTATGTTTTTGTTTTGTAACTTTAAGTTCTTAACAGTTATCCCAGACATTGCTTCACAGTTGCACATTAAATAGTTTTAGACTGTAATCTGTGGTGGACTAGTTTAGATAACTGAAAAAACCTTGACACAAATATCTGTAATTTCTGGGTTCCATATGTCTCTTTATCACTACTGTTCAGGTTATATTATATTATACAATAATAAAAAAATCAATGGTAAGAAGAAGAGGACTCTCATGGAATTTTCTACACAGTAACACCACCACACTACAGGCAATGTTAATGTATAAATTAATAATTTACAATAAACATTACAGTATGTACATGATATAAATACATGGTTCTAAATAGAAATGAGCAAGCTGTAAGAATGTAATTAGCAGTGTTTTACAAAGGATGGCACACAAAACAAAAAATTCAAACTGGCATAAAAGAATTTAAATACATCTAAATAAATTAAAGGGTCGGTGGATTCAAGTGGATAGCGTCATAGTCCTACGTGTTACACTTCAAGATATTTAAATGCTCACGAGTGACTCCAAATATAACTCATGTTGCCATGATTTATTTTTTTAAACTGCAAATAAAGCAGTCTGCACTTAGACATTCTGTTTTCTTGGACTGTAACATCATGAATAGGAACAATGGTGTTGCTAATGATTTTATTATGTCTAGCAGTAATGGTAACAGACGCTGGAAGTCTGAATAAAACAGAAAACGTTGGGCACACTTGGCACGTCTGGCAGCAAATTTGGAGAGAGAAACAAAGATAACAATTCGGGTTGTTGACTTTTCTTCGAATCTTTATCCATTAGTTCTGCAACCACAGATGCTACCAGACCTGCTGAGTATTTCCAGCATTCTGTTTTTATTAATAGTATCAGGATGTTTTAGGCTCCTGGCCTATAAAGGATCATACAATGTTCATTAACATCCGTCTGTTTTAGAAGTACGGACATGAAAATTATATGAAACCAAAGAGCAGAAATCTCCTCCCATCCTTTAGCTTTCATTTTGAAGAGTAGAAAGAAGAAATATTCACTATATTTCCCCCTTCCACACGATGATTATCAGACACTGAACTGGTTAGTTAAATGAAAATTACATGAATAATTTGTTTAACCTTATTAATGTCTACAGTGAACACGTAATACTAATGAACAATTTTCCAGCATGCATTCATGATTTAGAAAAGCAAGAAGTTATGTTCTGAAGGAACTAAGAAATGTCATGCCAACTAATAAACTGGAATTTAATGGCTGCTGGGTTTTAGACATGAAATAATAAAATCTTTTATGAAAATTGTATCTTTATATCGAGGAAGTCCCTACTCTCACTGATTTTTCCATTTTGCAAAGCTGGGGATTGTCATGGCAACATTTAAATGGCATGGCAGATTGTTTCAATCAGATAATTAATAGTCGAGAGAAAAATAATATAATGCAAATATGAATCTCATTAGTTGTGTTTAGTTCAGGTGGTATAGAATGTAGAAGCAGCATATTGTCTCTACCTTTTCTTTTTGATTTATATTTTTGTGTTCATCAAGATAGGGACTTTAGTACTCAGAAATGTAACACTATTTCATTTCAGGCACCCAGTGTTATCATTAAATATGGTATAAAACAAGAAAGCACCCTTGACTTCGCCTCACTTGCAGGCTTCAATCACTGCCTCAGGAGAATATCCCCAACTGCACTAAATTAAATGCAATGATGGGGAAGCATGAGTTAATTTTTATCGTTATTCCATACGGATGATTGGTCTCCCTCATCTCTGTGATCTTGAAAATGTTTTCACTGCCTAAACCAACCATTTTGATCACCTCTCAGAGTGAACTTGCCGATTTAGATCCAAATCTCTGGACTTGTAAATAATTATATGCTGTGAGTTCATGACAAGAGTTGAGCTTACCCTAAATTGACCTCACTTAGGACCCAGCAAAGAGAGGAGACTTTCAACCCATTAGTTGGAACTGGATTTGAACTCTCAGAGGTGAAAAGCAGTGATCAAACTTATTGAACCGTCCAATCTATTACCTATATACCTTTTAACTACAGAACAGATAGTGATTTGGGATTATTAGATACCATTTAACTACATTTCAAGGGAATAATTTTCACATTGCGGCTGATCATCAAATTTTCACCATTAAGCAATATTAACTTGCCTTTCCTCCTAGGTGTAGGACTGTGGCAGTGTGTAATCAGCAAGTACTCAAAATCACCGAAAATGTTATTCTTAAAAAAGCTAGGTATAAAACAGAAAATGTTTTTACGATTGAATTTTTTTTTGGATATTTTAAAATAGGTTATGAACAGTTAATCCATTTGAACTTTCAAAGTAAAGATGCTTCAAAGAATAAATTTTCAAAAGCAGTTTGCAGACAACTCTTAAGGTATTGCCATTCTCTCCATGAAGGGAACCGGAAGACTTAATTCGAACTTTTCTTAATTTTGAAAAAATTATAAATGGATTTGTTAGTGTACTGTTCTTAACATGTAGAAAAGTTTTGTCAGGATTTTAGTAAATTGTGTTCAATTAAATAAAACACATTTGGAAGGACAAAAACAGTTTTCAAAAGGCACACAGTCCTAAGACATAATTTACTGAACAAAGAACAGTTTCCTACATGAAAAGCTAGTTCATATTTTTGAGACTGTCATACAGTCTCAGTGCCTTGCAGTACAAAATCTCTCAGTGTTGTGTCATCCATTTGCATGCTCATCCCCAGTTAAAACTTAGACGGCTTTTGTGCAATAGTTTCAAATAAATTTGGCTTGCAGTTAAGCCCACACTTTAAACTCCTAAATGTTTCATCTACCTTCGCCCCTCCAATCTTGCCGTCAATGTTAATTGATCATCTGAACCAGAGTGGTACGCTTTCACTTGCAAAACCTTGGGTTTAAAACCAACATTACAGGTTTTCCCCTACGGATAATTGTGCACGTGACAATAAGTAAATGTCCACTTTTATAGAGTATTTACGTATCTACAGGTGATGTGTCTTCGGTGAGGGGATCTGCTTGTGTTTCTTCCACCTCAGTCTCCTGGCTTTCTGACTCCAGTGCAACAAATATCTTTGTTTCACAGCTCTGACAACTGCTGTCCTCTTCCCCCTGACTCGTTTCCTCTCTCTCAATCCCTTCTGAATCTTCATCTTCTTCCAGCGTGAGTTCAAATTGGAATTTTTCAGTGGGGTACTGCCCTTCTTTCTCTTGCTCATCAGGGGAAGGGGATGGGCTCTGGGGGATCATACTCTGATACCAATTCCGATTGTCCTCTAATGTGTCTAGTAAATCCTGAGCATCAGGATGAACAAGGTCAGCCCAGGTTTCCCATAAAGGGTGTGCAATGTAGTCAATGAATCCAACCTGAGGAAAAAAATAGAATAACAAGTATTTACTACAGTCTCTAAAAATAAAATTAGAAACATTGAAACATAGAAAATAGAAGCAGGAGGAGGCCATTTGGCCCTTCGAGCCTGCTCTGCCATTCATTATGATCATGGCTGATCATCAAATTCAATACCCTGATCCTGCCTTCCCCCCATATCTCTTAATCCCTTTAGCCTCAAGTGCTATATCTAATTCCTTCTTGAAATCACACGGCATTTTGGCCTCAACTACTTTATGTGGCCATGAATTCCACAGATTCACCACTCTCTGGGTGAAGAAATTCCTCTTCACCTCAGCCATAAACCTTATCCTTAAACTATGACCCCTCGTTCTGGACTCCCCCACCATTGGGAACATTCTTTCGGATTCTACCCCGTCTAATCCTGTTAGAATTTTGTAAGTTTCTAGGAGATCCCCTCTCACTCTTTTAAACTCCAATGAATATAATCCTAACCGATTTAGTCTCTCCTCATATGACAGTCCCGTCATCCCAGGAATCAGCCTGATAAACCTTCGCTGCACTCTCTCCATAGGAAGAACATCCTTCCTCAGATAAGGACACCAAAACTGCACACAGTATTCCAAGTATGGCCCCACCAATGCCCTATACACTTGCAGTAAAACAAAGAACAAAGAACATTACAGCACAGGAACAGGCCCTCCAGCCCACCAAGCCTGCACCGATCCAGCTTCCTTATTTAGACCCACTACTTATTACCCAAACGATCTGTATCCCTCCATTCATGTGTCTATGAAGATACATCTTAAACGTTGCTGTCGTGCCTGCCTCCACCACCTCCACTGGCAACCCGTTCCAGGCACCCACCACCCTCTGTGTGAAATATGTCCCCGCACATCTCCCCTAAACTTTCCCCCTCTCATCTTGAGGCTGTATTCATTTCACCCTGGGAAGAAGCTTCTGACTATTCATCCTGTCTATGCCTCTCGTAATTTTGTAGATCTCAATCAGGTTTCCTCTTAGCCTCTATCTTTGAAATGAAAACAATCCGAGTTTATTCAATCTCTTCTCAGAGCTAACACCCTCCAGACCAAGCAACATCCTGATAAACCTTCTTTGCACTCTCTCCAAAGCATCCGCGTCCTTCTGGTAGTGTGGTGACCAGAACTGCACGCAATATTCCAAATGTGGCCTAACTGAAGTTTTATACCACTGTAACATGACATGCCAACTCTTGTACTCAATGCCCAGGCTGATGAAGGCAAGCATGCCATATGCCTTCTTGACCACCTTATCCACCTGCATTGCCACTTTCATGGAACTATGGACCTGAACACCCAGATACCTCTGTATGCCAAAGCTCCTAAGGGTTCTGCCATTTACTGTATAATTCACACCTGAATTTGGTCTTCCAAAAGGCATCACCTCGCATTTGTCTGGATTGAACTCCAAACTATCTATATTCTGCTATATTCTCTGACAGTCTTCTTCATTATCTGCAACTCCACCTATCCTCGTGTCATCTGCAAACTTGCTAATCAGACTAATCTACATTTTCCTCCTGATCATTCATATATATTACAAACAACAGTGATCTGAGCACTGACCCTGTGGAACACCACTAGTTACAGATCTCCATTCTGAAAAACTCCCTTCCACTGTTACTCTCTGTCTCCTGTTGCCAAGACAGTTCTTTATCCATCTCGATAGCACATCCTGAATCCCATGCGACTTTATCTTTACTTTACCTTTTGTTACCAGTCTGCCATGACGGACCTTGCCTTACAAAAGTACATGTAGACGACATCCACAGCCTTTCCCTCATCAATTAATTTTGTCACTTCCTCAAAAAACTCTATGAAGTTGACCTTCCCTACACAAAACCATATCACCTATCACTAACAAGTTCATTTGCTTCCAAATGTGAATAAATCCTGTCCCTCAATATCTTTTCCAACAGCTTCCCCACCACTGACGTCAAGCTCACTGGCCTATAATTACCTGGATTATCCCTGCTTCCTTTCTTAAACCTAGGGACAACGTTGGCTATTCTCCAGTCCTCTGGAACCTCGCCTGTGGTCAAAGATGATGCAAAGATATCTGTTAAGACGCCAGCTATTTCCTCTCTTGCCTCCTGTAGTAAACTGGGATAAATCCCATCTGGCCCAGGAGACTTGTCTACCTTAATGCATTTTCAGATGTCCAACACTTCCTCCTTCATTATGCTGACATGTCTGGGAGTATTCACATACCGTCCCTAACCTCAACTTCTGCCATCTCTCTCTCCTTGGTGAATACCGATGCACAGTGCTCATTAAGGATCTCACCCACTTCCTCTCACTCCAGGCATAACTTCACTCCTTTGTCCTTGAGTGGGCCTACTCTCTTGCTCCTCATATATATATATATTGTTTTTATACGTTTAGAGTACCCAATTATTTTATTCCAATTAAGGGGCAATTTAGCGTGGCCAATCCACCTACACTGCACATCTTTGGGTTGGGGGGAGAAACTCACATGAACACGGGGAGAATATGCAAACTCCAGACAGACAGTGACCCAGAGTCGGGATCAAATTAGGACCTCGGCGCCATGAGGCAGCAGTGCTAACCACTGCATCACTGTGCTGCCCCTTGCTCCTTATATATGTATAAAAGAGCTTGGGATTTTCTTTGATCTTGCTTGCCAACAACATTTCATAGCCTCTTTTAGCCCTCCTAACTCCCGTTTGAGTTTGTTCCTACTTTCCCTATATTCTACAAAAGCTTTGTCTGTTTTTTGTTGCCTGGACCTTATGTATGCTTCCTTTTTCTTTATGACTAGTCTCACAATTTCCCCCATCTTCCATGGTTCCCTAATTCTGCCATTTCTGTCCTTCATTTTCACAGGGACATGCCTGTCCTGCATTCTAATCAACCGGTCTCCAAAAGATTTCCACATAAAACATCTCTATTCCTATACTCAAATCCTCTTGCTATGAAGGCCAACAAACCATTTGCCTTCTTTACAGCCTGCTTTACCTGCGCGTTTACTTTCAGCGACTGATGCACAAGGACACCAAGGTATCGCTGAGTATCCACTCTCTCAATTTATACCCATTCAAATAATCATCTGCCTTCCCATTTTTGCTACCATATTAGTCCCAAATCTTCACAACAAGATAAATTCTATAAGTATTCCAAAAGACAGATTCAAAGTATATATAACTGGAGGTTATTCTTATATTTACTGCACTTTAATATAACATTAGTATTTCAATACTTTTCTTAAAATGAAAGTGAGAAATGCAGGTCCATGAGTATTGATGGAAAAATGCTAGCATATTGTGTCAGTCAGAATTCATCATCAGAAAATTTCAGGCATGTGGTAGTCACCACTGTTAGTATATAGTACACATATGAGATGTAATACGGTAAGGTACGGGGGTAGATCCCTGCCTGCTGGCTCCACCCAGTAGGGGGAGTACAAATGTGTGTGCTCACTGAGCTGCAGCCATTTCGGCAGCAGCTGTAGGAGGCAACACATCTCTGTCTAATAAAGCCTTGATTATTCTCTACTCTTGTCTCGTCGTAATTGATAGTGCATCAATTTATTACGCAGAGATTTTACAGCGATGGACCTTCGCATCAAGCCAGATCGCCTGCAGCTGCACCCTCAAACAGACAACGTCACGTCGGCCTTCGACCACTGGCTAGCTTGCTTTGAAGCCTACATCGGATCAACGACAGAACCACCCTCAGAAGCAAAGAAACTACAGATCCTGAGCTCCAACATCTTTCCTCTTATCCGGACGCGCCCAACTACACTGAGGCCATGGCGTTTCTGAAAGAGAACTACACACGGCTGATCAACAAACTCTACGCCAGGCAACAACTACCCGGTGAGTCATTGGAAGACTTCTGGCGTGCCCTGCACGCCCTGGCGAGGAACTGCGATTGTCAGGCAGTTTCGGCCGTTGAACATTACGAACTCCTAATCAGGGACGCTTTCTTTACGGGCATAGGGTCGGCGTACATCCGCCAGTGCCTCTTAGAAGGGGTACGCTCGACCTCGCGGCGATCAAGAAACTCGCGACCTCGCTAACGGTAGCCTCCCAATGTACAAGCGTAATGTACAAGCGTACGCCGACTGCACGGTGACCCCATCCTGGACATCGTGGACCCCGCCAGCGACCGCCCCCAGCCAACCCCAAGCCTGCTCCGTGCGGCAGCCAGCCAACCCCGGGGGGCCCAAGTGCTATGTCTGCGGGCAGACAAAGCACCCCCGCCCGCGCTACCCGGCACGGAGCGCACTCTGCAAGGCCTGCGGGAAGAAAGGACATTTCACTGCGGTGTGCCAGGCCCGGTCGAACGCCGCTGTAACCAGCCCCATTGTTCCTACACCCCCCACGTGTGACCCGTGGGTGCCGCCATCTTCGCCACCGCAACCCACGTGCGGCCCGTGGGCGCCGCCATCTTCCCCTCATCAGACCTCGTGCGACCCATGGGCGCCGCCATCTTCCCTCCATCAGACCTTGTGCAGCCCGTGGGTGCCGCCATCGTTAACGGCGCACGCCACGTGCACCCCGTGGGCACTGCCACCTTCGGCACCATTTTGGACGGCGCCTTAGGACCCCTGCTCGTCGGGCACCTCATCGGGCCACTCATCGCTTGCAACCGCCGCCGACCAGCCCGGGGCCCACCAACACCAGCCGCAGCTCGCCTCCATCACGCTCGACCAGTCCCGGCCACACAACCTCGCAACCGTGACACAACGGTGAAAGTCGATGGCCCCAAGACACCTTGCCTTCTTGACTCCGGGAGCACAGAGAGCTTCATCCACCCCGATATGGTACGGCGCTGCTCCCTCGCGGTACACCCCATTACCCAACAAATCTCCCTGGCCTCCGGATCCCACTCCGTGGAGATCCATGGGTACTGCACCGCCACCGTCACCATCCAGGGCGTAGAGTTCAGCAACTTCCGGCTCTATGTCCTCCCTCTGCGCTGCCTTGCTACTTGGCCTGGACTTCCAGTGCAACCTCCAAAGTCTAACCCTGAAATTCGGCGAGCCTCTACCACCCCTTACTGTATGTGGCCTCAAGACCCACCTTCCCTGTTTGCGAACCTCATCCCGGATTGCAAACCCGTCGCCACCAGGAGGAGACGGTACAGTGCCCAGGACAGGACCTTCATCAGGTTGGAGGTCCAGTGCCTACTGCGGGAAGGCATCATCGAGGCCAGCAACAGCCCCTGGAGAGCCCAAGTGGTAGTTGTAAAGACTGGGGAGAAACACAGGATGGTCATTGACTACAGTCAGATCATCAATCGGTACACGCAGCTCAATGCGTACCCCCTGCCACGCATATCTGATATGGTCAATCAGGTTGCACAGTACCGGGTCTTCTCTACAGTGGACCTGAAATCTGCCTACCACCAGCTCCCCATCCGCAAGGTGGACCGCCAATATAAGACGTTCGAAGCAGACGGCCTCCTTTACCACTTCCTTAGGGTTTCCTTCGGCGTCACTAATGGGGTCTCCGTCTTCCACCGGGAGATAGACCGAATAGTTGACCGGTACGGACTGCGGGCCACCTTCCCGTACCAAGGTATCGTCACCATCTGCGGCCACGACCAGCAGGACCACGATGCTAACCTTTCCAAATTTCTCCACATCGTCAAACTCCTGAACCTAACGTATAACAAGGAGAAGTGCGTGATCAGCACCAGCCGCTTAGCCATCCTTGGCTATGTGGTGCAAAATGGAGTTCTAGGGCCCGACTCCGATCGCATGCGCCCCCTCCCCCACTGCCCCAAGGCCCTCAAACGATGCCTGGTGTTCTTCTCATACTATGCCCAGTGGGTCCCTAACTATGCGGACAAGGCCCGCCCACTCATTCACTGCACAGTTTTCCCCCTGACGGCCGAGGCACACCAGGCCTTCAACCGCATCAAGGCCGACATCGCCAAGGCCGCGATGCACGCGGTCGACAAGACCCTCCCATTTCAAGTTGAGAGCGATGCATCAGACATCGCTCTAGCCGCCACCCTCAACCAGACAGGCAGACCCGTGGCATTCTTTTCCCGCACCCTCCACGCCTCTGAAATTCGGCACTCCTCCGTCGAAAAGGAGGCCCAAGCCATCATTGGAGCTGTGCGGCATTGGAGGCATTATCTGACCGGCAGAAGATTCACTCTCCTCACTGACCAATGGTCGGTTGCCTTCATGTTCAATAACACACAGCGGGGCAAGATCAAAAATGATAAAATCTTGAGGTGGAGGATCGAGCTCTCCATCTACAAGTACGAGATTTTGTATCGCCCCGGTAAGCTCAACGAGCCCCCCGATGCCCTATCCTGAGGTACATGTGCCAGCGCACAAGTGGACCGACTCCGGGCCCTACACGATGGTCTCTGTCACCCAGGGGTCACCCGGTTCTTTCACTTCATAAAGGTCCGCAACCTACCCTACTCCATTACGGAAGTCAGGGTGGTCGCCAAAGACTGCCAGGTCTGCGCGGAGTGCAAATCGCACTTCTACCTGCCAGACCGGGCACACCTGGTGAAGGCCTCCTGTCCCTTTGAACGCCTCAGCATGGACTTCAAAGGGCCCCTCCCCTCCTCCGACCGAAACACGTACTTCCTTAACGTGGTCGACAAATACACCAGATTCCCCTTCGCCATTCCATGCCCCGATATGACGTCTGCCACAGTCATCAAGGCCCTCAAAAGCATCTTCACTCTGTTCGGTTTTCCCGCTTACGTCCACAGCGACCGGGGATCCTCCTTTATGAGTGATGAGCTGCGTCAATTCCTGCTCAGCAAGGGCATTGCCTCGAGCAGGACGACCAGCTACAACCCTCAGGGAAACGGGCAGGTGGAGAGGGAGAACGGGACGGTCTGGAAGGCTGTCCTGTTGGCCCTACAATCTAAAAATCTCCTGGTCTCCCTCTGGCAGGAGGTCCTCCCCGACGCCCTCCACTCCATCCGATCGCTACTTTGCACTGCGACTAATGCAACCCCTCATGAACGTCTCCTTGCCTTCCCCAGGACGTTCACCTCCGGGGTTTCGCTCCCAACATGGCTGGCAGCTCCAGGACCCGTTCTCCTCTGCAAACATGTGCGGCTCCACAAGGCGGACCTGTTGGTCGAGAGGGTACAGCTACTCCATGCAAACCCGCAGTACGCGGCGTACCCCGACGGCTGCCAGGACACAGTCTCTCTCAGGGACCTGGCACCAGCTGGGTCCCCCCCCCCCCCCCCCCACCTGCCCCGGCACCACCCATCCTCCCCCCAGCACACCTCACCACAGCCCCCGCTCCAGGACGATCCGTCCTCCCATTGGTTCCACCCGGGGCTGAAGATGAGGACTACACGCTCCCGGAGTGACCGGCGACCAAGCCGGCTCCTGCATCACCACCGGGACTGCGGCGCTCACAACGGAGGATCAAGGCACCCGACCGGCTGATTTTATGAACTTTTCCAGAACTGTACACTTTTAAAATGCTCACTTACATGTAAATAGTTTTCCACCACCCCCGCTGGACTCCTTTTTAACAGGGAGTGAATGTGGTAGTCACCACTGTTTGTATATAGTACACATATGAGATGTAATACGGTAAGGCTCCTGTCCTAGGTACGGGGGTAGATCCCTGCCTGCTGGCTCCGCCCAGTAGGCGGAGTATAAATGTGTGTGCTCACTGAGCTGCAGCCATTTTGGCAGCAGCTGTAAGAGGCTACACATCTCTGCTTAATAAAGCCTCGATTACTCTCTACTCTCGTCTCGTCGTAATTGATAGTGTATCAAGGCAAAAGCATTCTTCATAGGACTCAGGAAGAAGGAACAGGGAGTAAAGCATATAGGCAAATGAACAAATAACGAAATATTTTTTTAACAGATGATGAAGACAAAACAGGACTATCCCTTTTAATGAATCAATGACACTGAACCCACTTTCTCACTATACTGCAGAAAGCAGAGAGTAGCGGTGAATGATTGTTTTTCAGACTGAAGTCATGTCACCCATGGCTCAGTAATAGGACCACTGCCCTTTTGATATGACTTTGACCTAGGTACACAGGGTATAATTTCAAAGTTTTCAATGACGCAAATCTTGGAAATGTATTTATCTGTGAGAAGGATAGGAGCAAACTTCAGGAGGATACGAACAGACACATTTTTATAAGGCCACAAAGGAGTCCATACTGAGTAGTTCACAGAAATTTAAATTTGTTTACATAAACTATTATATCCATCACATGATTGATCCCAAATTGGGTTTGCCTTGCCAGTGCCTAACTGGCTGGCTTTATATACCATCCAAGTATACATTGTTTCGAGGTCCCCTGCCCCCTTAACAGGGCAGGCCGTATTCTGCAAGGTTCACAAGGAAGTTAATTGTTTCCACCCTGCAAGATACTTGCAGGTTATGACACATGAGTTTGCAAGACACATGGAACATGAAATCTACTGCAGAGAAGTGTGAAGAGATGTATTTTGGAAAAAAGAAAGAGGGGAGGCAATATAAACTTAATATACATTAAATTATAAAGGGAGAATGCAGGAACAAATAGCCTGGGTTTTGCACACACAAATCTATGAAAATGGTAAGTAGAGAAAACTGTTTAAAAACAGCCTAAGGAATCATTTGTTTTATAAATAGAAGCATAGAGGACAAAAGTAAGGAAGTTATGCTGATAATAAAATTGCCTATGAACTCTCTTGCTTGACAACTACATGAATTATCATTTACCTGGGATTTTTCAACTATTGCCGTGTGCTTGTCGCACATTGGGCTGATTTCCATGCCTCGTTCTCGTTCTTTGTCTCCCTGATGAAAGAATTCATCCATGATTCGATCTGTCCACTGCCTGTACAGCTCTAGAGACTTTGTGGGATTGCTAAGATCAGCACAGTGCACCATGTTACGAAGAACCTGGAACCAAAGTAACAGGACTTATTTAAAATCTTCTGAAATACAATTTCACGGAACTACGTTCTAATCGCACCATCGGGGGGGGGTGGGGGGGGGGGGGGTGGGGGGGGGGGTGTGTGGTCGGAGGCATAGTGGACTAGTAATCTAAAGGCTCAGTCTAATGCTCTGGGGATATGGGTTCAAATCCCACCATGGCAGCTGGTGGAGTTTAAATTCAATTAATAAAATCTGGAATTAAAAGCTAGTCTTGGTAATAGTAACCATGATTGTCGTAAAAACGGATTCACAAATGCCTTTTAAGGAAGGTTATCTGCTGCCCTTACCTGGTGTGGACTCCATGTGACTCCTGACCCATAGCCCTCTGAAATGGCCGAGCAAGCCACTCAGTTGCATCACAACTGCCACAATAGCTATAAAAAGGAATATCAAGTGACTTCTGGTGGCGGCCATGAAGTCAGTAGTCGCACAAAGGGCAGGTCTGGCTCGACAGCGTTCGTTTGGGCACTTTATACCCGTTAGTGGCGTAGTTCCGGCAGAAAAGTGATGCAGAAGGTGTATGGTGAGAGGTTACACCCAGGAGTAATATGTCTACTGACTACCAGACCAAGAAAAAAAACAGTCAAAGACATGGATAAGGAACTGGAACTGGAGAGGAACTGTGGCAGCAACAACTGGGAACATGGTGGAGGGGAGGGTTGACGCCAGCGGGAAATGCCCAGATGGAACAGTTGATGGCCTTCATCACAGATGAATTTCGACAGCAAAAGAAGGAGATGCATGAGAACTGGTCGAAGGTCATCAAGGGAGCAGTAGACCCTCTGTGAGGGTCGATGGACCGATTAGAGAAGTGCCTTGAAGCACAAGGGGCAAAGGTACGAAAGGTGATGTCTGGTTGAGAAGGGAGTGCTGGACAAGGCCCCAGAGGTGGACAGGGCTCACAGGTCTTTAAGGCAGAGGCCGAGAGTGGGAGAGCCGCCATGGGCGCTGATTGTGTGGATGCTCAAATTTGTGGAGAAGAAAAAAATCCTACCACCGGGCCAGGGAGAAGCAAGACTGTGAATGGGAGGGGAACCGAGTCCAAATATATCAGGATATTGGTGTGGAGCTGGTGAAGAGGAATGCAGGATTCAACAGGGCCAAGGCGGTGTTGTACTGAAGGTAAATCCGGATTGGGGTGCTGTACTGTGGGTCAGTTTTGAAGGCCGGGAGTATTATTTTGAAATGGCAGAAGGGGCTAATGACTTTATAATCGATCATAAACTGGGGGAGAAATGAGAGTTGGTAAGGGACGGGGGAGCTGCATCTGTAAAGATTGGAAGTCATAGTTGTATGTTGCCGGAAGGTGTTTTTTTTTCTTTTGTTTGTAAGCACCCCCCACCCCCCCCCCCTCCACCCCCCACCCCCCCACCCCCACCCCACTCCCGGCATCTGTGGTGTTTGTCTTTGGAGGAGGCTGATTGTGGCTTTGGTTGTTTTTTTATCTACAGGTGGGAATGTTGGGGGGGGGGGGTTCGAAGGAGTATGCAGGGGGGCCTTCGAGTGGCAGGTGCTGGTGAACGGAGGTGAGGTGGGGAAGGAGGTCGGGAGAAGTGGCCAGGTGGGAGGAGGGGGAGATGGTGGGGGGAGGCGGGATTGTGACGTGGCAGAGTTGGAGACTGAACGTGGTAATGGACGAAGAGGGGGGCCACATTGGATGGCCCACTTTAGGGTGAGAGGAGGTGGAGCCGGAGGGGGATGATGGTGGACGGTAGGGAGGAGTGGAGGCGTAACCAGCAAGAATACTGAAGAATAACCCCTTCAGTGGAAGGTCCGGGGGTTAAATGGGCCAGCAAACAGGTCCCGGATTTTTGCGCACCTGAGGAGTTTGAAGATAAAGATGATCTTCTTACAGGAGGCGCACCTCCGAGTGAAGGACCAGGTTAGGTTGAGGAAGGGACGGGTGGGACAGGTATTCCACTAGGAATTTGACTCAGAATCGCAGGGGGTGGCCACTGTGAACAAATTAATGTGGTTTATGGGGGCCAAGGAAGTAAGGGACCCGGTGGGAAGATATGTGATAGTGAGTGGGGTGCTAGAGGGGCGTCGGTGGTGCTACTCAATGTATATACGCCGAATTGAGATGATGTGGGGTTTGTGAGTGGTTTGCTGGGAGCGATCCCACATCTGGATACGCACCAATCAAATATGGGTGGAGGTTTTAATTGTGTGATGGAGCTGAGGGTGGACAGGTCGAGCCCCAAGTCAGTGCGAAGGTTGAGGATGGCGAATGAGTTGGGAGGGTTTATTGAATGGATGGTAAAAATTGACCCGTGGAGATTTAAGAACCATGGGGTAGGGAGAACTCCTTCTCACACGTGTATAAAGTGGACTCGAGAATTGATTTCTTTGTGGTGAGCCGGGCGGTGTTGTTGGGGGTGGTGGGGACGGAATGTGCGGGAATTGTGATGTGTGATCATGCACCGCATTGGCTGGAGGTGTGACTCAGTGAGGGGCGGTGCAGAGGCTGGGATGGGGGCTAGATTCAGGTTTGTTGGAGGATAAGGGGTTCTGTGAAAAGGTGAGGTCGGCGATCGGTGAATATGTGGAAATCAATCAGAACGGGGAAGTGTGGGTGGCCATATTCTGGGAGGTGTTGAAGGCGGTGATCTGAGAGGAGATGATCTCGTTCAAGGCACACAGGGATAGGAGAAGGAGGGAGGAGCATGGATGGCTGTTGGACGAGATAGTCAAGGTGGATAGGAGGTACGTGGGGGCCTCCACTTAAGAGTTGCTGTCGGACATAAGAGGTTACAAGGGCAGTTTGACAGGTTGACAATGGGAAAGGCAGTGGGACAGCTGAAGAGGGTGAGGGGGGTGAAATATGAATATGGGGAGAAGGCGAGCCGCATGCTGACCCACAGCTGAGGAGACGGTAGCACAGTGGTGAGCACAGTTGCTTCACAGCTCCAGGGTCCCAGGTTTCTATTCCCTGCTTGGGTCACTGTCTGTGCGGAGTCTGCACGTTCTCCCCGTGTCAGCGTGGGTTTCCTCCGGGTGCTCCGGTTTCCTTCCAGTCCAACGATGTGCAGGTTAGGTGGATTGGTCATGCTAAATTGCCCTTAGTGTCCAATAAGGTTGGGTGAGGTTTCTGGGTTAAGGGGGTAGGGTGGAGGCTGCTCTTTCCAGGGGCCAGTGCAGACTCGATGGGCCGAATTGCCTCCTTTTGCACTGTAGATTCTATGAGACAGGCTGCGTCCAGGGATATTTTAAAGGTGCGGACGGAGAAGGGGAAGGTCGTGTCAAAGCCAGAAAAATAAATGAGGTGTTCCGGGGGTACTGTGAGAAGTTGTACAGGGTGGGGCCAGGTGGAGAGGAAGGGAATATGGGACGGTTCCAGGATGGATTGAAGTTTCCATGGTTGGATGAAGAGAGGAGGCCAGCATTGGAAGAACCGCTGGGGCTGAGGGAGGTGATTGACAGCATTAGGGGGATGAATTTGGGAAAGGCTCCGGGGCCGGATGGCTTTCCAGTGGAGTTTTATAAGGCGTTTGCAACGGGATTGTTGGGTATGTTTAGTGAGGCATTGGAGAAGGGGGAGCTGCCAGGGACACTGATCCAGGCGTCGATCACGCTAATCTTGGAGAAGGGGAAGGATCTACTGGAGTGTGGGTCATATAGGCCCATTTTGTTGCTGAACACAGACATGTAGGTGCTGGCTAAGTTAGTGTCAGGAAGGATGGAGGGATTTGTGCCAGGGGTGTTTACGGAGGATCAAATGGGTTTTGTAAAGGGCAGGCAGCTCTCCAGTAAATTCAGGAGACTGTTAAATGTGGTCATTACTCCATCAGGGTGGTGGATGCCAGAGGTCATTGTCTCTATGGATGCACAGAAGGCTTTTGATTGGGTGGAGTGGAGGTATCTATTTGAGATCTTGGGTAGGTTTGGGTTTGGCCTGAAGTTTGTGGTGTGAGTGCTTTTGTTATATGTAGCTCCGAAGGCAAGTGTATGTACAAATTAGTTCACGCGTTTTGGGCTGCACAGAGGTATAAGCCAGGGGTGTCTCCTGTTGCTGTTGCCGTTGGTGCTGGCAATTGAGCCCTTGGCGATGGCCCTCAGGGGGTAAGTGGCGTGTCAGGGGATTGTGAGGGGGAACAGGGCGCATCGGGTGTCAGTGTACATGGACGATCTGTGTCGGACCCGCTATAGTGTATGGGTAGGATCATGGGAATATTAGAGAGGTTTTGGGCCTTCTCTGGGTATACGTTAAATGACGGGAAGAGCGAGGTATTTCCAGTGAATACAGTGGAGCTGGGGGCCAACTTGGGGATGTTTCCATTCAAGGTAGCTAGAGAAAGGTTCAGGCACTTGGAATGGGCTACGATGCACAAGTGGAATTTGACAACGTTGGTGGAGGAGATTAGGGGGGAATTTAAGAGATGGGACACACTACGCCGGGCACTGGCAGGGAGGATGCAGGTTGTAACAATGAATGTGCTGCCAAGTTTCCTACTCGTTTTCCAGACCCTCCAGATTTTTCTCCCGAAGGCCATCTTCCACAAATTGTAAACGGTGATTTCAGAGTTTATATGGGCGGGGAAAGTGTCGAGGATAAAGAGGGCCCTGCTACAGAGGCAGAAGGGGGGTTGGTGCTCCCGAATCCACTGCACTACTATTGGGCAGCGGACATGGAGAAGGTGAGGCAATGGTGGTGGGCGGGGAGGGGACAACAGAGTGGGCTAGGGTGCAGGAGGAGGAGTCCTGTAGAGAATCCAATTTGAGGGCCATGTCGACGGCTCTGCTGCCGTTAGCTACGGGGAAGTATATGGGGAGCCCAGTGGTAGAATCGACAATCAGGAATCAGCTGAGGCGACACGTTAATTTGGAGGGGACATCGGTGTTGACGCCACTGTGCTGGAAACACAGGTTTAAGCCGGGGAGATGGATGGGATGTACAGGAAATGGAGGGATGCAGTACTGGAGAGAGTGAGGGGCTTGTATCTGGAAGAGTAGCTTGTAGGTCTGGGTGAACTGCGGGAGAGGTTTGAGGTACCAAAAGGGAGTGAATTTCGATGTATGCAGGTGCTGGATTTTGAAAGGAGTGGAGGCCGTTTCCCAGTTACACACCTGTATTCTATCGGTGTAATTGTCAAGTAGTAAAACACCCGAACTTGTCACTTTCTTTGTTTCCACCATTGTCTTGAGGTCTGCTAACAAGGTCATGTGTTTTGACATGTCAGTGGCTAATACCTAGAAGGGAGATGAATATTGAAAATTTGAACAAATTAATTTAATTTTCAACTCTTCTCAGACAAACACAAAAACTTTATTATCTGCCAACTGTCAACACCGAGTCCATGGACTAACTTGCTTACCATCTCAATAACCATCTTCCTCAGCATCTGTCGCTGCTTCTTGGTGAGATTTTGAAAAATGTCACAGGAATCTTCCTGCAGCAGTTTGAAACCTACAGCCAGATGGTGATTTTCTAACACAGACTCATCGTTGTACATCAGTGCTAACTCAGAATCTGAAATAACAGGGAAACACAATGTACATGGTGAAAAGATGTTGAAAAGCCCCATCTGTTGTTGACTTTTATGTGAATTAGGTAACATGTTTTGTTGAAAGAATCAGAGCAGGGCATTAATGCACTGGCAGGAAACTATGCAGATGGATTAGTGCAGGTACAATGCTGTCCCTCCCCTTCTGGCTAATTTACAAGAGGCTGTGCTCAATGGGGGGAAGAGAGGGATGGAGAACAGGAGCGAAATTCTCCATCCCGCCCCACCACATTTCTGCCCCTACCCGCCGGCGGGATGCTCCGTTACACCGGCCGGTCAATGGGGTTTCCCATTGTGGGGCAGCCCCACGCCATCGGGAAACCCCCGGGCGCCGGCAAAACGGAGACTCCCACCGGCGGAGAATGACGCCCCAGAAGTCAGACTTAATATTAATTCTTCTTAACAATGAGCTGTAAAGCAGCACTACCAGAACCTCCAGGCACCCTACTCAGTCTTTCAGTTTCGGTGTATGGCCTGTTGATACCTGCCAGACTACCCAACTGAAGGACTCACACAGAGTAGCCATAATCAACATAGAGTACTTATGCCCCAACCCTTGATTCCAACAAAAATATTACGGAAGAGATACATGGAACACACAAATTAGGAACAGGAATTGGCCACTTGGTCCTTCGAGACTGCTCCACCATTCAATAAAATTGATGCACGATCAATTGCACAAAGACTAAAGTTGGGTACAACTGTGGCTTTATTAGTCAGATGCGTGGCCTCCTGCTGCAGCTGGCGAAATGGCAGGGCACTGGAGGTCATGCATATTTATACAGTTCTCCGTGGGCGGAGCCAGCCGGCAGGAGCTACCGGCGAACCTGTAGTGCAGGTGCTACCTTACATCTCCTATTACAGTGGTTCACCACATTCACCTCCTGTTAAAAATGAGTCCAGCGGGGATGACATGAAACTATATACAATTAGTGCAATTACGGACAGTGGTAGGGAAAGAAAAGTCCATATTGATGGTCCGGAGTCCGTCAAAGGTTCAGCCGGTCCAGTGCTTTGGTGCTTCGTTGGGAGCGGCGTACCGGTGGCGGCGAAGTCGGTGCTGGCGGTGGTGGAGGTGGCAGCGATGGCAGCGCTGATGCTGACCAGTCATCGGGGAACTCCGGGAGCGTGCAGAAGTCCTCTTCGTCCTCTTGTGCGGAAAAGGGGAGTGGAGTGCTCTAGTGGGGTCAATACTGGCGGCGCGGTGGAGGTGGGGGGCGGGGGGGGGGGGGGGAACACATTGGTGGGGGGCTGTGTTGAGGTGGAACCTGATGGTGCCAGGTCCCTGAGTGAGACAGTATCTTGGCGGTCATCGGGGAACTCAACGTAGGCATATTGAGGGTTGGTGTGGAGCAGGTGAACCCTGTCCACCAAGGGGTCCGCCTTGTGGAGTCGGACGTGCCTACGGAGAAGGACCGGTCCTGGAGCAGTGAGCCAAGTCGGGAGCAACACCCCGGATGTGGACTTCCTGGGGAAGATAAAAACACGTTCATGGGGTGTGTTATTAGTGGCGGTGCACAATAGTGACCGGATGGGTTGTAGAGCGTCAGGGAGGACCTCCTGCCAGCGAGAGGCTGGGAGGTTCCTGGACCATAGGGCCAGCTGGACGGCCCTCCAAACCATCCCATTCTCCCGTTCTACCTGTCCGTTTTCCCGGGGGTTGTAGCTTGTCATTCTGCTGGAAGCGATACCCCTGCTGAGCAGGAACTGACGCAGCTCATCGCTCATGAATGAGGATTCCCTGCCACTGTGGATGTAGGCAGGGAAACCGAACAGAGCGAAGATGGTGCTGAGGGCCTTGATGACGGTGGCGGACGTCATATCGGGGCATGGGATGGCGAAGGGGAATCTGGAGTACTCATCGACCATACTGAGAATGTACGTGTTACGGTCGGTGGAGGGGAGGGGCCCTTTGAAATCCACGCTAAGGCGTTCAAAGGGGCGGGAAGCCTTCACCAGGCGCGCACGGTCTGGCCGGTAGAAGTGCGGCTTGCACTCCGCACAGACCTAGCAGCCCCTGGTGACTGTCCTTACTTCCTCGACGGAGTAGGGCAGATTGCGAGCTTTGACCAGATGGTACAATCGAGTGACCCCAGGGTGACAAAGGCTGTCGTGTAGGGCCCGGAGTTGGTCCACTTGTGCGCTGGCACATGTACCTCGGGAGAGGGCATCTGGAGACTCGTTGAGTTTACCGGGGCGATACAAGATCTCGTAATTATAGGTGGAGAGCTCGATTCTCCACTGCAAGATTTTATCATTTTTGATCTTGCCCCGCTGTGTGTTATTGATCATGAAGGCTACCGACCGTTGGTCCGTAAGGAGAGTGAATCTCTTACCGGCCAGGCAATGCCTCCAATGCCGCACAGCTTCAACGATAGCTTGGGCCTCCTTTTCGACGGATGAATGTCGAATTTCAGAGGCATGAATTGTGCGGGAAAAGAATGCCACGGGTCTGCCTGCCTGGTTTAGAGTGGCGGCAAAGGCGACGTCTGAAACGTCGTTCTCCACTTGGAAAGGCAGTGACTCGTCCACTGCGCGCATCCCGGCCTTGGCAATGTCTGCTCTGATGCAGGCGAAAGCGTGTTGTGCCTCAGCCGCGAGGGGGAATTGGGTGGACTGAATGAGTGGGCGGGTCTTGTCCGCATAGTTTGGGACCCACTGAGCGTAGTAGGAAAAGAACCCCAGGCAACGTTTGAGGGCCTTGGGGCAGTGGGGGAGGGGAAGTTCCATGAGGGGGCGCATGCGTTTGGGGTCGGGCCCGAGAAGTCCGTTTTGGACAATATAGCCGAGAATGGCTAACCGAGTCGTGCTGAACACACACTTGTCTTTGTTGTAGGTCAGGTTGAGAAGAGTGGCAGTGCGGAGGAATTTATCGAGGTTGGCATCGTGGTCCTGCTGGTCATGGCCGCAGATGGTGACATTATCTAAGTATGGAAAGGTGGCCCGCAAACTATACTGGTCGACCATTCGGTCCATCTCTCTTTGGAAGACCGAGACCCCATTTGTGACACCGAAAGGGACCCGAAGGAAGAGGTAGAGGCGACCGTCCGCCTCGAAGGCAGTGTATGGCAGGTCTGACTTCCGGATGGGGAGCTGGTGGTAGGCGGATTTCAGGTCAATTGTTGAGAAGACCCGGTACTGCGCAATCTGATTGACCATATCAGATATGCGTGGGAGGGGGTACGCGCCGAGCTGCATGTACCGATTGATGGTCTGGCTGTAGTCCACAACCATCCTGTGTTTCTCCCCAGTTTTAAGCACTACGACTTGGGCTCTCCAGGGGCTGTTGCTGACCTCGATAATACCCTCCTTAAGCAGCCGCTGGACTTCGGACCTGATGAAGGTCTTGTCCTGGGTGCTGTACCGTCTGCTCCTAGTGGCAACGGGCTTGCAATCCGCAGTTAGGTTGGCAAAAAGGGAGGGGGGATTGTACTTGAGGGTCGCGAGGCCGCAAACGGTAAGGGGGGGTAACTGTGGTTAGAGAGGGTCCGCCGAATTTGAGGTTGAGGCTCTGGAGATTGCACTGGAAGTCCAGGCCCAACAGGAGTGCAGCACAGAGATTACGAAGGACATAGAGGCGGAAGTTACTAAATTCTATGCCCTGGACCGTGAGGGTGACTGTACAAAAGCCTCGGATCGGGACGGAGTGGGATCCGGATGCTAGGGAGATCCTTTGATTGGCAGGGTGGAACGCGAGGGAGCAGCTCCTTACCGTATCTGGGTGAACAAAGCTTTCAGTGCTCCCGGAGTCCAGCAGGCACGAGGTCGCGTGGCCGTTAATTTTAACTGTCATCGACGCGGTGGCCAGGTTGTGCAAGCGAGATTGGTCCAGCGTCATCGAAGCGAGCTGCGGGTAGCCATCGGATGCTTCGGGTGGCAAGCGAGTGCGGTTCCGATGTCGGGATGTCCGGAGACCCTGTGGGGGACAAGATGGCGGCGCCCACGGTGCGCACATTGCGGGGTCGGGACAAGATGGCGGCACCCATGGGGCGCACGTGGCCAAAGGGGGACAAGATGGCGGCGCCCATTGGTTGCACATGGACCCGGGAGGAGAAGATGGCGGCTCCCATTGTGCGTCTGGCGTGGGGGAGGGGGCGATAACGGGCGCAAAGTGGCCCTTTTTACTGCAGGCTTTACAAACGGCAGTGCGGGCCGGGCACTGTTGGCGGGGGTGCGTCTGCTGACTGCAGAAGTAGCAGTGGGGACCCCCGGGGTGCGCGCATCGGTGTGCGGTGCAGGCGTATTGTGAAGGCAGGGCCCCGGCTGAGGAGGTCGTCGGCGGGGTCCAGGAGGGGTAGGAAGTAGAAGGGTGGGCAGCACGGCGGGAGGGGTACGATTGTACGTTACGGGATGCGACCGTCATGGAGAGCGCCAAGGTTTCCGTCGCCGCCAGTTCGAGCATGGCCCCTTCCAGTAATCGTTCTCGGATGCGGTCCGACGCAATTCCCGTCACGAAGGCATCGCGCATGAGGCGATTCGCGTGTTCGGCGGCCGTAACGGCCTGACAGTCACAGTCCCGGACGAGTGGAATTAGGGCCCGCCAGAAGTCTTCGATGGACTCACCAGGTAGTTGCATGCGGGTGGCGAGTACATGCCTGGCGAAGAGCGTGTTCGACTTCTGCGTGTAGTGTTCCTTATGGAGTTCCATTGCTTTTGTGTAATTCGTGGCGTCTTAGATGAACGGGAACAAGCTGGAGCTCAGTCTGGAGTACAGGACGTTTATCGTCTGAGCCTCCGTTGGCTCGGGGTCCGCAACCTTGATGTATGCCTCAAAACATGCTAGCCAGTGAGTAAAGTCTTTTCTGGCGTCGAGCGAGTGCGGATCCACCTGCAGGCGATCGGGCTTAATGTGTTCTGTGGAAAATCTGACTGTAATAAATTGATGCACGATCAATTGCACAAAGACTAAAGTTGGGTACAACTGTGGCTTTATTACAGTCAGATGCGTGGCCTCCTGCTGCAGCTGGCGAAATGGCAGGGCACTAGGTCATGCATATTTATACAGTTCTCCGTGGGCGGAGCCAGCCGGCAGGAGCTACCGGCGAATCTGTAGTGCAGGTCCTACCTTACATTTCCAATTACAGTGGTTCACCACAAAAATCAGAAGTGATTACGCCCCAACCACCTTCGATAACCTTTCAGTCTCTTGTTTGTCAAAAATCTATTCAGCTCTGCCTCAGAAATAATCAAAGACAAGGGGCGGGATTCTCTGCGAACCGGCGGGGCTGGCCATTACGGCGCTGAGGAGTGGCGGGAACCACTCCGGCATCGGGCCGCACGGAAGTGTGGAATCCTCCGCACCTTCAGGGGCTAGGCCGGCGCCGGAGTGTTTGGAACTGCTCCAGCCGGCGCGGAAGGGCTTGGCGTCACGCCAACTGGCGCTGAAGGGCCTCCGCCGGCCGGCACGAGTTGGCACATGCGCAGGAGTGCCAGCGTGTGCTGGCGTCATCCCAGCGCATGCGCAGGGGGTTCTTCTCCGCACCAGCCATGGCAGAGGTTGATAGCGGCCGTGCAGAGGGAAAGAGTGCCCCCACAGCACATGCCCACCCGCGGATCGGCGGGCCCCGATCACGGGCCAGGCCACCGTGGGGGCATCTCCCAGGGCCAGATCCCCCCGCGCCCCCCCGGGTACTCTGCAGGCCGCCCATGGAGCCAGGTCCCACCGGTAAGGAATGTTGTGATTTACGCCGGCGAGACCCGCCAAAAACGGGCGGCCGCTCGGCCCATCGCGGGCCGGAGAATCACCGGGGGGGCCGCTGCCAGGTGCTGCCGACCGGCGCGGCGCGATTCTCACCCCCGCCAAAACCCCAGCGTCGGAGAATACGTCAGCCAGCGGGGGTGGGATTCACGCCGCCGACCCGGCAGGGGGTCGGAGAATCCCGCCCTTTGTTTCCAACACCTTTTGAGGAAGGGAGTTCCAAAGACTCATAATCCTCGGAGAGAAAATATTTATCTTCATCTGTCTTAAATGGGCGACACCATATTTTTAAACAGTGACCCCTAGTTCTAGATTTTCCCACAAGAGGAAAGATCCTCTCCACATCCACCCTGTCAAGACCACTCAGGATCTTAACGGTTTCAATCAAGTCATCTCTTACTCTTCTAACTTCCAGTGGATACAAACCAACCTGTGAAACCTTTCCTCACAAAACAAACTGCCCATTCCTGGTATCAGCTCCTACTACTGATCAACCACATTACTAAAAGGTATTAATTTGAATGTTGGGTGAGGCAGGATCAGGCTTTCCACAGCCAAATACGTTTGTTGACATTGACCATCTCGGCTACCATGTAAATAACATCCAACTAGACAAAGTTCAGAAAGGTGGTTAGCACATGTGCATCTGTACCTTAATATCAGCATCATAAGGAAGAGAGGTGGTATCATAGAATCATCATCATAGAATTTACAGTGCAGTGGGATGAAATATCCTTGGGATTGAAACAAATCGCAGGGACAACAAAAAAGTAATTTATTGGAAATACCGCTTGAATGATATTTGTTTAGAACTGGCTGGATTAATGCCATAATATAAGGATATAGATGATGAATCTTAACAGATTCCTTTATAAACTGAGCCCACTTGGATCTAATTTAGAGACTCGCATTTTGATTGCTTACTCCACCTACACAAAATGACTCACTGCACCCACGAAGTGTTAAAGCAGAGAAACTGGGATAGAAAGACAATAATACGCAAACACAATAACTGCCAAATCTATGTAGGTGTGACATATAAATGATCCCAATTAAAGACTTTCTTTGAGAAATCACCAATGTTCCAGAAGCTAGTGAGTTTTAGAATTTTAAAAACTGTTTATTTTTCATATGCTTTCAACCATATAAAAAACAGTCAACTCTACAAGCAGTGTAGATCTGAACTTACTTCTCTACTTAAAAGAATATGATACAATGGTCACAATGCACTTTGATGCAATGATGTACAGACAGAGGGGACAGTGTCCATTATGAAGAAAATTGTACACGGTTTATGGTACAAACTCAATGGCCTTTGGTCATTCCCTGTCATTTAGTTTTCTTATGAGAATGGGGGCAAATCTGTTCACTTATGCCAAGTCTAGAACTCAATGCTGAAAGTTTCCCATTCAAATTGCTCCAAAAATGACATATTTCAAAGATTTCTCTAAATTATGTATATTTCAGTGGGACTGTTAATTTCAAATAATAAATAGGCAGGTATATAGGCCGGAATTCTCTGCTATCCGGCTGGGCAGGCCGTACCGGTGCCGAGGAGTGGCGTGAACCACTCCGGCGTCGGGCCGCCTGGAAGGTGCGGAATCCTCCGCACCTTCAGGGGCTAGGCCGGTGCCGGTGGGGTTGGCGCTGCACCAACCGGGGCGAGTTAGCGCATGCGCGGGAGCGGCAGCATGTTCTGGCGTGATCCCAGCGCATGCGCAGGGGGGTTCTTCTCCGCGCTGGCCATGGCAGACTGTTACAGCAGCCGGCATGGAGGGAAAGAGTGCCCCCACGGCACAGGCCCGCCTGCAGATCGGTGGGCCCTGATCATGGGCCAGGCCACCCTGGTGGCCCCCCTCGGGGCCAGATCCCCCCTGCGCCCCCCCGAGGACTCCGCAGGCTGCCCACAGAGCCAGGTTCCGCCGGTAAGGATCTTGTTTGATTTACGCCGGCGGGACTGGCCGAAACTCGGCCCATCGCGGAACGGAGAATCGCCAGGGGGGCCACTGCCAACGGCCCTCGACTGGCGTGATGCGATTCCCGCCCCGCAGAAAAATCGCCATCGGCGAATCCGGCAGCCAGCGTCAGGGCGGCGGGGCAGGATTCACGCGATTCCCCGGCCCAGCGGGGGTTTGGAGAATCCCACCCATGATGCAGTAACATAATCCAATTTAATAAATTTCACAACTTTGCAAAGTCAAGGTAGTGCTGCACCGTAGTTCCTGTAATTTCATACAACTAGAAAAATAAATATTTGACTTAAAAGTAAAGTTTGCTTTCCCAAAGTTCAATATGATTTTTCAGTAATATCTCGGCAATAGTGACAAGAGAAGTCTTACATTTGATTTCTATTCTGTGATGAAATAGCTGGTGTCAGCTGGGTAGCAATAGAGGTGCTAAAATTAGCTTTCTTACTCAGGGGATCAGGTAAGGAGAATAAAATATCCATCCATTATTCACAATCAAGCCTCATGATGTCAATAGGATAAGAATTAGGGAATGTCTTGTCTTTGTTGAACTGAAGACCAATGGGGATTTACATTTTCTGCATAAGGAGTGATAGGGGGAAATCTAAGAAATCTCCTCATGGCCGAAAGCACTGCCCCAATTTCCTCCACTAGAACATATTATGATAAGAGTAATTACACAATAGGCATGAGTTCTGTCCGCTGATGCGAAGGTAATTTATTTCATGCAAACCTGACAAATAGTCACCTAATTTGGTAAACACATAGTACATGATAAACAGAACAAAAGTTAATTATTTTCCATGCTACAATTCTCTTCTCCTCTCCTTAAGGTACTGATGTACACTGCAATCTGATAGCATTGTGCATCACTCATTCAGTACTGCACTGGAGTGTCAACTTTGATTTATGTGCTCAAGTCCTGAACCTGGTGACTCAGAGATGAGAATACCACCAACTGTATAATAATAATAATCTTCATTAGTGTCACAAGTAGGTTTACATTAACACTGCAATGAAGTTACTGTGAAAAACCCCTAGTCGCCACACTCCGGCGCCTGCTCGGTTCGGGTACACGGAGGGAGAATTCAGAATGCCCAATTCACCTAAAAGCGCATCTTTCAGGATTTGTGAGAGGAAACCGGAGTACCCGGAGGAAACCCATGCAGACTCCGCACAGACAGTGACCCAAGCGAGGAATTGAACCTGGGTCCCTGGCGCTGTGAAGCCTGTAGTTGACAAGTGTTAGACAATGCATAAAAATAAAAAAATGAATACAAAATAAACAATCGGATAGTTGAAAATTGTTTTGAAATTAATACTCATTCATTTGGTAACTAATATACTTACTGGTATTAATTAAAAATTGATTGGAGACACCAGGATGATCCACATCATGGATTGCAGCTGCAAAAATTGCAGCAAGAATCTCAAGGTCTGTGAACACTGCCTGGAAAAGAGTAACATCAAACAAATGTGAATGAGCATGAAAGGCAGGAATAATCGCACATTAATTAATTAAAATTCTTAATCTGTTTCACATCAAACACCATTTTGCAGTGATAAAAAAATCAAAGGGACAGATTTCCTTGGAAAATGCATTTATCTGCTACCTCATAGTCACCTCAGACGGGTGGACGTCTGGTTGCTGCCTGCTATCCAGGAAGAGCAGAGAAGAAAACGCATGGAGTTTTTAAAAAGTGATGATACCCTCAAATTTAAAAAAATTATAAACTGACCTGAACAAGTTCTAGTGACATGAGTGATATTATCTATATAACACTAACTATTGATTTCATATTAATTAGTTTCCAGGATGCCACTAGCTAGCTTCAGAAAGGAGCCAATACAGATCAGCAAACAGAAGATGATGAGTCAGCAGGACTTGGCATGAAATTGGATATGGGCAGCAGGGTGTTGGATGAGCTGAAATTTATGGAGACTGAGAAACCAGTCAAGAGAGCACTGGAATAAATGAGTTCCGAAAGAACAAAATTCAGATACCAGCAGATAGCCTGAGGCAAGGGTGGAAAACAGCAGTATTACAGGTTTGGAAGTAGGTGTATACTTTTTGTGGTTTTGGAGAATATGTGGAGTTAGGAGCTCAGGGGTCATAGGACGCCAAGGTGGTTCAACCTGAGACAGAAGCCAGGATGTGGGGTGGCATTGGTGCTGAGGGACTGGAGTTCGTGGTGGGAGCTGAAGGTGATGACTTTGACCTTCACCATTGTTGTTCGTCCATCACTGGACACTGGATGAACAATCTGACAGCACGAAGGAATCGGGAGAGATTATGGTGATATAGAGCTGATTATCACTAATGCACAGGTAGAATGTGTTAGGTCTTTGAATGATGTTGCCAAGGACCAGCATATAGATGAGGTAGAATAGGAGCCAGAGATAGATCCCCGAGGGCCTGAATTTCCGCTCCCTTGGTGGTGGTTTTTTAGGCTGGGGGTGAGGGAATGGGGATGGAGGTGGTAGGGGTGTGTGAATTGAAGGAACGGAGTAGGTGGGGCGGGGTTGGAAGCATAAAATTGAAAGAACACGATTCCCTCTGGGTTCCAGCCCGGCCTGACCTCTCAGCAATTTTACACAGGGGCGGGCAAGGTCTCGGACAGGCGATCCGCCCATGTCCCAATTATTGACTACTTGACGGCTGTTTCCTGCTCAACCTCAATTTTTAAACCAACGGGGGAATTATTTGACATGAGAAGACCAAAAATTAAAAGGCTGAGGTGTTGGATGGGAAGGGGAATGGGTACCTGCATCAGAAGCTCCCTTCCAACTTTGGACACTGCAGACCCCTCTTTAAGGTCCAGTGGCTGCTGGTTCCCCACCCCCCCCACCCCCCAGCCCCCCCATTCCCACTCCCCCACCATCAGCCTGCCTCTCAGCGCCCCAATCGCCCACTGTTCACTCACCCCCAGGCCTTCATTCCCTCCCCGCCCTGGGACCCCTAGAACTTAACTTGCCGGCCGGTCCCGGGACTTGGACTCTGACATGTTGATGCATTTCCTCTTCTCGCCACTGCAGCCCCTGTCGCTGCAGGGACCAGACATCTGTTGGCCAATCTGATTGGCTGGCAACTGTCTAAGGTAGGATCTCCTCCCGAGTGAGTCAGGGGCTCATTGGAGCCTGAAATGGTTGTGGGGCAGGCAGGGACTGCAGGGATGTGTTCCCAATGACTCTTCGGATGGCGGAAAGGGAAACCCCACTATCCAAAATATTCAGGCCTTGGAGTGAGTAGAGGTGGTAACGAATGAGGATTTTAAAGGTAAGGGAAGACCGGTGGTATAAGGTGAGGTACACAAAGGAGGTGAACATACCAGAAAATTGGTAGAAATAGACCAAAGTGTGATTCTGTGCTACATCACCATTGCAGCAGTTTAGATGAGACAACTGCTAGGTATAACCAAGTGGATTCAATAATGTGGTTCAGGTTTCAGCCAAATCCAGGATAGTAATTCATTCATTCATTGTTATTGACCTTGTTCAAGAGTAAACAAACATCCAGGAAGGTAATGTGCATAGGGTGGTGATAGTTGATCTGCTGACAAAGTCAGAAGGATAGTAGCAGATTGGGTGAGTGCATGAGAAGAAGATAATTCCCCCAGGGTGGGTGGTGCAAAGGAGATAGAAGCAATAGGCTAAATAAACGCGAATGAAAATAAGCAAGCAACAAATTAGGGGAAATATCCTAGTCATTGCCAGAGGACAGGAGCAGACAATATGAAAGAGGTCAATATTTGGAATATGAGATCCTGCATAATGAAATGAAGCTGATTTGTAGACAGGGTGGGAGTCCGCATGGAGCGTCCATAAACCAGTGTTTGGATTCAGAGACAGCTGTGTAGGTTGGGGAAATGGATGCATAAGCCAATCAAGTAGTGGAGTATCAGTAAGTGTGCTGCTAGAGATTATCCAGTGGATTCATAGAATCATAGAATTATAGAATTTACAGTGCAGAAGGAGGCCACTTAGCCCATCGAGTCTGCACCGGCCCTTGGAAAGGGAACCCTACCCAAGCCCATACCTCCACCCTATCCCCATAACCCAATAACCCCGACCCAACCTTTTACCTTTTGAACACTAAGGGCAATTTAGCATGGCCAATCCACCTAACCTGCACATCTTTGGATTCTGGGAGGAAACCGGAGCACCCGGAGGAAACCCACGCAGACACAGGGCGAATGTGCAGACTCCGCAGACAATGACCCAAGCCGGGAATTGAACCTGGGACCCTGGAGCTGTGAAGCAACTGTGCTAACCACTATGTTACCGTGCATGGCCAAGGAGGAACAGAGAGCTAACCATGAGCCACCAGATTGACCAAGGGGTCCAAGGTCCACCGAGACCTCAAGTGTTAGCTATGCACACCAAAGAATCAGGAATACCAATGAGAATTAAACCCAAGGGCCAAGAAGAATGAAGTGCAGGGAGCAAGGAGAGGGTGAAGAATAATTCACAGGATCAATATGGGAAGAGAGAGCTGAGGGAGGTGAGGAAGGCACAAGTTTGGGGGAACAACAGGGACATTGGAACCCAATGAAACCTAGAGAAGAGCAACAGAGGTGTTCTGAAAGCCAAGTAGAGTTAGTGGACAACGGTAAAACAAGATTATTTAGCAGCATGAGAGTAGAATTCAGAACTGGATGTGAGCTAATAGGAATAAATTAGTTCTGGCTTAATATAAAATTTAAATTCCCAGTAAAGGAGCAAGATTCTGAGGCTATGGAAGTGGGCCAAGTGCTTGAATAGAATATAGGTTAATATTTCAAGTTGAATCCTTCATCAGAATGGTACTGGTGAAGAATCCCATATGAAATGGTAAGCTATTCGTTTTCAGATGTTCTCGATATCCAGTATTTTCTGCTTTTATTTCAGATTTCAAAACTGGCTGGAATTTATTTTCAATTCTGTAATTTTCAGTAGTATTGGTGTTGATACCTGGATTCTTTAAAATAGAATATATTTTTTTAAATTGCATGCAGCTTTCATTTGAAAACCTTTTTAATCTATTTAATCTGCCCACAGACACATGAACATCAGTTCCAGCCAGCTTTGCTTTCCAAGTCATGAAAGTTCATGTGTAATGTCTGACATTTCCTTGTCTTGGATAAACAAGTCTGAGCCCCAGAACGATATCGATGACTATTTCTACTTTAGCCCTGATTCGCTGAAAAAAAAGTCATCCACTGAACTGGAAGTTACGTTGAAATTCACCACACAAGGGTTTTCCTTAATAGCCAAGGAACGATGCAGCACTGTACTTTACTGGATAACACAATCCTAGAAGTTCTGTGATGAATTAAGGTGAACTCTGCTAGGTCGGTTTTGGGAGGACTATATTTAGCTTTGATGTTCCTCAGCTTTGGAGGTGTGTGCGGGAGGAGAAAGGGAAAAAAATTACAGAGACTGTATTCTGATTTCTATCTAATTATCCGAATTGTAAAGATCACATAGAATGGGAATAATCCAGGATCAGGTTTAATTGTGATGTTGAACACAGCTGAATGGCATGTCATAAACATGAAGACTTGTCACTTCGATGACATACCATCACTTTGGATTTGAACATCCACCATGAATCAATAGCTCAGGAAAGGAGGGGAGAAAATAAAATATACCTCCAGACAAAAGCAAAATATTACAGATGCTGGAAATCTGAATTAAAAACAGAAAATGCTTGGTAGGTCAGACAACATCTGTGGGAAGAAACAGATTTAATATTACAGGTTAATAACCTTTCATCAGAATGATAAATCCGTTATTGGATCAGGAAAATATAATTTCAATATGTTACCATCCCAGTTGGTGTTATAACTGGACGGGGAATTCCTAGAATGGAACCCTGGCTCAAACGACCATAACTTTGATTTTTAAAATAAAATGTTGAGGAACAGAGTAAGCGGGTCGCTAATTAGGTTTAACAATAAAACAAAAACATTTATTAAACATGAACAAAATGGATTACGGTACAATACGCATTTAGCTTTATAGTTACACACAGGTTTTAGGATTAACACTGATTACAAAGTACATCTACATCTATAATGGTCTCATTAACACAAAGTCCATTTTAAACACAAGGGGCGTCATTCTCCGACCCCCCGCCGGGTGGGAGAATGGCTGTTGGCCGCCGTGAATCCCGCCGCCGCCCCCGCCGAAGTCTCCGCTCCCGGGGATTGGGCGGGGGCGGGAATCCGGCCGCGCCGGTTGGCGGGACCCTCCGCTGGATTCTCCGGCCCGGATGGGCCGAAGTCCCGCCCAGGAATTGCCTGTCCCGCCGACGTAAATCAAACCTGGTATTTACCGGCGGGACCAGGCGGCGTGGGCGGGCTCCGGGGTCCTGGGGGGGGCGCGGGGCGATCTGACCCCGGGGGGTGCCCCCACAGTGGCCTGGCCCGCGATCGGGGCCCACCGATCCGCGGGCGGACCTGTGCCGTTGGGGCACTCTTTCCCTTCCGCCTCCGCTACGGCCTCCACCATGGCGGAGGCGGAAGAGACTCTCCCCACTGCGCATGCGAGGGAAACTGACAGCGGCCGCTGACGCTCCCGCGCATGCGCTGGGAAACTGACAGCGGCCGCTGACGCTCCCGCGCATGCGCCGCATTTCCGCGCCAGCTGGCGGGGAAATAAACGCCATTTCCGCCAGCTGGCGGGGCGGAAATCCCTCCGGCGTCGGCCTAGCCCCTCAATGTTGGGGCTAGGCCGCCAAAGATGCGGAGCCTTCCGCACCTTTGGGCCGGCGCGATGCCCGTCTGATTGGCGCCGGCTTTGGCGCCAGTCGGCGGACATCGCGCCGTTGGGGGAGAATTTTGCCCAAGATGACTGTGGGCAAATACACTCTCCATCTGAACCCTAAGTGAACATTTGTGGATGTCTCCTCAGAAACCCCCCAGATGATTGACACGTGAATTTCTAAACTTCAATCCCAAAAACACACATTAAAACCTTCTCTCATAATAATGCTTTCCTTTAGCGGTTTGCATTCCAAAATCCAGACCAGGGGCGAAATTCTCCCCCAACGGCGGGATGTCCGCCGACTGGCTCCAAAGCCGGCGCCAATCAGACGGGCATCGCGCCGGCCCGAAGGATGGTTTAGTCCTGATTCGCTACAAAATGCTTCATTGCCTGTGAAGCACTTTGGGATGTCTGAAAGTTAAGAGAGGCCTATATAAATGACAATTATTATTTCTTGGTCTTTAAGGTTTACTTACATCAAGTGCTGGAGTAGAAAGAAGAATGTGTGTAGATTGTACAACATCAGCTGCATGCAAGCTGTTATGGTAGGCCACATCTCCATGGTAGTGATCTTCCAGTGTCATGATGTACGTTACAAATGTGTCAACGGGGATCCTAAAAGTCTTCAGCAAATCCCGCTCCTGTTGGAAGTTATTTATAAAATGCTGATCTGACTTATTTGTATAGACATCATTTGAACGCCAAGTTAGTATTAATTAAAAGTGAACACAATTCATATTGGGCAACATTTCACTGAAAATGATTTTGTGCAGAATGATTTGCCTTATATTTATTAATCTGTGCAACAAAATGCCATATACTAAAGTTGGTGGCAATTAAGTCAGAAATAATTAGTATCTTCGGCCCACTTGACTTCACTAACCTGGAAGATAGTGTACATAATGCAGGTGAGTGGTCTATTGTTTGAAAACTCTGCCACTTTAAATATGTTAAGGCCCCACTTATTCAGGTCATCGAGCTCCTGCAAAGCCAAAGTGAAATACTGCAATTACTAAAGAATGCCTGAAATATTAATTAAACCTCACATTGAAATATTACAGTTCAACACACAATTTCCCTATTTTTATCCAATGCATCTTACTGTAACAATTATTTTTGTAATGAAAATATTAATTTGAGGTGATTTGTTAATATTGATATGTCGAGCACAGGGTGGATGTGAGACCAACAAAATCCTTTATTGACACAATTGGTGAGATTTTCCAGCCATTCATGCTGGTGGGATCTTCTGGTGCCGCCAAAAGTGCGCTCCCATCGCTGATTTGCTGGCAGCGATGGGTGCATTCAACAGGAAACCCGAAGATCCCGCTGCCGGCCAATGGCAGGCCCTCTTCTGCCCCCGGAAAACACGCAACGGGTTGCTCGGTAAATTCCACCCAGTGTCTACACTTTGTAGCAAGAAATGCTGGAAAGGTATCATGAACGGGAACCTGGGGGCGGGATTCTTCATTTCTGAGACTAAGGGATGAATTCTCTGCCTTCGGGATTTTCCATTTTGCCAGCAGCCCGGGGGTTTCCTGCGGCGTGGGGCTGCCCCACAATGGGAAATCACATTGACCAGGTGATGTTGGGCACCTTCTGTACCCCCTCTCTCTCCCTCAGCATTCACCATGCTGGTATCACAATTTTAAAAAACACAAGTGAACCCCGCCGTCGTGAACTCGGCCCCTCGGAGGTGGAGAATTGCGGAGGCCCCGGAGAATACCGGGTTGGGCCCGCTAATGATGTGCAAACGGTGTCTATTGTACGAGCATTCTGGAACACATTGACACTGCTGTCGAGGTGCTGGAGCATTGCGATTTTGTGTCAATTCGGTGCCTGCCGCGATTTTAGCGTCGGAACTGATTCTCCGCCCAATCGTCTTTCACGATTTTGGCGTCGGCTAATGGAGAATCCTGTCCATGATTTTTCCTTCTTTTGGCCATGTGCAGAGGCCAACTATAGACTCTCATTGCTAACTTAACTAGGGTTATCTAAATGGACTAGCGACTAAAATATGGGTCCTTTCTTATATTTATAGCTTTATCTGTATTTCCCTATCAAATTGTTCAGGACACCCTACCACCACCCAGCCCCATTTTATACCCTTGTGAGAAATGTCTCTGATTTACTGACTTTCCTCTAAATATCAATATCGTAGCAATCTCAAAACCACAGCCAGGCCCATATTCATTCTGATTTTTTAATAGATAAAAAAAAACAAATTAGGTGCCACAAAGTGGATTTTGTGGTGTTCTTATTCTACAGTTGATGCGCCATCAATGCCTGTTGACCTTCCTCACTTATCCACGTGCACAGTTTGAGTTTCAGGGGATGAAGAGTAAAAGTTAGAAGAGATTTCTAAACCGCACTAGAATTGAACATTTTAACTGAATCAGCATAGTTAAAGAAACATTCAGACTGATTGACACCACAAGACAGAGTGGGACATGTTTCCTTTCTTTGTTGTTCATTTGTTTGCAAACCCATGTGACCTCTATCACCTGGAAGGACAAGGGCAGCAGATGTATGGGAACACCACCACCTGCAAGTTGCTCTCCAAGTCACACGCCACCTGACTTAGAATATATCACTGTTTCTTTTGTCTCTGGAACAAAAGCTTGGAACTCCCTCCCTAATAGCACTGTGGGTGTTCCAATAACACAGGAACTGTAATGGTTCAAGAAGGCAGCACACCATCACCTACTCAAGGGTAATTACGGATGGATAACAATTGCTGACCTGGCCAGAGGTGCCCACTTCCACAAAAGAATATAAAACCGATGTATTGTTGTACATTACCAGCATGAGGAACAACTGACCTGATGCTTTTCTTGGGAGACTTTGTAAAAGAGCCCATTTTCTCTTTGTCAATTGTTAGAAAATCATTAATCATTGTGAAATTGAGCCAAGCAGGCAAGTAAAATCTCCAGGTTTGATTCAGTTCTTGCTAACTCAACTAATCTGAAATAATGCGTTGGTAGAACAGTTAGTTGTGAACCTCGGGACAAAAGGAGGACATTTCAGCCAAGATTCCCACTCCTGAATGCTACCTGGTGACTGCTACTGTTTGATCAGGACAGCTGGAATGCACTACCATATTGAGTAGTTTGCAGAAGCCGACTGTGCTTACATGTGAAGATTGCTCACTTGGGTAGTGCACTAAGGAATACCAACCACTAATGCATGAGTCTGAGAAAGGAAGAAATATAAAAATAAAAAGCAGCTGGTTTATAAACATTAAAGCAGAAAATGGTTAGTTCTGGTCTCCACAAATGTTCTTCAAGGAAGCACAGTGAAGATTTACTAGAATGATATCTGCACTTAAAGGCTAAATTGCAATGCAAGATTACACAAAATAGGGTTGTATTCCTTTGAATTTAAAAGTTCAGGGATGATTTAATCAACATTTTCAATAAATTAAGAAGAACTAATTAGGATAGATAGGTATTTCTGCTGGCTCAGGAATGTAGGGTTGGAGGGGGTGGGGGTGTTGTATAGCCTCAATATTAGAGCCACATCTTTCAGGAGTGTTGTTAGGAAGTTTGGAACTCTCTGGTAAATGGCATTCAATGGGAAGTCAATTGCTAATTTTAAAACTTAGATCTCTATTAACCAAAGGCATTATAAGATAGTTGGGTCACAGATTAGCCATTATCTCGCAGAATAGCAGAAAAGGTTCCAGGGACTAAATGTTTATTACTGTAAAATTATAAACAGTGGTTTGCTTTGTACCTTGGAAAGATACTCTTCCAAGTCAGTTTTGACAGCAAATCGAGGGATGCTGGAGTGTGAAAGGCTGGAACTATGCATCAATTTTTTTACTCCACTGATCTGTGTCATGAGTTGTTGCTTTTTCTTCTTGTCTCTGTCCTTCTGTGTGGGGGAGGGCATCTCCACATCATTCTGCTTGTCTATGAGTAGAGAACTGAGAATTAGACACTTTGGCTTAAATTAGGAATTCAAAATATAAAAGACACCTGCAACATTTCTTTTGGGTGTAAGAGGTGAAGAGTATAAGTGGAGACAAATTTTCAAGCTGCACTGAAAACAAAAATATGAAGTACTCAAGATATAACAAGAAAATTTAGATATTTTGGATGTAAATTTGCCAGGGTGGCATAAGGGACGGTAACAGATTGACTGCCCACTATTCAGCAAACCTAGGTCAGCATTCCACCTGCTGACGGATTCAGAGGTGGGTGGGCATAAAACCGCATGGACGGGATTCTCTCTGGGATCCCGCCTGCCCCAACCCAGATGCAATTTTACGGAGGGACGGGCAAGGACAGAGACAGGAAACAAGCCCATTGCCTGGCCATGTCCCTATTAAGGCCCTTAAGGGACCAGTAAATGGCCACTTAAGGGCCTTTTCCCACCCAGCTTCAATTTTAGTCTAGCAGGCACCAGTTGGATCAGGGTGCGGAACTAAAACCTTTTCACCCTCAATCTCGGGAGCGGGGCCCCAGTCAGAAGACCCCTCCCCTCAGGAAATGGGAATGCTGGCCCACGGTCCCCACCCTTCCCCCCACTGCCTACCCTGACATTTCGTTCGACCCCCTTCTGTCATTCAAGACATTCCCTACCCTTCCCAGGATCCCTGGCAAGTACCATAAAGTGCAGTTCCGGGACTTAGGCTCAGGCACAGCGCTGCAGTACCTCTTCTGGCCATTGCAGCCCTGTGATTAGAATTGCTGGAGAACTGTCAGGCATCGCACTGTTATCCAAGGGTGAACGAAAATCCCGCCTGCTGCCACTCAACGCTCAGTTGAGTGTATAATGGTAGCGGGCCTGTCAAGAGTTGGCAGAGATGCAATCCCCGCCGATTCTCAGGATGGCAAGCGTTGAGCACTCAGGATCCTGAAAATTCAGGCTCTAGTTTTCCAGTAAGGAATGCTGCCAAAATGGAAATTTACCCTCATTAACACCATGGGAATAATCATGAAGCGTATTGTTCATCCCACCTAAAATCAACATCAGCAACATGAAAAAAAGAGACTATTTGGCCATTATCATAATGCTGTTTGTGGTACTTTGCTGTATTTTGCATTACAGAGTGACTACACTTTGAAAACACTTGCTTGGCTATAAAACCCTTGGCCTTTTCTGAGATTGTGTAAAGTACTGGAGCATAATCAGCACCTACAGAACTACATTTTCGGCCATCTAGCATTTTCAGAGGATGAAAGGGAAAAACAAATCAGGGTAATTCCACAAAATGGATATCACAGTTCTTTACTATAACTTCTCTTAAATGATTTATCAGTATTCAACATTTCACAAAAATTAACAGTTTTGTTGTAAGGTTTTGATTAGATCATCTTATCTTGAAAGGTGCTGTATAAAGGCAAACCTTTTATTTCCTTCTAAAACCAATACTTTGGGTGACACACTCCCAGTTACTTTAAAAAAAAGCTTTCTGCTATTGTTCAATGTTCCCTGCTTAAGCTGGTAGCCACACTTGCATTAGTTTCCATGGGCACCAGATACTGCTCATTGTTGCTTTGTTCAATGTCACTCCTCACACTCAGCAAGCTATTCAAATTTGGGGCATCACAGTCCAGTCTACTATTTTCACCTTGTGATTTCAGGCAAAGGCAGCATTAGGTTGTTAACATTGGCTACAAAACAAAAATCAGCCAAAGTTCCAACTCCTGAACATTACGTGAGGGCAGTATGCAGTAAGGCTATGATGTAGCCCATCAAGTACTGGAGCGTAATTAGCACCTACAGAACTACATTCTCGCCTATCTCGCATTTTCAGAGGATGATAAGGAAGAACAAATAGGGGTAATTTCACAAAATGGATATCACAGTTCTTCACCATAACTCCTCTTAAATGATTTATCAGTGTTCAACAACATTTTAAGAAAATCAACAGTTCTGTTGTAAGGTTTCTATTACATCATCTTATCTCTTTTTCTCTACTGTGCAATGATTGATGTCCAGGAAGCAAATACTAATAATATGGCATCGTAACTTCACCAAATGTCTTTTAAGGAATTTATACCCCAGAATGGGACAACATTTACTGACAGCTGAAAATCTTGAAATGTAACTCAATGAAAAAAAATCAAAAAGAAATGACTATTTCCTAAGGCAAGGCAGTAATTGAATATTGTGCTACAGCTACGAATGCTCATTAACATTCTGAATGGCATTTTGTGGACGAGGCAATGCATCAGGCATGTTAATTAAATTGGGGTCACCTCCTCTGATGGCTTTTTATCATGTTCTTGAGGAGAACCATTTAATTTATTACAACCACATATTAAATTCTATCACCTTATTTAAATACAGAATACATCTACTGAGACTGGACAAATCAGCATCGGGGTCTATCAGTTTCAGACACATATTGTATTGGTGACACCCAACTGCTGTTTTCATCTAGTACTTATATGAAAGGTCATTATATTCTTTGGACAACATGGTGTTTAATCAACCAGAATGATTTTATACACCAGAATTCATAGGTTCTATCCACATCCTGCTCAACTTAAGTAAAGTCCCTTACAACAGAAAGCAATTAAGCTGAACCAGGTTGCCTTAAAGCTGCACATCACAAAGACACTGTTCAGAAATATCATGTCAAATTGGCATTTAAGGATTTCTTTTCTCCTGTACAAACTATCAGTGGATTAATGGAGGAGTTTCCTATTTAGAAGCTGTCATATCAAATTGGGTGCTGATGCTGGCGAGCAGCAGCAGGAAAGATTAATGGCATTGCCTCAGCAGTACTCCATCATCTTTCAAATGAGAGCACATATAAATCTACAGTCAGATTGACTAAATTATGGCAGCGTCAAACCTGACCTATACCAATCAGATATAACTCAGTACGCAGATGTTGAGCAATTAAAATGGGAGAGAAGCCCCAGGGCTTGTTCCAATAGGAAACCATGCCTGTAGAAGTGGGCAACTAATTGGACAGAGAAAGAAATTCAAATTCACAATATATATTAACTGGTAACCTGCTATTGAGTGGTACTCAGCTTGATGCTCTGTGGATAGGTTTTCAACAAAATCAAGCACAGCAAGTTTCTACAAAAGGAAGATTTGGACACGCTCAGTTGCTAAGTTTTCTCAAATGGAACAAGAATCATTGAATCCTGTTTTCCATGGAAACAAGGAAATGGAGATGTGGGTAAAACAAGTGTGTGTGGCAAACCATCTGTCATTCCTTTGAGAGATACATTTATTGTAAAATATACACAAGCTGAGCTGTCATGCATTAGTTTTGCTGGTAGAGTATCAAGTCATGGGTTTGTTCTCCCCCATTGCAGGAGGGTACCTCCTGTGAATCCAATGCATGTACACATTGTGGCTCCCTAGCATAAGGCTGATTTGGCCTTAGAAGGCATGAAATAAATAGTGTAAGAACCCACTGTGAAAATAATGTTAATTCAAAATACACCTCAGTCTTGAAACCGTGACTATTTGGAAGAATAATACTTATGCAAAGTTAATTCTTCAATTTCTTTTGTAACAGGTTCAAACGAGGCACCATAAACAGGAACAATGTAATGTACTCTGCAAGCAGGACTAAAAGGGCTAACTAAGTTAGCTGATCTCGGCAGAGACAGACAGAGAGGTGGTGGTAAGCTAAACGTTAAACTGCAGATACCGGAAACCTGAAATAAGACTGAAAATATTGGAAATACTAAAGCTACTGAGCATGTGTGAAAGGAACTATGTCACAGTGATGTCACTAAGTGAGCATCTGAGAGGGTAGCTCCAGCAGTGTCTTGGTCTTATTTAACCTATTTATATTGCATGTAAATAAATGAATTTGGACAAAAACCATTGTCTCCAGCAAGGTGTTTTCTAAGTAAGAACCCAACAAATCCCAAGATAAGCCCATAATAACGGACTAGTTTGACAGAATCTGTGGAGAATGAAACTAAGCTAACATTTCAAGTTGATGACCTTTCTTCAGAGTTACGGTAAAATGTAATTGACCCTGAAACATTAACACTGTTTCTCTCGCACGGTGGCGCAGTGGGTTAGCCCTGCTGCCTCACGGCGCCGAGGTCCCAGGTTCGATCCCAGCTCTGGGTCACTGTCCGTGTGGAGTTTGCACATTCTCCCCGTGCCCGCGTGGGTTTTGCACCCACAACCCAAAGATGTGCAGGGTAGGTGAATAAATTGCCCCTTAATTGGAATAAATTAATTGGGTATTCTAAATTTATGTAAAAAAAACTCTGTTGTTTCTTTCTCCACAGATGCAGGCAGACCTGTTGCATATTTCCAGCATTTCAGTAAGGATTGAAATGAAATGAAATGAAACTCGCTTATTGTCACAAGTAGGCTTCAAGTGAAGTTACTGTGAAAAGCCCTAGTCGCTACATTCCGGCGCATGTTCGGGGATGCTGGTACGGGAACTGAACTCGCGCTGCTGGCCTGCCTTGGTCTGTTTTAAAAGTCAGCTATTTAGCCCTGTGTTGGGGCAGTGGTGCATTGACTTCAGTCATGCTGGTGAAGGGAAAGAACTCAACCATAATTTCTGCTCACCACTCAGTGATACCTGATAAAAGATTTACAGATGTCATTCAGAACAGTATAAGGCTGGGCTGTGATGGCCTTCATGTTAAATAGCCAGTTGAACTCAATATCTCAGCTCACATTTGAAAAATCATTAATGGGCTTGGTACCCTAGAACTGTTGCTACCTATGGAATTATGCTGCTGAAACAGTCAGCCCCCTCAAGGGACAAAAGGAAAATATTGGAAAAGGGACGAGAGCAGCTGGCATTGTGGTGTTCACTACTTTGGACGAAGTCAAGTCAGAACAAGCATTTTATTTTCTGTTATAGAATGATCCAATACAAACCGTGGCACACATTTTTGGATATGCTGACTAGGTTTCCTAAAGAACTGCCCCACATGTTCCTGCAGGGAACATTGCATTCATTAACACTTTTGTTTTACAATATTACTCATTTTGACTACTGCAAATTTCTAACTTTTTGAATTCAGGATAAAAGATATTTATTCTGAATAATACCATTTCATTAAGACTTTCTTGGTTTGTACCCAATAATTCTTTTGCAGCTTTAATATCTTCAGGCAAACTAGTTACATTCAAAAGTATGTATTTTCTAATTTTTAGTAAAACCTTTATGAATATATGGTTGAAGATCTCTTTTTCTTCCTTCCTCCTTTTCTGCTAAATTCCTGCTCTCTGCCAAAGCACTGATTCCTTGCTGGTGAGGAAGGTTTCATGGCATCAGCTCCCCTCTCGCAAACTGCCTCCTTTTACATGTATGTCTGGACATCGAGTAACAATGGGGACATTATGATCATATCTTCACTGTATAAGCCTCTTCTGCCACAGTACACTGAAGGGTTGGTAACTATGATAAACCCCTCAGGCTGCATGTTTGGCATGAAACGAATATTATTAATACAAGCTGCAATTGTAAGTGTAGGGAGGCAGCACCTCAGACGTCCACATACTTTACTAATAAAAACTGCTCTGTTTTGTACTTCTGAAATATCAATTTTGAGCTGTCATGAAGTGTACTTCTATAAATTTTATGAATAAAGTATATTTTTGGAAACAAAATGATGATCCGACCTTTTCCCAATTTTTAATTTCTAACAAGTATCATATGGTAATACGTAGCAATAGCAACTCCAGAGACAATTAGAACCAATTAATTGATGTTATGCTGGTCAGTAAATTTATGAAAAAAGATGCCTGGAGGAGCACAGGGATTTAACAAATACAGGATGATTAAAGGAAGACATAAACTCGAATTAGGTGTTCACACTTTCACAGGGATTTTATGGAAATTGAATTATTTTCCAACTAGTCTGTCAAGTAAATCACTTCACAAAAGATTAATGATGTGCAGCAGCAAAACGACACATGCAGAAATCCATTAGTGAGAGGTTGTAAATACCACTGATGCCAATCAACTATCTTATAACTTAGTGTAGTATAGCTTGGATAACTAAATGAGGAAAATACTGATTTCCAGCAAGCCTCACGTCTTCACTTTTTGTAAATCAAGTTATCTTTAAACAAACGTGTGAGCTGCATCTGTGTATCATATGAAGCACCAAGCACCATGTGAAGCTATTGCATCACCCACAGTTTTAGTTTGTCACATGTCCACAATTCAACATAGATGGAAGAATGTGGATGAAAATTAAACATTTGTGAATTTGTGTTTACATAATGGTGAAACTTCCCAGGTCCTTTAGCATTGGACTGGGAGGCAGGCAGGCTTGCAAAATGGCAGGGATGTTGGGGGGGGGGGTAAAGTACCCAATGTCTCCTGACCACAATGCTATATTTCCAGTGGCCTGAGTGTTGGTGGATCAGCTGCCCATTGGGGCATCTGAATCCGAAGATATTTTGTCCGGATTACACCAGCTGGCAAGTGAGGAAACCACCTAGTGTAACTTGGCAGCCTCCCAGTGGGTACTAGGGGTGGGACCACCCTTCACCGAAGCCTCCTGCACTAACAGTTTCCCCACACCCCTCTCTCTCAATTTATTCCTCTTTAAGGGCACCAGATAGGGGCTGGTTTAGCACAGGGCTAAATCGCTGGCTTTGAAAGCAGACCAAGGCAGGCCAGCAGCACGGTTCAATTCCCGTACCAGCCTCCCCGAACAGACGCCGGAATGTGGCGACTAGGGGCTTTTCACAGTAACTTCATTTGAAGCCTACCTGCGACAAGCGATTTTCATTTTTTTCATTTTTCAGATCATTGAGGCATCCTCCTCCTGGACCTTCAGCCTCAGTGGTGGACACCAATGATGGCACTGCTGGGGCTATTGAGCTTCTGGTTCTCCGATTGCACCAGTAGCTTTTGGTGACATGCTGCATCTTTAATTGGATGATAGCCCTGCTGTCAGTCATTTAATTGGTCACATGCTGCAAACGCCATCCAGATCACACCAACTACCAAAGCAGGACTACCTCCCGCCCTTTGGTGGCACTTTTGCCCGCTCCACAAAGTTCAGCCCAATCAGCCCAATGTTTTACAAGTTTGCTTGTATTAGAATATCTAAGTAAAAAATAAAAATTTGAAGGAACTCGCCTCTCAATCGTTTAGTCTGGCATTGACTCGCACAGATCAGAAGCGCCCCAAGTTTGAATCCTAGCCCACAGTGGGCTCATCTTAGTTAGGGTGTTTGGCCACAAAGCACCAGTGACTGTTATTCAATGTAACATGTAGGATGTAGAATGTGTTTGGGTGATTTCTGAGAGATATGGTAAGGTGATATTTGAAAAAAGGTTACTTTCCTTCTTTAGGGCAGCGAGCTATAATTGGTCTCAATGGTGCTGCACTAAGGAGAGAAACATGCAGCCTATGTCTCTGTTCTTGATCTCTACCCATGACTTAATTCTTCCCTTTACGAGGTATTTGTGGATGTCAGTTGCAGCTAAAACCAGACTGAAATCTGACGTTAGTTAAATTGGTCACTTACCATCCAGGCTTGCACATAAAGAATGGACACTGGAGAAAATGCCAGAAAGCTATTCAGGAAAAATACTTCAGCAGGTGCCACCATTTCAAAAGGAGAGGGAAATTAACCTTTAACCAACATAAAATAATGCAAATATATTAGGCTGGATTTTCGTTAGATCGGGCCAACTCCAAAGGCCATTAAGAAGGTAGGTGGGATCCACCTTCTTGGATGTTGAATCGTACCCCCATCTCTGGCAGATCAGGGGGAGGGTTCTCCGAGCTTCCGTGGCGAAATCGGGCTCAGTGCGGGGAAGGAGAATGGGGTCTCAGACCCGCAGCGATTCTCCACGGACTGGAGAATCGCCACCAGTCACGTGCGCGGTCGATGTGGCGCTGGTCGTGGGTCATTGAAATCGGCTCCCGCGCCGATTCTCCGCGATCGACTGGCCGAGTTCCCGCCGGCATGGTTCCAACCTAGTTCCACCCGGCGATTGCTCGGACCCGTGGCTGCGCTGGCCGTCCTGGTAAGGGGGCGGAGGGATCAGACTCAGGGGTGAGGGGGACTCCACGACGGACAGGCCCGCGATCAGGGGCTACCGATCGGCGGGTGGGCGGGATCTGGGGGGCCTATCATCTTCCCCGCTGGCCCGCGTGGCTCCACCATGTCGCGCGGGGGCCGGCGCGAAAACGGCCGGCGCGAGCATGCGCGGATCCGCAGCCAGAAGCGCAGGGCCCCGTATCGGCAGAAGGAGCTGCGCGGTGCACACAAGGGCCCTGCCAATCCTCTTAAAACCAGAGAATCACTCCGGACTACTCATTTCAGCAGGGGAGTTGAGTTCACAGTTTTTAAGAGGCTGTTAAAAAAATAGCAGACTTTGGTATGTTTGTGAATAGAAGCTTGATTTTTTTTAAAGAACATATTGATCACTTGAGAGGTTTTACATTTTTTGAATGGATTCCATGAATAAGATTTATTTGAGTATTAAGTGTTTATGAGTGAGAGCTCACTCTCTTGGATCGTTAGAACTTTAATTTTTTTTTCATCTCCACATGGTCCCTGAGGTCTGCCCATTGTGGGCACTGGATAAGATGTTACGGAGGTGGCATGGTGGGTTATGAGGAGTGAAGGAGGTAGCATGGGGGTATGAAATGAAAGAGAAAATGCTGGAAAATCTCAGCAGGTCTGTCAGCATCTGTAGGGAGAGAAAAGAGCTAACGTTTTGAGTCTGATGACTCTTTGTCAAAGCTCGGGGGTATATGTAGCATGGGGATACACATGGCAGCATGAAGGTAGCATGAGGGGGTGGGGTGGATGGGGGATGAGGGTAAGGGCTAGAGGGACTTACAGTCTTTTGTACAACTGGGTTGAAGCCTCAGAGAACTTTCTAATCAACCTGCCTCTGCAGTCGCTTGTGGCAGTCCCAGAACTGCCTCCGAGAGCTGTAGGCCTGATTCAATCACTCCCTCACTCCCCAGAGCAAAACTCTTGCAAGCTGGGCTGGTTTTCATTGTGATGAGACTGCTAGGTCGGGAAAATCCCCAACTCGAGATTCCAGCCTCAATGGTGAAAATCTGACCAATGCCTTTTACACACTCTGACAGAAAGTTGCAATGTTGGTTCATTTTAATTATATATTATACATTGCATACTTTTAACATCAATAAAGAGCAGTATTAACTTAAGTTGAAAAAGGATGTGGAAACACTCTATTTTGTTCTCTCTCCTGCCTGTCGTTACTATGAAATGATTTTATTATTTTTATTTGTTTCGTGGTTTGGAGTTGAAGATGTTTGTGTGTACTTGAGACTGAATGTGAATTTTTGCACAGGATTAACTCAGTAACTTTGATCATCTAACAGGTAGTGACTGGTCTCACACATTCTACCCTTCATAAACTTGAGAACATCCATAACTCGACTGCCTGTGCCAAGATATGATTCGTTGTTACATAAATACAAAGTTCCTTTTTCACTCTATTCAACTTTGGTGCTGTCCTTTGGCAGGACATAGAACATCAAGAGTGGGTAAATTCAGGACAAAATCATAGAAAAATAAGAAAACAGTATGAAACATGTTTATCAGTACCATACTGGTATGCAACCCAACTTAGAAGCTATTGAATACATTTCATAACCTTTCTGTAATAAGGGCACACGGAGTCCACACCGAGTAAAATAAAGAACTTTGATTTATTTACAAATACGGTACATACACTTCCCGGTAGATCCCTACTGGGTCTCTCTCTGGTCGATGCCTTACTGGCCTTTTATACAATTCTAAATGGAGTTCCCCCGCCCCTCAGAGGGGGAGCTCATACTCTGCGTGAACTATGGGGAAAATAAGCATTCCCACCCCGTAAATCCCGTGCAGGAATTTGCACTTTCCAACACTGAACAAAGAACAATACAGCACAGGAACAGGCCCTTCGGCCCTCCAAGCCTGTACCGGTCATGATATCAACCTTGGCTAAAACCCTCAGCACTTCCTTGTGCCAAATCCCTCGATACCCATCCTATCCATGTATTTGTCAAGATGCCTTTTGAACGGCGCTAATGTATCTGCTTCCACAACCTCCCCTGGCAATGCATTCCAGGCACTCACCATCCTCTGCGTAAAAAACCTGCCTCGCACATCTCCTCTAAACTTTGCTCCATTGACCTTAAACCTATGCCCCCTGGTGACTGACCCCTCCACCGTGGGAAAGAGTGCCTGCTCATCCACTCTATCCATGCCCCTCATAATCTTGTAGGCATCTATCAGATCACCCCTCAATCTCCGTCTTTCTAATGAAAACAGTCCGAGTCTATTCAACCTCTCCACATAGCTAACACCCTCCAGACCAGGCAACATCCTGGTAAACCACCTCTGCACCCTCTCTGTTATAACCTGCCTACTTACCATTGGCTGGGGACTAATGACTATCCCACAATCCTGTGGGAGTATGAGCTTCCCCAATGAGGGAGGCGGAGAAACCACTAGTAAACTCCTAGTATAAATAAGCTGGCCAATTCAGGAACCAGCAGGAAGGAGTATGTAGCAAGGGAAGTTACTGCTACTGTTATGTATATATGTTATAGTAAAGAAATGTTATTACTTTGTATCCTTAAAACTCGTGCTGGATTCTTCGTGGCCCTTACAAAACTGGCGACGAAGGTTAAAGTGAATAGCTGTCTACACTGCTGAAGCCACCTCCCTGGATTTTTGTTGGATACAGGTTGGAAGTTGTTTTCTATTATACCATGCCCCTGTACGGACGTTTGGATGTTTTTGATGCTGCGCTGGAAAGCTGGAACCAGTACACACAACGGATGCGTTACTATTTCCGGGCAAACAATATCACCGAAAACGTGCGCCAGGTGGTCATATTGCTCACCGCCTGCGGCCCGCATACGTTTGGGGTGATTAGGAGCCTTACGTACCCAGCTGCGCCGGACACCAAAACGTTTGATGAACTTGTGAATATAGTGGGGCAACATTTTAACCCAACCCTGTCCACGATAGTCCAGCATTACCGGTTTAATACCGCTGAGAGGACCCCTGGAGAATCCCTTGCCGATTTTCTATCCAGGCTACGCAGGATTGTGGAGTACTGTGACTATGGTGAGACCTTGTCAGAAATGTTGTGCGACCGTTTGGTTTGCGGTATTAACAATGGGGCCACCCAGAGAAAGTTGTTAGCGGAGCCAACATTGACTTTTCAACAGGCCATTCAAATAGTATTGTCCCGAGAGAGCGCAGAGCGAGGAGTACAGGAGCTACAGGGAATGGAAGTGCATGCCTTGGGGCGCAACCCCTTCCGTCCGAAAACGTCCCCCCGCACTCCTGCGGTACCTTGGGCGAGGCAACGTCCGGACCGACGCCAGTGGCCGTCGGACATTTCTCCCCGAAGGGAGCCTTCTCCAGAGCCAATGGATGAGGAGCCATGTCCGTGTCAGACTTGTAGGCGCCGGACCCGTCGCGGACGGCGGTCCTGGGGACGCCAGAGGCGCCGTCGTTCCGACTGAAACTGGGACCAGCCCAGGGACCGTAACTGGGACCAGCCCAGAGGCCGTACCTTCCATGTGGATGAACCTGCGGTGACTACTCCTGAGGACGTGGAGACGGAGGACGATTGCCTGCAGCTGCATTGTGTGGCAGCTCCCCGTGTGGCCCCCATTAAGGTGACAGTACGGGTCAATGGCCACCCGCTTGAGATGGAGTTGGATACTGGCGCAGCGGTCTCCGTGATCGCCCAGAGGACATTCGACCGCATCAAGCAGGGTATACAGACTCTTACATTAACCGACTCACAGGCCAGGTTGGCCACCTACACGGGGGAACCACTGGACATTGCAGGAACTACAATGACCCCTGTTGTCTATGGACGCCAGGAGGGGGGTTTCCCACTTATCGTGGTGCGCGGCCATGGGCCCAGCCTGTTGGGTCGGGACTGGTTGCGCCATTTGCGGTTGCAATGGCAGCACATCCTCCAAACAGTTTCTGAAGGGTTGACTGAGGTGCTAGGACGATACCCAGATGTATTTCAGCCTGGTTTGGGGAAAATAAAAGGGGCCGTAGCCCGTATCCAAGTTGAACCAGGAGCCACGCCGCGCTATTTCCGGGCGCGCCCAGTGCCTTACGCCTTGCTCGAGAAGGTAGAAGGGGAGCTCACTCGTTTGTTGAGTTTGGGTATTATCAGGCCCGTCCGTTTTGCTGACTGGGCAGCACCAATTGTACCTGTAATGAAGCCAGATGCCACACTTCGCTTGTGCGGCGACTATAAACTTACAGTGAATACGGTTTCTCGACTCGACCGATATCCAATGCCTCGCAGAGAGGATCTCTACGCGAAACTTGCAGGTGGACTCTCGTTCACAAAATTAGATATGAGTCACGCCTACCTGCAGTTGGAGCTGGACCCTGCCTCACGACCATATGTAACGATTAATACACACCGGGGCCTGTATGAATATACACGGTTGCCCTTTGGAGTATCCTCTGCCTGCGCAATTTTTCAACGTGTTATGGAGGGCATTTTGAGAGGTTTACCACGTGTGGCTGTCTACCTAGATGACGTTTTGATTGCAGGGACGTCGGAGCAGGAACATTTCGAAAATCTGGAGGCTGTCCTTAGACGCCTTTCGGAGGTTGGAGTCCGTTTACGTCGCACAAAGTGCGTATTTCAGGCAAAGGAAGTAGTCTACCTAGGTTATCGGGTGGACCGCAAAGGTCTGCACCCGGTCGCAGAGAAGGTGCGTGCAATTCAACATGCCCCCGCCCCGACTGACACTTCGCATCTTCGTTCTTTTCTCGGTCTCGTAAACTATTACGGGAAGTTCCTCCCCAATCTGGCAACTACTCTGGCCAAGAAACCGCTTTCCGGCGGGTAAAGCAACAATTGTCGTTGTCTGGGTTACTAACCCACTATGATCCTGGAAAGCCTTTGCTCGTCACATGTGATGCATCCCCGTATGGTATTGGGGCCGTCCTGTCCCACAAGATGGAGAACGGGGCCGAGCGACCGATAGTTTTCGCCTCCCACACATTGACTGCAGCGGAGGAAAAGTACGCGCAGATCGAGAAGGAGGGCCTGGCAGTGGTTTTTGTGGTGAAACGCTTCCACCAGTACGTGTACGGCCGCCATTTCACTATCGTGACTGATCATAAGCCCCTGCTGGGACTTTTCAGAGAGGATAAGCCAACACCGCCCATTGCTTCTGCACGGATCCAGCGCTGGGCTTTGTTGCTTGCTGCATACGAGTATTCTCTGGAGCACAAACCAGGTACACAGATAGCAAATGCCGACGCACTGAGCCGATTGCCTTTATCGACCGGCCCCATGTCGACCCCCATGACCAGTGAGGTGGTTGCAACCCTAAATTTTATGGACACCTTGCCTGTCAGGGCATCACAGATCCGTGAGTGGACCCAGACGGAGCCAGTCCTGTCAAAGGTTCGGCACATAGTCCTGTATGGTGGGCAGCATAGACAGCTCCCAGGCGAGTTGCGGGCATTTTCCTCCAAGCTGTCAGAATTCAGCGTGGAAGACGGCATCCTCTTGTGGGGGACGCGTGTGATTGTCCCGGAAAAAGGCCAGGAGCTGATACTATCAGACTTGCACAATGGGCATCCAGGCGTGACCAAAATGAAAATGTTGGCCCGGAGTTATGTCTGGTGGCCAGGCCTCGACACCGACATTGAGAAGGTGGCCCAAAACTGCTCCATTTGCCAGGAGCATCAGAAGCATCCGCCGGCCGCGCCCCTACATCACTGGGAATGGCCAGGGCGGCCTTGGGCACGCTTGCATGCAGATTTTGCAGGCCCTTTTCAAGGATCCATGTTCCTTCTACTAATTGACGCCCAGTCCAAATGGCTAGAGGTGCATAAGATGCAGGGGACAACGTCCTGCGCAACAATTGAAAAGATGCGTTTATCGTTTAGTACGCATGGCCTCCCCGAGGTGCTGGTCACGGATAACGGCACTCCATTCACGAGTGAGGAGTTTGCGAGGTTCACGAAGATGAACGGCATCCGCCATATCCGCACTGCCCCTTACCACCCGGCTTCAAATGGGTTGGCAGAGCGCGCAGTGCAGACATTCAAAAGAGGCCTAAAGAAGCAGTCTTCCGGATCAATGGACACGAGACTGGCTCGCTTTTTGTTTACGTACAGGACCACCCCCCATGCAGTGACTGGGGTAGCTCCCGCAGAACTCCTAATGGGCCGGAGACTTCGCACCCGCCTTAGTATGGTTTTCCCGGACATTGGCTCAAAAGTACGCCGCACACAAGAACGGCAGGGACAGGGATTTGCTCGGCATCGGCCGATTCGGCAGTTTGCGCCCGGTGACCCAGTGTTCATTCGGAATTTTGCTGGTGGTGCCCAATGGGTTCCTGGTGTAATCTTTCGCCAAACGGGCCCTATATCTTACCAAGTGCAAGCCCAGGGTCGTCTCCAGCGAAAACATGTACCACGTTCGGTCCAGAAGACCATCCCCTCAAAAGATTCCCCGCCCCCAGAGCTCATTTCAACAGCCGCAGAGACCAGAGACAAGGGAAGGTAGTCCTCACAATCTTCCACTGGTGCCTCGCTCGAAGCCTGCGCAGGTCGTTACGGGACCGAATGGAGATAGAGACGCTGACATGACGGAGGCAGCAGACTCTGACTCCGAGATGGAGACACAGGATGCATCAGAGGGGGAATCCTCGGGTCCACGGGCCGTGGATGTACAACCGCGCCGTTCATCATGGAAGCGCCGGTCTCCGTCTCGTTACACGCCGCCTGATCCAGCGCCGCGTGCAAATGGTGTCCGGCCTGCGGCCAAACGAGTCCGACGCCCTCCTTCGCCAGGGTCTTCGGTGGATTCCTTGGACTTTGGGGTGGAGGGATTACTTTGTATCCTTAAAACTCGTGCTGGATTCTTTGTGGCCCTTACAAAACTCTCCAAAGCCTCCACATCCTTCTAGTGGTGTGGTGACCAGATTTGTTTTCTTTGTAAATGGCCCATGATTTCCTCTGGACTCCTACTCCAATGCTATATATTTTCATGGGACTCCTCTTATGGAATCATGGTGATGGGCTGCGAGTGGCCTTGATGAAAATGCTAGGTCAATAGTAATGTCATCTGTTTTCATTCTGCAGACAGACAGAAATGTTATCTCCTCTTTCCTGGTGGAAGCCAAGTAGGCAAGCACATAGGTGGGCAGTTAAAATGGGACGGTTAAAATATCTGTTCCTTTCTGATTTTAAAATGATTGATTTTTCAGACTTAAGAGGTAAGTTTAAAACTTTTGTTTGTAGGGCCAGGATGACAGGAGTGCTCTTCCGAAAATCATAACAAAAATGTCGGCCTTCCCGTCCAAGTGGTATGTTCATAAGGCTGGTCCAGTAGTTGTTGCTCCTGTGCAGGCTGGCCACTTGCTTAAACATTTACCAATCAGAAATTAAAATTCCCACTGTAATTTCCAAAATTATAGTCTGCAATGCTTAATATTTAAATGGCAGAAAACAGCACAGAATGTGAAAAGTTGTTAAATGTGTCATCCTTTCTTGTATTTTTGAGTATCAGCACACACATATTTTTCACCATTCCTTGGATACCTCCTGTTTGCCCAGGGAACCGTTTCCAGGTCTCAGTCAATGTTATTCTGAGCCACCCAATTTCTGCTTATTGGCAACAGCCAATTGCTCAATCTACACGATAGCACCATGGTTAAATAGAGTGAAAAAGAACTTGTATTTGTGCAACAACTAATCATGTCCTTAAGAATGCCAAAGTGCTTTTATGGATTAAGCTTTTAAAGTACCGTCGCTGCTAATGTGTACCAAAGGCTTCATCCAATTCCATATGAGAGGTTTCCACAAGCAGCAAATTAATAAATGACAAGATAGTCTGTTTTTGTTCCTGGCGGTGTTTGTTGAAAGTGGAATGTTGGCCAGGAAAATGTCAGAAGTCCCTGCTTTTCTTCAAACAATGCCATGGGATGTTTTACATTTAGTTGAGCAGCAGGCAGTGCCTTGTTTTAACTTCTTAGTCAAAAGATCAGCTCAGAAAAGACTAGATAAATCAAGCAGCAGTGGTTAGATTATTCTAAGCTTGAATTTTAAAAGATTTTGGTAATGACTTTCAACTTAGTTATCTGGGTGGAAACTTGGCACGGTGGAAGGCTATCCTATTGTATTATCAATGGAATGAAAATCAGCAGGCTATGTAAGGGGATGGGGTTCTGTGCAACAAGGCAATAATGCTCAAAATTACCAATATAACAGGGGGAAAGGAAGATGAGCAGTTCCACGTTTTGAGAAAGAATACATTAGTGTAAGAGATAGTGTAATGAGTGGTGATTTCAACACAAGAGACATGGAATGCTCCACAGGATGCTCTATGGCTGCACGATAGCACAGTAGATAGCACAGTTGCTTCACAGCTCCAGGATGCAGATTCGATTCCCAGCTTGGGTCACTCTCTCTGTGGAGTCTGCACGTTCTCCCTCTGTCTGCGTGGGTTTCCTCCAGGTGCTCCGGTTTCCCCCCACAAGTCCCAAAAGGTATGCTGTTGGATGAATTGGATATTCTGAATTCTCCCTCTGTGTACCCGAACAGGTGCTGGAATGTGGTGATTAGGGGCTTTTCACAGTAACTTTGTTGCAGTGTAATGTAAGCCTACTTGTGACAATAAAGATTATTATAATGTTGTTATTATTTGTAGCCTAAATGAGGAAAGTCCCAAGAGAAAATGATCAAAACTGTATTATAGATAAATGAAATGACAATTACTGTGTTGTGTGTGTTAGTGGTTCTAGAGAGAATCCTGCTTTTGATATTCCCTCTTAGTTGGGAGTTACCTGGTTTCTGATGACTGCACATCAGTGTGTGTATCTGGAGATAATAGAACAGCACCCTATGGTTCTCCCTGTTTTTGGGTGTCCCATATGACAAAAATTCATGCTCTCTATCTTCTTTTGTCAATAGTTTTTTTTTTTAGGGTGCAACTGTAGCAATGGACAGACAATGTCTTGGTAAAAAAATAAACAATAGCAATGATGCAGCTTTCAGTATAACTCCAAAACTATTTACTGGATCACAAGAATTTTCTTAGAAAAGGCTATTACACACAAGACATCAACCGCTTACAGGAATTGAGAAATCTTGAAACCACAGAAAGGATAGTGCTACACATGGCTACAAGATGTTGTAGCAATAAAAAGTACTTCTACTACATGTTAATTGTTTAAACACTTTTAATCTTTGTGAATATTGGTATTGCTATTATTTTTGCATTGTGTGCTCCTTAGGTGGTGTCATGGAAAGGTGGCTTACAAGACTCACCTAAAAAGGTGTTGGAAATGAACTCGGAGACTTGGTTACCAGAGCGGCTCATCTCCGAGAGATGGGTGAGCTCACGATTCAGCATTCTCTTGAACTGTTGATAAGACAAACACAGGAATCAGTACCCACCTTTCCTGCAAACTATTCAATGTTACTTTTGAATCACATTCTTTAATTGACAAATGGATTGATGATGGAAAGTAGTAATGGAAAGAATTGTGACATCTCCTGTTTATTGTCGTACTTCAAAGCAGTGACAGAGTTAAAGCTAAGCTCAATTTAAACCTAGATATTTAACAAAGTAAAAAGCTGATATTCCAAAACACATCAAGTTTCACATTTTTTTTGTTATTTAATAGTTGTTATCAGACAGTTTTATTTAAAAGTTAAATATTCAATATGAATATAAAATAGTTTGTAGTGAAGAATGAGTTGCATTTAACTATCACACAGAAAAACTTTCTTCATAATAAGCAGTGAGATTCTAATTATATAAGAATGTTGGTCTACTGAATGAATTCTAACAAAGACAGGATGACAGAACAAAATATTTTCATTTTAATTTGAATATAAAATTTTGGTTGAAAAGGGTATGTATCTAAAATTGAATAATATTTATTTAGATCATACAGCTGTTTAATTTTAGAATCCACTGCTCCCTACTTCAAAAGCTGGATTGATTTTTATTTGAGGTATCCAAAATGAACTTTGCAGGACATCTTTTTTTCTGTTTTTAAGAATCTGATTAGGGCTTAATGCTCTGTTGTTCTAAGAAGTATTAAAATTTGAACAGTTCTGACAATTTAAAATGTGCATCTGAAAGGGAGTTCTGAATCGGTAAGACTCATCTCATAACAGGTATTGTAAAGAAACCTTAAATATGGCACAAATGTTTAATGGTAATAAAAAAAATAAAAGTCTCATCTCCTCTCTGTCACACAACTAGTTCTAATTGCATCGTCTTATCAAAAAGTTTTAAATAAAAATTATGATGTTTGCTGGGATTCTCCGGTCGGCCCATCTTTGCTCATTTCTTTCTGTCTCCTTTTCTCTTAAGAGATAACATTTTATTTGAACCATACCAACTTTACAGATATCCATTTGAAATTTAAAAAGCAACCTATATATGTATTTGAGTCAGCTGTCAATAAGTGAAAACATGTTGTTGATATAAAGGTTTCTGCATTTGAGCTTACAGCCACATATCTACAGCAAAAACACCTGTAATTTTGAGATAAATCTACTTACCTTAATATAACCCCAAGAAACAGACAACAAATAATTTGCTTCAGGCATTTTGGCCCGCTGGACAACTGGAGCAACAATAGTCGTGTATAAAAGAAGCGATCTAGCTGGACAATTCCACTCGCAAAATTTCAGTCGTAATAACCAAAAGGTGTAGCTGTTTCGTTAACAGCTTTAACGTGAAGTAATTTTTGCCTCCAAAAGAAATCACAGTATCTTTTCACTGCATGAGGAAATCCAGTCCATGCAATATATCCTTGGAGAGATAGTATCTGCGCGTTAGCACTGACAGAATTGAGATAATGAAATCAGGGGTCACATGGAGCCAAAAACCATACAAGTGTGTGCAGTTCACAGCACTTATAAATTATGAATAGCTCTAGCTTCTTGGATGGCTGGGGGGGGGTGGGGGGGGGGGTGGTACTTCAGATTAGTCTCTGTATATAGGGACAGAAAAAAAATCTTTCGTCTGCAAGCTTACAGTGTCGACATCATTTCAACAGATATGGGAAGTGACAGAAAATGGAGGATGCCCTGTGCACATTTATGTAAATTAAATACAGATGGTGTCCCCATTTCATCAGAGAATGTAGTCTGCTTTTTGCAGCCTCCTACACCATTGTCAGAAACTTTCACCACAATGACAATTTGGTGAAATGATATCAGGAACAGATAGAATGATGAGCTAATGCATTGTCTGCCCTCTCTGTTGCATAAAATGAGTGAGAAACAAAAGTAGTTTGGAAGATTATTTATAATAATCTTCTGAGCAATTCTGTGAAATTTAGATTTTTCTGCCTTGTATTTGTTGACAAACGAAACAAATTAAGGATCATTTATACTGATCATTTTCCTATCTGAAAACACAAGCAATTGACTTTTCTCAGAGGCAGAAATGCTTTATTGTTTAAAATGAATCACTTTATAACTAAAAAGTATTGGGTATGTCACTGCATTCTGCACTCTATTATAGTTGCACTGCCATTTGAGACAGACTTCCCCAGTTATAAACAGATTACAACCTTTTTACTACAGTTTTCATTAAAGTGTGAAAGAAATACTGCATTTCTTAGACAAAGGGGAAAGAAAGGCTCAATATTAATAATGTCACACTGGGTAATGTTCAAAGCTCGACTATTTTATGGCGTTTGCAATTATTTTTCACCTCTGCGTTTTCCCACAGCATTTCCCCTTTAATTCCGAGATGAAGCACAGTGCCTGCATTGAAATGTTATTCACTCTTTATCTGATTGGTTTTCAGCTCCACTGCAGTGACATCAGCTAGCTTTTTCTGCACTGCTGATAAAGAACATTAGAACATGGGGAGACAACTGCAGCAAGGAGCCCCAGAGAATCTGGAAACTGAAGTTCAAGCAGCACTATGAAAAGAACAGTATAGCTCCATAGCAACCGCATCACATGACATTCCTCCAGCTGGTTACTATAAGATTTCCCTCTCCATGTTTTATTACCAGTGAACAATGGAACTGCCTGGTTTTGAAACGGTGTTGTGCTCAAATATAACTTGTCTTTGCCTCAGCAAAAGAATAACTGTCATTAGCATACAAAACAAGCTGTACCTCTTGCCTTCTCCAAAAATTTCTACCTCATGTTAATTGCATTCTAAGGTCTGATGTCTTTATTGATTTATCTTACTACCAAGTAAAATAGAAAGCAATAATTACAATAATGATCCCTTTATTTTTTCTTCCTCCTTTCCTAAAGGATTTAATGATTGAATACCTTTCCACAGGTTTGACTCTTAGATTTTACCCAATTGACCATTCTTTATTTGTAAGCTTAAAACTTTGAAGCCAGAAGATTATTTAATTGCATGGGCGGCACGGTGGCATCGTGGTTAGTGTGGTGAATGTATGATGTCAGTAATCCACCATTGTATTTGTATCTGTGTTGTTGCCCTTGTATTTGTATCTGTGCTATGCTGTTGCCGTTATGGGCTCCTCCTATGGGCCATTGCGTGGCATTATCCATAGGGGAACATGTTGGGGCCTGTATGGGCTCTGCCCATGGCTCCTCCCCTTGAAGGGAGGTATAAAGAGCAGTCGACCTGTAGGTGGTTCTCAGTATTGGATCAGTCGCAGGCAGCCACTGTTCTAAGTTGATTAAAGCCAGTTTACTTCTACTCCTGTCTCGAGTGAATTGATGGTCGTATCAATTTAATCAACTTAAACGCAACTATGGAATCGGCCCTCAAACCTGACCGACTGGAACTCGATTCGCAGGCCGCGGAGGCGAAATAAATTTTTTTGCACTGGCTCCGCTGCTTCATGTTCTTGGACAATGTCATCATCTGCGGCCATGATCAGCAGGAACACGATGCCAACCACCACATATTTTTCCAAACCGCCCAAACCCTAAACCTCACGTACAACAAGGAGAAATGCGTTTTCCGCACAACCAGACCAACCATCCTCGGCTACGTCGTGGAAAACGGGGTTCTAGGACCCGACCCTGACCATATGCGCCCCCTCCTGCAACTCCCCCACCCCCAGTGCCCCAATGCCCTGAAAAGGTGCCTCGGGTTCTTTTCATATTATGCCCAGTGGGTCCCCAACTATGCGGACAAAGCCCGCCCACTAATCAAGGCCACCATCTTCCCACTGGCGACTGAGGCCCGCCAGGCCTTCAGCTGCTTCAAGGCGGACATCGCCAAAGCCGCGATGCACGCGGTGGACGAGTCTTCCAGGTGGAGAGCGACGCATCAGAGGTCGCTCTCGCCGCTACCCTCAATCAAGCAGGTAGACCGGTAACGTATTTTCGCGCACCCTCACCACCTCTGAAATTCAGCACTCCTCAGTCAAAAAAGAGGCCCAAGCCATCGTGGAAGCCGTACGGCACTGGAGGCACTACCCCGCTGGTAGGAGGTTTACCCTCGTTACCGACCAACGATCGGTAGCCTTCATGTTCGATAATACGCAGCGGGGCAAAATCAAGAACGATAAGATCTTGAGGTGGAGGATCGAACTCTCCACATATAATTACGATATAGTATATCGTCCTGGGAAGCTCAACGAGCCCCCAGATGCCCTGTCCCGTGGCACATGCGCCAGCGCGCAAGATGACCGACTATGGGCTATTCACGATGACCTCTGCCACCCGGGGGTCACCCGGCCTATCCACTATATCATGGCCCACAACCTGCCCTACTCCACCGAGGAGGTCAGAGCTATGACCAGGGACTGCCACATCTGTGCGTAGTGTAAACCGCACTTCTATCGACCAGATAAGGCCCACCTGGTGAAGGCATCCCGGCCGTTTGAGCGCCTCAGTATTGATTTCAAAGAGCCCCACCCCTCCAATAACCGCAATACATATTTCCTCAACATTATTGATGAGTTCTCCCACTTCCCCTTTGCAATCCCTTGCCCCGACATGACCACGTCCACCGTCATTAAAGCCCTACATAGTGTCTTCACCCTGTTTGGTTTCCCCAATTATGTCCACAGTGACCGGGGCTCGTCATTCATGAGCGACGAACTGCGTCAGTACTTGCTCAGTAAGGGCTTCGCCTCGAGCAGGACTACCAGTTATAACCCCAGGGGAAACGGGCAGGTGGAGAGGGTCCAGCTTCTACACTCCAACCCCCCAGCCCCCAGTATGCTTATATCAAACATCCCGATGGCCGACAGGATACGGTCTCCCTCCGGGACCTGGCGCCCGCCAGTTCCACCACCATCACCGCCCCCCCCCCCCCCCCCCCCCACCATATCCTGCTCAACCTACCATGACCAGCGCCCCCTCCCCTATATGGCTCCCACGCTCCCTCCCGCCCGCCATCCCCCCTTCACCGATCCACAGGAATGAAGCTCCAGAAGAGAAGCTCCCGGAGTCCACATCTGTACCCGCACCGGCGCCCACACGACTGATGCCAGCACGGACGAGCTTGACACCCGGGCCAGCAACAACACCAGAGCTTCAGCGATCACAGTGCATAATCCGTGTGCCGGACCAACTGAACTTCTGCACTGTAAATTCAATGATAATCTATGATTAATCTAGGACAAAGGTTCGGCACAACATCGTGGGCCGAAGGGCCTGTTCTGTGCTGTATTTCCTATGTATTTTCTATGTTCTATGAACTTATGAACCCGTCACTCCCGCCGGACTTCATTTTTTAACAGGGGGTGAATGTGGTGAATGTATTATGCCAATACTCCACCATTGTATTTGTATCTGTGTTGTTGCCCTTGTATTTGTATCTGTGCTATGCCGTTGCCCTTGTGGGCTCCTCCTATAGGCCATTGTGTGGCATTATCCATAGGGGAACATGTTGGGGCCTGTATGGGCTCCGCCTGCATAAAGAGCAGTCGACCTGTAGGTGGTTCTCAGTATTGGATCAGTCGCAGGCAGGCACTGTTCTAAGCTGATTAAAGCCACAGTTTACTTTTACTCCCGTCTCGAGTGAATTGATGGTCGCATCAATTAGCACTGATGCCTCACAGCGCCGAGGTCCCAGGTTCGATTCCGGCCCTGGGTCACTGCCTGTGTGGAGTTTTCACGTTCTCACCGTGTCTGCGTGGATATCACCCCCACAACCCAAAGATGTACAGGTTAGATGGATTGGCCACGCTAAATTGCCCCTTAATTGGAAAACAAATAATTGGATACTCTAAATTTAAAAAAGAAATTGTGTGCAGCATCACAGCTGAGACAGATACCACACCTAGCATCCTCCACATGTGGCTGCGCAGCAAGGGATCTCTTGATAATGATCATGAGTGTGGGTACCCAGGTACATTTTTTCCCTTCTCTAAACCAGTGACTCCCCAATTAACTGAATACAGACTCGAGATTAAATCTGACGCCTTTCAATCTGTAAGGGCGCGATTTAACGGAAAAGTGTCGAAAAGAGTAGTGAGTGGGAACTACCATGAACTTCTTGACGCTCGGCCCGGTGAGGCAGTCACTGCTATGAAACAGTAGCATGGTGGTTAGCACAATTGCTTTACAGCTCCAAGGTCCCAGATTCGATTCCCCGCTGGGTCACTGTCTGTGCGGAGTTTGCACGTTCTCCCTGTGTCTGCGTGGGTTTCCTCCGGGTGCTCCGGTTTCCTCCCACAGTCCAAAGGTGTGCAGGTTAGGTGGATTGGCCATGCTAAGTTGCCCTTAGTGTCCAAAATTGCCCTTAGTGCTGGGTGGGGTTACTGGGTTATGGGGAAAGGGTGGAGGTGTGGACTTGGGTAGGGTGCTCTTTCCAAGAGCTGGTGCAGACTCGATGGGCCGAATGGCCTCCTTCTGCACTGTAAATTCTATGTTAATTGGTCCATTTAACAAAGCTCCACAGGAGTCTTGCCGTAAATCATGGTCCCGCTGGCTGATTCGCCATGACCATGCTTGGCAGCCCCTGCCAACAATGGAGCACAGCACTTAAGCCGATCCTGCACAGCCGACCCGACCAGGCTCGCAGCCATGCCACCGAGACGAACAGCCCCATGATTTGGCGATGCCAGCACGAACGAGCTTGACACCCGGGCCAGCAACAACACCAGAGGGGGCAGGCAGAGGGATGAGGGGGGGGGGGGGGGGGGGGGGGTGACAGACGAGGTGACTTCCTTTGTGAAGCGGGTGAGAATGAGGGCCTTCCTGGCCCTCATTGCTTGCCGGACCGTCGCCTCAGCCGCCTGTCCTCCTTCCTCCGGCTGGTCCTGTGGGTCCTCTCCGGGCTCGTTCTCCAGCCTTCCTGGTCCGGCGCCTTCTTGTCCTTGTCCACGGAGGTGAGCACATATTCCTCCCCCACCACCCCCAGTACGTCGCCCCGCTGCTGTGCCAGGTTGAAGATGACTGAGCACAAAGCGGGCGACCATACTTGGGGTGTAATGCAGTGCACCACCAGAGTGGTCAAGGCATCGGAACCACATTTTGAGGAGTCTGATGCACCACTCAGTGACAGCCTGGGTGGCCGCATGGGCCTTGTTGTCTTGGTTCTCCACATTGGTCACCAGCCTCCGTACTGGCGGCATTAGCTAGGTAACCTTATCCCCCAAGACCCAACCAGCCATCCTGGGGTGAACCTTGAAGAGGCCGGGTATGTCAGACTGTTTCAGGATGTAGCTGACATGCACACTCCCTGAGAAGCATGCACACACGTACATGATCTGCAGGTGGTAGTTGCACACGAGCTGAATGTTCAGGGAATGGAACCCCTTCCTGTTGATGGAGGGCACTCCCATTCAGCCGGGTGAGCGCAAGGCGACATGTGTGCCATCTATTACCCCCTGGACCTGGGACACCCCGGCGATGGCACAGAATCCTGCTGCCCAGTCATCTTGTCAGGCCTGGTCCATGTACAAGTTTATATAGTTTTCTGCCCGGGCAAACAGGGCATCCATGACTTCACTTGTGGGTGATCCTTGGGAGATGCCACGCAAATCCCCGCTCGAGCCCTGGAATGATCCTGAGGCTTAGAAGTTCAGGGCTGCGGTGACTTGATGGCCACTGGGAAAGGGATTCTGAGCAATAACTCCCATGCAACATGGCACGCCTACTCCCAGGGATCCACTTGGGTTGTGGGAAGTGCCGACTTAACTACAATTGCCAATTCTGTATTAGCAATAGCCTTCAGTCAAGCAGCTTGAGGCCTCCGTGGTCAGTGGGAGTTATCGATGGTCGGTCAGGCCCCTGGAATGGAACCACATAGTCCAGGGGTTGGCATAGTGGACCCAGGAGTGCTGAGACACCCATCTTCGCCGCCCCCTCCAAGCCTAGACCAGGCTAGGGGCGGCCACCCCCCTTCTCCGCAACTCCCCTCTCCAGATGGTGGCCCACCCCAACCGAGGCTGGCTCGCCAGTGGCTCCCTCACCCCCTTCCAAGTACTGGGGCAGAAGATAACTACTCACCTCCTCTGCTCCCTGCAGCAGCCATTCTGCCTGCTTCACGTTTTTAAAAAGGACTACTAATCAGTGCCCGGGTGACCACTTGCTGGGGAGTCTGTTAGATAGAGGGGTCGCTCCCATTAATTTTATGGAGATTGGGTTTTAGTGGTGATCATTGGTTTCTCGCCACGCTATGGCGGGATCCATATTTGGCCAACGGGAGTGGGCTGATTAGATAACACTCAGATCAGCAAATGGCGCGGTACTCATTTTGGCCTTTCATCGCGCTCTCGCTTAAACACAAAGCGGCCTTTAAAATGCGCCTTATATTTCAAATTTGATTATTTTCACTGCACTAAGCCCCTTAGTTTGATCAATCAATATATTTATCTTAAACAAGAGCTTACTTGTCAAATTTGTTTCTCATATATTGGCTTATGCTAACTATAAGGGTTTAACAGAGAAACAGTTACTTCTGACTGTTCAAAAATAGGCCTTAATATTGTGAAGGAATGTTGCTGTTTGTCCATGTTAAAGTCCAGATTTATTTAAGTATATTAGAATGTGTCTTGCAGGGGGATCTCCAGTGCAAACCGTATTGGTATACCCGAGAAAAATGTATTCTGCACACTTTTATATAGTAATATATAAAAGTTGTTTTTATTAATACTGTGGCTGTGATTTGATGTACCTTGATTTCAGGCCAATGATACTAATGATTAATACTACATTGTTTTTTTAATATAAAGCTCTTGTTCAATTTTTGTCCCTGTAAATCTGTTTCGACTGGAAGGAGTTTCGCATCACATGAAGACTTGTCATATTGTGGAATTAACCTCATTTAATTTGGCACCATCACAGATCCTGCACAACATATTAAAGGAGCAGGAATGAGATTCATGTAGAGTGAAGGAGGTATCAGCAAAATCACCATTTCCCATGGTCCATGAAACAATGGTGAATGAAGGCTCAGACAAACATACAAATAGGTTATGACAACAAGCCCACCCTTGAGTGAGGCGAATGTGATCATCTCAGGGTGCACCTGCACCCTAAATCTGTTATCCAGCTTGCCTGCATTAATGGTTAAATGAGCAGGTTTAAATTTTGTGCAGTCTGGATAACTAAAATTGACAGAACAATTTCTTGGAGTACAGAAAACTTGAATTGACCAGTTTTAGGGTTCCATCTCGGAGTTGCCAGTTGCTGCTCTGAGACTGCAGTTACAAGATTGCCTGTTTTGAATATTCAAGTATTATATTGTGGGGAAGATCATGTTTGGACTATCACATCATTGGACACCCCGTCCCACCCCATTCCACACCTGTCACTTTGCTCGGGTCCACTTAAACTCGAGGCTGATATGTTAGTTTTAATGTCTTCACCTGTTTACTCATCTAATGTAATCACACCAGAATACATATGGGGAGAAAGCAGGTGAAAATAAACTGGTGTCACCACTCTATTCCCATACATTAACTTTATGCATTTTATAATTTTAAATAAAAGTCTATTTGGCAATTCAGGTAGGCATTCATATTTCATGTTTAATCTTGACAATAAATGTCAGCAACATATTTAACTGTGGTGGCAAATCAGTCTTGCCCTCATCCAATGGCTGTACTTTCCAGTTGGAATTAATGGGCGGCACGGTAGCACACTGGTTAGCACTGTTGCTTCTCAGCACCATGGTCCCAGGTTTCATTCCCAGCTTGAGTCACTGTTTGTGCTGAGTCTGCACGTTCTCCCCGTGTCTGCGTAGGGTTCCTCCGGGTGCTCCGGTTTCCTCCCACAAGTCCTGAAAGACGTGCTTGTTAGGTGAATTGGACATGCTGAATTCTCCCTCAGTGTACCTGAACAGGCGCTGGAGTTTGGCGACAAGGGGATTTTCACAGTACTTCATTGCAGTAAGCAATGTAAGCCTATTTGTGACAATGATAAAAAGATTATTACAAAATTATGAGAATTACTGGCTAGCCCCTGGCTGTGATCAGTTAACTCAGCACAAATGAAAACCAGGATATTATTGCCTGGCCCAGTACTGTAATGTTCTTGTCGGATGGCCTGATTTATATTACAAGAACACTTGTAGCTAAAGCTAGAAACGATTTATTAATATTAACTGTGGGTCAACTATATACAAAACAACAGATGAATTAACAGTATGATCATGCACAAGCAACCTTTCTCCCAGCTCTCCAGTCAGTTTGAGGTCACCTGACTCTAACATTCATTTATATGCTGATAGGACTCCTAGTGGTCAGTTGGTGAATTACAGCACAACCATATCACTACATTCCCTTTCGTTTGAAGGAATAAATTAATACATTATCATCAGTTTATTTACATGTGATATCATTAGCCTGTGATATCATTAGCCTGTGAGTCTAACAGTATTATTTATTTTCTTTAATTTTTTTCAAACTGGTTTAGCAAATATATATATATAATATATAAGAACAGCAAGATTAGTATGTACAAATAATCCAAACCTACAAATTGAGTCGATCAGATTTTCTTCTGACTCTGTTTGATCTTCTCAAAGTTTGACCTTGCTACTCAGAACCTGTAGATTCAATGTTCTCCATTCTCATGCTCAGGAACTGCTGAACTATCTGACACTGCAGCTGACGTTGATTCTCACGTAGATTTGTCATCCATCACATTGTTGTGAAAGTCTTCTCTGGTTTTCAAGCGTACGCGATGATTTCTTCTTAAAACCAACGCATGCGCGATGATTTCTTCTTAAAACCAAGCCTTCCTCTGTCTGTACATTGTAGGAATGCGGTGCTACTTCTTCAAGCACAATGGCTTTTCTCGATCAATTGCCTGAATCTTCTACTCTCACAATGTCATCACTACTCAGAGGCGGTAAAGTTCTGGACACTCTATCATAGAATTGCTTTTGTTTTGCTTTAATGTTTTGCATTTCCTGCTGTACTATTGCATTCTCCTCCTTCTTTTCCAAGTGTGGAAGTGTGGTACACAACGTTCTATTCATGAGTAACCCTGCTGGTGATCTACCATGTGACAATGATGATGCTCGGTAACTCAATAGTGCGAGATATGGATCAGATTGGCTGTCCATTTCTTTCTTCAACAATTTCTTAACAATATGAACACCTTTCTCGGCTCGGCTTTTCCATTGGCTTGTGTGTACAATGGACTCGACGTGACGTGATTGAAATCATACATGACTGCGAACTGTTGCCACACTTTACAGCTAAAACAAGGACCATTGCCACTCACGACGTCATGAGGAATTCCGTATCTCACAAAAATTGACTTGGTATGCGATATTACACTGCTTGACAGTAGAGCCTTTTCGGGATAGTTTGAAAAATAGCCTATGATCATTAAATAATCTTTCTCTCGTAGGTGAAAGAGATCCATAGCTACTTTCTGCCATGGCGCTGTAGGTAAATCAGATATTTGCATAGGTTCTCTTGTTTGCTTACAAAAATGCGTCTAGCATGTGTCACAACAACTGACCATCCTGTCAATATCCTGATTTATACCTGGCTAGTAAACAGAGTCACAGCTTTCCGTTTACCCTTCTCAATCCCGAGATGTCCTTCATGTATCCTCTTTCGTACATCCTTGCAAAGAGATTGAGGTATGACTATAGTGTTCAAATGAATTACCACTCCAGTAATGATACTGAGTTCAGGGGCGAGATTCTCCGACCCCCCGCCGGGTCGGAGAATCGCCGGGGGCTGGCGTGAATCCCGCCCCCGCCGGTTGCCGAATTCTCCGCCACCGGATATTCGGCGGGGGCGGGAATCGCGCCGTGCCGGTTTGCGCCCCCCCCCCCCCGGCAATTCTAGTCCAGCTGCTAGAATGCCTGTCCCGCAGGCGTGGATTAAACCACCTCTCTTACCGGCGGGACAAGGCGGCGCGGGCGGGCTCCGGGGTCCTGGGGGGGCCGCGGGGCGATCTAGCCCTGGGGGGGCCCCCACGGTGGCCTGGCCCGCGATCGGGGCCCACCGATTCGCGGGCGGGCCTGTGCCGTGGAGGCACTCTTTTCCTTCCGCCTTTGCCACGGTCTCCACCATGGCGGAGGCGGAAGAGACCCCCTCGACTGCGCATGCGCGGGGATGCCATGAGCGGCCGCTGACGCTCCCGCGCATGCGCCGCCCGGCAATGTCATTTCCGTGCCAGCTGGCTGGGCACCAAAGGCCTTTCCCGCCAGCTGGCGGGGCGGAAATCAGTCCGGCGCGGGCCTAGCCCCTCAAGGTTAGGACTCGGCCCCTCAAGATGCAGAGTATTCCGCACCTTTGGGGTGGCGCGATGCCGGACTGATTTGCGCCGTTTTGGGCGCCTGTCGGCGGACATCGCGCCGATTGCCGAGAATTTCGCCCCAGATCTTATATTGTAGAACTCCATATATTGACTTCTGGGCCAGTGTGAGTTGATGTTCCTCATCACCTCTTGAATAGTTTGATCTTCTTGGATCTCATGTCGTTTCGCATCTGATACTAGTAATAGTGTGGAAATAAGATTGACGTGCAGATCGATATCTTCAGCAATTTTACTACTAATATTTTCAATCCACGCTCTCGATAATGCATCTGCTAAGAACAAATATTTGCCTGGCGTGTAGATGAGATTGAAGTCATGGCGCTGTAACTTCAGCATCAACCTCTGAATGCGCGGAGGCATCTGGTTGAGATTTTTCTTCATGATGTTAACCAAAGGACGATGATCTGTCTCAACTGTGAAAGTTGGAAGCCCAAAAGCGTAGCCGTGGAATTTCTCCAAGCCGACAACTAAACCTAGGCATTCTTTTTTGATTTGAGCGTACCTCTGCTCTGTTGCCGTCATGGATTGTGAAGCATACGCGACTGGTTTCCAATCGTCATGGACAGGTTTGTTGACACTTTAATCTGCTTAGATGGATCAAAAAATGTGAGAACTGGCATGGTGGTTAGTGAAGTCTTGAGCTTCTTCCACTCATGCTTATATTGCTCAGTCCAAGTGAAATCCATTGTCTTGTGCAGGAGATCATGTGGATATGTTGTTTTTGCTGACAGGTTTAGAATGAATTTCCCTATAAAATTGATCATACCCATCACCCTTAAGGTGGCTTTGTGTGTAGTTTTGGCATGTTGAGAATTGCTCAGATTTTGGCCTTGTCAGGTTCAATGCCATGTAATGAGAGCTTGCCACCTGGGAATGTGACTTCAGTTACTCCAAATTGGCAATTTTGCTTGTTGAGCTTCAGCCCATTTCTCCTGAAGCTCGCTAGAACGTTAAGCAACTTCGTATTGTGCTCTTCTGTGGTTGAGTCCCAAATAATATCATCCATGTACACACATACACCTTTGATGCCTTCGATTATGTGCTCCATGGCACGGTGAAAAATGTCTGATACTGAAATTATGCCAATTGGCATTCTCCGAAAGCAGTACCGTCCAAATGGTGTATTAAAAGTGCAGTATTTTGTTCCTCTATCTTTAGTTGCCAGAAACCTTGAGATGCATCAAGTTTCATAAAGAATTGTGCACCAGCCATCTCAGATGTGATTTCCTCACGCTTTGGTATTTGGTAATGCTCTCTTTTGATATTCTCTTTAAGATCTTTAGGAGCCATGCATATGAGAATATCACCATTCTTTTTCTTTATGGAGTTTACCAAATCGATAGGCTCTTCTATCTTTCTGATTACTTTCAATTTTGTCATTCTGTCTAGCTCCTTTTTGAGGTGATCCCAAAGAGATGCAGGTTCACTTCTTGGTGTCTGTATCACAGGTTTTGCACCCTCTTTGAATTGTATCTTGCAGATGAATGGTAATGTACCAAAACCTGTGAACACATCGCTGAATTTGCTGATAATGTTCTCAGAATTGTCGGAGTGTTGATCCAATCCTTTGAGAATGCTATATACCAACTGCACAAGACCTAATTCTTCACAGGACTGATCACCAAATAACGAATCCAAGCCCTTGGATACAATACAGAATGGGATGGAATGCTGGACACTACCTTAATGTGTGCCTTTGATCACATCAATCCTTTGTCCTGATCTTTAAACTGTTTGTTGGTGTGCGAGCAGCTGCAGGAACTTCCTTGCCGTTTTGGAAAAAGGGCGGCAACCGGAGTGCTTTCCTCCAAGAAGACACCGCCATCACTGAGAAACATTTTAGAATGCTGTACTGCTAGCTCGTGAGCCTGACAAAACTTAACTGTTTGTTCCAAAGACTGCTCCGATTCCCTCAGCATTCATTCCCTCAGCTTATTTTCATTCACACCAAACACAATCTGGTCCCAAATCATGGAAGATTCCACCACAGAAAACTTACAGGTTATAGCTTTTAGCTTTAAATCAGTGATGAAATTATCTATGGACTCTTCTGTCTTCTGTAAACATGATATAAATTCATAGCGTTCATGAATTTCATTCTTTCTGGGGCTGCAATGTGCATCAAATCTTCAAATTACTTTGTTAACATTTTTACTACCTTCATCGTTTGCAAATTTAAACGTATTAAACACAGCAATTGCTTCGGGCCCCGTCGTTGTTAGGAGCATTGCTACATTACGCAAATCTGACTGATCTCCTAAATTTACTGCAGTAAGAAACAGATTAAATTGCTGTTTAAACACACGCCAGTTGCTGTCCACATTACCATGACATCTGAGACTCATTGGTGGCTTCAATGACTCCATGTTGTTAATTCTGGCAGTCTGCAAAATCTTCAAATCATGTGGGCCTCATGGCAGGCTTTCTCAGGTGCTTAATATCATCCAACCCTGGTACCATGTATTGTTGTTTTTGGATGGCCTGGTTTATATTACAAAAACACTTGTAGCTAAAGCTATAAATGATTTATTATCATTAACTATGTGTCAACTATATACAAAAAACAACACACGCCAGTTACTGTCCACATTACCATGACATCTGAGACTCATTGGTGGCTTCAGTGACGCCATGTTGTTAATTCTGGCAGTCTGAAAAATCTTCATATCTCTGTGGGCCTCATGGCAGGCTTTCTCAGTGTTTAATACCATCCGACCCTGGTACCATGTAATGTTGTTGTTGGATGGCCTGGTTTATATTTCAAAAACACTTGTAGCTAAAGCTATAAACAATTTAGCATTAACTATGGGTCAACTATATACAAAACAGATGAATAACCGTATGATCATGCACAAGCAACCTCTCTCCCAGCTCTCCAGTCAGTCTGAGGTCATCTGACTCTCACATTCACATATATACTAATGAGACTCCTAGTGATCAGTCAGTGAATTACAACACAACTATGACATCACTACAAGTACCACTCTGAATCATGCAGCCTCTCACTAAATCAGTGAAATCCTGCCATTTATGATTTCCCTTTTATGGATTCCTCTCTAGCCTCTACAGATAACAGGAGAGGGTAATTGCTGTAGTCGTATTTTTCCTTCACTATAGTGTGGAATGCCCTGTAACCCCTGTGATACTGGCACATTTACCTCATCTTTGCTGACACCTTGTGCAGAATCAACAAACTGCTGACAGAAGGTGGTTAATTACTTTTCCATACATACAATACGTTAATTTCCAAATAATAGACTATTGCTGGTTAATGCTGGATGCTTGAATTAAGCAAGTATATTATTCACTTTGAAAGCATATCTGGAATGGGGAGTTCTTGATATTTCTCAATATAAACTCCACGACATTTTATTATCAAGAATAGAATCATAGAATCCCTACTATACAGAAGGAGGCTATTCGACCCATCGAGCCTGCACCCACCCTTCGAATGAGGACTCTACCCATTTACACCCCCCCCCCAACCGTAGACAGCGGGTTGAATTTAACAAGTATACATTTGTCCCACTCGCCCCAGGACCAATCATTCCCGCCCAAGGTCAACGGACCTTTAGTTTGTCTGTGATATTTACCATCCCACTCATGACAATTCCCACTGCAGATGGAGCTGGATGATGTAGGCCAGTGCTTATATTTATGGTACACACAAGGATAGAAACAGAGTGGAGGGAACCCATATGCAGCATTGTATCATTACATTGCAAGTAACTGATTGGGAGAAGCAATAGGGGTGAAGAGGAAGCAAGTGTGTATCAGTACAAGCTCAGAATTGAGTCCAGCCACAGGAATGCCCAGAAAAGTCTACTGCTTATAAAATGTCAGAGTAGGAGACAAAAAGGTGGCAATGATAATGTAAAGCAAAGTGTCCACTTGGTAGTAATTTAAAAATAAATGTAATTATCCAATTATTTTTTACCAAGTAAGGAATCCACTTACCCAGCACATTTTTGGTTGTGGGGGTGAGACCCACGCAGACATGAGGAGAATGTGCAAACACCATACAAACCTGGGTCCTCCACGGCGTGAGGCAGAAGTGCTAACCACTGTGCCGCCCTACCTTCATTTGGTAGTAATGGCTCACCTTGGAATCAATATTAATTAGAGCAGGATTGAGTTCTTGAAAAGGGATTGAGAACCCGAACAATGAAATCAACAGTCTGATTATGTGGTCCAGTACTTGAAGTTGGGCTTAAATCTACGATTTTCTGAATCAGAGGTAAGGCTGACATAGTTGATATATTGGTCAACTTTGCTTGCTTTTTGATCTGAGTTGTGCTGAATGAAGAGGTGCCAAATAAAGTTTGTGCTATTTCCCTGCATTGGGAAAAAAAAAACACAGGTGCCATGCCTGGATATTATCCAGCACCTCTTAGCAAGAGGTTACAGGAGGAGACATAAACATTTCTTTGGCCCTATCATTTACAGAGGCTTCACGACTCTGGGCTTAAAAACAGGGCACAGCTTATGAAAAATTACACTGAAGCATCCATGAGGGGTTTTAATGTGGATGCTTTATTGGCCAGTCCCATTCACGATGGGAATTGCCACGGACCAGCCAAAGGTCCTTAGACTTCGGGTGGGAGTTTTGAATCTCTGTTGCTGTTAAAGGCACTCTTCCAGATCATTGAACAGACACAGACAGGGTTTGGTGAAATTATGGCATTCCAAAGAACTTTGTTGTTTTTCCCTCCTTTTTTTCTGGGCATTGCTTGTCCCACCAAACTTACAGCTGGTATATGTGACACAAAAAAGCAGATCGCAATTATTTCCCTAATATACAATTACACAAATTTTTCAAAAGACCAAACATTCAAATAAGTACAGAAGTCTGAAGTGTGTCATCTCAAACCGGCTCAAAATACACAGTAGAAGCAAGTTTCAAGGAGAGTCTTTCAGATAAACTGCTGTAACTCACTGAATTCATAAACAGCTGTCGGAATTTTACAAATGGCAGTAAACTTTACCTTCCCAAATATAACTGAGCACCGCACGTATTGGATATATACTTGTTAAATACCTTAGGACATTTTATACGTTAAAGGCAACATGCAAATGCAAGTTGTTGTTGTTTGGCAGCCCACTTCCGGCTTTTGACATGTAAAAATGTCAAATATGACCTGGACCACACAAGTGATTAGGTCAATTATCAAAGCCCAGAGTTTTTGTTCTTCAGGAAAAGAATAACCTTTAAAGCATATTTTGAGACAATAAGACCAGGTTTTCTACATTTGAGAGATTAAAGGAAAAGAAAAGCTTTCAAACTTTATTTTTTTAAACAGAAAAAAAGAGAGTTAGGATAAATTTGCGAGAAAACATAAAATGAAACATAAAGGCAGAAGGCAAAGTAACGTTGAGAAGGACTAGCGAATGGATGGTTGGCTGTCTCAACATAATTGGCATTGGGGGTGAGCAATAAAAGGTAACTTTTGCCTTGGCTGTGATGTGGGTCCAGCGGTGGTGTAGGGCGGCACAATGGCACAGTGGTTAGCATTGTTGCCTCACACCTCCAGGGACCCGGGTTCAATTCCGGCCTCAGGTGACTGTGTGGAACTTGTATGTTCTTCCCGTGTCTGCGTGGGTTTCCTCCGGGTGCATCCGGTTTCCTTCCACAGTCCAAAGATGTGCAGGTTAGGGGAATTCGCCATGCAAAATTAGCCTTGTGTCCAAAACGTTAGGTGGGGTTACTGGGATAGGGTGGAGCTTAAGTAGGGTGCTCTATCCAAGGGCCTGTCCAGACTTAATGGGCCGAATGGCCTCCTTCTGCACTGTAAATTCTATGATTCTATGAGGCCATAAATTGTTGATTGAGAATAGGCCACCAATATCATCTGATCAATGTGTCCAGTAAAGTCCACAAAATGAATAACTGATAAGAGAATAAAATGCTTAAGAGAATTACATTTTCATGCACAAATCCCTTTTCCAATAATATATGTTAAATGAATCACAAAAGAATGGACTTTTCATTCAAATGTTGTTACTTCCTTAAATGTGCTGTGTTAAGTTCTTTCTATAAGTATTTTCGTTTAGGTGTGGAAATCACCTTTCGTAACACAGTTGATGTTTCAGTCTTTTTCACCTCATCAGGTGCTTGGGCGCACACTATTTTAGCAAACATTGTGAAAAGCAGTTTTGTTTAACTTGGAAATCACTGCATCAAATGCTGATTTCAAGGGTTGTCTAATCTTAGAATTATCCATGTTTAGCTGGGGTTGCCAACTATGATTAAATGTATTCCTGGAGGTTTCATCACACGACTTGTTCCATACAGTGATTAGTCAGCCAACACATCTATCCTTATGATGCACTGTCTTCCTACACAAATTGGAAAGCCAAAAGACTCACTACCCAATTGGATGATGTTTGACTGTCAGCTGAGCAGCCTTTTTTCCATCTTCAATATTTTTATATCTGGTGAAGAGAAAATTTTCAGCAGCACATAAATCATTTAGCAATGAACTGTAGAAGGAACTTTGACCTCAATTAAAAGATGTGGGGGGTGGGGGTGGGTAACGGGGGAAAGAAGGTATGTGGGTTCAGAAGCACGTGGCATAACAATTCAGGGAAATATGGAGACCCAGTTGCTAAGATCAGCATCCCTTTGCACGGATTTGTTGGGGGCAATTCATATTTAACTAAAATAAAAGCAAGATACTGTTGATGCTGGAAACCTGAAATAATACAGGAAGCGTCAGAGAAACTCAGCAGCTCTGGCAGCATCTGTTGAGTGAGAAACAAAGTTAACGTCTTGAGTTCAATTTGACTCTGCTTCGGAACTGAAGGAAGGCAAAATGGGATGGACGTTATGGTGTTGAAAAAGGCAGGGAGGGTCAGGTAGCACAAAAGGGAAAGTCAGGTGTACTCACATGGGCCCTAGTTATTATTTTTGTAGGATAAGTGGAACATTCCCCCAGTTCTACCAAGGCCTTCACTCTTTCTCTATTACAACAATGGCTGAATTGGTGCCATTTTCTGCTCTTGGATAGAACTGGAAAATGAATCAATATTGCTGTCAATTTCCACCTCTCTCAACTGCACAAAGCTTATCTCCGACACTTTCCTTTGTTTTCTTGACTTCTTAGCGTCTCTTTATGGGGATAGACTGTTTATTATATTTGTAAGAAGCCCGCCAACACCCATGGCTACCTCAACCACACTTGCAATCAAAGGATATGAGGAGAAGGCGGGAGCAGGCTATTGAGTTGGATGATCAACCAAGATCATAGTGAATGGCAGAGCAGGCTCGAAGGACCGAATATCCCTTTGTTGCCTCATACCCTGCTTCTTGTAAGGACTCAAAGAACAAAGACTCGAGTCCATTCTCCCAGTTTCTTTGTCCCTTCACATCTGTTCTGATGATGCTACCTTCCAAAACAGTGCCTACCCTGACATGTCTCCCCTTTTCCTCAACCAAGGATTTCTCCTCACCCGCTGTGGTTGACACGGCCCTCAAACCATGTCTATTCCATTTTCTGCATTTTTGAACTCACCTCTTCCCCTCCCTCCCTGAACTGCGATAGGGTTCCCCTTCACCTCATTTTCCATCCCTCCAGTCTCCACATCAAAAGTGTAATCTTTCACCATTTCTGCCAACTCCAGCATGATTGCACGACTAAACGTATCTGCTCCGCCCCTCCACTGTTCGCATTTCGAAGGGAATGTTCCCTCCGTGACACCCTGGTCCTCTCTTCTTACACCCTGTTCTCATAGAACGTGCCCATGCAATTGCATGAGGCGTAACATGTGCCCAGTTACCTCCTCTCTCCTTACTGTCCAAGGCCCAAAACACCTCCCAGGTGAAGCAGAGCATTACTTATGCTTCTTTCAATGTAGTATATTGTATTCACTGCTCACAACACATTGTGAGACACCAAATACAGAACCGGGTGGTCGCTTTGTGGAACTACTCCGCTAAGTCCACAAGCATGATTCTGATCTTCTATTACTTGCCATTTCAACTCACCACCTTGCTCTACTGCTTATATTTCTGTCCTCGGTCCACTGCAATGTTCCAGTGAAGCCTGATGTAAGCTTCAGGAACAGCACCTCATCTTCCAATTAAGCACTTTATAGCCTTCTGAGCTCAACATTGAGTTCAACTGTTTCAGACTGTGAACTCTGTCCTCCATTTTGATTGTTTTTGGTCAAGTGCCAGCTTGCATGTTGTTTTGAAGTTTCTGCTTTTGGTCAGAGCTGTCCTTTATTCTGCCATTAACACTTACTTTGGACCAATGCTTTGCCTCTTCACTGCAACCTATGCCTTTAGTTCCATCTTTGTTTTTTAATCTCTGTCGCCCTCTATGGGCAGATAAATGGCAGATGAAAATTAATGCAGTAGTATGAAGTGATTCACATGGTAGGAAAAATGGGAAGTAGCAATATAAAATAAAGGGCAAAATTCTAAAAGCGGTGCACAAGCAGAGGGATCTGTGAGCAGATGTACACAATTCATTGAAGGTTGCAGGACAGGTTCAGAGAGCAGTTAATAAAACAGACAGCATCCTGGGCTTCATAAATAGGACAAAGAGCACAAAAGCAAAGGAGTTACAATAAACCTGTATAAAACATTGTTTTGACTGTAACTGGAGTATTGCTTCCAGTTTTGAGCACCAAATTTTAGGAAAGATTTGAAGGCATTAGAGAGGGTGGAGAACAAATTTACAAGAATGATTCTAAGGATGAGGAACTTTGATAACCTGGCTAGATTGGAGACGCTGGGGTTGTTCTTCTTAGACAAGAAGGTTTAGAGGGATTTGATAGAGGTGTACAAAATCATGAGGTGTCTGGACAGAATAGATAGGGAGAAACTATTTCCATTGGTGAAAACTAGAGGATGCAAATTTAAAGGTGATTCGCAAAAGAAGTGACAGGGTCTTGAGAAAAACCTTTTTTTGAAAAAACAGTGACTGGCTAGGATCTGGAATGCAGTGCCTGAATGGGGGCAATCCAATCATAGTTTTTAAAAGAGAATTGTACCAATATCTGACGAGGAAATAATTGAAGGGCTACTGGGAAAAGGCAGGGGAATGGCAGTAGCTGAATTGCTCTTGCACACAGGCCGGTATAGACACAGCAGGTTGAATGGCCTCCTCCTGTGCTGTAACCAGCCTATGAGTCTATGAATGTTTTGCTTTCTAATGAAAGCACTAAGTAATACTGGGTTACTTTTGTACAACTACCTGAGCTAAATAGTGTATGGCACAAGTGTTGTTTTGCACTGTAAAATATGGCATAGCTAAGTTTAATCCTCTTTTCACCTGACATCCACACAAATATAGTTCTCAACAACAGAAACAGCTGCTTATGTTTTTTCTTCCCCTATGCAAGTTCGGTAGTGCAAGGATTTACTGGCAGTTTGGGTGAGATCAATTCTGCACAGACGTGTTGCTCATGAAAAAATCAGATTATGATACAGTGTAGAAAAGATTCCAGTATCTGACATTTTATGAGGAGTGATTGAACAAACCTGAGCTTTGCAGCCAGGAGACTTAAGAGAGCTGAATGATTGTTAAGGGATAGAAAAAAAGTAACTTTGAATATTAGTTTAAATTAAACTGGAAGATCAGAACAGAGTCAAACTTGAGATCATTATTTTCAGGAGAGATATGAGGAAGTTGTCCTTCACATAAGGAATGATCATCATGTTGATCCTGCAACTCTTTAAGAAACAATTGGATATTACAATTGTCATAATATGCACCCATGCACATCATGAGGTAAAAGCAGGCATGACAGACACCCAGGTGAGCCAATCAACATACAGAACAGAACACGACCAATCACCAGATAGAACACCAGAGGCGGGCTTCCAACTATAAAACACACAAGGCATCAGCACTCTGCCTCTTTCTACTGGTGACAACTGTAATGACAGTCAGGGTGTACAAATCATTCAACACCTTCTACACATGGATCAGAGCTAGCCTGGTCTAGATAGTTAATGTTAGTTTACTTAGAGTAGTAGAGAGTCAACCCACAGGCAGCTGTGTGCTTCGTTACTGAAGTTCAATAAATCTTATTGAACCAACGCCCACATTTGGTGTATGCTTGATCATTTAACTGCATTGTATTGTAGTCTGTGTTACCCCAGGGTGAATAACACGACATGATACCAGGATGGCTACTGCTTCTAAGTAATTTACCTTCGAAAATTCACTGACAACCAGCAACTGCCTTCCAGCGGCATGGAAAAGATCCAGGCACCTCCACAGTTCTGGATCTCCAGGAACCTTGGCGCCAACTGGCGGGTCTTCAAGCAGAAATTCAGTCTATACCTTGAGACCTCGGGCCTTGAAAGTGCGTCCAATGCCCGAAAAATCGTGCTGCTACTGTCGACTGCGGGGAACCAGGCCACCCAAATCTTCAATTCGCTCACTTTTGCCGACGGTGAGGACAAGACCAAGTTCCAGACTGTCTTAGCCAAATTCGACAGTCACTGTGAGGTCGAGACGAACGAAAGCTTCGAGCGCTATGTCTTCCAGCAGCACCTTCAGGGTAAGGATGAGCCTTTCCAGTCTTTTCTCACTCATCTTCGCATTCTAGCGCAATCCTGCAACTACGGTGACACCGCTGACTCCCTCATCAGGGATCAGATCGTGTTTGGCGTCCACTCTGACGCCCTGTGGGAGCAGCGCCTAAAAATAAAAAATATGACCCTGCCAGTGGCCACCGAGACGTGCAAAGTCCACGAACAGGCGAAAACACGCTTTTCCCACCTTAAGTCGGCAGAGCAGGACCAACTTGCCTCCCATGAGGCTGAGCGTGTACAGGCCATCGGCCGAATGTGGCGCCTGAGCATCGATGAAGGCGGCTATTTTACGCACTTTTCAGGGGGTCCCACGCATGCGCACCACGGTCGGGTGAATGAAGCGGCCGAAAACGACACTGCGCAGGTGCGAGCGGCGGCTGACCGCACTGCGCATGTACGACGATGCACCGATCATCACAACGTCGACGTGATGACGTGCCCCAACTGCGGCACCACCCATTTAAAGCAGCAATGCCCTGCAAGAGGCAGGCGATGTCTCAACTGCAAGAAGCTTGGCCATTATGCGGCTTTGTGCAGGTCTGCATCTCCGATAGGGGGCCACCTCGCTCCACAAGGCCACCAATCTGGGTGCATGCCAACCTGTCAAGACACCATCATCCCCGACTCCACCTCTCAGGCGGTCCACAAGGATCTGACGACAGCCCCAACATCTGGACTTATAAATAGTTCCTTTGTATATATACTGTTAGGTTTCTGCATGCTAGACACCTTACATGTACATATCCATTCACTCACCAATTGCTGTATATAGTATATGCTCTAAGCAGCCGACAAATTTTTTTTTAAAAGGGGGGATCTCATAATATGCACCCATGCACATCATGAGGTAAAAGCAGGCAGTGACATGCACCCAGGTGAGCCAATCAACATACAGAACAGAACACGACCAATCACCAGACAGAACACCAGAAGGGGGCTTCCAACTATAAAACACACGAGGCATCAGCACTCTGCCTCTTTCCACTGGTGACAACTGTAGTGACAGTCAGAGTGCACAAATCATTCAACACCTTCTACACGTGGATCAGAGCTAGCCTGGTCTAGATAGTTAATGTTAGTTTACTTAGAGTAGTAGAGAGTCAACCCACAGGCAGCTGTGTGCTTCGTTACTGAAGTTCAGTAAATCGTATTGAACCAACGCGTACGTTTGGTGTGTGCTTGATCATTTCACTGCATCGTGTTGCAGTTCGTGTTACCCCAGGGTGAATAACACGACAACAATAGGAGGCATGTTAATTATTTTTAGATGGATGAATTCAGAATCACAGTGCAGAAGAGGTACTTCGGCACGTCTAGTTTGCATCGATGCATGAAATGCCCTGACCTGCCCACCTAATCCCACTTACCAGCACTTGGCCCATAACCTTGAATGTTATGGCATGCCAAGTGATCATCCAGGTACTTTTTAAAGGGTGTGAGACATCCCGCCTCTACCACCAACCCAGGCAGTGCATTCCAGACTGTCACCAACCTCTGGGTAAAAATGTTTTTCCTCAAATCCCCCCTAAACCTCCCACCCCTAACTTTGAACATGTGTCCCCTCGTAACTAACCCTTCAACTAGGGGAAACAACTTCTCCCTATCCACCCTGTCCATCCCCCTCATATTCTTGTGCACTTCGATCAGGTCGCCCCTCAGTCTTCTCTGCTCCAGAGAAAACAACCCAAGCCTATTCAATCTCTCTTTATAACTTAAATGTTCCATCCCAGGCAACATCCTGGTGAATCTTCTCTGCACCCCCTCCGCTGAAATTACATCCCCCCGAAAATGTGGCGACCAGAATTGTTCCAGTACTCCAGCTGTGGCCTGACCAAAGTTCTATACAGCTCCTTTATGACCCCCCTGTTTTTGTAATCTATGCCCTGATTGATAAAAGTGAGTGTCCCATATGCCTTTTTCACCACCCTATTAACCTGCCCTTCTGCCCTTCTATGGACAAACATGCCAGGGTCCCTTTGTTCTTCGGAACTTCCCAGTGTCAGACCTTTAATTGTATACTTCCTTGTTAAATTACTCCTTCCAAAGTGTATCACCTCTCACTTTTCAGGGTTAAATTCCACCTGTCACTTATCCGCGCATTTGACCATCCCGTCTATATCTTCCTGTAACCAAAACACTCAACTTCACAGTTAACCACCCTACCAATCTTTGTGTCATCCGCAAACTTACTGATCCTACCCCCCATATAGGTTTATATAAATGACAAATAATAGGGGGCCCAGCGCGAATCCCTGCAGTATGCTACGGGTCACTAGCTTCCAGACACTAAAGAAGCCATCTATCATCACTCTCTGTCTCTTACCACTAAGCCAATTATGAATCCACCTTACCAAATCACCCTGTATCCCATGTGCATTTGCCTTCTTAATAAGTTTCTCATGTGGGACCTTATCAAAGGTTTTGTTGAAATCCATGGAAACTACATCAACTGCACTACTCTCATCTATAATTTTGGTTACATGTTCAGAAAATTCAATCAAATTTGTTAGGCATGACCTCTCTCTGACAAAGCTATGCTGACTATCCCTGATCAAACCTTGCCTCTCCTTTAGAATCTTCTCCACTAGTTTCTCAACCACTGATGTGAGACTCACTGGTCTGTAGCTCCCTGGCTTGTCTCTACAAACTTTCTTAAATAGTGGGACAACATTAGCTGTTCTCCAGTCTTCTGGCATCTCTCCCATGGCCAGAGCGGAATTTAAAATTTGGGTCAGAGCCCAGGGCCCTCCCTCGCCTCCCACAGCAGCCTGGGACACAATTCATCTGGACATGGATATTTGTCCACTTTTAAGCCCGCAAATACCTCCAATACCTTGTCACTCCCTATGATAATTTGCTCAAGAACCTCACAATCTCTCTCCCCGAGTTCCATAACTACCTCCTCATTCTCTTGGGTGAAGATAGATGTGAAATATTACTTCAACATCTGCCCAATGTCCTCTGGCTCCACCCACAGATTGTAGGTTGAATGACTATTCTCCCCTAAAATTATGTAATTTAAGCAAGCTAATTTTAGCAATTCACTAGTATCCAAAACATATTTTATTTCCATTGTCAGAAATCTGTGCAGCTGGAGTGACCCACTGATGCGACATGTGTAAAGAGAAAAGAACATTGTCAGCAACAGACAACACCTGACTTAACCGCAGCCCTACTGTTTTGCTTCAGCACCTGCACATTTTTCTTGCACATTGAATTCAAGATTTCATAGTTTTAGGATATTTTGAAAATATATTAACTTAGCATAAATCAGTCACAATACTTGCATAAAAATTCATTTGGTTCACCTGTACTTCTACTTAAAATGAAAGGAGTGGATAATAACATAAAATTAAGGCAAAACATTTTTTTAAAAATCACACATCAAGAACTGAGACAACGTAAAAATAAGACCTTTAACAGTATTTATAAAATTGAGGATCCAGGCAGAACAAACTGGTGTATAACATTCTTTCCCTACCTATTGATTTAATATACATTCATTTACATGCATGACTTACATTCCCTCATATGCCACCTGGCTCTCTCTCACTACTCACTCACAAAACATTTTGTGCTGAAAGTAATTCTGGATACCTCATAGAGTCCTGTTTCAAACTGTAAAAGAATTTTGTGTTCTCTTAAAGGAAATGTAAATAAAATACAGTGGCTGTTCAGCAGAGCATCAACCCAAATTTCATCCATGAACTTAACCTGGGTGTTCATTCTAATTATGTCATTAAGGTAGCAAATGAAACCTGGAAATTTAACAAGGATGTAGAATGCAGTGAGGAACAGTCAGAAAACAAGCCAAAAGCTAAGTGCTATGGATGCTTGAAATCGGAAATAAAAATCAAAAATGTTGGAAATACATAGCAGGACATGCCACTTTTCTTTTTCAGTACTAGCTGATGTATTCTGTTACATATTTGAAGATCCAGTATTTAATGAATGTTAGTAATTGGTTGAGTCAATGACAAGGCGAATGGGTAGGTGGTAAGATGGGTTGGGGATGAGGTGGATTGGATGGCTGAGTGGTGGGTAGTAGCTGGTCAGCTGGCGTAGTCAAGTTGGGTTGAGCATTTGGACCATCATTTCCATAACCAGCCTTCTTTTAAATACGACCACTGTACTACAGCTAAAGGATCAATGCATTACTCAAAATGTAAAATTCCTTCACAAGAAGTATTTTATTTACACATGCCTGTTCCCCAAGTTTCTGCCAAGAATTGGAAGGTGATACAGTAAGGGGTGTTGTAATTTTCTTGGAGAAAACTATCATCCAGAGAACAATGAGTGCAAGGAATTTATGAAAGAAAGGATTTAACCGCAGCCTATTTTGCACTGACTTGAAAAATGTATCAGGATGTGGTGGTGTTAATGACAAAAATAGTGAACAATTCTTAGTTGGCAATGCAGGTCAAAGAAACACATCATTCATTGTTCCAGAAAGTGTTGACAGTATCTATACAATGATAAGAATGGTATGCAGGAAGAGGGTTGCTATACGTCAGTATGTTGGTTAACATCCTTCCATTTGCGAGAGATGATGGGAATGCAGCCTCAAAACTTTTGTGAGGTCAGATGTTGCACTTCTTTGGATGGTTGAACAAGTTAATTCTGAAAAGGCAAAGTCTGCTGCAAGCTTTACGAAGTTGTCTTTTGCTGATGGGACTGGATGATCTCTCCTGATTCCTTGTTTTCTGGGCCTGGTATCTACTTTGGAGCTTCTGATACCACATGTCATCATAAAGGCAGCACGGTGTGTTGCTATATTTACTCACTATAAATATGGCAGTCAATAAGATTGCCCTTTTGTCTAGATATTGATATTATATTGCTTTCAGAGTCGCCAGGTATCAAATGATACCACCACAAGGTTCAACCGGATATCGATCAAAGACCCAACAACCAGTTAGTTAGTTCAAGTTCAATAATACTTTATTTGCACACAAGATTAACTGAAACATGCAACATAAACATTACGAGCTAAATTACACCTAACACTATGACAACCTGTACTTAACTTCAGGCACCCGGCTTAGGTCAGAGGAACAGTGGCCTTTGTTCGAATCTGGATCTGCTGGGTCTGGAGAAGTAACTGCGGTTCAGCTAGGCTCATCCATCTGGCAGCGAGCGTTGAATCTGGACTTGCTTCTGGTCGTGGTGCTGCAATTGGAGATAGACGTTGCTGGAGTGCCAGGTCCAAAAGAGATCGAACACATGGCAGTGTCTCTCTTTATCCTTGGGGGGGAGGGGGGTTCCCGCTCTTTTGGGCGGTCCTTAGTTTTGGACCCAATAATTCGGCAGACTTCGATCACTGCCTTCGATCTGAGCCAATAAAGAGGCGGGTGCCTTGATGACTGGGCGTGTCCGAAGCAGTCATTGACCTTGCTGTTTATGCTTCCTGAGTAAAGGGAGTGGCACCGATGTGTCTGGAATTGTATCGGATACCTGAGTACCAGTCCTTTGTCTTAGGGAAATGGGACATTAGAATGCAAATCGGCTGGGGGTTTCGATACTGTCTGGTTCTCTGCTTACAAATATACATTTAGGCTCTGAGCCTGCCTGAATCTTGTATTGACCATATTTCCCTTGAGTGTTTGCAAATATCCATGTTTCTTTGTAAGTGGCCATCCCAGATGGCTACTGGTGCCAGTGGTTAGCCTCACAGCGTCAGAGACCTGGGTTCGATACCGACCTCGGGTGACAGTTTGTATGGAGTTAGCACATTCTTCCTGTGACTGTGTGGGTTTCCTCCCACAGTCCAAAGGTTAGGTGGATTGGCTATGCTAAATTGACCCTAGGTGAGATTATAGAGATAGGGCAATGGAGTGCTCTTTCAGAGTATTGGTGCAGACTCGATGGGTTGAATGTCCTCCTTCTGCACTGTAGGGATCCTATGATTCTATAATGGTGAATTTCTGCCCATAACTGGTGTTGCCATTTGGATCAATAGTCAGTTAGAGTTTCCCACGTGTTGTGATTGATGTGAAAAGCTTTCATTACTTTTTTGCCAACATCCATGAATTGGAGCTTTGATCTCTTGTCACGGGCTACCTACCGTGTAGCATATCCTTGGAGATGCGGCATCTTCCAACCTACGAATGTGTCAAAGTGAGCGAAGCCTTGTATTATTAGCACTAGCACGCTTGGCATTAGGGTTCAAAATACATGCGGTGGGGGAATTCGCTTTCAAAAACCTCCAAAAAGCCTACGGAAAATCTATTATATGAGTGACAAGTGAGCGAGGAGTCACCTCCAGACATGCCGAGAGTCAGAATTTGCGAGGAGCCTTTGTTTCCCACATTTTGGTACTTTACTTAAGTAAATTGATTGAAAAGCTTACCTTAATTCAGAAGATCATGAATAATAGTTTGGAGAAAGGTGTGAAGAATTGGATAAATGTTCAAGAGAAATAGATTGCAGGGTAACGGATGTAATGTTCTTGTCGGATGGCCTGATTTATATTACAAGAACACTTGTAGCTAAAGCTATAAATGATTTATTAACATTAACTGTGGGTCAGGTATATACAAAACAACAGATGAAGAACAGTATGATCATGCACAAGCAACCTCTCTCCCAGCTCTCCAGTCAGTCTGAGGTCACCTAACTCTAACATTAATTTATATACTAATGAGATTCCTAATGGTCAGTTAGTGAATTACAACACAATCATGATATCACAACACCCCCTTTCCTTTGAAGGAATAAATTAATACATTATCATCAGTATATTTACATGTGATATAATTAGCCTGTGAGTCTAACAGTATTAATTTTCTTTCTTTAAAATTTTTAAAACTGGTTTAACAAACATATATATATACACACACAAGAACAGCAAGCACAGTATGTACAAATCTACAAATTGAGTCGATCTTCTGACTCTGGCTGATCTTCTCAAATGTTTGACTTTGCTGCTCAGAACTTGTAGATTCAATGTTCTCCATGGCATTCTCAAGCTCAGGAACTGCTGAACTATTTGACACTGCAGCTGACATTGATTCTGAAGCAGGTTCGTCATCCATCACATTGTTGTCTTGGATCGTGATGCATACGTGACTGGTTTCCAATCGTCAAACTCGAGTTACAGAAGAACTGCTCCTTGACCATCTGTGGGCGTGTCCGTTGACACATTAATCTGCTTAGAAAGGTCAAAAAATGTGAGAACTGGCATGGTGGTTAGTGAAGTCTTGAGCTTCTTCCACTTTTGCTCATGTTGCTCAGTCCAAGTGAAATCCGTTGTCTTGTGCAGATCATGTAGGTCTGTTGTTATTGATGATGTGACAGGGTTGGAATGAATTTCCCGACAAAATTGATCATACCCATCACTCTTAAGATGGCTTTCTGAAAAATGAAAATGAAAATCGCTTATTGTCACAAGTAGGCTTCAAATGAAGTCACTGTGAAAAGCCCCTAGTCGCCACATTCCAGTGCCTGTTCGGGGAGGTTAGTACGGGAATTTAACCCGCGCTGCTGGCCTTGTTCTGCTTTAGAAGCCAGATGTTTAGCCCACTGTGCTAAACCAGCCCCTGTCGTGTGGTTCTTGTCGTGTGGTTTTGGCATGTTGAGAATTGCTAGGATTTTGGCCTTGTCAGGTTCAATGCCATGCGATGAGAGCTTGCCACCTGGGAATGTGACCTCAGTTACTCCAAATTGGCACTTTTGCCTGTTGAGCTTCAGCCCATTCCTCCTGACGCTCGTTAGAACTTCAAGCAACTTCGTATTGTGCTCTTCTATGGTTGAGCCCCAAATGATGATGTCATCCACATACACACATACACCTTCGATGCCTTTGATTCTGTGCTTCATGGCACAGTGAAAAATGACTGATGCCGAAATTATGCCAAACCTCATTCTCAGAAAGCAGCACCGTCCAAATGGTGTATTAAAAGTGCAGTATTTTGCACTTTGTACCTAGGCTGAAGAGGGCCCTTCTACAGAGGCAGAGACAGAAAGGGGGGTTTGGCATTACCAAATCTGCTGTACTACTATTGGGCGCGAATGTGGAGAAGGTGAGGCGGTAGTGGAAAGAAGAGGGGCTAGAGTGGGTTAGGATAGAGGAGGAGTCCTAATGGGGTTCAGCCTGAAGGCAATAGTGACAAGGAGGTATATGGAGAGCCTGGTGGTACAGTTCCCGATTAGGGTGTGGAACCAATTAAGGAGATACTTTAGGATGGAGGGGATGTCGGTGCTAACGCCGCTGTGTGGGAACCATGGGTTTACGCCGGGGGAGACGGATGGCATGTATAGGAGGTGGAGAGAGGTGGGGCTGATGAGGGTGAGCGATTTACATCTGGAGATGAGGTTTGCAAGTCTGGAAGAGCAGCCGGAGAAGGTGGAGATTCCGAAGGGAAGCAAGTTCAGGCATACGCATTTGAGGGACTTTACGTAGCAGGAATGGAGAAGGTTTCCCAAGCTGCCGGAGAATACCTTATTGAAACAGTTGCTGCTCCCGGATGTGGAAGGAGAGGGTAGGTTTGGGGACATATATGTGTGGCTTGGATGGCAGGGGGGAGCGCAGGTGATGAGGACGAAGGAGAAATGGAAGGAGGAGCTGGGGCGGGGCAGATGGGACGGGGAGTGTGGAGTGAGGCAATGTGCAGGTGAATTCGACCTCATGTGCGAGGATGAGTTTGATTCAGTTTAAGGTGGTGCATATGGTACATTACGAAGTCTTACAACACCAGGTTAAAGTCCAACAGGTTTGTTTCGATGTCACTAGCTTTCGGAGCGCTGCTCCTTCCTCAGGTGAATGCATATGGTACATATGACTCGTATAAGGATGAGTGAGTCCTTCCAAGGGGTGGCGGACAATGTGGGCGAGGACCAGCAAATCATGCGCATATGCCCTGGGAGGAGGTGTTTGGAACGTTATCGAAAATTGTGGGAGTAGAGGCTGGACTGGAGCCTGTGGTGGTGAAATTTGGGGTGAACGCGGGGTGGGGGGGAGAATGGGATGAAAAGGGGGAAAAACTTGCACAAATTGTGAACTGTGAGTGTGGAGAATGTTCTTTGATTTATTTATGTTTTTGTACCTTTGAATATATTTGGAATAAAATACATTGAAAAGAAAGTGTGTTAGGATAGAGGTGGAACTCACCAACAAAGCCGGGGGGGGGGGAAACTCCCAGCAAAACAAACAACACTTAAAACCTTTTCATTAGATCGGGTCCCTCAACTTTGAGCCCTCGAAAAGAAAAATGTTTTGATCCTTGTTTGGCATGCTTGGATTAGAAAGGGCTGCTTCATTGGTGAATTTGTCTTTCCATGTGACACAAAGGATGCATTATAAACACTTCATCAAGAGTTAGGTTTTCTCTAACTGTAGATCCAAAGTAGCAGAATTTGCTGACTGCTACCAGTGGTGTTGAGTCTGATCACAGGCAAAGACAAATCATTCCCTATCCCATAACTACAGTTTTCTTGACATTGATGGTGAAGGAGAACATGACACAAGCAAGAGTACAGAAGATCCATGAGCCTTTGGGCAGGACCTGCTCTCTGGGCAACTAGTGCAGCATCATCAACGTACAGAAATTCTCTGATCAGGAAATGCCGCACTTTAGTCTTGGCTTTCTGCATATATCAACTCTTCAAAGAACAACAGCTTAATCACCTGCATTTAAATAGTTTCAAGGTCGCTTTGAAAATATAGGAAGGGATGCTGAGGAGAGATTTGGAGGGATAATTAATTCAAACTTAATTAAGAAGGCATCCCAGCATGGAATGCACTAGCTGCACACTCAGTAGGTGACCCTGGCATGTGCATGCTTGACAAGAGTTACAGCTATTCTGCCCTTCTTAAAGGCAGGCTGTCCCTCTTAAAGATGGAGTGCATTCGGCTGAAGCAGCTCGCAGAACTGATTTTGAGGGAAAGAGATAAACCACCATTGGGATAAGCGGGGTCTAGGCTTTCTGATGCAATGCTGGAGGTCTTAGTCCAGACGATTGAAAGGAGGAGAGGTGATGATTTTGAAAGGGACCAGGAGGCTCTCAAGACATACCCTCCAAAGGAAATGGCCAGGGAAGTGAGCTAAAGGAGTCTGGCCCTAAAGATCTGGTTGCAATATTGTAAAAAGTTCAATGAACTTATGAAAATGTTCAAAGCCAGTAAATCTATCTTCAAAAGACATCTCCTACCCACTGCACCACAAACCTCCATGCTATTCCACATATCACTGTCCATTACTCAGCAATCAGGACTCATGCTCTGCATTCAGATGTTCCATTGCAACTTCACACACTTACCAGTGCTGCAAGTTTCACTTCCACATCTTACACATTTTAATTACTTCCAGTTATTCAGCTGTGACAGACAAAGTACCTAAATGTATTTCAACACATTCACTGACACTTAGCCTTTCATTTTGTAGGAAATGGTTGCACATGACAGAAGGGAACCGTCAATAACCGGTGAAGGACAAGCACTCCTGAGCCTCTTGGAGGAGATAGTGCTCTGCACTAAATGACCAGCAGTGACTGAGGTCATTCCTTCTGGCATCACTGGAAACACTGAGGATGATGGTTTGCTCTTACCTTATTCACCTTCTCAAATCCCATTTCATTCTCTTACGTTATCTCAAAAGAAGTGCAAGCTGCCATTTGTCTAACCATGAGTCTTTTTCTTTCAATGCAACTCCCCTACCCTCATCTTAACTCTGCCCTTCAGCAGATTGGTCCTGCTATAAAAGACTCAGGTAAGGATTTCTGTAGGGTGGGCATGCAAAACAAGATGCTTGGTATATTGGCAGACATGCTTCAAAGTTCATCATCACAGTCAGGATGCTCCAATTTTCTAGTTTGGAAGTGACGGCCAATTCTATTACAACAATTGAAAACCCATTTGTGATGTAGTATTTGGTGACTTGTTTCAGCTTCTATCGCCACAGAGGCTGCAGTGGAAGTTCAGTTTGAGCTCACACGATCCATACTTCAAAAAAAATAAATTTAGAGTATCCAATTATTTATTTTTTCCAATTAAGGGGCAATTTAGCATGGCCAAGCCACCTAGCCTGCACATCTTTTGGGTTGTGGGGGTGAAACCCACGCAGATGCTGGGAGAATGTGCAAACTCCATATAGACAGTGACCCAAGGCCGGGATTCGAACCCGGGTTTTCAGCGTCACAGTCCCAGTGCTAACCACTGCACCACATGCCACCCTCTATACGGTCCATACTTGTTGCCGCGCAAGCCCTGCTTGGTGCCTTGTAGACTCAAATTAATGCCACAGCCATGATGGTAGCATCATTGAAAGGGGATTCATGCTCTCACAGCAGTCCAGCAATCAGTGTTCCAACTGATTACCAGGAATGCTGAGGTGCCACAGCAAGGGTAGAGTGGACAGTTTTGCATGGTGCACGAATCTGCTATCCTCTCTCAGGATGACATCATTTGTGTTCCTACCACTGTCACTCTGATAGTCCCCCTGAGACATTGCGTGACAATCGCCAGGCAGGAATGTTCCCTTCCAGTCGGGGAACACTTCAGCATCAAGGGCATTTAGCCTCTGATCTTCGGGTAAGTGTTCTCCAAGGCGGCCTTCAGGACGCGAGACAATGCAGCATTGCCGAGCAGAAACTTATGGCAAAGTTCCGCACACATGAGTACGGCCTCAACCGGGACCTTGGATTCATGTCGCATTACATTCACCCCGCACCATCTGGCTTCGGCTTGCGAAATCCTACCAACTGTCCTGGCTTGAGACAATTCACACCTCTTTAACCTGGGGTTACCCCTCTCTCTGTCTCTATAAAGACTTAATTACCTGCAAATGCTCGTATTCGAAGTATCATCTTGCATCTTTGACTTTGCCTATACAAATGTTTCTGGAACCTACCTCTTCATTCACCTGAGGAAGGAGCAGTGCTCCGAAAGCTAGTGATTTGAAACAAACCTGTTGGACTTTAACCTGGTGTTGTAAGACTTCTTACTGTGCTCCCTGTTGCAGCGATGGATGGTGAACAGTGTTATGTTGGCAGTCCCGCCAGCTCACGCCTGAAGGATCAGCTTACATAGAAATTTATCAAATGTAATTGTAGCACCAATAATATATTTTCTATAATAATCAATTTTCCTAATTTACTTCATAGAATCATGGAATATTAACGGCACAAAAGGGACGCCATTCAGACTTTCTGACCCATTTTGTCTGTAAAAGATACTCACCTTGTCCCGCTCACCAGGTTTCTTGGTTCTTGCACACCTTTAGAGTTGTACCCTTTAGTTTATTTTACCCCATTACTTTCTCCATACCAAAATGTGTCACTTTGCACATCTCTGCAGCAAATTTCATCTGCCCGTTCTCTGCCCATTCCACCAGTCTATGTCCTACTAATGTTTACCATTCTTCTCACTCTTCAATAAGCTTCCAAGTTTTGTGTACTCTGCTATTTTGTAATTGTGCAAGTCTAAGTCATTACTACTGATCATGAAAACCAGTGGTCCTAGTCCCCTGGAGAACCTCACAGTTTAACTTCCTGCCTGCTGTTCAAACATAAATTACACAGCGCTATTCTGTTCCCCAGCCTTTAGTCAGTCTTGGATCCATGCTATCAAGTTGTCTCTTTTATGCCATAAACTTCATCTTCACTGACAAGTCTATATGTGGCAGTTTATCATACACCTTTAGAAAGTCCATAAACACAATAATATAAACTGCATTGACCTCACCAACCTTTTCTGTTATCCCATCAAAAAACTCAATCAAGTCACTGAAACATGGAATGGAATTTTTTAAAAATGGCACAGTGCTGATCAGGTGAGAAAAGCAGTGTGAACTGCTTTCTCTAGCCAGCTCAAACAGCGCACTGTGCAGTTGCAAAGTACTGGCGAAGATTACAGAGCCAACCGGGAAGGGGGGGGTTAAATTCACCGGCAAAGCTGGCCTTTTTAAAGGGCGTCCGATCGCAAAGTAAAGTTAAAGGCCTCTTTCCCCTCCTGAATATCAGGACGCCCGACAGACAACGGAACACCCTTGATGTGTTAGGCAGGTCGGTTGAGTGTGGACTGCACTTGATGCAGTGATGCAAGAAACAGACCTCTAACACTAGAAGATCCAACACGATTTTATTGAACGATAGAACTAACATACATATTTAACTATACTGAACTGACTGGAGACCTTGTACTAGCCTGACCAGACTCACCAGCTACCGCATGGTGTTTGCACTGTGCTAGCTTGTGGACTCTGACTGTCTCAGTGGCTGGATCCAGAGAGAGCGGGAAACCTAGTGCCCTCTGGCTTTATAGTGGTGGTGTCCTGTCTGGTGATTGGCTGCACTGTGTTGTGTGCTTACTGGTCATCCTGTGTGTCAATCACTGCCTGTCTGCACTTCATTATATACATGCGTGGATATTATGACAACCCTCAGCCCTCCAGCACAAGGGCCAACCCCCCCACTCAGTGGTCAGGTCACCCCCCCCCCCCCTCCCCCACAGGCATCAGGGGGACCTGACCACCCACCTCGCCCCACTCAAATCTTGGCCGGCATCAGGGCACACCCCATTCGAAGTATCTGCCCCCCCACAGCCATGCAGGCCCAACCATGTTTCTCACTTCCCGGAGGCTATACTCACCTCTGCGTCCCCGGGGTGGTCACCAAGACCTGTTCCTGTTTTTGGAAACCAGTAGTGATTCCCGCCAGCATGATGGGGGTGCATCTGATATTGCCCAAAGATATGGTTTAATTACTTTTAAATGTGTTCTAATTTATTGAAATCGGGTTTTTGCCCTTTTGTGGCATGAGCCGGGCCGTATCTTTGGGGAGGGCCTGGGAACATACTGCTTGGAAATCTCACCGGCGAAAACCCGTTATCGCCCCCCCCCCCCGAAGATTTATTGGCCATAAAGGGTTATGTGCCCTTTGCAAACAGGCCCTGAACATCTCGCTCATGATTTTCCTTTGAAATGAAATGAAATGAAATGAAAACCGCTTATTGTCACAAGTAGGCTTCAAATTAAGTTACTGTGAAAAGCCCCTAGTCGCCACATTCCGGCTTCTGTTCGGGGAGGCTGTTACGGGAATCGAACCGTGCTGCTGGCCTGCCTTGGTCTGCTTTCAAAGCCAGCGATTTAGCCCTGTGCTAGACAAATCCAAGCTGGCTTTCCTTAATTAATAGAAACTTTCCAAATCTAAGTGACTATTAATTTGGTGCAGTATTATAATTTCCAAATGCTTCCCACCTCTAAAGTTAAACTAACTTATTTATAGTTACTGGGTTTATCTTTGGATGCTTTTTTGAACAAGGGCGCTAACATTTGAAATTTTCCGGTCCTCTGACATCACTACTGGGCAGAATCTTACGATATTTTTGGAGATCTCAGGCTCAGAATGAAAAACATGGGCACTCTCCAGCTGCACAAAAGTTTTCTCTCCAGATCTTGAGCCTCTCTGACAAAAATAGAGTGGTCGTGGTTTATGCCATCACTCCGGTGGGACGGGGTCGAGCCAGCACCTGGCGCCACTGAGATAGGGGTGCCCTGATCAGCACTGTTGCACCACCCCTCCCACAACTATGAAGTTGGGGCTCCCTCTAATCTGAACAATCATCGGGGACTCCCTCCCCGCCCCCCAACATGGACAGGGGGCTCTGCAGAAGTATCAGCGGTGTTCCCTCCCTCTCAGTGCCTGAACATTTCCCCTCACTGCCCCCCCCCCCCCTGACCATAGGGCCCCTCACAAGGGCCAGCCCTTGGCACTGCCCCTTGACAGGTTGGCATTGCCCAGTTGGCATTGTGCCAACCGGGTAGTGCCAACCTGTTCCAGGGGAAGCGCCAGAACACTGCCCTGGAATGTCCCTATGTCCCTCGGGGCTATACTTCCCTTTGCACCCCCGGAGAATCCCTCAACAGAATCTCGCTGTAAACCCGTCGGCGAGGTTGGAATATTCAGTGTGGGGCAGAGTCATGTGCTGGGAGGGGTGAGTAATTAAATTTTAATTTATTCAAATCCATTAAAATGAGGTTCTTGTCCTTTGTGAACATGAACCTCGTGACCTCTTGGCAAGAGGCATGGAAAGTCAGGAAATGCTATCACTCCTGAGAGAATTATATTTCTCGATCTGTCCAGTTTTTCCGCCCACATCGCTGTTCCCTCTGACAGTGAATGCGGGTTGAAAATGGCCCCCACTGTATCTTTGGGGAATAGAAAATCATGATCAGTAGATCTGCAATTTCCACCCTTTTCCTCAGCAACAGGATACATCCGATCCAGACCTGGTGACTGATCTACTTTAGGTCCAATAACTCCTCTTTATCAATGTTTAGCCTATCCGATGTTTCACAAGTATAAGTTTCCTCTCTCTCATGCTGTAAGACTCAATTGCAGTGAGTGTTTTGGCGACTTCAGGTCTAAATGAGCATGGGGCCAGAGCACAAAATAGACCAACTTTGACATCTATTGGTACCAATGATAATTTTACTCAGGAAGACAATAGCAAGGCTATTGTAACAATTGCAAATTTGCTAAACTGGTGTATATGTTGCTGCTAAGGTTCAGTTTTATATCTAATCATAACTGACCAGAAAGTATTTGGTGCTAAAATTGGATGCCTATAATGGAAAGTGTTCCATTCTCCAATACACAAATTCTAGGTGTACATAAACCTCAGGACAAAAATAGGTTTTTGAGAAGTATTTCACGCTATATTGAAAAAGTATAACTTCACTCTAGAATTGTATTTCCTGTTAATGATATTAATGAGTGTTTGTCAGTTGTGGGTGGCTCTAGCAACTGGAATACCTTGTCATGAGGCCTGACCCTTTAATTCCAACATAATATGGTATATGCCTTCTGATGGCCTACATGTGCAACAATGTAAGTTTTGAAATATAGTGTGCTGCAATTGACTATCCCTTAAGAAGTACTGTCGAATGCAGCATGTTTAGTAAACAAAACACAAGGAATTACATATGTTCTATCAAATTACCTCATTGTTCACCACTTGGGCTTGCATCATTGTGGTCAAAATGAAAGGGCAACTTTTCTAGGAGTTCTCACTTCCCACCCAAAAATGTATTAACAACAGCAGCTCACACAAATGCTCGTACTGGGTGCGAGTAGTTGGATATTTGAACTTACAGCTGACTATCAATCTCATTTAATATTTGGGAACAAAAGCTGTATTTAGTGGATGATCTGTATTCAATATTTTGAAATATGAGGTTTGTAGTTGTACACGCCTACATTCAGGATATCTTAGCGTCTGTGTAGCCAGGAATGAGGCAGGAAATGCGAGTCACCCTTTAAACAGATGCCCGGTGTCGACTATCAGTTTGCAATGACGTCTCTTGGCCTCAATGACACAGTCAGGAACTCATTAATGGTCTGGTCAGAGGAACAGTCAGTGTTTGTGCAATTGCAAACGACGTGCTCACATTTGGATTGCATTGCATTTTCCACCCCACATTGTTTCACTGACTGGTCTTTCTTTCACAGTTATCAAGAATCCAAGCATCCTGTTTTTGAAAATAGAGTCCTGGCTATGTTTAACCTTTACTTTAACCACACTGAAATAATATTCTGATTTTCCACTCAAACTTTACTACTCTAATATAAGTTAAAACTTTAAATGTATTATCTTACAAATAAAATATTATTGGGAAACGTTGTTATCATGTGGGGATAGGCAAGAGCGGTGTGTTATTTTAATGTAGGCGATGTAGTGAGTTGATAGAATGAATAATGTTACATTTTGTGCTCCTGGGCAAAAGAAAGTCTGGAAAATAATTTTTCATTGTGACATACACCATTAAATCTTCCCTTCCCTTTATGGCCCCACATAATTTCATCACTTTTATATTTTCTAAACGGATAATATTTAACCCAAGAAAAGCTTGTGGAACACATTCAACTTAAAAGCTATGGGAAATGTTTATTCTTGCCAAAGATCAGGTACATAAAATCTTCAATCCAGTTAAAAAGGTTCCACACTGCTGCACCTTTTCATATTATGATCTATCTTATTGCAGAATTCTAAAGGACCCAAAATTTCCTGCTCGCTTTGATGCATCTTATTATATACCAAACGTTGGCTCATCTGCTTGCTCGAATAACCAAGTAAGTTAATTTTGTAAAACTTTAGTTAATTAAATATATACAATTAGATTAGGGTGCCAGTGCACGAGGTGTGCCATATCTGAATCATCTGAGCGTTTGTGGAGAGCAATGTGAAACCAGGCAGCCACATCTGCAATAATCCACTGCGTCAGAATCCTGGAACTCCCTCCCTAAAAACACTGAGTGTAGCTACAGGTAAAGGTAAAATCACCATTGTTCCAAATGACCATAGGCTGCTTTCCGCTTTGAGGGGGAGAGCTGACTGGTGGTAATTTAACCTGAGGATCACCACACCTCAAGCAAGGGACAAGGTGGAGAAGGCTGGCCTTCATGAATAACCACCACATGGGCTGCAGCGTTTCAAGACGGCAAATCACCACTCACTTCTCAAGTGCAATTAGGGATGAACAATAAATACCGACCTTTCTAGTGACGCCCACATAGCATGAACTAATAAAAAAAGCATTAGTAACTCGAGGAAATTCAGTTCAGAGTTGTTGAGCTGCAGTCCAAGGTGCAGAGGTTGCAATGCATCAGGGAAGAACTGAGTTGCCTTGAGGTACTGACCCAGGAGGCAGTCACACCCATAGGTTAGATATGATTTAAATTTTAGCGGTCAGGCAGGATAGTATGTGGCTGTGACACAGTTAGGTGCGAGGATCTCAGCTGTAGTTTTGTTGGAGCCTCAGCCTCAGTCCAATACATATGAGGTACTTGCTACCATTGTGGATGAGTAAAAAGTTAGAGGGTGGATGGGAAAATTGACCATGGTGCTGTGGTATAGAAAGCCATTCAAATAGAGAGGGCAAAAGGTAGTTGCAGTGAACAATAAAGTCGGGGAGGAGATATTGTTCCCTGTTGCTGTGACAAGGGTCCTGAAAGCTGAGTTGTCTGTCAATATCTCCTTGAGGCTAGAAAAGTGTGGAGAGGAAACTGTTGCAATTCATGTAGGAACCAATGACACAGATAGAACTAAGAATGAGGTTGTGTTAAGTGTGTTTGAGGAGCTTGGGTAAAAAGTAAAAACAGTTATAATCTCTGGAATAATACTGTGCTGTATACAATTTGGAATAGTGACAGACAAGTTAGAAGTTAAAATGCATGACTGAAAAGTGGGGAGGGGAAGGCAGGGGTTTCAACTCATGGGGTGCTTGCACCAGAGCTGGGAAAGAAGGATTTATTCCTTTGGGATGGACACTGCTTAAACTAGTGTCCTTGAGAATTGAAAAACCAGGATAGGAGATAGGACTACAGACTGCTAAGAAGGAATGACAGTTCATGTAAGGAAGAATCTATAAAACAGAATAGTGTCAAGTTGTGCAGCAGAGTAGCAATCTGGGTAAAATCATGTAGGTTATATCAGGAAGGTATACAGATATTAACAACAGTCATACAACATTAGTACTTAAGGCTGGGGAACACAGTGAAACCGTAAGGTGCTATTTATGAATACACAAAGCATTTATAATGATACAGATGAATTGATGGCTCAAGTAAAGACAAAATGGGTTTAATCTAGCAGCCATTACTTAAATGTGATTGAAGAGTGACTAAAGTTGGGAAGTAAATATTCCGGGGTACTTGACAGTTAGAAATGCTAGACAAAAATGTAAAAGGAGGTGGGATGGGAATGAGAAAAGATTGTAATCCACAAAATCAGGATGTGGAACTAGTATGGGTGGAACGAGGAAGTAACGGCAGTTGGAGTTCAAGGAATCATTTGAGACAGTTTTCAAGTGGACAGTTTTCAAGAACAATATGTTGCAGAATCAACTAGAGACCCAGGTATTTTAGGTTTAGTATTGTGTAATGAGACAGAGTTAATTAATAATCATATTGTAAAGGATTCAAACCTAGGGTGTTACATTTAAACAGAGCCAAATCACAGAGTTATGAGAGGTACGTTCATTAAAAGTAGATTTTGAAAACTTCCACAACTGGTTTTGTGTACATTTCAGACACCAGTTACAGTTTTAAACACATTACTCTCAAACCTAAAGTGAAATTCTACCAAACCATGATCACTTTTTGCCACAAGATCATTTACAATATGATTTTTACCCAGTAATTAAATCTGTCTCATTTCAGTGGATCTGAAATAACTTGTTCCCGATTAGGTTTCATAACATATTGTTGCCGAAAACTGTCTTGATTGCATTCCATGAGCATGTCCTCCAAGTTTTTTCTGCCGGTTTTCCCAGTCCACGTATGATTACTGCATTTCCTTTGTTAAATGCTCATCTAATTTCCTGATTTATATTCTATCAAACACTTCAGTTACTGCTGGGAACTTGCAAGCTTTTTCTACCAGTGTTTTCTCACCTTTGTTATGTCTTAGTTCCACCATATGAATTTTATACTCTGAATTTTTGGGCTATGATTCGCTCTCCTGCTTTTATCTATTTTTTTATTATCCTTTTCAATTTTGCTTACCTTTCTAAAGGTCAATAGACCTTGAATATTTCTTTTGCAACTTTGGGAAAGCTACAAAATCAATTCCATTTATCTCTACTTTACCATTAACCCATCTATCTGGTTGTGAATGTTTCGTGCATTCAGAATCTATACTTTTAACTTATTATTCTTTGATTTCACCTTGGTTGCTGATGTCCTCTTACCAATATAATGGAGTATAAAAGCAATACAACGGTAAATGGTTTGAGGGGCACACGTGTGAAGTTATCCAGTTTGGTGAGAAGAATTGAAAAAGAAAACAGTTTTAAAAGTTCAGAGCATTGTTCAATGTAAGGATTCAGAGGGGTTTGGATGTCCTTCGTTATGAATCACAGAAAGTTAACATGCAGGCTCAGCAAGCAATGAGATGACCTCACCAAAACATATGCTGAGAGCTTTTATCCCCCCTGGAAAGTCTTGTCTTAGAATCAGGGGTCAGTGATTTGTAATGAGGAGAATGTCTTCATTCAAAGCATTGTGAATCTTTGGCTATCTCTACCCCAGAGATGAAGGGCTATGGGAATAGCTCAGAAATACAGTAGTTAATTTAAAGGTTCAGCCATGCTCTTATTGAACAATGGGGCATATTCAGGATGGACCGTAAAGCCTACTCTTGCTTTGATTCATAGATTATCATAGAATTTACAGTGCAGAAGGAGACCATTCGGCCCATCGAGTCTGCACCGGCTCTTGGAAAGAGCACCCTACCCAAGGTCAACACCTCCACCCTATCCCCATAACCCAGCAACCCCACCCAACACTAAGGACAATTTTGGACACTAAGGTCAATTTATCAAGGCCAATCCACCTAACCTGCACATCTTTGGACTGTGGGCGGAAACCGGAGCACCCGGAGGAAACCCACGCACACACGGGGAGGATGTGCAGACTCCGCACAGACAGTGACCCAAGCCGGAATCGAACCTGGGACCCTGGAGCTGTGAAGCAATTGTGCTATCCACAATGCTACCGTGCTGCCCAATTCCTGCCCGATTCCTTACATTCTAATAGTCTAACCTTCTAAATATTTAAACATATATCCTAGATGTAAATAGCCATGGGCAGTGTGATATGTCTATGTTATCAGATTAATCCATATGAGCATTTCATCTTCATTTCCATAAATGTTTGGTTTCAGTTAACCTGTGCCTACAACCTTTACTGTTATATCTCGGGGCAGCACGGTGGCACAGTGGTTAGCACCGCTGCCTCACGGCGATGAGGTCCCAGGTTCGATTCCGGCTCTGGGTCACTGTCCGTGTGGAGTTTGCACATTCTCTCCGTGTTTGCATGGGTTTCGCTCCCACAACCCAAAGATGTGCAGGGTAGGTGGATTGGCCGCTCTAAATTGCCCCTTAATTGGAAAAAATGAATTGGGTACTCTACATTTGTTTAAAAAAACTATTATATCTGATTTGTTGCTTGATAATGAAGTGAAGTGCCAATAATGCTAAATGACACATAGGAGTAGATACACTTATTCATATGTCTCTTATGGTGCATTTATGTTAAACATTCTGGAAAGATTCAATTAGAACCTATTCTGTTTTTGTTTCTTGTGCTCAAGAATCTGTTCTCTTTACATTTTGGGCAAGATGCTAGTGGAATACCTGTACCACTAAAAAAATTGCACATGCACTTGTTACCACATACTCAAGTGTCTTAAATGCATTAAACAACTTGAAAATCTTTGTGCAGTGTATAAAAAACTGTATCACAGTGTAGAGTAGTTCATTAGCAAGTTAAAAAAATGCTGGACAACGTTGCCCCTAATGTTGATGTATATTTAGCATTGCTGGAGGAGTTAACTTTGAAAGTGGATGCAGAAACTCCACTTTTGGGCAGCTTTAGTCTGCCCAATGATCCCACAATTATGTTGCTACCATTTCCTGAGGTTTTTCTCCAACTGCCAACTCTGTTCTGGCTTCTCATCTGTTTATTTACTGCGTCAATTGGAATAAATGAATGTGATAGGATGACTACAATTGGAAGTTAGCAAATTTGATTTGTAATATTGGGCGAAATTCTCCGTTATCGGCGGAAAGTCCGCCGATCGGCGCAAAAAACGGCGCAAATCCGACTTGCGTCACGTCGGAAAAATGGGTCGATAGTCTCCGGCCCGAAATGGGCTAGCAGCGACGTAACGGGATTCGCGCTTGCGCGGTGGTTCACGCCGTGCAGCGTCATACGCGCTGCAATGCGTGACGGCTCATAAGGCCGCGCTGCTCCCCCCCACCCGACCGGAACACCCGACCGCAACACCCGACTGGATGGCTGGCCGTCGCTCAGCCCCGAGGTTCGAGTCACGCGATGTGGAGGCGCTCCTGGACGCGGTGGAGCAGAGGAGGGACGCCCTGTATCCCGGGGATGGCCGCAGAGTTGCCCCACGCCACAGCCGGCGTCTGTGGAGGGAAGTGGCAGAGGCCGTCACCGCTGTGGCCCTGAAACCACGGACAGGCACCCAGTGCCACAAGAAGGTGAACGACCTCGTCAGAGCAGGCAGGGTGAGCCTCCCCCATATCGCCCCCTCCCCATATCCCCCCCTACCCCATATCCCCCCCTCCCCAATATCCCCCCTCCCCCATATCCCCCCTCCCCCATATCCCCCCTCCTCCATATACCCCCCTCCCCCATATCCCCCCTCCCCCATATCCCCCATATCCCCCCCTCCCCAATATCCCCCCTCCCCCATATCTCCCATATCCCCCCCTCCCCCATATCCCGCATATCCCCCCTCCCCCATATCCCCCCTCCCCCATATCCCCCCTCCCCCATATCCCCCCCTCCCCATATCCCCCCCTCCCCCATATCCCCCATATCCCCCCTCCCCCATATCCCCCCTCCCCCATATCCCCAAGTGAATCCAGCCCTAACCTTAACCTCTGCAATGCACGCGCAACCGATGGCGTGCATTCATATACCTGCCTAACACTGTTGCCTTTTACCCCTGCCCCCCCACCCACAGGAGAAGCGCGCACACAACAATAGGGAGCATGTGAGGACTGGAGGAGGGCCCGCTGATGAGAGGCCACTGACCGTACACGAGGAAAGGGCCCTGGAACTGGCTGGCGGACCTGAGGACCGGGAGGTTGCTGATGCCGAGGTCGGGGGCGTACTAGCGAGTGAGCCACCAACAGCCCGTCCCCATATCCCCCCTCCCCTATATCCCCCTCCCCCGTATCACCTGATCACTGCCTGATGTCTAACCATGCATGCTTCATTGTGTATCGCAGGACCAAACGTCCAGGCACCCATCCCCGCAGATGCAGACTGCCCGCAGGATGCCCCTCGGAGACCACGGGAGACGGAGAGACCCGGACCCTCCAGCATGCGACGCCCGCAGGATGCCCCTCGCACACCACAGGAGACGGAGAGACCCGGACCCTCCAGCATGCGACGCCCGCAGGATGCCGCTCGGAGACCACGGGAGACGGAGAGACCTGCACCCTCCAGCATGCGACGCCCGCAGGATGCCCCTCGGAGACCACGGGAGACCCGCACCCTCCAGCATGCGACGCCCGCAGGATGCCCCTCGCACACCACGGGAGACGGAGAGACCCGGACCCTCCAGCATGCGACGCCCGCAGGATGCCCCTCGGAGACCACGGGAGACGGAGAGACCCGGACCCTCCAGCATGCGACGCCCGCAGGATGCCCCTCGGAGACCACGGGAGACGGAGAGACCCGCACCCTCCAGCATGCGACGCCCGCAGGATGCCCCTCGGAGACCACGGGAGACGGAGAGACCTGGAGCAACAGGGAGACGACACCCCTGTCACGTGCGGGAGCGACCACCCAGCGACGAGGGGGGCAGCCACAGGCCCCCGTCACATCCGAGCCAGGACACCACTACCCAGGACACCACTACCCAGGACACCACTACCCAGGACACCACTACCCAGGACACCCCTACCCGGGACACCCCAACCCGGGACAGCACTACCCAGGACACCCCTACCCGGGACAGCACTACCCAGGAAGACAAAATACCGGACAGTGACTCAGAGTGGATGGGTGGAGACGAACCCCCACCCCAAAGTGCCATGGACTCAGAATGGGACGAAGAGCACGACACAACGCCACTGCTGTCACCAACACCCTCCACCATCGCAGAAACACTCACCACGGTTGGGCACTTTAGTGATGAGGCGTCTGGTACACTCACTGGTGCGCACAACACAGCCGTCCCGGTACAGCAGGTGGAGGTAGGAGCAGCAGAGGGACCGGGCGGTCGGAGGGCAGCCCAGCCCAAGCGAACATCTGCCGCCCAGATGGATCCTGGGTTCCTGCAGTTACCACACCCACACATAGATCCGATGCAACCACCGACCCGGAGACGAGCGAAGAGGGTGACGGGCGGCTTGCGGCGGCTGCGGTCGCAGGTGGAGGAGTCCACCCGCGTCCAGGAGCTGGGAGTGGTGCCGGTCATGCATGCCACCCAGGCCGACACCGCACGGGTGGCGTCCGCGGTGGAGGCAATGGGTGCGACGGTGTCAGACATGGGGAACGGTTTGCGAGGCCTAGGGCCTTCCGTGCAGGCGGCGTCTGTGGCCCAGGAAATGGCTGCCCTCTCACAGGAGGCCATGAGCCAGTGCCAGCGCCAGATGGCAGAGGCGCTCAACGCCATAGCCCAGCCTCAGCAGGCCATGGCCCAGTCTCTGCAGGCCATGGCCCAGTCTCAGCAGGCCATGGCCCAGTCTCAGCAGGCCATGGCCCAGTCTCTGCAGGCCATCGCTGAGGGCATCGGCGCCAGTGGCCATGTGCGAGCCGGCGTCGCACTGTCACAGACAGGGTTTGCCAACCCCCTGGGCTCCATGGCTGCAAACCTGCAGACCCCTGTTGATACCAGCACGGGCCTCCAGGACTGGCAGCGCGAGATGTCGGGGGGGCGTCGGATGGCTAGTCCGTTCGCATCCCCCACCCATGTAGAGGCCTGGGGGCCATCGGGCACCCCGAGGGAGGAGGAGGTGGTGTGGTCCGTCCCGGCTCCCTCTGTAGGGGAGGTCCCGGTACACCGCGACACCTCGGACTCCCCCCCTTCCGTCCCAGGTGCATCGGGTGGGCAACGGGCAGGACAGGCTGGCAGCTCGCCATCCCAGTCGCCCGGGCCGCAGCCTGGCCCATCTAGGCCAGGACGCCCCAGGAAACGGCCGCCAAAGGGATCCAGTGTCAGAGGGCAGGAATCACAGGAGTCCACCTCCAGTTCTGCTGTACCGTCTGGGGAACCACGTAGACGTAGTCAAAGGGCCCGTAAGGCCAAACAATTAGACACTGGGTAAGTTGGCACGGGTGCAGGGCACAGATGAGTTTTAGGGGCTAGGGCACGTGCATGAACTCCTTTGGTTATTAAAGTCAATGTTACACCAACCGAAGCTGCCTTTGTGCTCTGTCCAAAGTGTGCGGGCGTGTCATGTACGTTGAGCGCAAGTGTGTGTGTGAGGGGTGGTCTTACCTCAGCCCCAGGTGAGTCTGCCCCCTTCCCCCTGGGCCGCCATCAACATCCCCCGGGCAGAGGACGGGACCGTGCGCTGCAGTGTCACAGCCGCATGCAGGGATGGTCCGGGTGGATAGTGGTACTGTGGCCATGGGTCAGACATAGTCCAACGATGTAGAGCCAGGAGCTCATCGCAAGGGCGGGTTGTCATCATCCTCCATGGCCTGCGATAGACACGCGTCCACCCGCAACTGTGTGAGCCCGGCCCGTTGTGCCGCAGGTGGATCGGCAATGGGGGGGGGGTGTGTTGTGCATGCGGGTGGGGTGGGTGGGGTTTGGGAGGGGGGTGAGGGTGCTGGGTGGGTGGATGGGTGGGGGGTGTGGGTGGTCGGCTGTTGCCATGGTGTGCGGTCTGTGGCCATACTACCCGATTCCCACGTCCATCTAGTCAGTGAAGCGGGCGTCTATCAGTCTGTCCCGTGCCCGCTGGGCCAGCTGGTAACGGTGGACAGCCACCCGCCTGTGTCTACCCCGTCTGCCCTGACCATTGCCCCCATCCCCCTCATCTGGGGAGGACTGCGCCTCTTCCTGCTGCTCGTCCACTCCGCCCTCCTCTGCCTGCGGCACATCGCCCCTCTGCTGGGCTATGTTGTGCAGGACGCAGCACACCACTATGATGCGAACGACCCTATCTGACCGATACTGGAGGGCGCCCCCAGAGAGGTCCAGGCACCTGAAACGCATCTTCAGCACGCCAAAGCACCTCTCTATCACTCCCCTTGTCGCTACATGGGCATCATTGTAGCGGTTCTCCGCCTCATTGCATGGCCTCCGTATAGGCGTCATCAGCCACGATCGCAATGGGTAGCCCCTGTCGCCCAGCAACCAGCCCCTCAGCCGGGGATGGCGTCCCTCGTACATGCCGGGGATGGATGACCGCGACAACACGAATGAGTCGTGTACACTGCCTGGGTGACGGGCGCAGACGTGCAGGATCATCATGCGGTGGTCGCAGACCACCTGTACGTTCATCGAATAGGTCCCCTTCCTATTAGTGAACACGGCCCTGTTATCTGCAGGTGGCCGCACGGCGACGTGCATCCCATCGATCGCGCCCTGGACCATGGGGAACCCGGCCACGGCAGAGAAGCCCACGGCCCGGGCATCTTGGCTGGCCCGGTCCACGGGGAAGCGGATGTAGCGGTGCGCCATGGCATATAGGGCATCTGTCACTGCCCGGATGCACCGATGCACCGATGTCTGCGATATGCCAGACAGGTCCCCACTCGGTGCCTGGAATGACCCCGTTGCATAAAAGTTCAGGGCCACCGTAACCTTGACGGACACGGGGAGAGGGTGTCCCCCGCCAGTGCCACGCAGTGACAGGTGTGCCAGCAGGTGGCAGATGTGTGCCACGGTTTCCCGGCTCATCCGGAGTCTCCTCCTGCATTCCCGGTCCGTGAGGTCCTGGTATGACTGCCGGGGCCGGTACACACGGGACGCCCTCGGGTGCCTCCGTTGCCGTGGGGCCGCGACGTCCTCCTCCCCCTCCTCGTCCTGTCGGTCAGGTGTCCCTCCAGCCTGGCCGGCTGCCGCCTGCCCCTCTGCGGCAGCCTGCGCCGCCTCTCTGGCACGCTCCTCCTCCTCCTCCTCATCCAGGGCAACATAGACAAAAGCGGCTGCCACCACGGCGGCCAACATCGCTGGATGATCTGAAAACATGACGGCCTGGTGGGGGGGAGGGGAACGACGACATGTCATCATTGCCCATATCCCCATCTCCCTCCAGCCAGGTGGCATGGACCGCATGGGTCCAACTGTTGGACGCTGGCACCTGGCCAGGTGGACCAACTCACTTGCCCTCCCATCCCCCTCCTCGGCACAGACCCCCCCTAACCCCCAACCTCCACCCCGCACGGACCCCCCCCAACCTCCACCCCAGCACGGACCCCCCCCCAACCTCCACCCCAGCACGGACCCCCCCAACCTCCACCCCAGCACGGACCCTCCCCCCCCAACCTCCACCCCGGCACGGCACGGACCCCCCCCCAACCTCCACCCCGGCACGGCACGAACCCCCCCCCCCCCCAACCTCCACCCCAGCACGGAACCCCCCCCAACCTCCACCCCGGCACGGACCCCCCCCCAACCTCCACCCCAGCACGGACCCCCCCCAACCTCCACCCCGGCACGGCACGGACCCCCCCCCCAACCTCCACCCCAGCACGGACACCCCCCCCAACCTCCACCCCAGCACGGACCCCCCCCCAACCTCCACCACGGCACGGACCCCCCCCAACCTCCACACCAGCACGGACCCCCCCCAACCTCCACCCCGGCACGGCACGGACCCCCCCCCAACCTCCACCCCAGTACGGACCCCCCCCCCAACCTCCACCCCAGCACGGACCCCCCCCCAACCTCCACCCCAGCACGGGCCCCCCCCCCCCAACCTCCACCCCGGCACGGCACGGACCCCCCCCAACCTCCACCCCGGCACGGCACGGGCACCCCCCCCAACCTCCACCCCAGCACGGACCCCCCCCAACCTCCAACCTGGCACGGACCCCCCCCCCCAACCTCCACCCCAGCACGGACCCCCCCAAACCTCCACCCCCCCAACCTCCACCCCGGCACGGACTCCCCCCAACCTCCACCCCAGCACGGACCCCCCCCCCCAACCTCCAGCCCGGCACGGCACGGACCCCCCCCAACCTCCACCCCGGCACGGCACGGACCCCCCCCAACCTCCACCCCGGCACGGACCCCCTCCCGGCACTCCCCCGGAGCCCAGCCTACTCTAACCACCCCACCCCCCGCCGTACACACACACACACAACCCGAGACACACCTCTCCTCACGCATTCAGACTGCGGCCACGCCATCGCCTGCCCAGAGCCAACCCCCCAGGCCGTCACTCACCTCCACGCTGGTCGGCGTGAGCCTGGAGCACCGGGTCACGCCGATGAAAAGGAGGTTTGATTCACGTCGACGTGAACGGTCATCACGTCGACGGGACTTCGGCCCATCCGGAAGGGAGAATATCGGCAGGCCGAAAATCGGCTGCCTTGCGCAGACCCGTGACATTCTCCACGGCAGCGGCGCCATTAACGCCCCGCCGACTTTTCTCCCTTCGGAGATTTCGGCAACCGGCGGGGGCGGGATTCACGGCGGCCAACGGCCATTCTCCGACCCTCTGGGGGGTCGGAGAATGATGCCCCACGACTCAAACATAAAATCATACTTCAGGTCTGAAAAACGCAGAATGGAGCATTTAGTTAAATCTGCTCTTTTATAATCTGAGTCATGGATTTGAATTCAGTCCACAGTGATTGAAATGAAAGGGTCCTCCATTTTCTGATTATAATAGTGCTATATGAAATGAGTTTCAGTAGTCTCAATCTCGCTCCTACTTTCTAATTCAAAAGGTTTGCTCAGACAGCCACAGGATAATTTGCATTGAATTTTTAAAAACATCATATTGGTTAAATAGGCATGGTTTTCAGACTTTGTGGATGAGGCATTTTTTTGCACAATTCTAACTTGAGCGAAATATGTCAGATCAGAATCCAATAGTCATTCTGTGCAAATTCTCCAAAAATACTTTTTGCAAAACACAATAATAACTGATGTTGCCCAGCTAGTGAATACACAAAGATTTTTAAGCTGTTGCCAATATAAAGCAAGAAGCTCAACACATGTACAATAACAGCAGCCCGCTTGATTGGCAGCCCACACACCTGCTTAAACAATCACTGCCCCTAAAACTGATGCACTGTGGCAGCAGTGTGTCCCCTATGCAAGATGCGCTGCAACAACTTGCCAAGGCTCATCAATGGAATCTTCCAAACCCATGATCTCTACCACCTAAAAGGACAAAGGTAGCAGACATATGGGGACACCACCACCTGTAAGTTCCCCTCCAAGCCATACACCATCCTGACATGGAAATATATCAGCGTTCCTTCATTGCTGCTGGATCAAAATCCTGCAACTCCCTTCCTCACAAAACTATGGGTGTACCTATACCAGATGGACTGCAGCCGTTCAAGAAAGCATTTGAGAAGCAATTGATAATGGGCAACAAATGGTTTGGTTTGGCCAAAAAAAATCTTGCATCCCATGAAATAATTTAAAAAAATCAAGTGTAGTTTTCCCTGTACGATAAATTATTATTCAAAATTTATACATAAGTGTGAGCACAGTTAATGAATCAAAATTATTCTGCGATATATAATCATGTCCCCTTATATATTCCTAAAGTATTATTTGATAAGAGCATTAAATAATTGAAGTATTAATAATGAAAAGTAAAACTGGTAATATTGAAAAAATATTTAGGAGCAAATGTCCAGCAAATAGGTATGTCGCATTTTCTTGATTTGATTTTAGTTTCCCATTAAGATATTTAAATAAAATCTTTATCAGGCGTTTACCAAAATTAAGCATCACCTAGAGTGCAACACAAGCAAACGATAAACCCAAAACGCCATAACATACCAAAGAGTTTTAGCGACATTTTACAATCGAGAACTGATTGCAATTTAGAGATTTAACATTTAAAAAAATTATCATCCATTAACACATAGAAATGATTAATATCTTACCTTGTTGGAAGCCATCTCGCTGACTGACCGGTAAGTCTGTATTGTTTCCAGTTGATCCAAACACCAATCTAATTCTTCCAGAGTCTCCATGGCTAACTTTTGGTAGGATTCTTCTGTAAACAAGCGCATAGGCATGTAATCAGGACTCAACTCCTGCACAGTGTCCATATCTGTATGACTTGAGCAACCCAAAGTCAGACCACAATGTTCCTTCATCATGCGCCTCTGGCTCTCTCTCACTTTGGTTACTGAAGGCGATATGATGCGGCTATTGCCGTGTTCGCTGTCATCAGGTTCAGTTGTCAGTAATTTATCAACCAAAATCTTCTGAATGTGCGCGGGGCAGCCAAGAATAAGTGACACTACGAGATTCGCATATTGCTTGTTTTGCTCAGGGCAATGATTTCCCAAATAAGACGTCACATTTACAACCTCAAATTAATCAGAACGCTGTTTACTTTCCGATTGAAACTATGACCAGCAATTTTCGTTGTGTTGTAATTACTCCTGGAAGGAAGTATGTCAGTTTCACTTCGATATATAACTGTAAGAGGTGTAACAGCGGTAGGAAAACGCATTTCGAGTCAGCTTGATTTTTGCTGGGCACTTGTTGCGTGACGGACTTTCCACAATTTAATATAATGCACTCCTCAGAAAAGCTCACGCAAGGGAGTTCCCTCTTCTCACCGAGAGCCAAATAAAGTATTTCTCTTATGCGTTTGTAGTTGTACAAGGTTTGGCTAAACGAGTTACTTTGTTTCACGTGAAAGGCCAAAAAAACTTTCTGAACCTAGCCAAAAGCAAATAGAAACCCTGGAGTGGATTTTCCTCCCACAAGTAACTAATCCAGTTAAGTAGTCAATAATATACTGTAAAATCACAATTAATTCTCGCACATGGGCAATATATTCTCGGTATGAAGGTCACAGAATAGTTACTGGGCAACATGAAGTCACTTGACTCCTCTTGACCCCACCGACTCTACAATTGAGAAATGTATTTTGCATCATACCCCAACTGCCTTCTCCCTGTAATCTTGCATATTTATCCCTTTTAGAAATTGAATTCTGCACTTGAACCTGCCTCCATCACACATGCAGTGCATTCCAGATCCTAACCACACAATGCATGAAATGTTTTTCCCCACATCACTTTTGCTTCTTAACCCTGGAACAAAACCCAGTCAGGATATGATTAAGGTTACACAGGTCCTACCAAAATTTGAAGGAAAGGAATAGAGGCACTTTTCATGACATTTGAGAAAATATCAACCCAAATAGAGTGGCCAAAAGAAAAGTGGACATTGCCCATGCAAAATAAATTGATGGGTTGGATACAGTGAGTTTATACTTCCCTATCAGATGGGGTGTCCAAGGATTACGCTGAGATAAAAAAAGGTGATTAATGGCGCTGTTACGACACCTTGGGCTAGTGCACAGTCAATTCCAGTCCCACTTGACCCAGAGTCGCATCAGAATTTAAATTAACTTTTAATTCTTAGAAAATATCTGAAGTCTTTGGTCTATGGCTGCCCAATAACTACAGTCGCCAGGTTTGTAAATTTAACACAATTAACTTTTATTAATAGCAAGAACTATAATTCATTACGCAGCAAATGCAACTGATTCACTATTTTCTAATTCCTAACCCCCCTTTTTTTTACTCACCCCACTCTCTACTCACACAAGACAGACAAATACAGAGGGGAAATTCATAGGGGAAATTTGGCACCTTTTTCTTTCAACTCTAAGGGCAATTTAGCATGGCCAATCCACCTAACCTGCACATCTTTGGACTGTGGGAGGAAACCGGAGCACCCAGAGGAAACCCACGCAGACAAGGGCAGAATGTGCAGACTCCATACAGACAGTGACCCAAGCCAGGAATCGAACCTGGTACCCTGGAGCTGTGAAGCAAATGTGCTAACCACTGTGCTACCGTGTTGGACCATTACAAGCTGAAAGAAAAGATAACATCCATCTGAAAACCTAGACTGAAGAAGGCGCCCATCTGAAACAAAGACTTTTATCCTTTTACTTTCATCATTAATTTTTATACCCCTTGTTCCCCTCTGTGTTTGTTTGTCTGTGTGTGTGCATGTATAGAGGGTGGGGTGAGTTAAAAGGGGGGGGGGTGAGAGATTAGATAATAGTTAACTAGCTGTATTTGTTGCCTATTTAATTATAATTACTGTTAATAATAAAACATTAATTGTGTTTAAACGTATGAACTTGGTGACTGTACTTATTGGGTAGCTGAAGACTGCGAGTATTTTAAAAATGAAAGTTACTTTCAACTGTTTGCAACTCCGGGTCAAGAAGGGCAGGAATTAATCGTGTACTTGAATTTTGAATTTGTGCCCTGAACACGAAGGCCCAGGTTATTAATATTTATCAGGAAAAACAAGTGTTCCACCCCTAACCCTGAACTTGTATAAAGGTAATCACAAAGGTATGAGAACAGTGTTGGATAAAGTGGACTGGGAAAATAGGTTACAAGTTAGGATGATGGGGAAGCAGTGGCAGACATTTAAGGAAATATTTCATTATGTTTACAAATATATATTTCATTGAGAAAAAAGACTCCATGAGAAGGAAGCACTATCCTTGGCTAGCTAAGGAAGTTAAGGTTAGTATTAGATTGAACGAAAAGGCATACAAAGTTGCAAAGATTTAGTGGTAGTTCACAAGATTGGGGAAATTGTAGAAATCAGCAAAGGATGACTAAAATGTCATGAATGTTGAAATTTACCAGATGATTGTTTTAAAATGTCCCTTCAGCTCAAATGTAAAGCAGATAGTTCTGAAAGGAAATGGTGAATTCCTGATAAACATCTCAGTTTGGAGATATGCCCATGTCACTTCAGGTTACCACAGATGAGACTTGAGAAGGGATAAAAACTCATTGAGGCTTTGTGCTGCAGTTTTAGCACCTTGCACAGACGTTCACACAATGGGGGAAATACTCATGCAGAGAAACAGAAGAGAATTGGAAGTCTCCCATGAACAGGTCTTCTCAGTTATGTAGTGTGGTGGTATGTATTAGGGATAGTACGGTACCTGTGAAGCCGAGAGGCTATTGGCTGACAGGTCCCGGGTCCTGGTTGGATCTGCCGCCTGCAGGCTCAGCCCTGAAGGTGGAGTATAAGAGCTTGAGTTCTCCCAGCAGCCGCATTCTGTAACTGAGCTGCTGGGGAACAAGTCTTGCTTAACAAAGCCTCGATTGATTTAATCTCTTCTCGACTTGAGTGAGTAATTGTTGCGCTACAATTTATTAAGCAAGCTTAAAAGACTATGGAGCACCGGATCGCCCCGGAGTGTCTGCGAATCAGCCCCCATGCAGCAAACTCGGAGGCCGTGTTTAAACACTGGCTAGCATGCTTTGAAGGTTACCTTCGAACGGCCCCCGGCCGGACCACGGAAGATCAGAAAATGCAGGTCCTGCATTCCAGGGTGAGCCCGGAGATCTACACGCTCATCGAAGACGGGGAGGATTTCCCGACGGCGCTCGCCATGCTGAAAGTAGTCTACATTCGGCCCATAAACCAGGTCTACGCACTCCACCAACTCGCGACGAGACGGCAAATCCCCGGAGAATCGCTCGACGAGTTCTACAACACGCTCTTGATTTTGGGAAGGAACTGCAACTGCCCGTCGGTGAGCGCAAACGAGCACACGGAGCTCCTAATCAGGGATGCTTTTGTGGCAGGTATGACTTCTTCTCAAATTCGCCAAAGACTGTTAGAGAGAGACTCATTAGGACTCACAGAGGCACGGGCCCTTGCGGCCTCCCTCGACGTGGCCTCACAAAATGCCCGCGCCTACGGCCCCGACCGTGCGGCAGACCCTTGGGCTCCGTGGACCCCCGTTGCGACCGTCTCCCCGGCAGCCCCCCCCCGCAAGCCTGCGCTGCTAGAGCACCAGACCATCCCGGTGGGCCCCGCTGCTATTTTTGCGGGCAGGCGAAACACCCCCGGCAGCGCTGCCCGGCCCACTGAGCTACTTGTAAAGGCTGCGGCAAAAAGGGGCATTACGCAGCGGTGTGCCAGTCCCGGGGAGTCGCCGCAATCTCTGGGGGAGAATGGGGACAGCAAACTCAACCCCCTCAGTGCTCCATGTGCGGCCCGCGGGCGCTGCCATTTTGGGCCCCGGACACCACGCGGGGAGGATGGGCGCCGCCATCTTGTGACCCCCCGGCCACGTGCGATCCATGGGGGCGGCCATTTTGGCCACCCCCGACCGCGTGCGATCCATAGACGCCGCCATCTTGGCTGATAGCCAAGGACCCCAGCATAGACTGCTCCATGGGGTCAGAAGAAAACACCACGGTGCAGCAACCAAGACTGGCTTCGGTGACCCTGGACCAATCGTGGCCCCGGACGCTCCAAACGGCAACGACAATGGTGCTGGTCAACAGGTACGAGACGCCATGCTTAATCGACTCTGGGAGCACGGAAAGTTTCATCCACCCGGATATGGTAAGACGCTGTTTTCGCTCTATTCGTCCGAGTACGCAAAAGGTTTTTCTGGCAGCGGGATCCCATTCCATAGAGATCAAAGGGTTCTGCATTGCAAACCTAACGGTGCAAGGGAGGGAGTTTAAGAATGCGCTCCCACTCTTTGGGGTTAGATTTCCAGTGTAACCTCCAGAGCCTTACGTTCCAATTCGGCGGCCCAATACCCCCACTCACTATCTGCAGCCTCGCGACCCTCAAGGTTGAACCGCCTTCCTTGTTTGCGAATCTCACCCCGGATTGCAAACCCGTCGCCACGAGGAGCACACGGTACAGTGCCCAGGACCGAACATTTATCCGGTCTGAAGTCCAGCGGCTGCTGAAGGAAGGCATAATCCAGGCCAGCAATAGTCCCAGGAGAGCCCAGGTGGTAGTTGTGAAGACCGGGGAGAAGCAGAGGATGGTCGGAGACTATAGTCAGACCATCAATAGGTACATGCAGCTCGATGCGTACCCTCTCCCCCGCATATCCGACATCAATCGGATTGCACAGTACAAGGTCTTTTCCACCGTGGACCTCAAGTCCGCATACCACCAGCTCCCCATTCGCCCGAGTGACCGCAAGTACACGGCCTTCGAGGCAGACGGGCGGCTCTACCACTTCTTAAGGGTCCCGTTCGGCATCACGAATGGAGTCTCGGTCTTCCAATGGGAGATGGACCGAATGGTTCATCAGCACAGGTTGCGGGCCACGTTCCCATACCTCGACAATGTAACCATCTGCGGCCATGACCAGCAGGACCACGACGCCAACCTCCGCAAATTCCTCCAAACCGCTAATGCCCTGAACCTCACCTATAACGAGGAAAAATGCGTTTTTAGCACCAACCGTCTGGCCATCCTGGGATGCGTAGTGCGCAATGGAGTGATAGGCCCCGACCCTGAACGTATTCCTTATGGAATTTCCCCTCCCCCACTGCTCCAAAGCCCTGAAACGCTGCCTGGGCTTCTTTTCGTATTACGCCCAGTGGGTTCCCCAGTACGCAGACAAGGCCCGCCCGTTAATCCCGTCCACTACCTTCCCCCTGTCGACAGAGGCCCGCCAGGCCTTCAGCCGCATCAAAGCGGATATCGCAAAGGCCACGATGCGCGCCATCGACGAGTCCCTCCCCTTCCAAGTCGAGAGCGACGCATCCGATGTAGCTCTGGCGGCCACTCTCAACCAAGCGGGCAGACCCGTGGCCTTTTTCTCCCGGACCCTCCACGCCTCAGAAATCCCCCACTCCTCAGTGGAAAAGGAAGCCAAAGCCATAGTGGAAGCTGTGCGACATTGGAGGCATTACCTGGTCGGCAGGAGATTCACTCTCCTCACTGACCAACGGTCGGTAGCCTTTATGTTCGATAATGCACAGCGGGACAAAATCAAGAATGACAAGATCTTGAGGTGGAGGATTGAGCTCTCCACCTATAACTATGAGATCTTGTATCGTCCCGGAAAGCTGAATGAGCCGTCCGATGCCCTATCCCGCGGCACATGTGCCAACGCACAAGGAGACCGCCTCCAAGCCCTCCACGAGGACCTCTGCCACCCGGGGGTCACTCGATTCTACCATTTATTTCGTGAAGTCCCGCAACGTCCACTACTCTGTTGAGGAGGTCCGTACAGCCACCAGGAACTGCCAAATCTGCGCAGAGTGCAAACCGCACTTTTTCAGGCCAGATACCGAGCGCACCTGATAAAGGCTTCCCGTCCCTTTGAACGCCTCAGTTTTCGATTTCAAAGGCCCCCTCCCCTCCACCGACCGCAACGTATACTTCCTGAACGTGGTGGAAGAGTACTCCCGTTTCCCCTTCGCCATCTCCTGCCCCGACATGACAGCGGCCACAGTCATTAAAGCCCTCGGCACCATCTTTACACTGTTCGGTTTCCCCGCGTACATCCATAGCGACAGGGGGTCCTCCTTCATGAGCGACGAGCTGCGTCAGTTCCTGCTCAGCAAGGGCATTGCCTCGAGCTGGACGACCAGCTACAACCCCCGGGGGAACGGTCAGGTAGAGAGGGAGCACTGTACGGTCTGGAAGACCGTCCTACCGGCCCTACGGTCCAGAAATCTCCCAGTTTCCCGGTGGCAGGAAGTCCTCCCGGATGCCCTCCACTCCATCCGGTCGCTGCTGTGTACCACCACTAACCAAACGCCTCACGAGCGCCTCCTTGTCTTCCCTAGGAAGTCCTCCTCCGGAACGTCGCTGCCAACCTGGCTGGCAGCCCCAGGACCCATCTTGCTCCGAAAACATGTGCGGGCGCACAAATCGGACCTGTTGGTCGAGAGGGTTCACCTTCTCCACGCAAACCCTCAGTACGCCTACGTGGCGTACACCGACGGCCGACAGGACACGGTCTCCCTACGGAACCTGGCGCCCGCCGGAAACACACACACACTCCCAACACCGATCACCACCCCCCCCCCGCCACCGGCGCACCCCACGACCGCTCCCTGGGTGGATCGGTCCTTCTCCCATGCCCGCCCAGGAGTAAAGAAACAGGGTACAACAACGCAACGCTACCAGAGACGACAGTGCCCGAGCCAGCACCTGCACCACCACCGGGGCTGAGGCGATCGACAAGGACGACCAGGGCACCCGCTCGACTCGTGGAATCCGCGTGACACAAAAAAAAACTTGTAAATAATTCTGACAACCTGTACATAGTTAACTGTTGGGCTAAATGCATAGCCACTGTTCGAAATTTGTTCCAGGACCAGCCTTGTAAACCCCTACCACCATGCGAACCACCACCCCGCTGGGTCCTTTTTTAACAAGGGGTGAATGTGGTGGTATGTATTGGGGGTAGTACGGTACCTGTGAAGCCGAGAGGCTATTGGCTGACAGGTCCCGGGTCCTGGTTGGATCTGCCGCCAGCAGGCTCCGCCCTGAAGACGGAGTATAAGAGCTCGAGTTCTCCCAGCAGCCGCAGTCTGTAACTGAGCTGCTGGGGAACAAGTCTTGCTTAATAAAGCCTCGATTGATTTAATCTCTTCTCGATTTGAGCGAGTAATTGTTGCGCTACATGTAGGAAATGATAGGGAGTAGAAATCAATCTCTCTGTAGCTCAGGAAATATTTGAAGAAATTGGATGCAGGAATCTCTGGAATTCTGGGTTATTGAGACTGTTGTCGAGGTGTGCATTGCTGGTGGTAACCATATCCAGAAGACTCAATGGGAATGGAGTGATTCGCACTGCTGTCTCACACGCCAGCGACCTGGGTTCGATTCTGGCCTTGGGTGACTGTATGAGTGTCTGCATGGGTTTCCTCTGAGTGCTCTGGTTTCTTCCCACTGTCCAAAGATGTGCAGGTTAGGTGGGGTTATGGGGATATGAGGATAAGACAGGAGTGTGGGCCGAGGCAGGGTGCTTTTTCAGAGGGCCAGTTCAGACTTGATGGGCTGAATGGCCTCCGTCTGCACTGTAGGGATTCTGTGGATTTGCAAACAGGATAAAGGGACTGGAATCATCATCCTTCAAAACCATGGCTATATTGACAAAATGCACACAATTCTCAATGATGGACCCAAATTCATATCCACCGGACCTGCCTCCAAGCATGGTTGGACAGCCTTGTTCAAACATAAAATATTTATTGGACAAGTATAAGAGTAACAAACTGCCTTGGGGTGTATATGACAGGATTCATCCTCATGATTCACTACATCAACATATTGCTAGTGCTGTTCGGGAGGGTTGAAACGAGTGTGGGAGTGGGGGGTGGGAATCGGAACAGCCGGTCAGCAAGTATAGAGACTGGGGAAAAAGTGAGACGGTGATAAACATAGCGCAGAGTAAGAGCAGGCAGAGGGAAGCCGCAGGGCTCAGCGGGACTGTAGGTCTGGAGTGTGTTTGCTTCAATGCAAGAAGTATAACAGGTAAGGCAGATGAACTGAGAGCCTGGATTATTGCCTGGAACTATGATGTAATTTCAATTATGGAGACATGGTTAAAGGAGGGACAGGACTGGCAGTTTAACATGCTGGAATATCATTGTTTTAGACGGGACAGAAGGGGAAACAAAAAAGGTGGGGGAGTTGCATTGCTGATTAGGGAGCAGATCACAGCTGTGTTGAGGGAGGGCACATTGGAGGGATCTTGTAGTGAGGCATTATGGGTGGAGCTCAGGAAAAAGAAGGGTGAAATCACACTGTTGGGAGTGTACTATAGACCTCCCAACAGCCCGCAGGAGACTGAGGAGGTATTGTGTAGTCAGATACTGAAAAGCTGTGAAAAAAGCAGGGTAGTTGTGATGGGTGACTTTAACTTTCCCCATATTGACTGGGAATCCATTACAGCCAGGGGCTCGGATAGACAGCAACTTGTTAGGTGTATCCAGGAGGGTTTTTTGACACAGTATGTTGACAATCCAACCAGGGAGGGGGCCATACTAGATTTGGTATTGGGAATGAGTCAGACCAGGTGATTGATGTTTCAGTGGGGGAGCATTTTGGGCTTAGCAACCTTAATTCCATAAGGTTTTGAAGAATGGCCCATGGGTGAGGGTGCTTAATTGGGCAAGTGCTAATTAAATCCAAATTAGACCGGAACAGGGGAATGTGGATTGGGAGCGGCTATTTGAAGGCAAATCCACATCTGACATGTGGGGGGCTTTTAAAGGCCAGCTGGTTGAGATGCAGGACAGGCATATCCCTACAAAAATGAAGAATAGAAATGGCAGGATTTGGGAACCATGGATGCAAAGGGAAATTGTAAGCTTTGTCAAAAGGAACAAGGAAGTATACGATAGGTCTAGGCATCTGAAATCTGATGAAGACCTTGAGGAGTACAGTGAAAGTAGGAAGGAACTTAAATGTGGAATAAGGAGGGCGAAAAGGGGCCATGAAATGCCTTTAGCAAACATAGTCAAGGAGAATCCGAAGCCTTTTTATGCATATATCAGGAGTAAGAGTGTAGCAAGAGAAAGAGTAGGCCCACTCAAGAACAATGGAGGGAAGTTATGCATGGAACCACAAGAAGTGGGTGAAATCCGTAATGAGTACTTTGTATCAGTATTCACCAGGGAGAAAGACTTGATGGATGTTGAGGTCAGGGATAGGTGTGTGAACAATCTTGAGAAGATGAATATATCAAAGGAGGCGGAGTTGCATTAAGGTAGACAAGTCCCTGGGGCCGGTTGGGATTTATCCCAGGTTATTGCGGGAGGCAAGGGGAGGAATACCTGGGGCCTTAACAGATATCTTCACATCCTCTTTGACCACAGGCGAGGTTCCAGAGGACTGTAGAATAGCCAATGTTATTCCCTTGTTTAAGAAAGGAAGCAGGGATAATCCAGAAAATTATAGACCGGTGAGCCTGACATTGGTGAGGAAGCTTTTGTAGAAGACACTGAGGGATAGGATATATGCACATGTGGAGAAAAATGGACTAGTTAGTGACAGGAAGCATGGTTTTGTACGGGGGAAGGTCATGTCTCACCAACTTCATTGAGTTTTTTGAAGAGGTGACAAAGAAAATTGATGAGGGAAGGGCTGTGGATGTATTTTATATGGATTTCAGTAAGGCATCTGACAAGGTCCCACATGGCAGATTGGTATAAAAACTAAAATCACACGGGATTCGGGGTGGGTTGGCGAGATGGATACAGAACTGGTTTGGTTATAGAAGACAGAGAGTAGTGGTGGAAGGGTGTTTTTCAGAACAGAGATCTGTAGCCATTGGTGTTCCGCAGGGATCGGTGCTGGGACCTCTATTGGTTGTAGTATATAAAATGATCTGGAGGAAAATGTGGGTGGTCTGATTAGTAAGTTTGCGGATGACACGAAGATTGGCAGAGTGGCTGATCGTGCCGAGGATTGGCATGGATACAACAGGATATAGATAGGTTGGAGACTTGGGCAAAGAAATGGCAGATGGAGTTTAATCCGGACAAATGCGAGGTGATGCATTTTGGAGGATCAAATCTAAACATGAATTATACTGTAAATGGCACTACCCTGAGGAACATTAACATACAGAGGAATCTGGGCATGCAGGTCTACAGTTCCCTATAAGTGGCAACACAGGTGGCCAAGGTGATTAAGAAGGCATATGGCATGCTTGCCTTCATCAGCTGGGGCATTGAGTACAGGAGTTGGGAAATCAGGTTGCAGCTATATAAAACCTTGGTTAGGCCACATTTGGAGTATTGCGTGCAGTTCTGGTCATCACATTATTGGAAGGACGTGGAAACCTTGGAGAGAGTGCAAAGAAGGTTCACCAGGATGTTGCCTGGTCTCGAGGGTGTTGGCTATGAGGAGAGGTTGAATAAACTGGGATTGTTTTCACTGGAAAGACAGAAGCTGAAGGGAGACCTCATAGAGGTTTACAAAATTATGAGAGGCATAGACAAGGTGGATCGTCAGAGGCATTTTCCAAGGTGGAAGTGTCAAAGCTTGCACAGGTTCAAGGTGAGAGGGGAAAGTTTAAGGAGATGTGCAGGCAATACGCTGCCAGAGGATGTGGTAGAAGCAGGCACATTAGTCACATTTAAGAGGCATCTGGATGGGTACATGGATAGGGAGGAAATAGAGAGATATGGACCGAGTAAGGGCAGAAGGCTTTGTTTTCAGTAAATATAGCCCGAGACATTTGTTCACCGTGCAAGCACGGGGTGCATCAAAGCTATCATTCTGGATAATAGCTACCTCAATCAGAGCACTGCTCACTGCATCATGATTGGCACAGGCCTGGAGGGCCGAAGGGCCTGTTCCTGTGCTGTACTTTTTTTTGTTCTTTGTTTTTTGTATGGACTGCCAAAAACACACAAAATTGATATCCCATTATCTTGCCCAATCTTATCTGTGAGTGGTACTGCACAACAAGAATTGGTCAAATGGTTGAGTGAGTTGATACAGCCAGTCCTGAGTGAGTATTTCCCATTTATGGTGTAAGATTCCTTCACTTTCATGAAGACTATACAGGACCTGCATAGTGACAGCAATGTTGTGTCTTTGTGCTCATTTGACATTGTATGTCTCTCAAGGAAGCCGTTGACATTTGCACTGCGTCATTATATCATGGTAATCTAGACCTGCTACAATGTTATGAATCTGTATTCATTCAAGTTATGAACTTCAACTGACACAATTTTAGTGCTCACTGCATACTCACAAATCGGCCTAAGTCCAGCACTTTCAGACTTGAAAAATGCCCAGTGTACCTCAAATTACCCTGGAAGGGTAAAATATTGCTCAGATTTGAGCCATTTCATGCTGCTACTGTGCAGTGACAAAGTTAATGGTGTTTTCCAATTACAGAATCTGCTGTTAAAACAAATAGACATTTTGCTTACCACACAAATGAGTAACACGGTACATGAATTTCACTGCTGGTGCGATGCCAGACATCTAGGCAGTCCACCCCAATGACTGGCGGATTGTATCAAACAGCACATCCCTTCAGCTGTTTGCAACAGAGCACTGACTGTACTCAACCAACCCATGCTTACAAAATCAAAACATAAGTTAGATGTGATTCTGCAATTGGGCAGCACTTGGAGAACAATTCTGAGTGTACTAAAAATTACACTAACAACCAACTTAAGACTATCAGTCGGATGGCAATGTAGCTCAGTTATACTCGCTATAAGCCCCATATTCATTTGCAGGGACCCATCCTCTGTAGGCAAAAGGAATATTTCCAGACATTGCACCTTTTTAATATAAACAAAAGAATGAGGGAAAGTAGCTCCCTGGTGCATTCACATTGGCAATGTCTCGACCAATCAGAGCCAACTTGACAACCAATCAGCACCCTTTTCTCATGCAGTATAAATCCCAGACTTGAGCCCCCAATTTATGTTAATTTAAATGAATCAGCTCCAAGAGGCTTTTCCGCACAGGAGGGCTCTGCTGATGTAGGTGGGGGACTGAATGTCACCGTCTGAAGACTTTTGAATGTGTCAAATTAAAATGTGACCATATGCTTGACCATCATATGAGGGCCAATGGCCCTTCCATTGGACGGCCTATAGCCATGGCTGTGGTCCTCTGTCAGCCGTAGCTGGGGAGTGATGGTGAAGGGTGGTTGGGAATTATAGGAGGCATTGCTGGGATACCGAGCGGCCACCTCCATTTCATGAACAGCATAGTGTTATGATCGGTACCTTGTATGCTGGCTAGAAACTCCAGTTGGTGTCAGGAGAATTCCATTAATTAAGAAAACGATCATGTACCCAATCCTGTCATCACCACTCCTGTTACAGAATCCCATGGAGGTGGAAACATGCTGTGCAGGTAATCTGACATGGATTTCTCTCCCATTTGTACACCAATCACCGCCCCCCCCCCCACCCCCGCACATCCACCCACCCCATGCACCCTCAAAAGTTCAATATATGTTGCTTGATCCTTTCACAGATACTGATTGACCTATGCTGCCTGCATTTTCTGTTTTTATTCCACAGCACATGATATAATATGTGCAGGAAAATATTGTTATATTGCAATTCATCATCACTTTGCCTGGGATCTTGTGATGTACTATCCTATCTCTCGACAGCAATACTACTGTCCCACTTGATTGTATATTGGTTGACTTTTGTTACCTAGATTTTATCTGGTTCAATTCTCTGTAGGATTGGTGCCATACCAGAAAAATAATTTTAGCTGATGAAGTTCTAGTTTCTGTATAAAAAGCTTGATGACTGAAACTGTTGTTAACTGAGCAACTTGCAACTAAATCCATCCTTCTTTCAGTGGAGATCCAGTACAACACTGCTGTCAAAAAAATCTTTGGATATTGATGCCTCCAATTCATTTCCCTTCCGACAATCTCAAAACAAGGACCTGTGTGTTCTTTCAATCTATGTCTCATCTGAGATGACAGAATTTCCTTCCAGTTAATCTATTTACTATCCTGATTCAGCCACCTACTCCACATCTGGAATGGTGCCAATAATAAGGTGAATAGTATCATGACTGGTACAGCCTTGGAGGGCTGAAGGGCCTATTCCGGTGCTGTATCGTTCTTTGTAATCTCTGTAGGGACTGATGTCTGAGCGGCTATAATGTCTGTAGGAGACAGGCGGTCCAGCATTATCACTGAAAGAAAAGTTCATTAAAATGTCATAATCTTGTCTGACACGAAAAAGTGACGAAGGCACAATGTTTATTTCTTATTTTAGAAGAGGACGGTCATATAAATACCCCAAATTATTATTTTTTTTACAATATTTGGAACTTGCAATGAACGGGAACTTGTAATTTTCTTCTGCAGAGGAAGAGACATTTGCATAGCTTTATCAAAAACAGTGGGCGCGATTCTCCACTCCCACGCCGGTTGGGAGAATTGCCTGGGCCGCCAAAATTTCCCGCAACGCTGGTCCGACGCCCTCCCGCGATTCTCCCAAGCGGCGGGAATGGCCCGGTCGAGTTTCGCGGGCCGAAGGCCGGAGAATCGCCCGAGACACCCAAAACGGCGATTCTCCGGCACCCCTGCTATTCTCAGGCCCGGATGGGCCGAATTCCCGACGGCGTGACCCCAGTTCACACCGTCGCCGTTCACACCTGCTATTTAAAGTCGTCAGCCAGTCATACTGGCTGACGCTGAGCAGGGAGGAGGTGAGCGGACTGTAGCGCAGCGCCCGGAGACCGTGTCGGCTTCCCTGAGAAGGCTGCGGCCAAAGGGGGGGGGGTGCGGGAGAGTGTGCAGGTGGGAGGGGGGGAGGGAGAGTGTGCAGGTGGGGGGGAGAGTGTGCAGGTGGGGGGGGGATGAGGGAGAGTGTGCAGGTGGGGGGGGGGGGGGAGAGTGTGCAGGTGGGGGGGGGAGGGAGAGTGTGGATGGTATCGTCCATCCGCGGATGCCACATGTCATCCAGGAACCCGGGAACCGTCTGGGTGGCAGCTGGTTGCTGGGCCTGGGCTGCCCTCTGACCGTCCAGCCCCTCGGCTGCTCCAAACTCCACCTGCTGTACCGGCTCGGCTGTGGGATGCGCACCAGACCGTGACCCGGGAGCCTCATCACCTATCTGCCCAACCGAGGTGAGTGTCTCTGTGATGGTGAACGGTGTGGGAGACAGCAGTGCCGCAAGCTCGAGGTCATCATCCATCAAGAAGTCTGGTGTGTATTGTTCCCCCTCATGGCCCGGCGCAAGCTCCATGCGGGCCATGTCGTCTTGACCTCCAGTTCGATCCAGCGGGTGTGTGGCAGTGATGTGCGCTTCGGCATTACTGTCCACCCTGTGCCCCTGACTAATGTCTGTCCCGGAGATCTCAGCGTCCCGGTCCTGTGTCCCAGACTGTGAGGTCTGCCCTCCTGTCCGACCAACTGTCAACCTCTGGCGTGCGTCCCTGGGTGCCGTTGCGGTGGGTGGCATTGCGCTGCTTCCTGGGCGAGACGTCCCTGAAGGTTCGGACGATGGCCCTGGGGAACATAAAAGATTCGGGGTTCGTTAGACACGGTGGCCCGGGTGTATGGTGGTGGTGGGTGCACAGTGTGAGGGGGGGTGGGATCTGGGTGCAGTGGCCAGAGTGTGAGGGGGGGATGGGATCTAGGGCGCAGTGGCCAGAGTGTGAGGGAGGGATGGGATCTGGGGTGCAGTGGCCAGAATGTGAGGGGGGATGGGATCTGGGGTGCAGTGGCCAGAGTGTGAGGGAGGGATGGGATCGGGGGTGCAGTGGCCAGAGTGTGAGGGGGGATGGGATCGGGGGTGCAGTGGCCAGAGTGTGAGGGGGGATGGGATCTGGCGTACATTGGCCAGAGTGTGAGGGAGGGATGGGATCTGGGGTGCAGTGGCCAGAGTGTGAGGGGGGATGGGATCTGGGGTGCAGTGGCCAGAGTGTGGGGGGGGAGGGGATCGGGGGTGCAGTGGCCAGAGTGTGAGGGGGAATGGGATCGGGGGTGCAGTGGCCAGAGTGTGAGGGGGGATGGGATCTGGCGTGCATTGGCCAGAGTGTGAGGGAGGGATGGGATCTGGGGTGCAGTGGCCAGAGTGTGAGGGGGGCGATGACGGGATGGGGGTGGAGAGGACATGCAGGGTTCTCTCACTTGCTCCTGCGCCTCCGACCTGGCATGGCGCGATCTCCCGGGTGGCGGATCCCCCAGCGAGGTCCAGGGCCCTCTGCTCGTGAATGGTTAGGGGGTGCAGGACCGGAGAACCCCCTCCGGTTCTCATGCGCTCCCGCTGGTTATGTGCTGTCTTGTCCAACACTCCCAACGCCCCCGCCCCGCCCCCCCCCAACCCCAACCCCTCTCCCCCCCCGTGCTGGGGGTGGGGGGGGGGGGGCCTGGGGGCACCCTCATGGCACTTACCCTGGCAGCCCGGGTGAGGTCATGCAGCTTCTTGCGGCATTGCTCCCCCGTCCGGGGGTTCTGCCCCACAGCACTGACTGCAGTGCCCACCTCCCGCCAGCCGCGCCTCACCACGCTGGATGGCTGGCGATGCCCACGCCTTGGGCAGAGGGTGTCCCTTCTCCACTCCACCTCATCCACCAGGGTGTCCAGGTCCGTATCCCGGAACCTCAGTACGGCTCTTCGGGGCTCAGCCATCTCCTCAATTCTCCTCCGGGTCCTCTGTGTGCGGTTCGCGCAATTTATGACGCAGCGCAGGGTCATTCGGGCGTCGCACGGTGACGCGCGGCCTTCGCGGAAGGCCCGCCCGAGGTTCTCGCGGCCCCGATCTTAGCCCTTTTTCAGGCCCTGAATCGGTCGGGATCAGGGCCGGTCCGCGCCGTTGTGAACCTCGACGTGGGAGTGGAGAGTCGCGCCCAGTGTTTTACATAGACATGATTTAATGGCGACGTGAGTGCCTTTTTCACTAATAGGATGCTGTCGTCAGTCCAAAATGATGTTCTGCCTATCAGACAATTGAGTCAGGCCCTGTATGAATTTCAGTGCCACAGTGATGCCAGGTGCATAGCCCATGGGCGGGATTCTCTCATCCCGCGGCAGAGTGTCCACGCCGCCGTCGCATTTTACGACTGCGTGAATGGGCTGTTCC